>NC_053389.1:651210651-651830619 GCF_905171765.1 Bufo bufo
ACTTTCAAATAGTGTAGACTATATTTATTATATGTCTAAAATATTGTGTGCTAAAGCACAGAAAAGTCATATTTTAATAAAAAATTTACGTTAATCCTGCCTGTTTCCATCTCTATTTTGCTATCCTATATCACCCCACACCCTCCTTTCCTTTCTTTCTACCCATTAACCTAAACCAGTGATGGGCAAACTGTGGCTCTCCAGCTGTTGTAAAACTACAATTCCCATCATGCCCTGCTGTAGGCTAATAGCTGTAGGCAGACTGGGCATAATGGGAGTTGTAGTTTTGCAACAGCTGGAGAGCCGCGGTTTGCCCATCCCTGACCTAAACCCTTCTGACTTTGGGTCACACGGTCAGGTTTCCTGATGCAGGTTTGAAAGCCAACACCAGGAGTGAATTCAAAGAAGAGAAGTCATATCTGTCCTTTATACTTTTTCTCCTTTTATGATCCACTTCTGATTTAGGATTTACGAACTGCATCAAGAAACCTAAACGTGTGGCCATAACCTTTAGTCTATGGACAAATAGGAATGAGTATAACAAGGTGAATGAGAAAAGACTGACTTTTCTCTTGTATTTGATAATAATGTTCAAATATTTCTGCCACTTTTGTCAGATTTTGCCGTTTTTGATGCCTTTTCTTTTACATACATTTTTTGGGTGCATTTTTATTGTCAAAAATCCACCATCAGCTGTTAGCTGTAAATCAATAAGAAATGTGGAACGGAGTGCTTTTTTTTTTTTCAATGGTGTTTTTTAAATCTCAGCATGCTATAGCGATGACATTTGTTTTATACCCTTCTCTATAAAGAAAACACATTAAAAAAAATGCATCTAATAATACTGCATGCTTTTTACTGGTTTATTTTTAGAGGAAAATAGAAGTCTGACAAAATAAAAACATGCATCTTAGGGCTCATGCACATGAATGTAGTCTGTTTTGTGGTCCACAAATTGTGGATCCGCAAAACACGCATACCAACTATGTGCGTTCCACATTTTACGGAATGTCCTGGCCTCTATAGAACAGTCCTATCCTTGTCCTATGCTTATCTTTTTGCGGGTGCCACGGAATGGACATAAAGATGTGTATAATAACACACAGCGTGCTGTCCGCATCTTTTGCGGCCCCATTCGATTTGCACAAAATGCGGATCGGATGCAGGGAAAATAAAATGTTGGCGGGCATGAGCCCTAACAGAAACAGTTCCATTCCTTTCTTCAGGCTGTGTGTGATATTGCAGCTCAGTCCAATTCACATGAAGAGTAATTAGCGCCAGTAGTTCACATGGCTCATGGACCAGACTGGTACTGTCTCTGAAAGAAAACATCCATGTGTTTTCAATCTCATACAACCTTTAAAAAACAAAAAATGTGGCTTCTATCCTACATTTTTCAAATAAAAACTTTATATGTTATAGAAACAACAAAAAAATAATTTTCATTAGACCTCAGGTCAGACCACCAATCAGACTCCCAATGTTAATAAGACCTCAGCTGACAGCCCCAATAAGACCCCCAATGTTAAAAAGACCCCAATAAGACCTCAGCTCAGACCCCAATGTGAATGACCCTCAATCAGACCTCAGATAATAGCCCCATGCCTCTCAACAGCCCGCATTGCCTCTCATCAGCCTCCAGCAGCCTCATATCAGCCCCTATGCCTCTCACAAGCCCCCAGCGCCTTTCATCAGCCCTCAGCAGCCTTATATCAGCTCCCATTGCCTCTCACCAGCCCCAATCAGTGTTATATCACCCGCCATTGCCTCTCACAAGCTCCCAGCCACGTTATATCAGCCACCAAAAGCCTCATATCAGCCCCCTATTACTTCTCACCGGCACCCAGCCACGTTATATCAGCCCCCATCGGCCTCATATGGAATAAAATAAAAAAACACTTACCTTTCCTCTTTTGGAAACTGCCACTCCTCTCGCCAGTGCGATCCTCTACATCCTGCCGCCGGCTGTGCTGTGAACCGGCGCAAACAGCGAGAGGTCACAGAGCACCCTCACGCTGTGCGCAACTACAGCACAGCTGAGGACCAGGAAGCGGTGAGTACAGAGCCTTCACCGCTTCCTGGTCCTCCGGTACTAATGAGCGCTTCCATAATGGAAGCGCTCATTAGTATTCACCCCATAAGACGCAGCGGCATATTCCCCCCCCCCAAAAAAAAATGCATCTTATGGGGCAAAAAGTACGGTAAGTATAGTAGGGCAAAATCTATATTTAATACAATAAAAAATATATAAAATCTATGTGGTGCTACAATTGAAAATGAACAATGCTGATAGAGTGTGAGTATCATATATGTCATCCTCTATTTCAGGGTACGTATAGGTTTGACTTGGGCCAGGACCTTTGCAAACTTTATTTTACATAGAGAACTAATTTAACCTATTAATATTCCTTAGCATCAGAATCATTCTCTGCTCTAATATCAAGAACCTTTATCTATTACATTTCATCTTTTTTGCAACAACCCTGCTGTGTATGGTGCCTACATGACAGCACTCATATAAAGAGTAGATTATTGCTCCATATAGGATGAGATGAACTTAGAGAAGAAGCAGCAGAACCCTTTTATTAGAACATCTGGTATAGATGTATTTGATATATTTGTACCAATGTGCTGTCCTGCAGCCTGCAGTTCTCTGGCAGCCGCACAAGCCTCAGGTGGCTAATTTCTGGTATTAAAAGGAGCTGACCCTTATAGTGAAAGAGGAGACGCTGACCTCTAACCAGAGAGTGAAAGAAGAGAAGGTGAACATCACTGTCTACTCTACTGTACTTTGCCATGAAACAGAATTGGAAAGAAGGTAAAGCTTACAAGGAGCAACACTTGGTATAAATACTTCACAAGGACGTGGTTTTTCCATTCTTCTCTGTAAACTACGTCCTAAAGTCTTACTGCGTGCACAAAGCACAAAGCTTGGGAATTGTTTACACCAAGATTATATTAGATTTAAAGGTGCCCAGGCTACCTTCAGATAGACATATTTCAACGATCCTCGAGGCTCAGTTGTTTAATTCCCATCTACTCTGGACATAGTCTGATTGTGTCACAATTGTTTTCTATAGCACTCTCTGGTAGCACTTTCTTTTATCTCCAGACTTACTCGTTATTCGGGAACCTAGAAAAAGATTACTAATAGAAATTTTCACAATCTACTAAAAACTCCCGCCAATCAGTGCTAACATGGGTATTCTATACAAATGTTGTACTGTCATTATTTTTAATGACCAAGCCATTTTTTGGGTATTTTACACTATTGTACTAAAATGCATTTTTGTTTTTGTTTTAAAGAAATATTTTTCATTCATTCGTTTAAATCACTAGTATTTTCCGTCTTAGCTGTTTTCCATGGCCAGGAAGCCAAGTGTATATGGTGTTACTATGATCATTCTGGTGATTTATAATCAACTTTTGCTTTATTTATTTAGTGCCAAAATACTTCATTTAGCGCCAAAATAATCTAATTGATCCCTGTCCATGTGTCCACGATCTAATTTTCCAATACCAATATCCAGACAAAACAAATATTAATTGGGGGTAAATTTCACAGAATAGCAATGAGCCTTAAAATTCATTTGAAATTCAGAATAGAATACAATGAGGAAACCCATGTGGACCTGGGGCAAGTTTGTAAATCCCATGATTATTATTTTTTTTGTTGTTCTGGTTTGCCTGTAATGCATAGCAACAGTGCATACACTACAGGTCCTATCCGTACCCCAGCTAGAGGTAAACAGGCTAGGGGATATTTGTCTTCTCAGCACTCTCTCCAGCCTTCCTATTATGTCTTTATGAATATCCACCTCTCACTTCCACCATACTGCGAGTGCTTACTAAGGGCCCTATTACGCTGCCTGATGTTTGGGCAGCGCAAATGCTGATGAATGATGACAGAAAACAGATCCATCTATTTTCTCCGGCCTGCTTACACAGGTCGATGCAAAATGAACTTGGGAGGAATAATTGCTACAGCTCTCATTCCTCTCTCATTCTCTTCTATTCACCGTGCCCGCCCAGTGTGATGTCATGTTGAGGTCACTCATCAATTTGTGAGAGAATTGGCACATTTCATCAATCAAAATGGCCGTGACGTCCTCTCCGAGATCAAATGGATGAGGTGAGTATTTTTTAATTTTATTTTTTTACCGCCATTTCAGTAAAAATGTAATTGTTGCCATGAAGCACCAGGAAATTCGGATTTGAGATTAATAAAATTTTTACTGAAATTAACATCGAATTCCACTTCGTTAAATTCGGTTCTCTCAACACTAAAATACATCCATTAAATTCAACCAGGGGATAGAGTGATATGATTTTTAGGAAAGGGAAGTGATACTCAGGCTTCTACATATTTTTATAAGTATGAATGTTATTTATTTTTAAGAATTGATCCAATTCTTTTTTTTAAATCGTCCACTGTTCCTGTTATTACCATGTCCTGACTCCTGAGGTAAATTATTCCACAGATTCACAGTTCTTATGATCAAGAAGCCTTGTCGCCTAGTCTCAAGACTAAATAAATTTAATTATTTTAATGTTTCCTCATAACTAAGACCCTCCATGCCCTTTATCAGTTTAGTCGCTCTCCTTTGTGCTTTTTCCAGCTCCAGGGCATCCTTTCTATGGATTGGTGACCAGAACTGAACTGTATATTCCCGATGAGGCCACACCAAAGTGGTAATTTAACATCCCTTTCCCGCGACTCCATACCTCATTTAATACATGACAATATCCTGATAGTTTAGAAGCAGCAGATTGACATTTCATGCTGTAATTTAGTCAAGGATCTATAAATACATTGAAGTACATCAAAATCCTTCTCTACAAGGTACTCTCACTTTGTAATCATTTCATACTAATCAAATTTGTTCAAAAGTTATACTTCTTGAGCATCAAAGGATTAGCTCTGCTGCTCAAGAGACTCCTCCTTGATTGACAGGGCCAGAAATCTCACCTAACCCTGTGAATACCACTCCTGCGCCATTTCTCCAATTAGCTGCGCAAACGAAGAGGCTATGCTACTGCTACCTGATCAGTATACTGTAGATGCTGACTGTGCAAACATAGCTACA
Organism: Bufo bufo; assembly: GCF_905171765.1. Classification (NCBI taxonomy): domain Eukaryota; kingdom Metazoa; phylum Chordata; class Amphibia; order Anura; family Bufonidae; genus Bufo; species Bufo bufo. The sequence goes on from NC_053389.1 coordinate 651,215,739, forward strand.
CTTCTGGGTGCACCGCTTTCTGCTCAAGGTTGATTTTTTAACAAATTTTATTTGATTGAATCAATTCCTTCATGTCTATATATTTAGATAATTTGTACTGAATAGAAAAACAGCAGCACAGTCAATATATATGAATATATATATACCTATATATATATATATATATATATTAGAATGTATGGGTGCAATCCCTCTGGGACCCTGGGCTAGGGTCCATTAGGATATCCAATAAATAAAAAATGAAGCAGCACTCCAAAAGACAATGAAGGAGGGTGTTAGACTCTGTTTATTCCCCTTGTTTATTGGATATTTAGATCATTTGAGAGACCCCTGTATTGATCTTTGAAATATTTCTATATAGTTATTAGGTCATTTCTCCACTGTCTTTTTTTTCTTTCTTTCTGGGTACTGTAGTCCACTCATTTACACAGCCCATTCCATTTATTACTTTGGTTGCCATTTTCAGCTACTTTGAGTCCACTCAAGTTGTCTTTTGGTGCCCAGAAGTGAACACGTTAGGGCAGATTTAGTAATTCTATAGATAGACAGACTGTCTACTGCACCATATTTATCACAGGGGCTCAGTCTGGATGATTAATCTGGTGTAGGGATAGACATTTCTCTCTGACTCTATACCAACTATTGGTTGTCTTAACTTGGGATAGAATTACACCAGAATTCTGGAAAATTGAGCTAATTAGACCACATTCTCCTCCCTATGAAGTCATATCCCTTGTTGGACTAGGCAGAGATAATTAATCTAAATTTAGATTTCTATATTATAGCAAATTGTACCACATTTTGATGCAACCTATACCAGCATTTAGGTGAACTCACATTAGTAAATGTCGACTAATATTCCTTGTGTGGTTTAAGTAGTGATTTCCTAATAGTTTGTATTTAACCACCTCCGGACCGCCTAACGCAGGATTGCGTTCCGGAGGTGGCAGCGCTGCGCAGAGTCACGCATATACGCGTCATCTCGCGAGACGCGAGATTTCGCTCAAAGCCGGCCCACGCATGCGCATCGCGGGCCGGCAAATGTTAAAGAAGAAGTTCGTCACCAGCCTGCCAGCAACGATCATTGGCTGGCAGGCTGGCGATTTTCAAAAAATCCAATCACAAGCCATATAACAGATCATATTAGTAAATATGATCTGTTATATGGCTTCTCTGCTCCTCTGCTGGTCCTTTTCGTCGGTTGGATCCAGCAGAGGAGCAGACTGAACTGTGAGTACACCAAACACTTCACTGTAGCCCCAGATCACCCCCCTGCACCCCAATTAACCCTTTGATCACCCCTTTGATCGCCCCTGTCAATCACTAGTGAAAGACAAAAAGTGATCAGTGTAAACTGTCACTTTTTTTTCCCACTGGTATTGGCTGTTAGGTTTTAGGGATAGTTTAGGCCCCTTGGTTAGGTAGTTAGCGTCAGTTAGCGCCCACCCCACCGCACCGCAGTCACTTTTATTCGCTGATTAGCGTATCGCTAATCAGCATTTGTACTTTTATAGTATCTGTAAGTGATCAAAACTGATCACGGTCAGATCTAGAATAGTATTAGTGTCACCTTAGCTCGCCCTCCACTCAAAACGCAGTGTTTGCCCGATCAGGTCACCCACACGTGCGTTCACCCACGCCCGCCCCACCGCAGTGCCAAAATTTTATTTTTTTTTTATCACTGCACATTCACTTTACACGCACTGCGGTGATAAAAAAATCAGTTTTGATATTTTTTATCAACCGCAGCGGCCTCCGGTACTTCGCTAGCCTCCCCTTTGTAAGACAGGCTTGCTTTTTTTCTTGGGTAGTCTCAGGGAATACCCCCTAAATTTAGTAGTCCAAAATGTCAAACAGGGGGTATTCTTCTGAAGAGGCCTACAGGATTCTGACCCAGTCGGATGAGGAGTGGGAACCCTCATCTGACGAATCTAGCGGGTCAGAATATGAACCTGTGGAAAGCAGTGGCTCTCTGACCCAAAGTTCGGACGAGGAGGTGGAGGTCCCTGGCAGCACCAGGCGTACCCGGCCCCATGTCGCTAGACCACAGGTTGCGCAGGATCCGCTTCAAGAGCAGCAGAGTGGGGCTGTCGCTGCCGGATCACGTGGTGAGGCATACACCAGCAGCGCAGCCCTTCCTGGACCTAGTACTAGCACTGCCGTACAACATGGTGAAGTAGCGAGCACCAGAAGGGCAGTTGAAGCTGGTACGGTGGCACGTGCAATAGTTACCCCGTCGCAGCCACCGCAGAGACAGGCCCGTAGAGCCCCTAGAATCCCTGAGGTGCTGGCAAACCCTGATTGGCAGTCACCAACTTCAGCCGCACCAGTAGTTCCCCCTTTCACCGCCCAGTCTGGAGTTCGGGTTGAGACGGCTCAAATCGGTTCGGCCCTGGGATTTTTTGAGCTGTTCTTGACTGCGGAGCTCTTGGACTTAGTCGTGGCAGAGACATGCCACACAATTTATAACCGCAAACCCGGGAAGCTATTATGCCCAGCCTTTCCGGTGGAAACCAGTCCAAGTTTCCGAACTTAAAATTTTTCTGGGCCTTCTCCTCAACATGGGCCTGACAAAAAAGCATGAATTGCGGTCATATTGGTCCACGCACCCGATTCATCACATGCCCATGTTCTCTGCTGCTATGTCCAGGACACGATTTGAGACCATCCTGCGTTTTCTGCATTTTAGCGACAACACCACCTCCCGTCCCAGAGGCCACCCAGCTTTTGACCGGCTCCACAAAATTCGGCCCCTCATAGACCATTTCAACCAGAAATTTGCAGATTTGTATACCCCTGAGCAAAACATCTGCGTAGACGAGTCCTAATACATTTTACCGGGCGCCTTGGCTTCAAACAATACATCCCAAGCAAGCGTGCCCGGTATGGGGTCAAATTGTATAAGCTCTGTGAAAGGGCCACAGGCTATACCCACAAATTTCGGATCTATGAGGGAAAAGATCAGACCCTGGAGCCGGTCGGTTGCCTGACTACCTGGGGAGCAGTGGGAAGACAGTCTGGGACTTGGTGTCACCCTTATTCGGCAAGGGGTACCATCTTTATGTGGACAATTTCTACACAAGTGTGGCCCTCTTTAGGCATTTGTTTCTAGAACGGATTTGCGCCTGTGGCACTGCGCGAACTAGTCGCGTGGGCTTCCCCCAACGGCTTGTAACCACCCGTCTTGCAAGGGGGGAGAGGGCTGCCTTGTGTAACGAAGAACTGCTCGCGGTGAAATGGAGAGACAAGCGTGACGTTTACATGCTCTCCTCCATTCACGCAGACACGACAATCCAAATTGAGCGAGCAACCCGTGTCATTGAAAAGCCCCTCTGTGTCCACGACTATAATGCGCTCATGGGAGGGGTGGACTTCAATGACCAGATGTTGTCTCCGTATTTAGTTTCCCACAGAACCAGACGCTGGTATAAGAAGGTGTCTGTATATTTAATTCAATTGGCGCTGTATAATAGTTTTGTTCTCTACAGTAAGGCTGGGAGAACACGATCTTTCCTCAAATTCCAGGAAGAGATCATCGAGAACCTCCTTTACCCAGGAGGTTCCGTGGCCCCATCCACCAGTGTAGTTAGCCGTCTACACGAGCGACATTTCCCCAGTGTCGTTCCTGGTACCTCAACCCAACCGTCACCCCGAAAAAGATGTCGTGTCTGTAGCAGGAGTGGAATAAGGCGTGACACCCACTATTTCTGTCCTGACTGTGCTGACCACCCTGCCCTATGCTATGGAGAGTGTTTCTGGAAGTACCACACACAGTTACACTTAGCATAGGGATTGCATCTCACAGGACAGGCACACAGGGCTATTAGGGCCCTTTTACTCACAGCTGCTGCAAACCTCTCCTTTCACCTGGGATAAAGTGCATAACGTACTTTGCCACATCTTTGGGCGATTTGCGCTTTGCACATTGTCCCATGGGGAAGGAGAGGTTTGTTCTATAAAGGTAAAAAAACTAAACAAAAAAAAAATTACCGGTAAGTAAAAAAGTTTAAAAGTTAAAAAAAGTAATATGTTCTGTTCTAAAGTTAATAAGTTATTGCTTTGCGGCCTGGTTTTTTCTTTTTTGTTTTGTTTTTTTTACCTTCCAGGTGGACCAACCGATCGACTAGCTGCAGCACTGATGTGCATTCGGACAGAAGCATTGCGCTGCTGTCAGATTACACGCAAGTCGGTGTATGCGGCGCTGCAAGACGAGATTTCTCCTCTGCAGTAAAAGATACGTTTGCCGAGGCATATGAGCTGAGGAGGTGGCGGTGTTCATATACTTTGGCAAACACTTTGTATATATAAAAAAAAAAATCCCGGCAATGATTTATTCATCCACATCGATTGATGTGAATGGAGAAATCGGGTTTGCCAGGGCATACGAGCTAAGTGGGTATGGATGTTGGGCGGAGCTCCTATGTCCTGGCAGACGCCTTTCCCCTCCTTTTTCTTTTTTTGGCAGAGATTTTTTCATCCACATTGATCGATGCAAATGAAGAAATCTGTGCCGTTCATTTTTTTCTTTCAGCCCAGAGGCTGAACGGAAAAAAAAAATCTCATTACCTGTATGCTCAATATAAGGAGAATAGCAGAAACTCCTAATGCTGGGCATACATGTAATGATTGCGGAGACCCTCAAATGCCAGGGCAGTACAAACACCCCACAAATAACACCATTTTGGAAAGAAGACACCCCAAGGTATTCGCTGAGGGGTATATTGAGTCCATGAAAGATTGAAATTTTTGTCCCAAGTTAGCGGAAAGGGAGACTTTGTGAGAACAAAATCAAAAAAATCAATTTCCGCTAACTTGTGCCAACATTTTTTTTTTTCTATGAACTCGCCATGCCCCTCATTGAATACCTTGGGGTGTCTTCTTTCCAAAATGGGGTCACATGTGGGATATTTGTACTGCCCTGGCATTTTAGGGGCCCCAAAGCGTGAGAAGAAGTCTGGTATCCAAATGTCTAAAAATGCCCTCCTAAAAGGAATTTGGGCACCTTTGCCCACCTAGGCTGCAAAAAAGTGTCACACATGTGGTATCTCCGTATTCAGGAGAAGTTGGGGAATGTGTTTTGGGGTGTCATTTTACATATACCCATGCTGGGTGAGATAAATATCTTGGTCAAATGCCAACTTTGTATAAAAAAATGGGAAAAGTTGTCTTTTGCCAAGATATTTCTCTCACCCAGCATGGGTATATGTAAAATGACACCACAAAACACATTCCCCAACTTCTCCTGAATACGGCGATACCACATGTGTGACACTTTTTTGCAGCCTAGGTGGGCAAAGGGGCCCACATTCCAAAGAGCACCTTTCGGATTTCACAGGTCATTTACCTACTTACCACACATTAGGGCCCCTTGAAAATGCCAGGGCAGTATAACTACCCCACAAGTGACCCCATTTTGGAAAGAAGACACCCCAAGGTATTCCGTGAGGGGCATGGCAAGTTCCTAGAATTTTTTATTTTTTGTCACAAGTTAGTGGAAAATGATGATTTTATTTTTTTTTTTCATACAAAGTCTCATATTCCACTAACTTGTGACAAAAAATAAAAACTTCCATGAACTCACTATGCCCATCAGCGAATACCTTGGGGTCTCTTCTTTCCAAAATGGGGTCACTTGTGGGGTAGTTATACTGCCCTGGCATTCTAGGGGCCCAAATGTGTGGTAAGGAGTTTGAAATCAAATTCTGTAAAAAATGACCTGTGAAATCCGAAAGGTGCTTTTTGGAATATGGGCCCCTTTGCCCACCTAGGCTGCAAAAAAGTGTCACACATCTGGTATATCTGTATTCAGGAGAAGTTGAGGAATGTGTTTTGGGGTGTCTTTTTACATATACCCATGCTGGGTGAGATAAATATCTTGGTCAAATGCCAACTTTGTATAAAAAAATGGGAAAAGTTGTCTTTTGCCAAGATATTTCTCTCACCCAGCATGGGTATATGTAAAATGACACCCCAAAACACATTCCCCAACTTCTCCTGAGTACGGAGATACCAGATGTGTGACACTTTTTTGCAGCCTAGGTGGGCAAAGGGGCCCATATTCCAAAGAGCACCTTTCGGATTTCACAGGTCATTTTTTACAGAATTTGATTTCAAACTCCTTACCACACATTTGGGCCCCTAGAATGCCAGGGCAGTATAACTACCCCACAAGTGACCCCATTTTGGAAAGAAGAGACCCCAAGGTATTCGCTGATGGGCATAGTGAGTTCATGGAAGTTTTTATTTTTTGTCACAAGTGAGTGGAATATGAGACTTTGTATGAAAAAAAATAAAAAAATAAAAATCATCATTTTCCACTAACTTGTGACAAAAAATAAAAAATTCTAGGAACTTGCCATGCCCCTCACGGAATACCTTTGGGTGTCTTCTTTCCAAAATGGGGTCACTTGTGTGGTAGTTATACTGCCCTGGCATTCTAGGGGCCCTTATGTGTGGTAAGGAGTTTGAAATCAAATTCTGTAAAAAATGCCCTGTGAAATCCGAAAGGTGCTCTTTGGAATATGGGCCCCTTTGCCCACCTAGGCTGCAAAAAAGTGTCACACATCTGGTATCTCCATACTCAGGAGAAGTTGGGGAATGTGTTTTGGGGTGTCATTTTACATATACCCATGCTGGGTGAGAGAAATATCTTGGCAAAAGACAACTTTTCCAATTTTTTTATACAAAGTTGGCATTTGACCAAGATATTTATCTCACCCAGCATGGATATATGTAAAAAGACACCCCAAAACACATTCCTCAACTTCTCCTGAATACATAGATACCAGATGTGTGACACTTTTTTGCAGCCTAGGTGGGCAAAGGGGCCCATATTCCAAAGAGCACCTTTCGGATTTCACTGGTCATTTTTTACAGAATTTGATTTCAAACTCCTTACCACACATTTGGGCCCCTAGAATGCCAGGGCAGTATAACTACCCCACAAGTGACCCCATTTTGGAAAGAAGAGACCCCAAGGTATTCGCTGATGGGCATAGTGAGTTCATGGAAGTTTTTATGTTTTGTCACAAGTTAGTGGAATATGAGACTTTGTATGAAAAAAAAAAAAAAAGAAAAATCATCATTTTCCACTAACTTGTGACAAAAAATAAAAAATTCTAGGAACTTGCCATGCCCCTCACGGAATACCTTGGGGTGTCTTCTTTCCAAAATGGGGTCACTTGTGGGGTAGTTATACTGCCCTGGCATTCTAGGGGCCCAAATGTGTGGTAAGGAGTTTGAAATCAAATTCTGTAAAAAATGACCTGTGAAATCCGAAAGGTGCTCTTTGGAATATGGGCCCCTTTGCCCACCTAGGCTGCAAAAAAGTGTCACACATCTGGTATCTCCGTATTCAGGAGAAGTTGGGGAATGTGTTTTGGGGTGTCATTTTACATATACCCATGCTGGGTGAGAGAAATATCTTGGCAAAAGACAATCTTTCCCATTTTTTTATACAAAGTTGGCATTTGACCAAGATATTTATCTCACCCAGCATGGGTATATGTAAAAAGACTCCCCAAAACACATTCCTCAACTTCTCCTAAATACAGAGATACCAGATGTGTGACACTTTTTTGCAGCCTAGGTGGGCAAAGGGGCCCATATTCCAAAGAGCACCTTTCGGATTTCACAGGTCATTTTTTACAGAATTTGATTTCAAACTCCTTACCACACATTTGGGCCCCTAGAATGCCAGGGCAGTATAACTACCCCACAAGTGACCCCATTTTGGAAAGAAGAGACCCCAAGGTATTCGCTGATGGGCATAGTGAGTTCATGGAAGTTTTTATTTTTTGTAACAGTGGAATATGAGACTTTGTAAGAAAAAAAAAGAAAAAAGAAAAAATCATCATTTTCCGCTAACTTGTGACAAAAAATAAAAAGTTCTATGAACTCACTATGCCCATCAGCGAATACCTTAGGGTGTGTACTTTCCGAAATGGGGTCATTTGTGGGGTGTTTGTACTGTCTGGGCATTGTAGAACCTCAGGAAACATGACAGGTGCTCAGAAAGTCAGAGCTGCTTCAAAAAGCGGAAATTCACATTTTTGTACCATAGTTTGTAAACGCTATAACTTTTACCCAAACCATTTTTTTTTTACCCAAACATTTTTTTTATCAAAGACATGTAGAACAATAAATTTAGAGCAAAATTTATATATGGATCTCGTTTTTTTTGCAAAATTTTACAACTGAAAGTGAAAAATGTCATTTCTTTGCAAAAAAATCGTTAAATTTCGATTAATAACAAAAAAAGTAAAAATGTCAGCAGCAATGAAATACCACCAAATGAAAGCTCTATTAGTGAGAAGAAAAGGAGGTAAAATTCATTTGGGTGGTAAGTTGCATGACCGAGCAATAAACGGTGAAAGTAGTGTAGGTCAGAAGTGTAAAAAGTGGCCTGGACTTTCAGGGTGTTTAAGCACTGGGGGCTGAGGTGGTTAAAGAGAACCTGTCATCAATTTTATGCTGAACTCACTGAGGACAACATAAAGTAGTGGCAGACGCGCTGATTTCAGCGGTGTGTCACTCATCAGCTAAAAGTAAGTGGTTGCCATGAATCAGCATCATAATCATTGCAGCACAGGCCTTGAAAAGAGTCAGGGCTACATGACAAGAGTCAGGGTTATTCATGAGCTCCTGCACTCCCCGCCCATCTCCTTACCTTTCTGCCTAGAAGAGAACTGCCAATCATCAGCAGATGGGAGGGGAGAGCAGGAGCTTATGAAATCAGCGTGTCTGTAACTACTTTATGCTGCTCTGAGTGAGGGTAACATAAAGTTGATGACAGGTTCCCTTTAAAGGACTGCACTAGTTATTCCATTTAGTTATGCTTTGTAGTCCAACCACAAAATTGGTAAGGCTCTTGCAAGAGAGTCAACGTGGTGGTGATTGACAATGAGCTCTTCAGACTATTTGGTTGTTGGAGACCAAGGGGCCTACATACTGATATGCATGCTGTGCGACAGTTCTGTGGAACATTATGCCCTAATTATTATATACTAAACCTGACAACATTACAAAAATAACTTTGTGGTTTACATAGGTTGCTTTTAATCCATTTAACAAATGCATTGAAATACTCAATCCCTCTCTCCGGTGTCATCCGGAACAATGGATCCGTTTTTCTGGAACACTTGGTACTGGATCCGGCATTAATATATTTCAATGGAAAATAATGCAAGTGTTCCGGAATTTTGGCCAGAGAAAATACTGCAGCATGCGGTAAGAGTGACTGAACTGAATACATCCTGATGCATACTGAACAGAATGCTTTCCATTCAGAATGCATTGGGATAAAACTGAAGCATTTTTTTTTCCCGGTATTGAGCCCCTAGGACGGAACTCAATACCGGAAAATTTTAACGCTGGTGTGAAAGTGCCCTTAGCTCCTCAAACAGCTGATTGGCCGGGCTTCTGGGTGTCAGACACCTGCGGATCAGATATTGATGACCTATCCTGAGGATAGGTCATCGTTATAAAAAAGTCAGAAAACCCCTTTAAGTGTCTTTTAAGCAGGAATATCTCTTCTCTAGTAGCAATCAATATAAGAAACAAAACAGTACAGCAACTTCAGCATCAATTAATAAAGAAAAGTTAGCTGGGAGGACTCCTTCTGCCTCAGAGTGAATACAGCGTAAACCGTAATGTAGGTGTGTAAAACTGCGGAGATGTTGTGAGATTTGCTTCACACGTGTTAACCATCTTTTCTTTAATTTAACAGCCAATGTATTGATCTTCCCTTCTTTCTTTGCTTCCTTCCCTGACTGCTTTCTGAACGCCTAGCCTGTCTGGGGAATGGAAGATTGGACATGCAATGTGTAAGGTAGCACAAGCAAATTGTAGCTGATGTCGCTGATAATCCTGTGCTTTCATATTCACATTATGTGTTCTTAACAGGCCTACATGATTGATTAGATCTTTAGTCATGGAAGGATTTGAATTTGCAGCGATTCCTTAGGTGTCATGTTATACGCCAGTTTAAAAACCAAATCTGACAATCACGATAACATTGAGTTTGTTGAGTCTGGGCAAAAAAAAAAGAAGAGGATTCTGTGCATAGGCCTGGGGCAGCATGCATGCTTATTAGAGAACATAAACCTCAGAGAGCTTGCAAGCTGCTCTTCTACTGTGTTAATGCACACCTAAAATCAGATGCCAAAATACACTGGCATCTGTATGACTCTAACTCCTCGCAAAACTGTTGCAAAGATTTTCGGTTTTATTTTATTTTTTGTATTTTTCTAAGTACCGAAGAAAAGTTCCAATTTATACTCTTGTAGATTTAGATGCCGCATTTTTCTTTACTATTATTATTTTGTGACATTTCTCTCCAGGCGGCATTGTTGTCTCTCGCCTGTTTTGATTCAGATTGAGGCATAGAGGGAGCTAAAGACGAGCGATAAGTAGAGACAAGGCTTTCTGTGAGGGAGCGGCATAGCAGCGTTCTGTATCTGCATATACTTGTAGGGAAAGAGCTATTTATGTGCTGACATGGAGGATATTTCACTATGAAAGGTTATACGTGTGCAAATGTAGTGCTGAGCTAAGAGACAGATGATAGATATAGAATGATATGAGATAGATAGATAGATAATAGATAGATTAAATACGGATGGATAGATATAGATAGATACAGGTGGATGGTTGGATGGATAGATAGATAGATAGATAGATAGATACAGGCAGATAAGATAGATAGATTGATAGATAGATAGATAGATAGATAGATAGATAGATAGATAGATAGATAGATAGATAGATAGATAGAGTGATAGATAGATAGATAGATAGATAGATAGATAGATAGATAGATAGATAGATAGATATGGATAATTAGATAGATAGATAGATAGATAGATAGATAGATAGATAGATAGATAGATAGATAGATCTTTACATGTGCTGTTGAGTGAAGCTCTGCTCTGATCCACCTTCGATCATAGATTAGTGAATACAGACTACCATAAATGACATTATACTTTATTGACAGGCAGGGAACCCCAGCAATCTTTTCTTTGGATGAGACTTTCAGCATGCAGATCACTATAATATTCTTGCAGGTTTTTCGAATAGTTATTACAAAGTTTAATGTCCCAGCATCATTTTTACAACAAAGTGTTCCTACCCAGTTTCCCAACTATAAGGGTAGGTCCACATCACGTTTTTGCCACCTGTTTAACGTACATGTTGGGGAAAAAAGGATACAAAGGAGTAGCACACCACGCTTTTGTATCCTGCGGAGTCCGTTAAAGTATCCTTTTTTTTCACAATGGAACTCTGTGATGAGCGGATGGCACTGTGTGGCATCAGTCTGAGGCATCCGTTTATTGTATGTTTTTTGTATACATTAAACTGATGGCAAAAATGTGATGTGACCCAGCCTAAGATGCCACATGCTAATAGCATGAATGAGCAGACAAGTCTCAAATGAAATAGTGAATTGTAAGAAATCATTCATTTCTCATCACCATCCACCAATCAGTTTTGTGCGCACACTATAACATATTTGATTGCTTGCGTTATTTTCTATGACAGTGGTTTCATTATAGAGGGTGCAGAGGTTACCATTATGCCCAGGTCCTTGTGCCTGAGTAGGGACCATGGTCATCATTGCTTAATCTTCTGCTTTTGATGGCACATTATCAACCCTGTTTCAGATTATCAAAATTGTTGGATTAATGGATGCCAGATAAAAATAATTTTATTTTAAAGTCCAAATGACAAGGGTGAATTTACCTTTAAGATCTCACAATATATTTGATGATATTTTTATCTAATTTGTCTTGTTCTCTTCATGAAGCCTAAATGAAAACGTTCATGGATTAAAACAATCTGGAGAACAAGCATATGGACGAAAGTAGCTATTAGTCTTCCCTGCACTCATAACCAGGTTAACAAATACATCTGATACCAGGCTTACTTCTAACTGACACAGAATAACTACCAGTGTTAGTCAATTAACCCTTCACGGCTAGAATCTGACCACTAGGCTCCCAGAGGGCATGTGCTGTAGTTGCTGATAAAAAATGGCCTTTGCTATGAGCTAAATCAAATAACTGGTAATCAGAGTAAATATATTTCCAAATGTAAGTATAGAAGACAATTACCAGAACCACTAGCAATGGACAAAAAGGGAGAGCAATTAGGCCAATAACATACAGGAATGGGGAGATTTTTGTTTTAAAGAGGACCTTTCATCATTTTTGACATAGGCTAACTATGTCATTACATTGTAGTGCGGCCCCCACTGATGCCCTGGATGTTTTTATTTTTTCATACCTTCCCCCCGTTCGTCCGGTTCAGAGCCCCGTTGTTTCAGCGCGCTGTATTCTAATGCAATCTAAACTCGCAATGGGGCGGAGACGCAGTCTTCTGCTGCAGGCGTCTCCTTTCCCCTGTCTTTGATCGCGATACAATCAGAGCCGACCTTTCCCCTGGCTTTGAGCGGTCCGCTCTGATTGGAGACACCCACAGCAGAAAACTGCGTCTCCGCCCAATTGCGAGTTTGCAGCGCATTAGAATACAGCGCGCCGAAACAGCGGGGCTCTGAACCGGACGAACGGACGGAAGGTATGAAAAAAAACCAAACATCCAGGGCATCAGTGGGGGCCGCACTACAATGTAATGACATAGTTAGCTTATGTCAAAAATTATGAAAGGTCCTCTTTAAAGTTATCAAGATCACATACTGTAGCTCAGGGTACCTTAAAGGACACCTCACTTTCACTTAAGGTTAGCATGCTTTCTCTTTCCATACAGAGTAGATCATTTTTTGCTGATATTGATCATGTCATTGGGATCCTCTGAGAATCTAATGTATAAGGGGCCATCCAGACCTGTCCTCAGGATAGGTCATCATAATCAGATTGGCAGGGTCCGGCTCCCAACATCTCCACCGATCAGCTGTTTGATGGGGCATTGGTGCTTGTGCGAGTGTGACTCACTCTTCAAAATTTCTTATTTGCCATCTAATTTGCAGTGGTCGTGCAGTGTATTTTCAACTGGGGTTCCGCCTCCCAGCATCCCTGCTGATCAGCTGTTTGATGGGATAGCGGTGCTTGTGCGAACATGGGTTTCACTTTAAAATTTCTTATGTGCCGTCTCATTTCCAGTGGCCGCTCAGTGTAATTTCAACGGCTGATGCCATTCACTTGAATGAGACTGAGCAGTTGTAATTACACTACGCCACCTCTACAAGGTGTGAAGGTAATTTTTAGTGCTGAACGAAGCAAAGTGAAACAAATTGAATTTGATCTGATTTTCAGGAAAACTTTGATTTGCAACAAATCCAAATTTCCTCTCACTTCATTGTAGCAATTACATTTTTTCCTAAAATGGTGGCTACACATGTTCCAAAGTGAAAGTTCAGTAAGAAACCCTGGAAGGAGATATGACCCATAATGCTGTGCAGCCATCCAATCAATATATAGCCATCCCTATGATGTCACAGCACTATAAAAAGCCTAATCCTGCCCGCTTTCCACCATTTTACAATGAATTGAGCATAGGGACAGAGTTTTACAAAGCTTTAATTGTAGAATCTTGGATAAAGACAGGGACAGTGTAGGGAGATCATAAGGAGAGTTTTTAGACACTGTAGGGAGAGCATAGGGAGACAGTGAAGGCTCTGTGTAATCACCCTGTGAATCTTGTTCCCCTGCTGTGCCATTCAATCTCTGCTATTCATAGACTGACTGTGCATCAGACTTAGTCTCCACAGTCGGTCTACTATATAGGTGTGTGTACCTAGTTAATCTGCTGCGCCATTAATAATTGATCTGTTCAGATATACATAGACATACGATGCATCAGACTCATTGTCAACAGGCAGTGTAATATAGGCACTATTATATAGTTCATCTGCTGGGCCATTTATACCTAATCTGTTCTGTTATATATAGACTGATGTTATCTCTGTTTTGGACCCACTCCTGTTTTTGCCTTACCAATACTGATCAAATGCTGACCAAATACTGATGTGAAGGCGGATGTTCAAATGACAAGATCCGCTTTTTTGGGGCTGTTCTTCTGACGGATCAGGAAAAATAGACAGTAATGTGAACACAGACTTACTCCTGACACCCTCCCCACTGTCATGGGGCTGATAAATTTGACCTTAAGCTAACATTGACCTGTAAGGTGGAGTACACACTTCTGTTATTTGGTTAGTTATTCCCAGCACTTATTGTGAGGCAAATTCAGGAGCCAAGCCTACTCTCTGATTTGATATCATTAATAGATCTGCATCTGTTCTATGGGTTTGACCCACACCTGCTTGAGCTGATAATTACTGACCAAATAAGTGGACTGTGAGCTAAGCCTAATAGTGACGCACAGTCATTCTACAAGTAACAGAAGGGATTCAAACGCATTTGTTTGTACTGCTATAACACGGATTGAAAGAACCTTTTTTTGCTTTACTGAAGGATGCTGTATCCTTTTTTTATCAAGCTAGGGGTTAGCTAGGAATGTTGGTGGTAGGGTGACCACATTTCCAAACTGCCATTCAGGGACACCCGCCCCGGCCCCCCCGCACCCATGTCCACTCCCCAAAAAATATGATTTTTGATACTTTTTTTAAAAAATTAAGTCACTTAGTGACAGCGGCGTACTTTGTACTTACGCTGGCAAGTTCATTGCATCGAAGTTATGCTTGAGATTGCTATAAACATAACTGCCTGTGCATTGTTCAGTAATTTGTGATTATGCCCTGCACACAATCACTGGCTACCTAAAACAGGTCATATTTTTAATGTGTTAGACATCTCTTAATCCCCTTTTATAGAGAGGGGGATCTGTGGATGACACTGCTATGGGGGGGATCTGTGGATGCCACATACCGTATATAGCATCTTATGCTATATGTGTCATCCCCAGATCCACCCCATGACAGTGTCATCCCCATTTCCCCCTCCATAACAGTGTCATCCACAGATCTCCCTCCCTATAACAGTGTCATCCACAGATCTCCCTCCCTATAACAGTGTCATCCACAGATCTCCCTCCCTATAACAGTGTCATCCACAGATCTCCCTCCCCGCCTCTCACAGGAGTGTACATATATAAAAAAAGCATATTTCACATGAACACTTACAGTTACTTGGCTTGGCCCTTGGGGATCTCGGACGCCACTTCAACACTTTGGCCGGGGGCTCGGCGGAGCTGATGTTGTGTTTTATCCTAATGAGAAAGATTTCATAATAAGGATTTGGAGAAGGGGCAGAGGGATAGCAGAGCAGGGAGAGGCTGGTGCTGCTACTAGGGGGTCATACCATGGGGGAGTAATAAAACCCACCATAATGCCCCCCAGTAGAAAGAATTCTCTTTATAATGTGCAAAACATACCCCCTTGTAATGCCCCCAGTTGAGCTAATGTCCCCCATAATGTGCCAGTATAAAATACCCCTATATAGTGCCCCAGTAAATGGCTCCATAGTGCTCCTCTCCCCCCTTCCTGCTAGTGCCCCCCATAATGTACCAGTATAAAATGCCCCATATATCGTGCCCCAGTAGATGCCCTCAGTGTCCCCCATAATTTGCAAGTATAAAATACCCCTTCTTAGTGCCCCCCGTAGATGACTCCATAGTACTCCTGTCTCCCCTTCTCCATAGTACCCACCATAATGTGTCCCAGTATAAAATGCTACTGTACAGAGCCCCCCATATAAAACACCCCTTCTTTGTGGCCTCAGTAGATGCCCCTATAGTGCCCACCAATAATGTGCCAGTAATAAGTGCCCTCAATAACGTGCCACTGCCAGTAACAAGAGCCCCCCAATGTGCCAGTAACAAGAGCCCCATCACGTGCCAGTAATAAGCCCCCCATCACGTGCCAGTAATAAGCCCCCCATCACGTGCCAGTAATAAGCCCCCCATCACGTGCCAGTAATAAGCCCCCCATCACGTGCCAGTAATAAGCCCCCCATCACGTGCCAGTAATAAGCCCCCCATCACGTGCCAGTAATAAGCCCCCCATCACGTGCCAGTAATAAGCCCCCCATCACGTGCCAGTAACAAGAGCCCCATCACGTGCCAGTAATAAGCCCCCCATCACGTGCCAGTAATAAGCCCCCCATCACGTGCCAGTAATAAGCCCCCCATCACGTGCCAGTAATAAGCCCCCCATCACGTGCCAGTAATAGGCCCCCCCATTACGTGCCAGTAATAAGCCCCCCCATTACGTGCCAGTAATAAGCCCCCCCATTACGTGCCAGTAATAAGCCCCCCATTACGTGTCAGTAATAAGCCCCCCCATTACGTGCCAGCAATAAGCCCCCCATTACGTGCTTGTAATAAGCCCCCCATTACGTGCCCCCCCCCATCACTTGCCAGTATTAAGCCTCCCATGATGTGTCAGTATTAAGTCCCCCCATCATCATGTGCCAGTATTAAGCCCCCCCATCATCATGTGCCAGTATTAAGCCCCCCCATCATGTGCCAGTATTAAGCCCCCCCATTGTAATAAGCCCCCCCATTGTAATAATTCCCCCCATTGTAATAAGCCCCCCCATTGTAATAAGCCCCCCCAATGCCAGTAACACTATTGTAAAAAAAAAAAACAACAAAAAAACACTTATACTTACCTCAGTGTCAGCGATGCGATGCAGACTCTTCCTGTGTCCCGCGCTGTAAGGCTCGGGCGGTGCGATGACGTCATCGCCCCGCCTTCGCCGGCCTCTGATAGGCTGCCGGCCTAGTGCCTGCAGCCTATCAGAGGAAGGGGAAGGGACACGCCTCTCCCTCCCCTGCACCTCCGCTGGCACAGGCAG
The DNA here is from genome assembly GCF_905171765.1 of Bufo bufo. Lineage (NCBI taxonomy): Eukaryota > Metazoa > Chordata > Amphibia > Anura > Bufonidae > Bufo > Bufo bufo. The sequence continues at coordinate 651,232,514 of NC_053389.1, forward strand.
ATTACTAAGGAGATGAGCGCAATGGAAGCGCTCATCTCCCTGTGCCCGGCGGCGGCGGCTCACTTGGGGGGGCATTTTAGTTGGGGGGGGCACATGGGGGGGCACAGCATGATGTAGGGGGGGCCGTGGCCCCCCCCTGGCGACGCCACTCAAATCCAGTCTGGCAGGCAGTTGATTCCGGGACTCTCTATTGTCCCGGTTTGAAGGCTCCCGGGACACGGGACAAAAACGTAAATTACGGGACGATCCCGGGCAAACCGGGACACGTGGTCACCCTAGTTGGTGGCCTGCACGATGATGTGCATGGCCATATATGTGAACTGCCTGTCTTTCAGAAGCACAGTAACTGTTTCGCTACCAGAAAGGACTAGCTATGCATGTTGCTGCACTGTACAGTGATGTACACCAGGATAGATTCTTCCTAAAGTTTAACTGCATGCCTGGATAGACCTGATTTATCGCGCTTCATGACAAATTAATTCGGATCAAAGCAAATTTTGGGGAAAAATTTGGTGAAGTGACCAAATAGAATTTTTTAAAACTTCGCTCATCTCTAGTAATTTTGAAGTGGGAAGCAGTGCTCGTGCAATGTGTCGGGATTTGCACCCCTGCCAATCTGATATTTATAAGTACATCCTTAGGATAGGTCATCAATATTGTTGCACTGTTCAACCCCTTAAAGTGTATCTTAGAAGTGCTACACAGGTACTGGTAATTCTGCAATTTGTATGCAACCCATCAAATAATTATTTTGTGTGAATACACAAATTACAGGTTCAAATCATAATTATAAAATTGTTACATCTCCTGTCATATGCTCACGTAGGACTAATCAACATTAACCCCTTTAAAGCCATATATAACCTGTTGTTTTTCACACTTTAAAAGTTTTCAAAACTTCCTTCCTCCCAAATCATTTTCTTTCCTGCGGCAGCAGTAGCTATGATATTGGTACAAGGCGAAGGTCATCTATTCAAATCAAGCAACCATGGGAGGCTGTAGATTTCTTTTATTTATATACTATATGGCAGTTTTGTTATTTTCTACTCAGGATACAGAACATTGCCTATTAATAATTATACTTTGTGTATTTCTTTTGCTTGCATCCCTTAATGTTGAGATTTGAAAAGCATTGTGCCCGTGAAGGATCCTGTAAAAGATTATCTGGTACACACAGTGAATGGCCCTGCCCCCATTGTGAAGGCTGAAAATCTCCGGAGATTACACTAGAAGGAATTGCTTGTGGTCAGCAGAGGCAAGGAGAACAATAGAGACAGAAATGGACAACAGCAGCAGTTTGCTGACCAGGGTGGGGCACTGATCCAGCACCTATTACACAGTAAATTGCAGTGTCATTGCAAATGTCCGGAGAAGACCCTAAATTAGTACTTTTTGTTCATCTCCACAGCTGGTTTTACAGATAGAATGCAATAATTAGTATTTTAGGACATCTGATGATAGAGGTTATATGTAATGAATCTATACTTTCATGTTCACTTGTCTACGTAGAAAGCCAGGCAGATATTGATAGTGATATCTAACACTTCCATCTATCTATTGAAGTGAATGTCTACACTGCAGTTTGCAGAAAACTTCTCCTGAGCTTTCTACATTCTGTAAAATGCCAAATGCCAAATCACAGACTCGTAATATGGAATTTCATTTCAGAAATTAAAAGGCAGCTCAATCAGTTCTGCTGCCTATGATTCCATTTTATGTGATTATAGGAGGAGTGGTTTTGGATGGATGTTAGGATAATGTAACTTGTGTATTTTTCAAAATATTTCCTTAAATATTTAATCATATACTGTGGAGATACATGAAAAATAGATCCATTCCTTACCATTATTAACCCTATCGCATACACTTGGGTAATTGACATAGCATTTTATTTTTGTAGTGTAGGTTAGGCAGAATCCAACAGAGGGTCAATCCAGATTGTGTTTGCAATGTACATTGGAGGCATACATTGAGAGGCTTTTCCAAAGTATACCTCCAACTGATGCTGCTGACATATGTCACTATATAGCCATACCCCTCCCACTGTGCAGTATATGGTGTTTTTTTGTTTTGTTAGTTTTTTGCTGCATGGCTCTGGAATAATGCAGTAGACCACAAGTATACTGGAGTATACTGGCATATACCAGCAGGGCAGAGGCCAGAAGGACACTATTTTGGTCCCCGATGGGTAAATGGGGGCTATGCGTATATTTTCCATATGCTTGGCTTCTCTTTGAATTGGATTTCTTCGGGACAAGCCCCTGCTAAAGTATACCGAGTATTGATGTTTCAGTGGCTGGAGTGGTGGAAACGTCAATCAATGGTGATCAAGCAGTGCATAAAAAGTAAAAAAAAAAAAAATCTCCATACAGTATAGTTAAAATTAGAAATGTTACAGTGAGTGTTCTGATTAGGATATTATTGCAGGAAAGTAAAGAAGTAAAGCATCCATGTGCAAACTGCTAGGATGCCTGTGCCAAGCATGAAATACAGTATCTAGAAAAATCTTAGTAGTTTTACAGATTATGAAATCATTTTCCCCATTTTGTTTTTAAAATAGTGCATATATAATAGCATCTATCATAGAACATATATAATAGCATAGTGTATACATAAATATATCAATCATAGTGCATATATAATATCAATCATAGAGCATATATAATTGCATCCATCATAGAATATATATAATAGCATAGTATATACATAGTGTATACATAAATATATCAATCATAGTGCTATATATCATAGTGCATATATAATATCAATCATAGAACATATATAATAGTATCAATCATAGGACATATATAATAGCATAGTGTATACATAGTGTATACATAAATATATCAATCATAGTGCTATATATCATAGTGCATATATAATATCAATCATAGAACATATATAATAGTATCAATCATAGGACATATATAATAGCATAGTGTATACATAGTTTTTACATAAATATATCAATCATAGTGCTATATATCATAGTGCATATATAATATCAATCATAGAGCATATATAATAGTATCAATCATAGTGCATATATAATAGCATCCATCATAGAACATATATGATAGCATAGTGTATACATAGTGTATACATAGTGTATACATAAATATATCAATCATAGTGCTATATATCAATCATAGTGCATATATAATATCAATCATAGAACATATATAATAGCATAGTGTATACATAGTGTATACATAAATATATCAATCATAGTGCTATATATCATAGTGCATATATAATATCAATCATAGAGCATATATAATAGCATCAATCATAGGACATATATAATAGCATCAATCATTGTGCATATATATCATATAGCATACATAATAATATCAATTAATTATAGTGCATTCAAAATAATATCAGAAACACCAAATAATATCAGCTACAGTGCAAATATCACGTATGTATTATATAATATATCATAATATCAATCATAGAGCATATATGATAGCATCAATCCTAGTGCATATATAAAATCAATCATAGTGTATGCATAATAATATCAGCTACAGTGCAAATATAATATCATCAGCTATGTATTATATAATGTATAATAATATCAATCATAGTGCATATATCATATCAGCTACAGTACACATATAATATCATCAGCTATCATGCATATATAATACCCACAATGCATACAGGATGTCAGCCGTATTGCAAAGATAAAACCTTAGCCATACTGTCTGCATATGAGCTGTGGCTAAGCCAGGCGGGTGAGGCATAGATAAGTAGAGATATGGAGGGGTGCAGTACACGGCAAACAATGTGAATATAGCATAACTTAGAAATCACTTAAACAATCATTAGCAAGAAATTTGCAATTCTTTATCAGCACATGGTTACAATAATAAGAAAGAATATTGCTTCTACTGAATTGCCATTCAGCACCCAATAGAAAATAACGGCCATTTTATCTCTATTAAGGATACCCCTTTTTCCTTCAATCTATATAAGTGTTTTTGATTTTGTATGTGTGTAGACATTGTGCTGAGTCTAGATGAAACCCTTTTTGATGGAGGATGCATGCTGAACAGTAGATTTCTGAATTATGTTCTCTAAATTATCCCATGCTCGGAGAGCAAGTATTGATTTTGAAAATGACTGAGGCAGATCTTCCACTGCAGCCCACTCCCCCCCTTATCATCCCCCAAAGCACAACAAACAGGAGTCATGTGTTTTAGTCACCAAGGGGGACCAGAGCTCTTATTGTTTCCAAAATCAAAAACTCATCAATCTGCCAAATGATAATCAGAGAAAATTCTTGGTATGAAAACATTCAGTCTCCTGAACTGTACTATTTCTCGAGGACACAACAAGAAGTCCTGAACATTAGGTTGGAGCATACTGTCGAGCGCTCATTTATAGTGAATCCTCTGTCCTGGATGGTGAATTACATTTCTGAAATCATCTTATTCAAACACAATCATTATTGAGGATATTGGGCACTGTAGTGTTGTATAGCCGTACATAGGATCAATATCTATATAAAATGGCCCACATTTACTAATGGGATAACGCATAGACCTGAGGCTACTTTCACACTCGCGTTTGGTGCGGATCTCTCATGGATCTGCACAGACGGATCCGTTCAGATAATACAACCGTATGCATCCGTTCAGTACGGATCCGTTTGTATTATCTGTAACATAGTCAAGACTGATCCGTCTTGAACACCATTGAAAGTCAATGGAGGACGGATCCGTTTTCTATTGTGTCAGATTGTGTCATAGAAAACGGATCCGTCCCCATTGACTTACATCGTGTGTCAGAACGGATCCGTTTGGCTCCATTTTGTCAGACGGACACCAAAATGGAATGGAGACGGAGCGGAGGCAAACTGATGCATTCTAAGCGGATCCTTATCCATTTAGAATGCATTAGGGCAAAACTGATCCGTTTTGGACCGCTTGTGAGAGCCCTGAACAGATCTCACAAACGGAAAGCCAAAACGCCAGTGTGAAAGTAGCCTTATTGAAAAATCCACTGCACATAGTTTACCAAAGGGGGGGGGGGGGTTGTGGCACTTGGTCAAAATGAAGTGTGGACTAAGATGCAACTTTTTACAAAATTTCACCAGAATTGGGGCTCATTCAGATGACCATATATTTGTGTCCACATCCGTTTTACGGAATGAATGCATACACATTCATCTCAATGGGGCCGTAAAAGATGCGGATAGCAAACCATGTGCTGTCCTCATCCGTACTTCCGTTCCATGGCACGAAAAAGAAGAAAGAAAATTTACTATTCTTGTCCACAATTGTGGACAAGAATAGGAATTTGTATCATAGGCCATTTCGTAAAAAGCAGAACGCACATGATTGGTATCTATGTTTTTTGGATCCGCAGTTTGCAGATCGCAAAACAGATATGGCCATTTTAATGAGCCCTTTTAGAGCAAAATTCCTTGTCTATTCCCTCTGGTCCCTATTGTGGGAATGTCCTACCCCTGAGCTAAACCATTGATGGATTGACATGTAGTGCTCCCTCTTTCTTTAAGGGGAATGAATCACTTATATTTTTTAGCAATTAAAACCAAATAGAGATATATTTTATATTGCTTGTTAATTTCAGATTCTAGATTTTTACTTTGCTTTTTGTAAATTATTATGGGGGGGTCCAATTAGCCTGAGATGCTGTTAACATCATTTAGACATATTCTTTTCAGCAGCCACATGGACCAATGAAATCTAGACCGGAAAGGATTCATTGACTTCTATGGGAGAGTTTTCTAGGCAGGCTCTGTGACCTGTGCAGAGGTAACTGTGCAGAGAGGGGGAAGAGGTGAGTGGTGACCATCGTCTGTTGTCAGTGTTGACTCCTGTGTTATATATATATATATATATATTGTAAGGGATCGCCTCTTATTCGGGGGTCATTCTCACAAAGATCTTCATCGACCACAGGGTTAGGGGCCAAACATTGCTTTTATTTGGCACCTCAGCAAAACCAAAACAAACAATACAAATAAAACACCTGCCCGCCTGGGCTCTAACTAAACATGAGGACTCCCTACCTCACTGGAAGAACACGGGAAGAACATGCGGCTTTTCCCAACCTAACAATTCAGCACTTCCAGGTTGTAACAAAGTCCAGTACCTTTTGGGGATTGTGGCCCAGAAGTCCTCCTGACTCTGGCCTAGCGACCGTCGATTCCAAGACCTCGCGGAGTCCCCCAAAGTACAGGCTAACACCTAGCCCCGTGGCCCCTCAGCCAGCTTGGCTGAGCCCACTTGTACATAGCCTTCCCAGGCCTCTGCTGCACACAGACCCTTCCTCCTCCTAACAGTCTGGACTGGGCTCTTATCCCAGACTGATTGTTCCACCTGGTGCAGCCTCTGACCTGCTGATTGACAGCGAAGAAATGGAAACTCCTGCCATAGCTCTCCCCTAGCAGCCGTGAGGCCTGTCACTGCCTCACATATCTCCCCCCTTTGTTCAAGCCAGTAGGGGTGAACACTAGCACCAAACCCAGATGCTTGTGAGAGGGCATCTACCTGGCCTACAGTCTTGCCTTTATTCTGCCAGACCCAGGACAACAGCGCTTGGTTTGTCTCGAACACGAGTTTATTATGGAGTAGATCATATCCATGGGACTTTCTTCCCCATTTCATGAGCAGGTACTCTCTTTCACGAGCAAGGATGTTATGCCTTCGCACCCGTGGCCTCTCTCTTTTCTTTCTTTTTCTCTCCACATTTGGCCTTCGGCCTCTGGAACTTCTCAGAAGATGTTTTCTCCTTCAGCAGAGCAGGCTAGTCCCCGCACGCTTTTTTAAAGTGCTTCCGGTGCACATCTTCCATCTTCCCAGCTGTGGTTTCCCCCACTTTGGCAGCAGTTTCAGAGACCTCTGCTTCTTTAGTGGCTTTTTCCACATCAGTCTCTGCAGCACCTGAGGACTTCACGTCCCCCAACACCTCGACCTTAACTTCTTCAGCCTTTGTTTCCTTGGACCCGGCATCATATACTTGCCCTTTTAAGTCCTTCTCCTCTTTCTCCAGAGGCTCACCCAGGACACTGTTCTCCTTTTGGGAGGAATTCGTGAGAGCCAGCCCACAGTAGTAGACAGGACCTGCATACTGGTCGGCCATCTCCTCATATTTCTTCCCCAGCAGGCTGCTGGCTACTTGGAAGACCATGTAGGCGGAGGGGACGTCTTTTGCGACCTGGTCCTGGTTACACACTGTCATGAGACTGTTGGCCTCTGCATCCACATCAGCCCCATCAACGGGTTCAGCAGAAAGACCTTCCATCTTCTCTGCCTCGGGCGGTACTACAGCGCCATCATCTCCAGACCGCCTCCTAACAGGCTCTGGCTTAGACCTCTTGACATCCTTCAGAGGACTCTCCTTTTCAGGTTTCTCATTTTCCACCTACTGCTCGAGAGCACGCTTAGACTTCTCCAACTCATAGACGTTCTTCCCGACGTCCTCTTTTGAGCTCACGAGATCTTCCATCTCTGCTCTGAGTTGCCTGTTCAGCCTCTCAAATTCATCTCGATCCTCAAGTACTTCTTCAAGAGCTCTGGCCAAGGAGAGAGCCTTGGTCCCCTTCTCTCGAGCATCAGTCTCCGTTTGGTCACGTTCTTCGGCATATATGGCCGAGGTGGTTTTCTCTTCAGCCAGGAGCTTGTCCAACATCTTCTGTTTCTTCTCCAATTTAGACACAATTTGTTTCTGGTGGTCCAGGTCTACTATCTGATCACGCAACTCTTGATCAAGTTGATCCAGAAACAAATTGTGACCCTGGCCTAGCGACCGTCGATTCCAAGACCTCGCGGAGTCCCCCAAAGTTTAGGCTAACACCTAGCCCCGTGGCCCCTCAGCCAGCTCGGCTGAGCCCACTTGTACATAGCCTTCCCAGGCCTCTGCTGCACACAGACTCTTCCTCCTCCTAACAGTCTGGACTGGGCTCTTATCCCAGACTGATTGTTCCACCTGGTGCGGCCTCTGACCTGCTGATTGACAGCGTAGAAATGGAAACTCCTGCCATATCTCTCCCCTAGCAGCTGTGAGGCCTGTCACTGCCTCACAATATATATATGGTATCTGATTATTGTATTCCTGCTTGTAATCATAATGAGATGACTGCTGGAAATTGATCTCCACAAAACAGGAAGTCAGCTTGTTGTTAAAGTTAGTGGTCAGTGGGAAAATGGACACAAGATTTGAGGATTTTTTTTATACAGTACTGTGCAAATGTTTTAGGCAGCTATGGAGAAAGTAGAAGTGTTAATAGTTTAGTTTTATAAATTAACAAAATGCAAAGTGTAAAGGAGAAATCAAATCAATATTTGGTGTGACCACTCTTTGCCTTCAAAACAGCTTCAGTTCTTCTAGGTACACCAATACACAGTTTTTGAAGGAGCTCAGCAGAAAAGTTGTTTTGAGACAATTTGGAGAACTAACCACAGATCTTTCGTGGATGTAGGATTGATCAAATTCCTCTGTCTCTTCCGGGAATTTCAGACAGACTTAATGATATGGAGATCAAGGCTCTGTGGAGCCATATCATCACTTCTAGGACAGATATATAAATGTATATCAGTATAATTTGTATTTTCTACATTTAAATTCCTGCTCATTCTGAGTCAAGGAAGCGGTCCTATCAGTTACTGATAGCTATCTCTCTATACACAGTCATAGAGGGAAGGCTGTAATTTAAATGAATGAAACACAAGTTTGACTAAATCTTTTCCCACACATCTATAATATACTCCAGATTTAAGCTTCCAAAACTTCTTAAGAAAACCTTACCATGTGGCCATACCCTAAATGTACACAGTTTCAGCAGACGTTATATATATACACACACAGCATATCCTAGAGCAAGTAGTCAACCAGAGCTGCCTATGCAAATTTTACTTAGAATTAGGTCTTATATTTGGTGAACAGACATAATTTGGTATCTAAATCTGTCATTTGTTTCAGTATTACACCACTGAAGTAAATCACAGAAGCATCCAGTAACAATTTGATATCTAGCTAGTCATTCTGAACGATGAGCTGTCAGCAGAATTGAAGTAATATGACATTCTTCAAGTACCTTGGATAAATGTACAAGAATTGCACCCTAATGTACAGGCATGCTAGATTCTGCTTTTGCTTCTATCGATGTCACTGCTGTTTATCTTTGACTCTCCTTTCTATATGTTGGTGGTAGCAGGTTGGAGCTTATATTTCACAGCTAGCACAGCATGAATTTCAAACCCGACGTTGCTTTGCTATTAGAGGATCTTGCTGGTCACCCCTACGCAGACTGAAGACATTTTGTGGATAGAGGACTTGAGTTAACTCCCTTGCATGACTTTTCAGATTTATTAACCCTGTGTACTTTATTTAGGTGGACTCTATTTCTGATACTTGTTTCAGGCAGTTAGGGACTTAAAAGAGTTGTGCAACCATCTGGATAGGTCATCAATATCTGATTATCGGGGGTCCGACACCCAGCACCCCCACCGATGAAGCTGTTGAGGAGGAGGCAGCACTGAGTGAGTGCTGCTTCCTCTTCATTACACTGCACGTCATCTCCCCTGCAGAGGTGGTGTAGCCTAATTACCAATACTCGTTCTATTCAAGCGAATGAAGTGACTACTTATCATTACACTGCACTTCCGAGATGACAGGCAGTGTAATAAGGAGGAAGTAGCACTAGCATGGAGCTGATCGAAGGGGGTGCTGGGTGTTTGAATCCCGCAGATCAGATATTGATGATCTATCCTAAGGATAGGTCATCAATACAAACAGGCTGTACAACCCCTTTAAAGATCATCAATACAAACAGGCTGCACAACCCCTTTAAGATAACTCTAAAAGTACTCTACTTTTCAATAGGGAATTATTAAATTGTATACAGGGAGTGCAGAACTATTAGGCAAATGAGTATTTTGACCACATCATCCTCTTTATGCATGTTGTCTTACTCCAAGCTGTATAGGCTCGAAAGCCTACTACCAATTAAGCATATTAGGTGATGTGCATCTCTGTAATGAGAAGGGGTGTGGTCTAATGACATCAACACCCTATATCAGGTGTGCATAATTATTAGGCAACTTTCTTTCCTTTGGCAAAATGGGTCAAAAGAAGGACTTGACAGGCTCAGAAAAGTCAAAAATAGTGAGATATCTTGCAGAGGGATGCAGCACTCTTAAAATTGCAAAGCTTCTGAAGCGTGATCATCGAACAATCAAGCGTTTCATTCAAAATAGTCAACAGGGTCGCAAGAAGCGTGTGGAAAAACCAAGGCGCAAAATAACTGCCCATGAACTGAGAAAAGTCAAGCGTGCAGCTGCCAAGATGCCACTTGCCACCAGTTTGGCCATATTTCAGAGCTGCAACATCACTGGAGTGCCCAAAAGCACAAGGTGTGCAATACTCAGAGACATGGCCAAGGTAAGAAAGGCTGAAAGACGACCACCACTGAACAAGACACACAAGCTGAAACGTCAAGACTGGGCCAATAAATATCTCAAGACTGATTTTTCTAAGGTTTTATGGACTGATGAAATGAGAGTGAGTCTTGATGGGCCAGATGGATGGGCCCGTGGCTGGATTGGTAAAGGGCAGAGAGCTCCAGTCCGACTCAGATGCCAGCAAGGTGGAGGTGGAGTACTGGTTTGGGCTGGTATCATCAAAGATGAGCTTGTGGGGCCTTTTCGGGTTGAGGATGGAGTCAAGCTCAACTCCCAGTCCTACTGCCAGTTTCTGGAAGACACCTTCTTCAAGCAGTGGTACAGGAAGAAGTCTGCATCCTTCAAGAAAAACATGATTTTCATGCAGGACAATGCTCCATCACACGCGTCCAAGTACTCCACAGCGTGGCTGGCAAGAAAGGGTACAAAAGAAGAAAATCTAATGACATGGCCTCCTTGTTCACCTGATCTGAACCCCATTGAGAACCTGTGGTCCATCATCAAATGTGAGATTTACAAGGAGGGAAAACAGTACACTTCTCTGAACAGTGTCTGGGAGGCTGTGGTTGCTGCTGCACGCAATGTTGATGGTGAACAGATCAAAACACTGACAGAATCCATGGATGGCAGGCTTTTGAGTGTCCTTGCAAAGAAAGGTGGCTATATTGGTCACTGATTTGTTTTTGTTTTGTTTTTGAATGTCAGAAATGTATATTTGTGAATGTTAAGATGTTATATTGGTTTCACTGGTAAAAATAAATAATTGAAATGGGTATATATTTGTTTTTTGTTAAGTTGCCTAATAATTATGCACAGTAATAGTCACCTGCACACACAGATATCCCCCTAAAATAGCTAAAACTAAAAACAAACTAAAAACTACTTCCAAAAATATTCAGCTTTGATATTAATGAGTTTTTTGGGTTCATTGAGAACATGGTTGTTGTTCAATAATAAAGTTAATCCTCAAAAATACAACTTGCCTAATAATTCTGCACTCCCTGTAGTATGTCATAAGTGCTCACAAGAGAATATATGATGATATCATTATGGTTTATAGTGAATATAATATTATAAACGGTTATATTATTTCTATATAATGTATCAGGAAAAAGTGTGCAGTAGTGATATAATATCAGAAGCTCTTAGGAGGAGAAGGATGTGCTTCAGCATCTTGGTTTCTACCTCAGAGGATAGGCAATAGGTCAAATCGGTCATGGAAGCCTGCAGGACCTTAAAGAAGCTATTCCAACAAAGCAACGGCTTACCTTCAGGGCAAAACAGGCTACACAAGCATCAATTAAAAGTGTTTATCTCCGAAAACACCAGTACAATATATTATTTGACAGCCTATCATTTGGCATATCAGAAAATGAATATTGTACCGATGTAGTGGAGTTAACACTCATGCTTTCTGAGTTTTCTGAGATGTGTTATCTAAACTAAGCAAACACCTTCAATTGCTTTTCAATGGCTTTTGTTTCAAGATAACACGATGATTTAAGAAATTAAAGTTAAGAGTTTGAGTGCTAACCCTGCTACTTCTGTATGTCTAAAAATGGAAAAAAAATATGGCATTTTAACTGTAACTACAGCCAAATTCCAATGTTGCAAATAAATATAACAAAATTATTACCATAATTATCAGTCTCTGTCTACTGCAAATGGATTGCTGGGTGTTTTTTCAGCCATTATAGTTCCCACTTTGTAAGAACTTTCATTAGCTCAAAATCATAGCATACTAGCATGTTGATAAATCAGGTATAGATGTAATGCTAGGATCAAATCAGTGAAATTATGTTTTTCATATTATCAATCGGACTAATATATATATATATATATATATATATAAAAATATATATAAATATATATATATATATATGTGTGTGCGTATTACTTTATTAAATTAAAAAATTATCTAACATTCCATATGTGTATTAAAATCATATTAACTGCATGTAAATGCCACTTAAATGCTGCCTTGTAGTTTCTGTATTGCATTTACCCCACTGAAAAGACCAGAGAAACAAATATGGGTTTAGCTATGGTTGTGCAGAGGTAGCAGTCACACTTGGGGACCCTGCCATATAGAAAGACACTAGTAATTATACATGGTATGATACCTTGTTCAGGATTCTGCATTTTAGGGGTTTATCCCACAAGATTAAAACTGACTTATTTGGATGATTTTCTTCCCTTTCTGTAGTTGGGCAGCAGCTCATAAAGAACCGGCGTCTCACAAGAAGCAGTGCAATTAGCTCTTGTTAACCCCTTCCCCTGTTGCATAGAAAATAGTCTCATACATTGCCCCATATACATGTAATACACCACAATAATCTATAAAATTATGTAATGTATAAGTCCAGTTGTGTAACTGTACATAATGCAATGCAAAAGCAAGCATCGAGAAATATCTATTAAACAACACTGCACATCTAATAGCTACAGAAAAAAAATCTGCAGTTTTCCAATCCCATCAAAAACACGTAATGAACCAGACCTTAAAACATTTACAATTTTAAAATATTCCTTATTAATTGAATGAAGCCGTTGATGAAATGACTGAATTATAGGCAATTAGTTGTTCTTAATAATATTCCAGTAAAATTTATTTCATTTTTGTTGTCAACAGAAACGAGTGCTGTTTCGCTTTGAGAAAGGAGAACATTTATGCTATGTGATCTTCATTTTTTATCCTGCAAATGATGATAAATGAAGGCAAATGATTTTTCTTTTAAGGCAGCAACATGGCACAAAACATGTTACTTTGCTTAAAGGCACAAAGGGAAAAAAAATCAATACAGCAAGGTTCAATTACAACATTTAAGTCATGTGACTTCCAGCAAAATTACCCATTTTTATCAAAAATTCATACAGCAGCTTAAAAATTCATCTCCGCAGATGAGAAGTAAATTGTGGCTGAAGCCCACAACAAGATATGACAAACAGAGCAGTGCATATAGTTTGGTTCCAGGTTTGTTGCCTGGAAAGCAATTAGCATACACAAGTGAAAACGCAATTCTGAGAGGCTAATATATAATCGCAGAAAAAAACATCTATATTTATGGTACTTGCTTCCCTGAATCTATTAGAATTGATTGAAGTCAGAAATGTCCTCTCATTTTTTGTTAATGGTGCAGAAAAGGACTGTACGCTCCTTTAATAAGCATATATAGACTTTTAAAAAAAACTACCTGAGAAAAAACGCTTTGCGGGCATCCTGAGAAACCTGTGAGAGGTAAAGTTTATTTTATATTATAAGCTAGAACCAGCCCTGTACTGCACTTGAGTCCCGTGTCCTTTCTGCTGTAACTCTCTGTTCCTGCAATTGTCACAGCTTCTAAAAGAAGACGAAAAACCGTCAGAAGAAGAAGAAAAAAACAGGATTCTGTGTAAAAATAGATCCTGTTGCATCAGTTATGCGTAGGATAATTTTTTTTACATGACCCTCGAAAAAAAAACTGATCCTGTTGCATCAGCTGGCATCTGCTTGACCCATTTCTGTCTGAGATCCGTTTTTTAGATGGGAAAAAAAACAGCAACACCCACATACTGCAGCGGGGCACAGGAGCACATAGTTCCCTGCCCCACCGCCGATCACCGCCAAAGGTTTCATGCCTAGTAGGCCCGAGGCCTATGTGGTAGTATAATCTCAGCGTAGGCGTGTGTGATGACATCATCATGTGCCTGCGCCGGGACGCAGGACCATGAAGATTGCACGCCTGCTGCCTGCCTTAACATCCCTGACACAGGTAAGTATTAGCTTTTATTTTTATTTAATTTTTTCTGTATGTGCTAACTTTTGGGGGCAGAGGAGGACATGGGTCAGATTATTACATGGGGCAAATCATTTCATGAGGGCAGTGTGGGGGCAAATTACTTCATGGGGGCAGTGTGAGGGCAAATTACTTTGTGGGGCAGTGTGAGGGAATTACTATATGGGGACAGTGTGGGGGAATTACTACATGGGGACAGTGTGGGAGAAATTACTATATGGGGACAGTGTGGGAGAAATTACTATATGGGGACAAAGTGGGGGAAATTAATATATGGGGACAGTGTGGAGGAAATTACTATATGGGACAGTGTGGGGGCAAATTACTATATGGGGACAGTGTGGGGGAAATTACTATATAGGGACAGTGTGGGGGAAATTACTATATAGGGACAGTGTGGGGGAAATTACTATATGGGGCAGTGTGGGGGAAATTACTATATAGGGACAGTGTGGGGGAAATTACTATATGAGGACAGTGTGGGAGAAATTACTATATGGGGCAGTGTGGGGGAAATTACTATATGGGGCAGTGTGGGGGAAATTACTATATGGGGCAGTGTGGGGGAAATTACTATATGGGGCAGTGTGGGAGAAATTACTATATGGGGCAGTATGGGGGAAATTACTATATAGGGACAGTGTGGGGGAAATTACTATATGGGGATAGTGTGGGGAAAATTACTATATCAGGACAATGTGGGGGAAATTACCATATCGGGATAGTGTGGGGGAAATTACTATATGGGGACTGTGTGGGGGAAATTACTATATGGGGCAGTGTGGAGGAAATTACTATATGGGGGCAGTGTGGGGGAAATTGCTATATGGAGCAGTGTGGGGGGAATTACTATATGGGGGCAGTGTGGGGGAAATTACTCCATGGGGCAGTGTGGGGGAAATTACTATATAGGGACATTGTTGGGTTAATTACTATATGGTGCAGTGTGGCGGAAGTTACTATATGGGGGTAGTGTGTGGGAAATTGTTATATGGGGGCAGTGTGGGGGGAATTACTATATGGAGCAGTGTGGCGGAAGTTACTATATGGGGCAGTGTGGGGAAGTTGCTATTAGGGGACATTATTTTTGGGGACTCTATACAGGCATTATTACCTGGAGCAAAATATAGGGTGTTATTATTACTAGGGAACTCTAGGGGACATTATAATTGCTGTAGACACTATAGGGACCTTTGGAATAATGTATCAAACTGGTGTAAAGTAGATCTTGGTTAGTTACCCATAGCAACAGATTCCACCTTTCATTTTTGACAGCTGCTTTGGAAAATGAAAGGTGGAAACTTATTGGTAGCTATGGGCAACTAAGCCAGTTCTACTTTACACCAGTTTGATAAATGACCCCAATTATGAGACATTTTATGTGTTTGTGTAACAAACTCTGTAAAGACAAGATGCGGCTGAAAGAATTTGTCATGGCGTTCTGGGTCAAACGGAGGAGAAGAGGAAAGAGAAGATCTACATGACAGGAGATGACACTGGAAGTAAGAGGTATGTGGTGCTGTATTCCCCTATATGTAGAGCTGGCTCACCACTGTGACCTGCATCTCATCTTCTACTCCAAGTCTTTTTTTAAATTATAATCATATGTATTTTAAATTTGGCAACAAAAAATTTAATTTGTCACTTCGCTTGGTATTGCAGCTCAGCCCCAATCACTCAGATGGGACAGAGCTGCACCTAGGCCATGTGAATGATGAATGTGATGTCATATGGCCTAGGAAGAGACTGTGGCGCTCACGAAGCACCGCAGCCTCTTTATACAGAAAAAAAACCTAAAACTTAAACTAATATGGAGGGAGGGGCACGAGTTGGGTAGACAGCCCCGGGCCTATCATGCACTTAATCCGCCCCTGCATGCAGGACTTTTTTTTGATGGATCAGAAGAACGGAAAGCTGAACGGTGATGTGAACACAGTCTTGTAATGTATGTTAATGGTGCAAATTTTTTTTGCAGAAAGTTTGCAGGCTTCAGGATCCCTCTGCATACCAAAGACTGAAATCCATGGCTGAAATCCACAACATACCTTGACATGCAGTAGATTTAAAATCCATACTGCATTTCAAGTAATGTGCGTATATTGTTACAGAAATTATCCACAGCACGAAGATGAGATTTTTTTTGACTCTCATGCACTTTGTTGCCTCTGAAAATACTATGGATGTTCCACACTCACACTGTAGAACTGACGAAAATTCTCAGTGTATCCGCCAAATGTGATGTAAGACTGAGCAGGTAAAAGCTTAGCCTACAAATCAAAAAAGGCTTGACTGTTTTTAGTAACCTTAGATAGCCATTATAGTTACCGTGCATCTGTCATCTAGACATGTAGGCCCTGATTTATCATGCCTTGATTCCTTCATTCTGGCCTCAAAAAGTCACTAAATTGGACTTTTGTGACTTTTTGCACTCACTTGCGCAAAATATTGCGACTTTTTGCATTCTTACAACACTTACTCCAGTTTTGAAATATGGATGGGAAAGTGGGTGTTTTAGCTATGCTAAAGAGTTTCACTCACTTTTTTTTGTTAAATCGCAATCTCACTCCAGTAAGGATGGAGTAGGAAAACTGGAGTAGCTTTCCAAGACAAAAGTGTTATGTTTAAGGATAAGACAAATTTATCCAACAACATGAGACATTTGATAAATATGGCATAAAGTACTTCAACGCAGACTCAAGTAAACCTGACTTCAAATATTCTCCTCATGATAAATTCACCTCATACTCGCTAACACGTTTCAATCCTTTACTGTTACCCTAAAAAGAAGACAAGTTTTAACCTTTGGTGTTAATATCTGCCTTACAACTGCCCTAGACACAGTAACGACATATCATCCATGTCTGTAAGTTTGTTAATGGCCACTTTTATGCAGCCCTATTTGGAAACCAAACTCAGGACCGGGTCCAAAACAAGAAAAAATTTCAAATCTCCCTCCCTTACAGTTTTTCTCTGTAGGTTCCATTCTTAGCTTTGGCTTGCAAATCCTGAAGCAAAATGTATCTGTGTGAAAGTAGACAAACTTTGGTGGCATTTTGGCATGTTTGTGACTTTTTTTTTCTGCATAAGTGCCATTACTCCGCCGGCCTTGCCACTTTCCTGATCTTTTATGCCACTTTTCTGGTGTAGAAGAACACTGAGTCATCTACACCAGCCAAGGTCTGGCATACATCTCAGTTCAGGTGCACAGACTGCTGAATGCTACACCTAATTTATGGCGAGGCATACGCCTCATCACAAATCAGGTGCAGCATCCAGCAGCGTGCCTGGCCCATACTCTCTTTCTGGCAGTGGTCCATGAAATCTTATCTCTGAACCTACGTATCTCTTGTGAACAGGAGTACGAGCCACGAACATGCACTGTACCAGATAGATAGATAGCTAGATAGTTACAAATATGGAAAAACTCAAATAAGTAGAAGAATTAAGTCCACGGCACCTCCACATATAGTAGAAAAGATGTGTCCTTTATTCACGAATGCAACCTTCTTACTGGGACTTTTTATTTTATTGCTTGAAAAAAGTCCCAGTAAGAGGAATGAAACATTGCATGGGTGAATAAAGGACACGTCGTTTCTACTATATGTGGAGGTGCCATGGACTTACTTCTTCTAAATAGATAGATAGATAGATAGATAGATAGATAGATAGATAGATAGATAGGACAATGGATTGACACCTTTAATTCAACATAGGTAATGTGCTATCATGGTCATTTTTTTCATTTGGTTTATAAGGAGAAAACACTAAAATCTATATCTTGTAACAAGTCCACATGTAAACCATATTTTATGCTGCATAATAGTTTTTTTTAATCTGAAAAACTGTCCATTTTGCTAACAATTTATACACTTAGTTCTTTGTTCTAAATAATCAAGCGTCAACCAGGACACAAACTGTCAATAATTTGAAATAATTTATCACTAAATTGATCGAGGCGTTCACATGATCATTTTATGCATGCAGGTACAAGGAACAACTAAGATTAATGTACTATGGAGACTGTTGTTTGTCCGGCACCTCTGTTTGATGTTATTGATCTAAAGAGTGCTCTTATCTTGCAAATGGCAGCTAGACACATTAACTGGCGCATGATTTATTCAATGTGATCAGCGGGTGATGATATTCAATGTTAATGAGATGGTCAGGTATTATTATTATTTACTTAAGCTTTTAGTTCATTTTTAATTTAAAGGGTATCAGTTTAACATAGCGCCACCAAGCACTGCCTCGTTTTACTTATACTATTTAAATAACTCGTTAATCATTTCTATAGATCAGTCGTTTTTTTTTAGTAACAAGGGTATTGAATGGTTTGTCAATGGTGCTTGACTTGTGTACAGTCTGTGTTACTTTGTATTAAACCAAAACATGTGTTTGCATATTTACATGCAGTTTCTGGACATTCTGGTGAATATATATATTAGGTTTAATAAATATGAGAAAAAGGGTGCTACACAGCCATACTTACTGGTGCTATATTTGAAGTTTATTAACTATTGTAGCCAAAGTTTGAATAGTTTTCCACCGATTCAACCAGCTGGCTGTAAAAAAAAAAAAAAAAAATCCTTTTTGTATTTGCTACATATCACTGCACATGTACTTAAATAGCTTAATACATTGCACAATTTAAATAGAGTGAGAAAAGCTTAAAATGTTTCCTATCTGTTCCATACAATCCAAAATCTCATAGCTAGAGTAAATATAGATTTTAAAAGGGAATCTGTTGCCAGAAAATAACACTTTGTTTAAACCCTGTTTTCATGTTAAACATATTTTTTATCATTTATGGCTTTTTTCTAATCTTCCATGTCGCTATCGACGTTACATTTAATAATTATTCTGAAATGTTGACGTTTTATAGTGTTCACTAAGCTACACAGTAAGCTGACAATTCCGGTTCTGTGAAAACAGATAACAAGAGCAGCACGCAACGTCTCTTCTAGACAAGGGAGACAAGATATCATGCAACACTCTGTACCATATGGTTAGTTCATACCCATCCAGAAGTTTGCGAAAAATGTAAAATGGACATCGGCAATCTTGCTATATCCAAATTTAATTGCAAATTCATCCAAAACTCATGTAATGTCTTGGCCTAACATGAAGCTTTTTTTTTTCATTTCTTGTTGTGTAGAGATCACTTCTCAGTAGTAATCAGATTATCATCACATGCAGAGCTACACTAAAAGGTAACACTTCTATTTTAAAATTGAAGGAAGATAATACAGTATCCACCACTGACAATAGGTGATGAGCATGACTTAGGCCTCTTGCACACGAACATGTGTACCCCGTGGCCGTGCTGCGGCTCGCAAATTGCGGACAGCAATGAACGAACACCCACCGTGGAGCAACCGCAGCGGATCGCGGACCCATTCATCTGGCCGAACAATCCTATAGAGGTCAATGAGTTATGAGACAGTAGCTTCCCATGTCCATGTGGCGGCTGTAAAGCATATCAAATAAAGCATATAAAATAGCCTAGACGTATCCGTCATGAACACCATTGGAAGTCAATGGGGAACGGATCCGTTTTCTATTGTGTCAGAGAAAATGTATCCGTCCTCATTGACTTACATTGTGTGTCAGGACAGATCTGTCGTGCTCCGCACCAAATCGCAGACAGAAAAACGCTGCTTGCAGCGTTATTCTGTCCACAATGGGGACGGAACCAAATGGAACGGAATGGATTCTGATGCATCCCATTTCGTTCAGTTCAGTTTTGTCCCCAATGATAATGAATGGGGACAAAACTGAAGCTTTTCCCCCGCTATAGAGGTCCTATGACGGTTCTCAATAGCGGAAAGGGAAAGCGCAAGTGTAAAAGTAGCCTAAGTCATATAGGGAAAATAAATAAATCTACAATAAGAAAATACAAACATGTTAGAAAATATAATAATAATAATATGCATTTCTGCATTCTGTGTGTTTATAATTAGTGTAAACATCTAGAAGATGATACATTTCCTTAAATGCTAAAAATACTTGAGTTTCCTGTTGGTATCCATCGGTCCCCTATTTCTTGACAAGTTACCAAGTTTAAATCAATGAGGACAGGTAGGAGTATAACTACAAAGGGTTTGTTTGTAGTCTGGTACCATAGTCTTTATATAAAAAAAATGTGTAATCAAGACTATTTGCAAATTTGCTTCATTTTTCCTTTCAAATGCATTGAAACAATGATGATAATAATTAGGGATGAGCGAATTGACTTTGGATGAAACATTCGCATAAAACTATGTTCTAAGGCCTCATGCACACGGCCGTTGTTTTGGTCCACATCCGAGCCGCATTTTTGGCGGCTCGGATACGGACCCATTCCGTTCAATGGGGCCGCAAAAGATGCGGACAGCACTCCGTGTGCTATCCGCATCGGTTGCTCTGTTCTGTGGTCCGCAAAAAAAAAATAACATGTCCTATTCTTGTCCGCGCTTTGCGGACAAGAATATGCAGTTATATTAAAAGCTGTCCGTGCCATCCAGCAAAATTGCGGAACGCACACAGACGCCATCTGTGTTTTGCGGACTCCGAGGTTTGCAGACCGCAAAACACACAACGGTCGTGTGCATGAGGCCTCCTACTGTACGAAGCAGGAGTTCAGTTATTCGGTCCGTTATTTCCACCAGTTATGGTGAGCCAAAACCCCTGGTGAAGCCTCCACAGCGATAAGTGTAATGGAGAGATCTGCACCTGTTCTGTGTTTTTGACCCGCACCTTGTTTTGGCTCTCAATAACTGATGGAAATAACTGACCAAATAACTGAAGTGTGAACTCAGCCTAAGGCCTCATGCACACGACCGTTGTGTGCACCCGTGGCCGTTGTGCCGTTTTCCGTTTTTTTTCGCGGACCCATTGACTTTCAATGGGTCCGTGGAAAAATCGGAAAATGCACCGTTTTGCAGCCGAGACCGTGATCCGTGTATCCTGTCCGTCAAAAAAATATGACCGAGTTAACTACAGGGAAGGGAGGGGGGCCCACTGGCCACCAACGAGTTAACTACAGGGGAGGGAGGGGGGCCCACTGGCCACCAACGAGTTAACTACAGGGGAGGGAGGGGGGCCCACTGGCCACCAATGAGTTAACTACAGGGGAGGGAGGGGGGGCCCACTGGCCACCAATGAGTTAACTACAGGGGAGGGAGGGGGGCACACTGGCCACCAATGAGTTAACTACAGGGGAGGGAGGGGGGCGGCCGCACTGGCCACCAATGTGTTAACTACGGGGGGGGGGGGCTGCCCCCTGCTGCCTGGAAGCACCTGCCAGGCAGCAGGGGGCAGTCATGTACACAGTTCTTTTAGTATATTCTAACCTGAAGCGTCCCCATCACCATGGGAACGCCTCTGTGTTAGAATATACTGTCGGATTTGAGTTTCACGATGTAACTCAAATCCGACGGTATATTCTAACATAGAGGCATTCCCATGGTGATGGGGACGCTTCAAGTTAAAATATACCATCGGATTGGAGAAAACTCAGATCCTATGGTATATTAACTCCTGACTTTACATTGAAAGTCAATGGGGGATGGATCCGTTTGAAATTGCACCATATTTTGTCAACGTCAAACGGATCCGTCCCCATTGACTTGCATTGTAATTCAGGACGGATCCGTTTGGCTCCGGACGGCCAGGCGGACACCAAAACGATGTCCGTGGATCCTCCAAAAATCAAGGAAGACCCACGGACGAAAAAACGGTCACGGATCACGGAAAAACGGAACCCGTCTTTGCGGACCGCACAAAAATACGGTCGTGTGCATGAGGCCTAAGGCTGAATGCAAACGGCCGTGGAACACGGACGTGAGCGATCCGTGGTATCCCGGCCTGGCATCCTGCTGACAGCAGGAGCGCACGGCGTCATTGGTTTCTATGACGCCGTGCACTTCATGCCGCCGCTGCACTACAGAAATACACTCGTATAGATCATATGAGTGTATTACTGTAGATCATATGAGTGTATTACTGTAGCAACCAATGACGCCGTGCGCTCCTGCTGTCAGCAGGATGCCAGGCCGGGATACCACGGACCGCTCACGGCCGTGTGCATTCGGCCTAAGGCCTCTTTCACACGACCGTGTGTCCCTCGTGTCCGGGTCCGCAATACACGGGACATCGGCCGTGTGCATTCCCCATCATGGATGCAGACCCATTCACTTGAATTGGTCGGCAAATCCGGAGATGCGGTGCGAAACGGAAGCACAGAACGGAAGCACTACAGGGTGCTTATGTGGGGTTCCGTTCCGATCTTCAGTTCCACAAAAAGATAGAACTTGTTCTATCTTTTTGCGGAACGGAGGGATCACAGAACCCTTTCAAGTGAATGGGGCCGCGATCCGCAAGCGGCTGGCCCACGTTCGGTGCCCGTGCATTGCAGCACGGCCACGGGGGACACACGTTCATGTGAAAGAGGCCTAAGCTAAGGTAGTAAGATTATACACACTTTTCACACAGATAAGGCTTTGTATGCAGCTCCCTTGTCGCTCCCTGGTCTCTGCGGAGAGGGCTGTTGTACTCCATAACTTCTTGGAGACTGTAATACTTTAGAGGTAATTCTCTGCCAGTTACCTTCTATTCATTGTAGAAGCCAAAAAGCACACATATGGAATGTAGTTGCACTGATTCTCTGTTACCATACACATTACATTGTAGGCGTACAAGTAAACAAGCATTCGGTAATTTATAATAGTAAACTTGGTCAAATCACTGAAAATGCTTGAAATTCACTAATTAAAGGGATTTCCCAATCTTATTAAAGTCATGGTATATCACTAGTGTAATGAAATAATGATTAGTTCACCTGCTTTCAAAACAGGTTCTGCAGTCGGACTTTGCACAGGAGGCTCTGTTTAGCAGAATTTTTAGAACTACCTGGTATCCAACCTTTAACCCCCACACAAGGCTCCGCTCTTTGCTGCTAGGAGTTTCCTGGTTTTGTCAACAGTGTAGTTTTCATCCAGCAGAGCAAGTAGGTGAAGAACAAAAAACAAAAATGAAACCTAGAATAGAACGGGAAAGACAAAAAATGACAAACCAAAATGGAATCCAATTTTAGACTCAATGTCATTGCTGAGTCAAAGCAGGAGGTTCAGAAAAGTAGTCATGTGAAAAGCCAGTTCAGCGATACCAATGACACCAGTCAAAACTGCACCAGGTTTTAAGTACAATACCTGGCACATATCGAGGAAAAAGGAAAAGTAAATAAGGTGCCAGAAGCTTTGATTGCCGCCCCCCCCACGATCTTTTAGATCATTAAGCTCTGCGCATGCACTGCCTGACATCCCTGCTCACATCTTTACATGGTCCAGAAATGCTGTGGCTGGAACAGAATAATATTGCTAGGACATAGCCAAGTAAGAACTTTAGGGCTAGAATAAGACATCAATTTATGATCAGTGGGGGTTTGACTTTGGAGCCCCTATTGATCCTGAGAATGAAGGGGCAAAAGCTAAGTGAAGTTCCATGCACAGCAGTGTGGCATGGGGCACACCTGTGCATGGAAAGTTAGTAAGGGATACAAAACTGTGTTCCCTTAATTCTCAGAATCAATGGGGGTCCTATTTTTACATCCTTCATAAAGTAATGGCACATACTAGTGATAAATATCACTTAGGGCTCATGCACACGACCGTGCCGTTTTTTGCGGTCCACAAATTGCGGATCGACAAAAAACGGATGCCGCCTGTGTGCCTTCCGCAATTTGTGGAACTGAACAGGAGGCCCATTATAGAAATGCCTAATCTTGTCCGCAAAACGGACAAGAATGGGACATGCCTCATAATTTTTGCGGGGTCACGGAATGGAGCAACGGATGCGAACAGCACACAGCATGCTGTCTGCATCTTTTGCGGACCCATTGAAATGAATGGTTCCGTATATGGACTATATACGGAAAATCAAAATATGGCCCGTATACGGAACGCAAAAAACGTTTGTGTGCATGAGATCTTAGAGGACCTTTTATCTGGCAAAATATTGTGAACTAAGTGTCATGATCTGTACAGCGGCGCCCAGGGCTCTCATTGCACTTATTATTATCCCTGGGCGCCGTTCAGTTCTCCCGTTATGTCCTCCGGTATGTTCGGTCACTTGGTTATAGTAGGGGGAGACTGCCCTTGTTCTCCTGGGCGTCTCCTTCTCCCAGGCTGTAGAGCTGGCCAATCGCAGCGCAGAGCTCACAGCCTGGGAGAAAAAAAACAGAAGAAGGAGACGCCCAGGAGAACAAGGGCAGTCTCCTCCTACTATAACCAAGTGACCGAACATACCGGAGGGCATAGCAAGAGAACGGAGCGGCGCCCAGGGATAATAGTAAGTGCAGTGAGATCCCTAGGCGCCGCTGTATATATCATGACGCTGTATATATCATGACAGTTTACAATGTTTTGCCAGATGAAAGGTCCTCTTTAAGGTTGGGTTTACACAGGGCTTTTTTGAACAGTTTTTGAGCCATCGGAAAAACAATATTCTGTTTTAGCTCTGTGTTACCAGCTGAAGAGCTTTCAACAGATAAAACCATTATCGCCATCTGCCCAGAGAAATGGGGATGATAGCACAGCATTTTAAAAAAATTAGCATTTTCTTGGCTAAAAAATGCAACAAAAAAGCATAAAAACACCCTGTGTAAACCAATCGTTAAAAAAACAGTTAGTCTTGATTGACCAATAAACAAAGTAGCATGCTTTAATTCACTGTCTTTGGCTAAGCTCCTGATAAGGATCGCAGCGCACACTATTTGTTGAGAGCGTTTAAGCTTCCCGTAAAACAACAGATAATTACTGATCTGCTTAATTAAAGAAAGATTTTTTTTCTGTTACATTTACAAAGATAAATTAAATAATCAGCCTTAGCTTAATGAGAGATAATTAGATTATTCGCTCATAATGAATAAAGGAAAAATTCAAGAAATTACCAACTATGCCTTCCAGATAAGATAATGGTGATTATTTATATTTTTTTAGAAAAGTGCAATGTTTAGTACATTTCTAATTGTCTGTAAAGCAGAAAGGTTTTATTCCTTGTAGTATTAAACTGTGCGCTGAGGCAAATGGGTAATTTCAGTCTGTTAATGAGTATTCATGTAGACGCACTAGAAAGGTATACAAATTGACATCATATTGATAACATTTTCATTTACCGTGATCTTCATGAAGATAGATGAATCGTGTATCTTGTATTCACTACTCTAATGATAACATAATTCGATTTACTGACGTACCCTCCATGCTGGAGGATAGGTTGCAACAGGGTAATGAAAGAGAGAGACAGTAGTTAACATCTATTAAGACCAACAAATCTAAGGAAAAAGAAATCATCTTTCTGAAAATCTGGGACGGACTGGCCATAGATCCTACAGGGAACTTTCCCAGTGGGCTGATGCCCAGGGGGCCGCCCGAGCCCTCCTCATGGCTGCTGTCCAGGTACAAACTGATCTGACGCTCTCAGCATTAATTAACCCTTTCAGCCCTGGAGGGTTTTTTTGCATTTTCGTTTTGCACTCCCTGCCTTTCCAGAGCCATAACTTTTTTATTTGTCTGTTCGCATAGCCATATTAGGGCTTGTTTAATATTGCATATGATGTAGTGGGAAGTGGGAAAAAAATTCCAAATGGGGTGAAATTGCAAAAAAAAAAAGCAATTCCACCACAGTTTTACGGGTTTTTTATTTACGACGTTTGATGTACAGTAAAACTGACCAGTTACTTATATTCTATAGGACAGTACAAATCTAGCGATACCTTATATGTATAGTTTTTCTTGCGTTTAGAAAGTGATAAAAAAATTTAAAAGTGGGAAAAAAATCTGTTTTATTTTGACTCCTATAACATATTTGCAATTATGTGTACGGAGCTGAATGGGGGCTCATTTTTGGCGAGGCGATCTGAACTTTTCATTGATACCATTCTGTGGTGTGTATGATTTTTTGATCACTTTTTATTTAATTTTTTTGTAGAAAATTAAGCTTTTTGTAGAAAATGAAGCGACCAAAAACTGTGAGTCTGCCATTTGGAAGTTTTTTTCCGTTTTTGCTGATTGCCGTATGAGGAATATATTTTTATATTTTTTATACTATGGGCGTTTTCGCACATCGTGTCACCCATGATGTGTATTTTTAAATTTTTTTTAGTTCTTTTATTTTTATTTTGGGAAAAGGGGGGTGATTTGAATTTTTATGTTTTTTTTTCTTACACTTTTTTATAGCTCCCATAGGGAACTATAACAATCAATCATCTGATTGCTATTATCATAGACTCCAATGCACTTGCATTGGAATCTATGATGATTTTACTACTTTCCTATGGAGCCCTATTACAGCCAAGAGCTCCATAGGAAATACATATAAATAATATGTTGATAGATTGTAACTTACCTGGACATGATCTAGCACCATCTCATCATACCAATCACTACCATAATTGGGGGTGCACTTAGCCTTATTGCTGCCTGAAATGCCCCCCTCCCCCAATGCCAATTTCTTAACCGGCCTCTGATAGGCTATAGGAACTATGACTAAAGCCTATTAGAGGAAACGGTGGGCCAGGGAGACATTGCTCCTGTGCCCTGTCGCAGCATTCAACTGTATTGTTGTCCTGAGTACAGCGATGTAATTGAATATGTAGAGATGAGCGTTTCCACAATAGAAGTGCTCATTGTCCATGGCCCCTCTCTTGCCCCTACCTGGTGCTGCCTGAGGCAGTCGCCTCACCTTGCCTCCATGGTGGTTCACCCCTGGCCATAATGAATCTCATGGCAGTAATTCTGAGCTGAGCATACAATAAGTGCCCTAATGCCCAACTGATCAGAATTAAAGGTGCTGTATATAAAATGGCAATACACTGGCTTCATTGTCATTTATGCATTTCTGTGCTGCTGATTTCCCTGTACTATGTATTTAAAATTCCTATTAGTGAACATCTTTGTTTTGTATGTCTCGATGTTTGTATGGCATATTGGCTTTACTAGATCACCTAAATACACCCTTGGCATGTCTGACTATCCCCTAAATTACTCACTACTGTACTACATAGCCGATTCTGTTACTGACCACTGACTTTTTCAAAGAGTGCACACTATAGAAAAAAGTGTCCCGCGGTCGACACTTTTTTCTATAGTGGGAGTGTATATAGACACACATGTGCAGCAGCTCCTGTCCCACCCACCTCATGTCTGCAATGCAGCGGTGGCCATAACTCCTGGATACGAGCAGTGTGTAATGCAATGAAAAAAATAATCAAGCCAGTAAAGGAGGCAATATGGACAATCACAATACATTAGTAAATGCCTTGTATTAACTTTGTCTACATGATAAATGTGATTTAGTGAAGTGACACAAACCCTTTAAACAAACATTTCATGGGAATTGGGAGTCATTTAGATTAAGTTGTGCTGTCCAGTTGTTTTTTTTTTCTTTAAATATATTTGACCCCTTAAGGACTCGGCCCTATTTCACCTTCTGGACGTGGCCATTTTTTGCAAATCTGACCAGTGTCACTTTAAGTGCTGATAACTTTAAAACGCTTTGACTTATCCAGGCCATTCTGAGATAGTTTTTTCATCACATATTGTACTTCATGACACTGGTAAAATGAAGTAAAAAAAAAAATCATTTTTATTTATAAAAAAATACCAAATTTACCAAAAAGTTGTAAAAAATTGCAAATTTCCAAGTTTCAATTTCTCTACTTCTATAATACATAGTAATACAAAAATAGTTATTATTTTACATTCCCCATATGTCTACTTCATGTTTGGTTCATTTTGGGAATGATATTTTATTTTTTGGGGATGTTACAAGGCTTAGAAGTTTGGAAGCAAATCTTGACATTTTCAAAAACCCAATTTTTAGGGACCAGTTCAGGTCTGAAGTCACTTTGCGAGGCTTACATAATAGAAACCACCCAAAAATGACCCCATTCTATAAACTATACCCCTCAAGGTATTCAAAACTGATTTTACAAACTTTGTTAACCCTTTAGGTGTTACACAAGAATTAATGGAAAATAGAGATACAATTTCAAAATTTCCCTTTTTTGGCAGATTTTCCATTTTAATAGTTTTTTTTCCAGTTACAAAGCAAGGGTTAACAGCCAAAAAAACTCTATATTTATGGCCCTGATTCTGTAGTTTACAGAAACACTCCATATGTGGTCGTAAACAGCTGTACGGGCACACGGCAGGGCGCAGAAGGAAAGGAATGCCATATGGTTTTTGGAAGGCAGATTTTGCTGGACTGTTTTTTTTGACACCATGTCCCATTTGAAGCCCCCCTGATGCACCCCTAGAGTAGAAACTCCAAAAAAGTGGCCACATTTCAGAAACTACGGGATAGGGTGGCAGTATTATTGGTACTAGTTTAGGGTACATATTTTTGGTTGCTCTATATTACACTTTTTGTGAGGCAAGATAACAAGAAATAGCTGTTTTGGCACCGTTTTTATTTTTTGTTATTTACAACATTCATCTGACAGGTTAGATCATGTAAAATTTTTATAGACCAGATTGTCACGGATGCGGCAATACCTAATATGTATACTTTTTTTATTTATGTAAGTTTTGCGCAATGATTTCATTTTTGAAGCAAAAAAAATCATGTTTTAGTGTTTCCATAGTCTGAGAGCCATAATTTTTTCAGTTTTTGGGCGATTACCTTGGGTAGGATATGATTTTTGCAGGATGAGATGACGGTTTTATTGGTACTATTTTGGGGTGCGTGTGACTTTTTGATCGCTTGCTATTACACTTTTTGTGATGTAAGGTGACAAAAAATGGTTTATTTAGCACAGTTTTTATTTAATTTTTTTTTACGGTGTTCACTGAGGGGTTAGGTTATGTGATATTTTTATAGAGCCGGTCGATACGGACACGGCGATACCTAATATGTAAACTTTCTTTTTATTTATGTAAGTTTTACACAATGATTTCATTTTTGAAGCAAAAAAAATCATGTTTTAGTGTTTCCATAGTCTAAGAGCCATAATTTTTTCAGTTTTTGGGCGATTACTTTGGGTAGGGTATGATTTTTGCAGGATGAGATGACGGTTTTATTGGCACTATTTTGGGGTGCGTGTGACTTTTTGATCGCTTGCTATTACACTTTTTGTGATGTAAGGTGACAAAAAATGGTTTATTTAGCACAGTTTTTATTTTAAATTTTTTACAGTGTTCATCTGAGGTGTTAGGTCATGTGATATTTTTATATAGCCGGTCGATACGAACGCGGCGATACCAAATATGTATAAATTTTTTTTATTTATGTAAGTTTTACACAATAACAGCTTTTTTAAAACAAAAAAAATGATGTTTTATTTTCTCCATATTCTGAGACATATTTTTTTTTTTTTGGGCGATTGTCTCAGGTAGGGGCTCATTTTTTGCAGGCTGAGGTGACGGTTAGATAGGTACTATTTAGGTGGGCAAACGCCTTTTTGATCGCTTGCTGTTGTACTTTTTGTGATGTAAGGTGACAAAAAATGGTTTATTTAGCACAGTTTTTATTTTTATTTTTTTACGGTGTTTATCTGAGGGGTTAGGTCATGTGATATGTTTATAGAGCCGGTCGATATGGACGTGGCAATACCTAACATGTAAACTTTTTTTTTTTTATGTAAGTTTTACACAATGATTTCATTTTTGAAGCAAAAAAAATAATGTTTTAGTGTTTCAATAGTCTGAGAGCCATAATTTTTTCAGTTTTTGGGTGATTACCTTGGGTAGGGTATGATTTTTGCAGGATGAGATGACGGTTTTATTGGCACTATTTTGGGGTGCGTGTGACTTTTTGATCGCTTGCTATTACACTTTTTGTGATGTAAGGTGACAAAAAATGGTTTACTTAGCACAGTTTTTATTTTAAATTTTTTACAGTGTTCATCTGAGGGGTAAGGTCATGTGATATTTTTATAGAGCCGGTCGATACGAACGTGGCGATACCAAATATGTATACATTTTTTTATTTATGTAAGTTTTACACAATAACAGCTTTTTAAAAACAAAAAAAATAATGTTTTAGTGTCTCCATATTCTGAGCCATATTTTTTTTGGTCTCAGGTAGGGGCTCATTTTTTGAGGGATGAGGTGACGGTTAGATTGTTACTATTTAGGTGGGCAAACGCCTTTTTGATCGCTTGCTGTTGTACTTTTTGTGATGTAAGGTGACAAAAAAATTGTTTATTTAGCACAGTTTTTATTTTTTACGGTGTTCATCTGAGGGGTTAGGTCATGTGATATGTTTATAGAGTCGGTCGATATGGACGCGGCGATACCTAATATGTATACTTTTCTTTTCCCCCTATTTTTTACCAATTTTTTTTTACTTTATTTGGAGAAAATGACATTTTTGTTTATTTTTACTTGAAACTTTCATTTTTTGGGGGGAAAACTTTATTTTTTCAACTTTTTTTTTTCACTTTATTTTTTGTCCCACTTTGGGACTTGAACTTTTGGGGGTCTAATCCTTTACAATGCATTCCAATACTTCTGTATTGAAATGCATTGGCTGTATGAGTATTACTGTGTGTATTACTCATACAGCTTCCGGCCTGTGAGATCCAGGGGGCTGGATCTCACAGGCTCGTCACCGGAAGGCAGCGCAGATGCCTCAGGAAGGCATCGCGCTGCCTTCCATGCCATCGGGTATCCCCCACAGCCTCATGTGGACCCGATGGCACCACCGCCGCCGCACCAGGTAAAAGCCGCAAACCGCAGGTCTGAATTGACCTGCGGTTTGCGGCGATCGGCGACACAGGGGGGTCACGGGGCGGCGGTGATCGTAACAACACATGACGTACCGGTACGTCATGGGTCCTTAAGGACTCGGGAACCATGCCGTACCGATACGTCATGGGTCCCTAAGGGGTTAAAGGGATTGTCCCATGAAAAATTATATGCATATTTCAAACCAGCACCTGGAACTGAATATTTTTGTAATTGCATGTAATCTCGATACATCCCCACACATAATCCACACATAATCTCAGATCCTCACAGGACCTCCTCCTCATTACTCCTTTTCATCTGTTCCTCACACAATCGACTACAAGATTTCTCGCGTGTCTCTCCCCTACACAGGAACTCACTACCCCAACACATCAGGCTCTCCCCAACATCCAAATCTTCAAGAGTAACCTAAAAACCTACCTCTTCAGGAAAGCCTTCCATCTGAAATAAGCATGCTACCACCACACAGCCACATGAGCAGCCTAATAGACATGAGCAGCCTATACCCTCACCTACTGTGTTC
The DNA here is from genome assembly GCF_905171765.1 of Bufo bufo. NCBI lineage: Eukaryota > Metazoa > Chordata > Amphibia > Anura > Bufonidae > Bufo > Bufo bufo. The sequence goes on from NC_053389.1 coordinate 651,263,982, forward strand.
TCCCCTTCCCTTATAGATTGTAAGCTCTTGCGGGCAGGGTCCTCTACCCCTCTGTACCAGTCTGTTAATAGTTTCTTGTTTATTGTATTTTTATGTTTGTGTAACATATCTAGATGTACAGCGCCATGGAATTAATGGCATCTTCAAATAAATAATAATAATGAAAAAATATTTGAATAGCCACTGAGCTTTCAATGAAATGTATCTGTATAGCTGTTTGCTTTTTTCCTTATTTCCCTGTTCACCTGGTTAAGGTCACACATGCTCAGTTTCTTCCTTCAACTGCCACCACCCCTATCTACTGTTATAAACTGTAACAGTAAAAGAGAGAGAGCTGTAACAGAAAGCACACATCCCCTGAAGAAGGGATGTAACCCCTGAGAAAGGACACACTCTTGAGCTGCTAGCCTGAAGAAAATCTAGCAGAGTAACTGAAGCAATGAATGGGCAGAGATCTGGATTCATGTGAGGTACAGGGCTGATTATAGCTCTCTTACAAAGAGATTGTCACGAACCAGCAGGTGTAAACCCACTGTGCCATTTCCTCTGAGGGCATTGTCTAAGTGTACCCGTCGATTCTTCACAGTACCCCTGATGGTGGGGATAGACTTTTCCAAGGGGCACACCAGGTTGCTACCTCTGGAGGAGGGAAGGCACAGGAGGCAGCTGCTCCAGGCAGACCAGGAAATACCTAGGTAGGTACCAGAAGTACAAGCGTAGTCAGGCAGGCGGGGTCGTTACCAGGAGCAACAGAGCAGGACTGAAGGATGAGGCAGACGCGTAGTCAGAAAGGCAAAAGGTCAGGGCAGGTGGCACAGGAACAGGTCAGGCAATCCAGGTAGGGAACAGGAGAGTCAAGGGAAGCCAGCAGGGATTAGACGAGTAGCAGAATCCAGGAACAAAGTATAAGTAAAGAGCACATGTGGATCAGAAACTTAGCAAACACCAGGACCTTGACTCTGAGGCATCTAGGAAGGGGGCTGAGCCACTTAAGTACCTGCAGTAGAGCCTGTGTTTGTCAGCTAGGTCACCCAAACCATGCAGCCATGCAGGCCAAGGAGTGATGTGTGCCGCCCCTAGGGCAGTGGCCAGGGCTGAGTGGAACCTGTGGAGCGGAATCCTCAGCACCACAGCACGTACAACGACAGAGCCCAGGACAGCAGCGGTGGATGGAAGTTGTTCCCAACAATCTGCCGGTCTAAATGTATTGCCGATACACTCTTTTGGCCGGTTGATCCTGTCATTTGCACAGGCACATAAATTATCATTTGTGGACAGCAGATCCTGCTGTCTAAACAGAAACAGAAACAATGCGCTATGGGGACAATCGATCGCAATACTCGTTCCCATACTGTGGAGGTGATCTCTTTCACTGAATGAGCAGCCGGCTGTCGGGAAAGAACTTTTCCTTCCAGACAATCGGATTTAAGGGCCCTTTATACTGGCCAAGAATCCACCAGATAATCGCTGAGTGTTCATAGTAATGCTCGTTAGCGATTATCTGGCGGTGTAAAGGTGTCACAGATTACCCAATGAACAAGAAAAGCGCTAAATCGTCAGGTAATTGAATCTTTTTTGAAGGCACCTAAATCGTCATTGCCGGCAATAGATTGTGCTGTGGTGGAGATCACTGCATGTAAATGCAGCAGTCTCCTTCACTGACGAGCAGGCACTTGCTGGGAAGGAGCGCTTCTTTCCCGACAATCGCCTGCAGAATTTTCTCATGTAAAAGAACCTTTATGCAAGTAAAAGGAGAACATACAGATATCCACCATCCATACTTTAAGAGAATGACTCAATCACCAACTAAGAAGTCAATTAATTTCAAAAGAATAATATAATTATTACTTTTTTATTAATTGTATTAATGATTTGATTTATTTTTGTACACACAATATAATACTAATATAAAATTACGATAATACTATTATTTTAAGATATTTGTTAAAGTGATATTTCGAACTTATTGTGTAAACGTAAGTGATAGATTATGAGATAAAGTGATAGATGGATGGATGGAAATTTTAGAACAATGTCTTTAAATTATAGCAGGATTGCCCCATCCTATGTAGCTAACAGCGAGGTCTCATTACAGGAGGAAAATAACACCATAATTTCCTTGCTCCCAGAGGACACAGACACATAACATAAATAAATTATGTACGAACTGTTAGAAATGAAATCACAGCGCTGACACATAATATTGGCACAATAAGTGTAATGCAAATCGAAGAATATTCCACCATTGTAGAAATGATTTGAGTATGATGTTGCAATCTAGGTCAAGCTTACAAGCGCATCTTACAAGCTTTCATTAATTAAATGGCTCTTCAATTATCGTAAAAAGTAAATCATGGAATATTTACAACTGTCTTATAATTTAAGTAAGTTTGCAAATGGCCATGAAGGAATAGGACTCATTCTGCCTGTGTTTTCATCAAAGCTTCCCAGCAGTGGTTGAGTTCTGATCGAAGGCAAAATCCATTTGAGTTAACATAGTAACCTCAAGGGGATGTTAAAATGATTCTTGAATAATTTTCAAATCTAATTGTGTTTGCTCTTCAAACTGCTGTAAGGCCTTTTCAAAATTCATTGGCAAACAAGTAAAATCCTACAGGATTTTATGATTTATCCGGTTAGATTTCATTGTGAGTGTTAAAGCTGAAATAAGCATCAGCTCCTGAAATGCTCCGTCTTTAAACACACAGTTTTACGGATCAATTTGTCCTTCTGTATCGCCACTGCTAGTGCTATACTATGAATATGCAAGATCCACAGGATACCTAGTAGGGTCTTCAGATTGTTGAGTTAAATTATAAATTGGTATAAGCCATATAACTAGATCTGCAGATAGCAACCTATGCGCAATATCTACTTGGTGAGCCGTCTATATACAGCTCTAGTAGCTGTTTGTCAATGCAGCGGAGCAGATAATTCATTGCTACATATTATCTGTAATTTTCCATATAATAGCAGTAAACCTACATAATTATCCATTATCTATCTATCTATCTATCTATCTATCTATCTATCTATCTATCTAATTTTTATCTTTCTATCATCTATCTACATATCTATCTATCTATCTATCTATCTATATATCTATCTATCTATCTACATATCTATCTAATATCTATCTTTCTATTATCTATCTACATATCTATTTATCTCATATATATCTATCTATCTATCTAATATCTATATTTCTATCATCTATCTACATATATGTCTATTTATCTCATATCTATCTATCTATATCATATCTATTTATCTACACAAAATAAGAAAGTAAAGAGCAGCACACACAAAAATAAATTCAGCAGGTGCAATTCCGTCCAAAGACCGGCGACCAAGGTCCATTTAAGATATATTGTATAAAAGAAGGCAGCACTCCAAAAGTTCAGTGAAAGCGGGTTACCCGAAAATATTGATATCAAAATGTATATCTAAAATTAATGCTGTTAACAGAAGGGAGATTAATCAAGGCCCAATTAAAGCTAGGGATTCCCTCCCAAGAATTCAGTTTGTGTCAGATTATAGTGTAGAGAGTCCACAGATTTAATCTATTTTGAGAAAACATTGGAAATTATTAACCAGCAATTTTGAGAACATAGAGGAGTTTAAGTCCCCTCCTCTCTGTTCCTATCGTAGAAATTGTAATCTGGGGGACAGACTAGTCAAATCGGATCTCGGTTGCTCTAAAATAAGTTGTAGCACATACTTTGGCTCAACTCGCATGGGTTGTTATCAGTGCCATAATTGTGTGAACTGTTCTTTGATGTTGCGGGGGGATTCTTTTATGAACCTCTCCTCTGGTAAAATGATGAAAATCCATCAATAGTTAACATGTGACTCTATATTTGTAGTATACTCACTGTCTTGTCCGTGTAATTTATTATATGTTGGGGAGACCACTTGGGACATAAAAACACGGTTAACCCAACATAGGTATTCTATTAGGAAGCAAAAGTTGGATTTACCTGCGTCAAAACATTTTACGGAGGCAAAACACTCAGAAAGAGATTTATGATTAAGACGGGGTGGAGATAGAACAGCTTTACTTAAGAAAAGAGAACTCTATTGGATTTTTACACTACAGACCCTAAAGCCTAGAGGTCTGCATGTCGAATTAAAAGTATTTTAATTGATTTGTCACACCCTTCTATATTTCTGGGATTTTTTCTGATCCCCTTCCGTGTGGGTCCAGACATGTGCTATCATCTAATTTGTTGTTTTATGTTCCCATATAGGAATTTGTTCAAGTGATGAAGTTGATGGACAGTCACACTGGATGCCGGCATACAGGACCATACAGGCTATTTCTTCAAGTGTTGTCTAATTTATTCCTATACACTCACCTAAAGAATTATTAGGAACACCATACTAATATGGTGTTGGACCCCCTTTTGCCTTCAGAACTGCCTTAATTCTACGTGGCTGTCACGGAACCATGAACCAGACGTACAACAAGAGATAAGTGAAAATAAGAAGGCTTTATTGAAAATAAAGCTGTAAAGCAAAAGTCCAAACGGATGGTGAAACCGAGCAGAGTCTTTGCGAAGCCAGAGGTCAGGAACCAGAAGGGTAGTCAGACGAAGCCAGGATCAGGAACCAGCAGGGTAGTCAGACGAAGCCAGGATCAGGAACCAGCAGGGTAGTCAGACGAAGCCAGGATCAGGAACCAGCAGGGTAGTCAGACGAAGCCAGGATCAGGAACCAGAAGCAGCAGCAGTCTTAGAAGCATGTGAACACAAGAGGACCAAGCAAGGAACTGAAGCCACAGACCTCCTATATATATGAGCTAGGCATCCAGCTCCTCCCAGGGGAAAGAGGAGCCGCAGGGTGGAAGGCTACAAGAAACCCAGAAACCAAGATGGCCGCCAGCACATGTCAAACGAAGGAGAGCAGCAAGCAGGTAAGACCATGACAGTACCTCCCCCTCAAGGGCCCCTCCTCCGCGGAGCACAAAACGGTTTCTGAGGGAAGCGTGCGTTGAAGGCTCGGAGCAAGGCAGGAGCATGGACATCTGCGGAGGGAACCCAGGAACACTCCTCTGGACCATAACCACGCCAATGGACCAAAAACTGCAACCGACCGCGGACCAGGCGTGAGTCCAGGATATTGCTCACCTCATATTCCTCACGATTGCCCACTTGGACCGGACGAGGCCGAGGAACCGAGGAAGTGAAACGATTACACACCAGTGGCTTCAACAGGGAGACATGAAACACGTTGGAGATCCGCATGCCAGGAGGAAGCGCAAGGGCATAGGCTACCGGGTTTACCCTGCGAAGCACTCGGAAGGGACCAACAAAGCGAGGCGCCAGCTTGGGAGTGGGCACTCGAAGGTTGAGGTTGCGGGTGGACAACCATACACGGTCTCCGACCTGGTAGGAAGGAGCAGGCGCTCGTCTGCGATCAGCCTGGAACCTCTGGCGCTGCGCAGAGACCTCAAGGGACTTCTGGATCTGTACCCAAGAAGCACGTAGGACGGAAAGGTGATCCTCCACAGCCGGAATATCCTGGGGAGAGAATACCTCCGGTAACACGGCAGGTTGGAACCCATAATTGGCCATGAAGGGAGACGTCCCAGAGGAAGAGTTCACCGCCGTGTTCCTGGCAAACTCAGCCCAAGGCAGGAGGTCAACCCAATTGTCTTGGTGATCGGAGACATAGCAACGAAGGAATTGCTCCAAGGCCTGATTGGATCGTTCTGCGGCCCCATTGGACTGAGGGTGGTAGGCCGAGGAGAAGGAGAGATGAATCCCCAACTGGGAGCAAAAGGCGCGCCAGAACCTGGACACAAACTGACTCCCCCGATCCGACACAATCTCCTTAGGCAAACCGTGCAACCGGAAGACCTCCCTGGCAAAAATCGTGGCCAACTCTTGTGCAGAGGGCAACTTCTTGAGAGGAACACAGTGGCACATTTTGGAAAACCGATCCACAATCATGAGAATGACCGTATGGCCTCGGGATGCAGGGAGGTCCACAATGAAATCCATCCCCAGGTGTGACCATGGGCGCTCCCCGTGGCTATGGGTTGCAGAAGGCCCAACGGAAGGTGCCGAGGGGACTTACTCTGGGCACAAACGGAGCATGCCGCTACATATGCGGCGATGTCGGAACGTAGGGAAGGCCACCAGAACAGACGTGAAACAGCCCAGGACAGCTGATTCTTTCCAGGATGCCCCGCGGTCTTGGAGTTATGGTAGGTTCGCAACAACCGAGTGCGCAACTCCTCAGGCACAAAACATCTGCCGTTGGGTCTCCCAGAGGGAGCACCAGATTGAGCCGCCAAAATCTGCTCACCCAGAGGAGAGGTCAGGCTGGTGCGAATGGCGGCCAGGATCTGATTCGGAGGTATGACCGAAGTCGGAATCGACTCCTCCCTGGACAGCTCGGAGTACTGCCGTGATAAGGCATCCGCCCTGATGTTCTTGGAACCGGGTAGGTAGGAGACCACGTAATTAAAACGTGACAAGAACAGAGCCCATCTGGCCTGACGTGGTGTCAATCTCTTGGCCTCAGAAAGGTAGGTCAGATTCTTGTGGTCCGTCAGGATGAGAACCGGAACCACCGAACCCTCGAGCAAGTGCCTCCATTCTTTAAGGGCCTGCACGATGGCCAATAACTCCCTGTCACCAATCTGATAGTTGCACTCCGCGGAAGACAGTTTCCGGGAGTAAAACCCACAAGGAAGCAGAGGACCCTCTGGTGTTCTATGCTGAGACAGAAGGGCGCCTACTCCCGTCTCAGACGCGTCCACCTCGAGGACAAAGGGCAACCCAGGGTTGGGATGCGACAGAATCGGAGCCGACACAAAGGCGGACTTTAGGGCCTCAAAAGCTCGGATGGCCTCGAGCGGCCAGACCTGGGAATTACTGCCCTTCCTGGTCAGATCCGTGAGAGGCTTGGCCAGCATGGAAAAGTCCCTGATGAACTTCCGATAATAATTGGCGAAGCCCAAAAAGTGCTGCAGGGAACGAAGACCACTGGGCTGGGGCCACTGTAAGACAGCCGAAACCTCCTCAGGATCCATGGAGAACCCCTCAGCGGAAATGATGTAACCTAAGAAGGTTACCTGGGATCGGTGAAATTCGCATTTCTCAAGCTTACCGAACAGCTTGTTCTCTCGTAACCGTTGCAACACTCGTCTGACATCCAGAATGTGGGCCTCCATGGATTCAGAATATACCAAGATGTCATCCAAATAGACTACCACACACTGCTGCAACAGGTCACGGAAAACATCGTTGATGAATTCCTGAAAGACTGCGGGCGCATTGCACAACCCAAAGGGCATAACCAAGGATTCGTAATGACCGGTCCTGGTGTTAAACGCGGTCTTCCACTCATCGCCCGCCTTGATCCTTACCAGGTTATATGCCGCCCTCAGGTCGAGTTTGGTAAAGACCGTGGCCCCTTTAAGGCAATCGAACAGCTCGGAAATCAAGGGTATCGGGTAAGCGTTCTTGATCGTGATGCGATTGAGACCCCTGTAATCGATGCAAGGCCTCAACTCACCGCCCTTCTTTTTCACAAAGAAAAATCCAGCCCCTGCCGGGGACGAAGATTTGCGAATGTGTCCGCGTGAAAGCGCCTCCCTCACGTACTCCTCCATGGCCTCATTCTCCGCTACCGACAGTGGATAGACTTTGCCACGAGGAGGAACGGCACCAGATTGTAACTCTATGGCACAATCGTATGGGCGGTGCGGAGGTAGGGCAACCGCGCGCACCTTATCGAATACATCCCGGTACTCCTCGTATTCAGGAGGCAACAGAGAGTCCGAGGAAGTACACAGCAACTTGACAGACCCATGGATGCAACTAGCCCCACACTGCGGTCACCACGAGAGGATCTCGACCGATCTCCAATCGAAAGTCGGATTATGCTTCTGGAGCCAGGGGTACCCCAAGACCACCGAGTAGTGTGGAGACGAAATAACCTGGAGGCAGACCGACTCTCTGTGAACGGCACCAATGGCTATCCCCACTGGAAGGGTCTCATGAGTCACGTGTGGCGGCAGAAGGGGTCTGCCGTCTATCGCCTCAAGAGCCAGTGGGGAACCTCGAGCCTGCAGAGGAATGGAATTGGCGGCAGCGAACACACTATCAATGAACAAACCACCAGCACCAGAGTCCACCAACGCCTGGGTCGTCACCGAGCCCCCGACCCAGGAGACGACAACAGTGATCAGTGGTTTGTCAACACGGGAAACCGGGGACGAGGAGACTCCACCCAAGATCTGCCCCAGACAGGATCTCAGGGTACGAGCGTTTCCCGGACGGTTCGGACATGCCAACCGAAAATGCCCACCGAGACCACAGTACATGCATCGGCCCTCGCGTCTCCGGAGTGCCCTCTCCCCCTCGGACAGGCGAGCAAACCCCAGCTGCATGGGTTCACCCCCAGACAAGTCATCCCCAGGAGGCGTGGGAGGAGAGGGAGGCACGGGTGGGACAGCAAACGTAGGCACCAATCTGTTAGAAGACCTCCGCAGGTTCTCCTTAAAGGAAGGTCTCTCCCTGAGTCTGGTGTCAATCAAAATCAGGAAAGAAATAAGAGACTCAAGCTCAACTGGTAGGTCCTTAGCTGCAACCTCATCCTTCAAGGCATCCGAGAGACCATGAGAGAAAGCAGCGACCAGAGCCTCATTATTCCAGCCCACCTCTGCTGCCAGGGTACGAAACTCAATGGCGTATTCAGCTACGGATCGTGAACCCTGTCTGATGGAGCTTCGCAGCAGAGGCAGCACGAGCCGGCACATCGAATACCTTCCGAAGAGAAGCAACAAAACCGGAAAACTCGGCAACCACCGGATTGTTGTTCTCCCATAAAGGGCTGGCCCAGGCCAAGGCCTTGTCCGAGAGCAGCGAGATCAAGAAGCCCACCTTTGATCTCTCCCCCAAAGCGCTGTGGAAGAGGGGCAGAACCGGTCATACCCCGAAACACCGCAGGCGCAACAACAGGTGTCGGGGTAGACTCTGGCGCAACAACCGGAGCGGCAGTAGGAGCGAGCCCAGGAGCGACAACCGACCCATCGGCAACGGGAGCGAAATGAGCCGTGCGTTCAAGCAGGGTTTGCAACGCCACAGCGAACCGACCCAACAGGTGATCCTGCTGATCAAGTCTGGCAACCAGCGTGGGTAGCGAGGATGGCCCTGTACCGTCAGAATTCATGGCTTGGTCCTAATGTCACGGAACCATGAACCAGACGTACAACAAGAGATAAGTGAAAATAAGAAGGCTTTATTGAAGATAAAGCTGTAAAGCAAAAGTCCAAACGGATGGTGAAACCGAGCAGAGTCTTTGCGAAGCCAGAGGTCAGGAACCAGAAGGGTAGTCAGACGAAGCCAGGATCAGGAACCAGCAGGGTAGTCAGACGAAGCCAGGATCAGGAACCAGCAGGGTAGTCAGACGAAGCCAGGATCAGGAACCAGCAGGGTAGTCAGACGAAGCCAGGATCAGGAACCAGAAGCAGCAGCAGTCTTAGAAGCATGTGAACACAAGAGGACCAAGCAAGGAACTGAAGCCACAGACCTCCTATATATATGAGCTAGGCATCCAGCTCCTCCCAGGGGAAGGAGGAGCCGCAGGGTGGAAGGCTACAAGAAACCCAGAAACCAAGATGGCCGCCAGCACATGTCAAACGAAGGAGAGCAGCAAGCAGGTAAGACCATGACAGTGGCATTGATTCAACAAGGTGCTAATAGCATTCTTTAGAAATGTTGGCCCATATTGATAGGACAGCATCTTGCAGTTGATGGAGATTTCAGGGATGCACATCCAGGGCACGAAGCTCCCGTTCCACCACATCCCAAAGATGCTCTATTGGGTTGAGATCTGGTGACTGTGGGGGCCATTTTTAGTACAGTGAACTCATTGTCATGTTCAAGAAACCAATTTGAAATGATTCGAGCTTTGTGACATGGTGCATTATCCTGCTGGAAGTAGCCATCAGAGGATGGATACATGTTCTCATTCTGTTTACGCCAAATTCGGACTCTACCATTTGAATGTCTCAACAGAAATCGAGACTCATCAGACAAGGCAACATTTTTCCAGTCTTCAACAGTCCAATTTTGGTGAGCTCGTGCAAATTGTAGCCTCTTTTTCCTATTTGTAGTGGAGATGAGTGGTACCCGCTGGGGTCTTCTGCTGTTGTAGCCCATCCGCCTCAAGGTTGTGCGTGTTGTGGCTTCACAAATGCTTTGCTGCATACCTCGGTTGTAACGAGTGGTTATTTCAGTCAACATTGCTCTTCTATCAGCTTGAATCAGTCGGCCCATTCTCCTCTGACCTCTAGCATCCACAAGGCATTTTTGACCACAGGACTGCCGCATACTGGATGTTTTTCCCTTTTCACACCATTCTTTGTAAACCCTAGAAATTGTTGTGCATGAAAATCCCAGTAACTGAGCAGATTGTGAAATACTCAGACCGGCCCGTCTGGCACCAACAATCATGCCACGCTGAAAATTGCTTAAATCACCTTTCTTTGCCATTCTGACATTCAGTTTGGAGTTCAGGAGATTGTCTTGACCAGGACCACACCCCTAAATGCATTGAAGCAACTGCCATGTGATTGGTTGACTAGATAATTGCATTAATGAGAAATAGAACAGGTGTTTCTAATAATTCTTTAGGTGAGTGTATATTATGATACCATATAGGAAACCACACGGAATTATGATTTTGTTATACTCTGGGATCGTGATTTCTGACTTGGTCCCTTGCTTGGCCCTGATGGTACAGGTGAGGTTCCGATTTGTAACACGTTCATCCAGTAATAATATACCCTTGAATTTTGCCCAACATTTGTGATGTGCTTTTATATACGTGGTTCTGTCCAGTATTTGGATTGGGATTCTGGGTCACATAAATGTGATGCCAAATATCCCATCTCCTAATTGGGTGTTGTGTCCACCTTCAGGGTGACCCCTTAGAGGTCACTACACCCCCTGAATTCCCATATTGCTGTACTTGAGGCCGTTAACGTTGCCACGGTGACGGTGGAGTCGCTGCTCACATAGTTATGTGGGCGGTGATTCCGTCTTGATCCTGGAATGCAGGTGACGGTGGTGGCCCACAAGTTCACTTAATTTCCTCCAACCAGGCTTATATATAATATATTTATAAGCGCTGATGTTTATGGACTGATTTGAATTATTTATAATATACCCATGCTCAGGGGACTTCCCAGTGGGTGTACCTACAAGGTTTTGGGCAGGTGCACGCACGTGGATTTTCCTGAAGCCGTGGCCATCTTTGTTGTGGTCTCCTATGTCTACATTGCTAAATCCGGTCTCTCGCGAGAGGACGGATCTACGGCGCTTGCGCAGATTACACTTCCTGACGCCAACTGGGTCCTGGTTATCTCCGGCACCATGTAAGACTGCTCAACTACTCTTTTATCAACTTTTTAATTATCACATTATGTACACCTAATTTTTATATCACAATCATGTTGCTGCCACCAATTATGGACACTGTATGGACTTTATGTGGATATCATCACTATGGACATTTTATGAATTATGAGATGGAAGATTATGATGGACCAAATGAAATTATATACTTCTTAAACTAAAGATTTTTTCTATAATCATGAATTTTATAATAATGATGTAATCACGTTTTTTTTATTGGGATTGTTATATATGTACTGCACTTTTTGCACATGTCACTACAGCTTGTCAAGGCTCCATTGAGTAAAGCTGAATAGTTGCTGCTATATGGGTTAATAAATCACCCACCATTTTTTCAATGAACTTTTGGAGTGCTGCCTTCTTTTCTACTATCTATCTATCTATCTATCTATCTATCTATCTATCTATCTATCTATCTATCTGTCTATCTATCTACATATCTATCTAATATCTATCTTTCTATCATCTATCTATCTATATATCTGTCTATCTATCTCATATCAATCTATTCAGTTTTTTTCTATCTATACAGTAAGGAACAGAAGTATTTGAACTCCCACTTAGAAATCATGGAGGGGTCTGAAATTCACATTGTAGGTGCATTCCCACTCTGAGAGACAGAATTAAAAATAAGGAAATCACATTGTATGATTTTCAAAGAATTTATTTGTCTTGCACTGCTGAACATAAGTATTTGAACACCTGAGAGACAGCAAGAATTCTGGCTTTCAAAGACCTGTTACTGTACCTTTAAAAAGTCCACCTCTACTCCAGTCATTAATCTAACTTAGTAGCACCTGTCTGAGCTCTTTAAAGACACCTGTACACCCCACAGTCAGTCAGACGCCAACTACTACCATGGGCAAGACCAAAGAGCTGTCAAAAGACACCAGAGACAAAATTGTGGACCTCCACAAGGCTGGAAAGGGCTACGGGGCAATTGCCAAGCAGCTTGGTAAAAATAAATCAACTGTTGAAGCAATTGTTAGAAAATGGAAGAAGCTAAAGATGACTGTCAGTCTCCCTCAGACTGGGGCTCCATGCAAGATCTCACCTTGTGAGGTCTCACTGATGATAAGAAAAGTGAGGAATCAGCCCAAAACTACAAGGGAGGAGCTGGTCAATGACATGAAGAGAGCTGGGACCACAGTTTCAAAGGTCACTGTCGGTAGAACACTACGCCGTCATGGTTTCAAATCATGCATTGCATGGAAGGTTCCCCTGCTCAAGTCATCACATGTCCAGGCCCGTCTGAAGTTTGCCAATGACCATCTGGATGATCCATAGGAGGCATGGGAGAAAGTCATGTGATCAGATGAGACCAAAGTATAACTTTTTGGTCTAACCTTCACTCGTCGAATTTGGAGGAAAAAGACGGATGAGTTGCATCCCAAGAACACCATCCGTACTGTGAAGCATGGGGGTGGTAACAGGGGACAGGGAGACTGCACTGTATTAAGGAGAGGATGAATGGGGCCATTTATTGTGAGATTTTGAGCAACAACCTCCTTCCCTCAATCAGAGCATTGAAGATGGGTCGTGGCTGGGTCTTCCAACATGACAACGACACAAAGTATACAGCCAGAATAACCAAGAAGTGGTTGCGTAAGAAGCATATCAAGGTTCTTGAGTGGCCTAGCCAGTCTCCAGACCTAAATCCAATAGAACATCTTTGGAGGGAGCTGAAACTCCATGTTGCTCAGCGACAGCCCCGAAACCTGACAGCTCTAGAGGAGATCTGTGTGGAGGAGTGGGGCAAAATCCCTGTTGCAGTGTCTGCAAACCTGGTCAAGAACTACAGGAAACGTTTGACCTCTGTTATTGCAAACAAAGGCTTCTGTACCAAACATTAACACTGATTTTCTCAGGTGTTCCAATACTTATGTTCAGCAGTGCAAGACAAATACATTCTTTAAAAATCATACAATGTGATTTCCTGATTTTTTTTATTTTTTATTCTCTCAGAGTGGGAATGCACCTACAATGTGAATTTCAGACCCCTCCATGATTTTTAAGTGGGAGAACTTGCAAAATCGCAGGGTGTTCAAATACTTCTGTTCCTCACTGTATGTCTATCTATCTCATATCTATATTTCTATAATCTATCTACATATCTATCTATCTCACATCTGATCACATATCTTTATCTCACATCTCTCTATATCTACTGCCCCTCTTTTCATATATCCATCAGCAGTGCCACATACACAAATCACAGTAGTAGAGAATATTCCTTTTTGCATCGCCATTAAGAATATTATACACTTTATAATTAGTCTCTGTCCAGCCTTAGCATCTCCCAGTCAATAAAATGTAACTGGACGTTGCTTACTCATTCAGGAGATGAGTAAATGGTGCTCATTAGCATTGGGCACAGCAAAACCTCAACAGCTTCCAGTCAATAGGAAACCAGGGAGTAATGTTACAAGTTTGCTTCTTCTTTGACGAGGTTACAGGATGTAAAAGCACATGCAGCTAATTGCTTTTTTTTTTTTGTTAGCATCATTCAGAAGCACAGACCTTAAATTCCCACAATATCAACATCTCTAGGAGAAATATCATTTGTTTTCTGTAAATTAGTGATTTATTTTGTTGTGATAAATAGATACTGTATATATAAATTTTATTATATAGGGTGATTGTGTGTTGATGTAAATGTATGTTATCTACAGTCAAATACTATATATACTATTTTGGTTACATTTCATTTATACAATACAGCTTTCTAAATAGGTAAGGATGTGTATGATGTGGATATGTTTCCACTATAACTTTAAATTTATAGCATACACACTGTATAGAGTCTGTCATGTACGCACACATGGTGCTCTATGCAGCACTGCATTACCTCCATAATATGGCATCTAATGAAGAACGTTGCGATTTTATTTTATTTTTTAGATGTATGAATCTAACAGAAAAAAACTCTATATGCATCTGTATGGTTTTAGAAATATATAGAGGTACACTACTGCCCTATAGACTCAATTCAATGGTTACAGGCCTTAAAAAGACCATGTAAATGAGCTCTAACGGTGACGTTATTAATTTCCATTAGTTCCGCTGGCTCACAATACTCAATACACTGTATAATTATTTGAATAGGTGTGAAAATAGAGACATTTCTCATGCTGTGTATCAATACCTGGCAGTATTAATATTATAGTCTACCATATTAATGACTTAATTGACTCGTTCCTGCAAACCCCATAAGAATTCTCCACTTAATTTATTATTGAATTCATGTAAATGAGTATAGAATAAATGTAGGGTGTATTTATGGATACACGTCAATTCAGCTGCACTGTAAATGCCTTATGCGTGGCGAAAATTGACAAAATTGACTTTATTTGCAGTGTCTCTTTGAATATAGCTTCCTTTGCCTACAATGAATGTTGCCTCTTATCAGGTTTAATATTATGTCTTGATAGGAAACTCCCATTTAATCTTTATTGAATAGATCAATATGGAACTGGTCCCGTCTGATATGGTTTTATTGAGTTGTGAAGGTGCCCATACACCTTCATTAGCTATTGCCAGAAAGCTATATCTCCCAACTCCCCCATACACATACACGTTTGGTTTGGCTGAGTGTCTATGTATTTTAATTAAGGAAAGAGGAGTAAAGACCCCAGATAATCAGGCAGATTGCTGCTCATACAAATACTAGCTGGCGATTATCAGCTCATTTAAAGGTGCTGCCAATTACCCGATGAACAAGCAACACAATCCTTCATCGAGTAATATATAATTGGTGCAGTCACCTAAATAATTGTTTATGGGCAGCAGATTGTGCCGTCTAAACAGCCTGTGCTGCCGGCAAACAATGATTCTGTATGACGAGTGATGGAATTCGGGATCGCCCCTCCCCATACTGTGGAGCAGATCACTGCATGTAAATGCAGCTGTCTCCTCTGCTGACGAGCAGGCGATTGTCAGGAAGGAACGCTTCATCGAGCAGTGTAAAAAGGGCTAAAGACCCCGTCAGACTTCTCTAGCAGGAGCTTATCTCAGCTGGTAGATCTTTATCTCCCTTATCATCATCTGTCGGGGGAGAATCGGGAGCAACCCACACACATTAGATTGGCAGCCTGTGCCAACGAAAATGATGTTTTCAGCTGACAATATGCATGTGGCCTTTAATCTCTGCCAGTTCAAACTGTTCAAGTAACTTGGGGTAAGATAGAATTGTCCAAATTTGTACAACACCTTCAAGATCAGCTTTCATCATTCATTGTGCATGTGTTATAGTCTTATAAAGATCTTCATTAAGGTAACTGTCATTAGATCCAGAAAATATATGAATAAGAGTTTGATACTAAAATAATCCATTGCAACCAGTTAACAGATTGCTTTGCAGAATTTAATGAGCTATCACATAAACAAAATTTGCATTATTTCAATTTTCCATGCTGCATATATCGTACAACATGTATCCATTTAATGATCAGCATTCTCATAGTAAAAAAAAAAATTCAGAATATAAATGTAAAATCAACTCATATATAAACAGTAATCAATGTGTTTTCTATTAGTTGAACTTAAAAGCTATGGACTTTGGGAGTTTGGGAGTTTTTTTTACTGCACTCTGCTTATATTTGGCTAAAATCGTTTTTCCAATTGACCTTTATTAAACATTTTCAACAGTTTGGATTTTGCAGCCGTCGGGTTTCACTGCTATGAAGACTGTTCTTTTTGTTTTCACTCTGGTCTCCTGACCTCTCATAAGCATTCGTTTAAGCTGGATTATGATGTTTGATAAGAAATTAGCTAATATAAGTGTTTATGAGCTAGTGGGAAGAACAGAAAGAAGAGATTGAACCGTTAGAGCGGCTCTCTGATGGATTTCAGTGAAAAGTAGAAAGAACAGTCTGCAGAGTCAGTGAAACCTGTTGTCACGGTTCCTTCTGTGACAGAGGTTAGAAGATTGGGGAGACTGACTGCACGAGAGGTTAACTGACAGTCTCTTGATTCTCAGTGTTGTGGTTTGGTAATAACCCCACCTCTTGTCAGGTGCAGCCCGTGGTCATTACTGCATTCCCTACTTAGACGGGTCTCAAACTTCATACCATGCGGTTGATATTCTCTGCTTGGATTTGGAAGAGTTGGTGTGTGGACCTTACCTGTGTTCCTGATCATCCATCATCCATTTTCTATAAGATAAGTTGTACTGCTCTTTGTATTTTGTTGTTCCCCTGTGCTTGTTGCTACTAGGCCTCAGGGAGACACTGGTTCGTTCACCTGAGAAGGAACCAGTAGTCTCATTCCCTGCCACTACCTAGAGCTTTCAGGGCTCCTAGGGTCTAGGTTCTGGCATATGTATTTTCCCACCTTCAGGGTCTATACATACTGACAGGAGTCAGGGCCAGGTTTAGGTGCTTCCTAGAAGGTGACCTTTTCCCTCTCCCTAGCCTTGAGGCCTAGTTCTGTGTCCCTCCCCTCCCCTGTATTCGTGTCACCTGTAGGCGACAACCTGTTGAACATTTTAATACTGATAATATTGATTACATTGATAACTAAAGCAAGTGGGCTGTTTTGTGAATAATCCAACCATAACTTAGAAGTCTTATAGTTGATTATGGGCATAGAACTTACAAGACAGACAGACGTGGAGAGATAAGAGAGGTAATGGAAGTACTTTTACTGCATTGCAAGTAGACATATGAAGAACTTCAAAATTACTGCTGTTCCTAGGTATAGTTAAAAAACAAAAAAACAACTTTGGAGCCTGCTACCCTAAAAAATCAAATACTAGGCTAAATGAATATGAATATTCATGGACACGTGTAAAGTTCAATAATGTTTTAACCAGTTCAGGACTGACTGGGAACATTTTAAATTTTTTAGCACATGCATCTTTGAAAGCCATAACTTTTTGCATTTGGTTAGGTAAATAATTTTTTGGCCGTTAGTTTGGTGATACATGGAGCTTTATTTTTATGTCATTTTTATTTTATATCTTTGATTATTTTTTGTTTTTATTTTTATTTTTTATGTAAAAAAGGGGAAAAATTCATCTTTTTTTCAAGTTTTTTAAATTATTTTTGTTAATAGCATAGCATGTAATTTAAATATATTTTTAATGTCCCAATTCCATAACAGTCATGTATTTACAGTTGAAACCAGAAGTTTAAATACACTATATAAAAAGACACATATGCATGTTTTTCTCAATATCTCACATGAAATCAAAATAAACCTTTCCTGTTTTTGGTCAATTAGGATTACCATAATTATTATGAGAGAGAGAGAGAATGTTTTAAGAATTTTTATTATTTTCTGCAGTGTCAAAAGTTTACATACACTAAGATTACTATGCCTTTAAACAATTCTGGACTGCCCATATGATGATGTCATGTGTTTTGAAGCTTCTGTTAGGTTTGTTGGCAACACCTATGTTAATTAGAGACACACCTGTGGATGTATTCAAATGCACACCTGAAACACACTGCTTCTTTGTGTAGCATCATGGGAAAGTATAAAGAAATCAGCCAAGATATCAGGAAGAGAATTGCGGACTTGTACAAGTCTGGCTCAGCCTTGGGTGCAATTTCAAGATACCTGCAGGTGTCTCGTTCATCTGTACAAACAATTATACGCAAGTACAAACAAGATGGGAATGTCCAGCCATCATACGGCTTAGGAAGGAGACGGGTTCTATGTCCCAGAGATGAACGTGCTTTGGTCCGATATGTGCATATCAAACACGTGTAGCCATATTGATGGCTACACGTGTTTGCCAGCATAATAAAGTCACTCAGAAGCTGTTGTTTATGTTAACATTTTCACCCTTTTTCTTTTTCTACTTGTTTTAACTCAATATACTGAAAAGAAACACTTTAACCCTCTTACTGCTCAATGACACCATCTGTGAAATTTGGGGTAATTAAGTTAGGCCAGGATTAAATGAATGAGACTACTTGTGTATTGGGCAGTGTGCTACAGTAAGCAGAGTGTCATATTCACAAGCCTTGTGTACATCTCATTGTGTTTTATTGTTTCTGCCTTTATCTAAACTGTATTTTTAGAAAATATCTAAAATGGTGATACTTCTGTAAAGTGAAGCAGTGTACTTCTAAAATTTTATATCCCACTATTAATTTAAGCCCTTCTTTAAGGGAAGCAAGACATATATATTGGTTGTTTATACCAGTTGTGGTCGACTGGCGACCCGCGAGCCACAGCAGCCCTTGGGTGCTCACCCTGTGGCCTCTGACTCCTCTTCTCCATCTGTGTACTGTGTAATACAAAGCTTTGTACAGATAGCATTTGTAAAGCAGTGTATATAAGCAAGACAGCAGAAGACATGCACAGTGCCTTGTAGGGTCTGTAGTGGAAATGTATGTGCATGCCAAAGACAGGGACGTTTTTACTGCAATATCATATTAATTATTGCAAGAAACATCATCAGAATAAAATGAGATCAAAGGGGATACACATTTATGGGATATCAATAGGATTAACAATAAAATGCTTGTGTAATTTAACTATCGCTATCTCTTCCAATTTCAAGGAAAGATTTTGTGTTCCCCATTTTCAGCAGAGAGAATTACACATGTATGGCCACCTCTCTACTTCATTGACTGTAATGTGTGGCCCTTGGAAGTATTCAATGGCCATGCATGTTATGACCCTTAAAATATGGTAGGTTGACCACCAATGGGTGTTTATTCTGTAACCTGGGGTTCATTGACTGTCCTGTGCTTAATAGATGTAGAGTATTGATATTTTAAGCAGCAATAGTAGTGGATTTTATGCATAATAACTATAAAATCTTAAATCTACAGTACATACTCAAATAAATAAATAAATACTTGCCAAATCCAACCTTGTAGAAAAGTAGCTATAGCCAGCCTAAATAGAATTTATAATGTATTTATTTGATTGCTCAAACCATTCACAGTCAGTTCGACATTCATTTACTCATATTCACATAAATATATAGTACAGACCAAAAGTTTGGACACACCTTCTCATTCAAAGAGTTTTCTTTATTTTCATGACTATGAAGGCATCAAAACTATGAATTAACACATGTGGAATTATATACATAACAAACAAGTGTGAAACAACTGAAAATATGTCATATTCTAGGTTCTTCAAAGTAGCCACCTTTTGCTTTGATTACTGCTTTGCACACTCTTGGCATTCTCTTGATGAGCTTCAAGAGGTAGTCCCCTGAAATGGTCTTCCAACAGTTTTGAAGGAGTTCCCAGAGATGCTTAGCACTTGTTGGCCCTTTTGCCTTCACTCTGCGGTCCAGCTCACCCCAAACCATCTCGATTGGGTTCAGGTCCGGTGACTGTGGAGGCCAGGTCATCTGGCACAGCACCCCATCACTCTCCTTCATGGTCAAATAGCCCTTACTTTCAAAGTTTTCCCAATTTTTCGGCTGACTGACTGACCTTCATTTCTTAAAGTAATGATGGCCACTAATTTTTATTTACTTAGCTGCTTTTTTCTTGCCATAATACAAATTCTAACAGCCTATTCAGTAGGACTATCAGCTGTGTATCCACCTGACCTCTCCTTAACGCAACTGATGGTCCCAACCCCATTTATAAGGCAAGAAATCCCACTTATTAAACCGGACAGGGCACACCTGTGAAGTGAAAACCATTTCAGGGGACTACCTCTTGAAGCTCATCAAGAGAATGCCAAGAGAGTGCAAAGCAGTAATCAAAGCAAAAGGTGGCTACTTTGAAGAACCTAGAATATGACATATTTTTAGTTGTTTCACACTTGTTTGTTATGTATATAATTCCACATGTGTTAATTCATAGTTTTGATGCCTTCAGTGTGAATCTACAATTTTCATAGTCATGAAAATAAAGAAAACTCTTTGAATGAGAAGGTGTGTCCAAACTTTTGGTCTGTACTGTATATATTTAGCATTTGAAATCTAAGGCTTCAGGTACACTGCCGAGCCCGTACTTCAGTCTGCAAACAACAAATCCACAAAATACAGATACCTTCTGTGTAATATTCCATATTTTTCTCACTTCTATCAATAGAAAGGACTATTCTTGTCTGCAATGCAGGCAATAGAACATATAGAACATGCTATAATCTGCTACACGGATCTGCCAAAAATATGGATGTATGCATGGCCTCATAGAAATGAATCCGTCATGTGCTATCCATAAAAGCCGCAGATAGCTTATGGATGAAAAATACTTTAATGTGCACGGGACCTGCCTAAGGCATGTTATAAATTAGCCAATACCAATCAGGAACCAACATGAACGTTAAAAGTGCTGTTTAATTACCGTATGCAATCTTTTATAGGAAATGTCTGCCACAATACACTATGATCCAAGTGCTTCTTATCAGCATATTATTACATTACAATTATACATAGAAACTATTGAATTGATACTGTAGCTTCCAAAACAATATCTCAATGTATAGAAGAAATGCATGTAATTAGTATCACTTCAAGGGAAAAAACTGCCATTTTACTTTGTAGATTCACTAAAGGTCATATAATGACTTATATACTTATATTAATACCTTTTCTCCCTCCTACACTAGATGTGAGCCTTAGGACAGGATTTGAATGTCATAATCATTTATATGAACCATGTTAAAAATCCTCTGCAAATAATAACAAAGCATGTGTGGTATATCATGTGTTAAAATTTTGATTTGTCCGACTGCATGTATACAGATTCACAAATGAGTTTATAGAAAGCAATACAATGGATAATCATGGGATCTGCGCTTTGGAATTAAGCTGTAATATACAGCATATTTATGAAATATTATGTAAACTGTGTTCACATGACCCACATTAAATATAACAGATAACAAAAAATGCAATCAAGTATAACCATTTGCAAACAAGTACCGGTATATGCATCCTCGCGGATTATTAGTACCTGCAGGCACTCAACCCCTATTATGACGGATACAGAATATTTTCTAAATAAATATACTGAAGCTTTCTTCCTATATACTGCATTACAATGGGAAGAAATATAATTGAATTTCCACCAGTGAATTCTGGATTCAAAGGTAGCATGTTTCCACTCTATATTTCAGCCAGGGTGTTGCTTGCCATTAAGACTCTGAGTGGCACATAGCTTAGGGAGCCACTTCTGTAACAAAGAGGCTGAAATCAATAAGGAATCTTTATTGCCATAATTTGTGCTGCTGCATAACCTCAGTGAGTCTTCCTATAATTTCCTTAGCATTATACTCTTCAGCATGCCTCTGTCCTACTATACACATGTCCTTTACCACTAACATAGATTTACTGGCAATGTAAAAAAAATGTAGGAACGATTAGTAGAGAGTGTTCATTACTACACCGGTGGCTTGAAGATAATGTTACTGACAAAGGGAAAACTGTCCTGGAATACAGATATCTTGGTTTCCATTGCTGCTAACGAAGAACATTAGAATTTAGAAGCAGTCATGTACCGAAAAGCATGCTGAACAAGGCAATATCAAATTTGCTTTATGTGCTATGTTTTGTTACATCATTTACATTAAATGGTTTTATTAAAAATTAAATAAAAATTACACACATAGAAAATTATACAATTTGAACCACACATATATATATATTTTTTTACATATATATGTGGTATATATATATATATATATATATACACAGTGTATATATATATATATATATATATATATATATTATTTTTTTTCATTATTTGTATATAGTTTTGAATACAGAATATACATAATAAATACAAGTAAGATTCTAGTTCCTGTGAATATTTTCCAAATAAAAGTAATTTATTGCTGTTAAAAATGATGATAAAGAGAGGCTGCGTTCTGTTTATTTGGCACTGGGGTGACCCTCCCATTTGCTGGCCATGTTTCTCCCTTTCCCCCTGCACACTGGTCCTCTTGTCTAGGACACCACAACCCAATGACTTTTTTTGGGCTCAGCAGATTTTGCATTCCTGACCAGTTATGTTTTATGTTGTTAACTCATTGTGACATTATTTTGCATGCCTTGTGATGTGATTTGTTTGTTACTGTCATGTACAGTTATTGTATTTAGCAAATCCTAATTTACCAGAATTCTGGCACACAGCACAGGCCTTACACCACATTTAATAAGGATTCTAGAATCTTTTTCCGTTTTGCTTGACAAGGGAGCATGGCTTAGCTAAAAGTGGGTGTGGCTTAATAGAGAAAAGGGTTTATCCTATACCATAAACTGCCCCCCCATGTGCCAGGTCCCTCACAGTGAATATACTTACCGTGCTCCCCGCACTGCCGCTGCTGCTTCTCCCCGTGTGCCGATAAAAACATCCAGTGCCAGGTAAAGCTAGGAAGGCTCATCCCGTCATCGCCTGCCATTGACTGCTCCCCCCCGACAACAGCGGGGACCAGGAGCGGCGCGAGGAGTGGGGTAAGTATATTCGCTGTGAGGGGCCCGACACATGGGGGGTAGTTCATGACAATGGATAACCCCTTTAAGTTCAAATCTGCACCAACATTGCAACAGAGTTGTGCCACCTATTTCTGCCGCACAGTAAGCCATCTATTTGGTGGTATGAACTTAGGTGATATTGTATTAACATACAATTTTTTTTTGTGTCTGTTTTGGGTCGCCTTTATTTTTTTTGCAGCTAATTTACGAAAAGTTGCACACCATGAGGAACATTTATCAAGACTGCCTCTTAATAAATTAGCTGGTATAGACTTCAGCTACAACTTCCGCCACTTTCTGTCGAAAGTTATAGTACAGATATAGTAGAGTTAACACTTAAACTCTTAACTCAAATTTCTTAAGTCATCCTGATATCCTGGAACAAAATCCATTAAAAAGCAATTGAAGGTGTCGGCTAAACACAACTAGTTTAGTTAATGCATCTAGTTAGGCTGGTGTGTTAAGGGAAATGTGTCACCAACATTTTTTTTCTGCCAGTTAAAACCAGACAGTAATGCCTCATTCACACGTCAGTGTTCCACGGACTTGTGCTGTACATGTTCTCCACAGACAGCACACGTCCCTATTCATTTTAATGTTTGTATTCACACATCAGTGGTTTAGCACGGTCCGTGGGTCCTTTTTTTTAGCACAAATGCATGCTCTATTTTGTCTGTGTTCACGGATCCATTGCGCCCATTTATAGTCTATGAGTCTGTGAAAACCACGGATGCCATCCATGTTGCATCCGTGTTTCACGGATCATTAAGCAGAGATTCTTAGAAATGTTTTTTTTTAACTGTTCAGTGTCAGTGAAACACGGACAGCAAAAAATTTACACACTGACCCAACACGGATCCTTCACGGATGCATCACTGACCACCTGCTTATGGATATGAGCACGGACGTGTGAATGAGGCTTAATGCACATCATTTTTTTATAATCTCCTTTTATTTTCTGACTGCAGATTTATTTATTCTTTTTCCTGAACATGATTATGGGGCGGCCATCTTGCCTCAGCCGTTCTTTACAGCACTTACACACCCTTAAGAAAATTGCTTTACGGCAGCCACATGGACCATAGACACAATGGTCAGGAGAGAAATATGTGACCTGTCTTATCTGTCATTCCAATCCTGCTCGTAATAATATCACCTCTGTGTATAGATAAGCAGGTCACTGCAGTAAAGTGATTTGCACAGACCAAGAAGTAGCGCTTTTATTAGACTTAGTAGCCAGTTTGAAAACTGCAGGATTTTATGATTTTTGTTTAAATATATTGACATAGAAAATTAAAAATAACATTACCAAAATGTTTTCAAAAATATGTTAAACATAAAACAATAGGTAATTTTCTGATGACACATTTTCTTTAACTCTACTATATCTGTAAATCCAGCGGGCGGTGTGAAGCACCACCCCTCTTACTAAGCACACCTTTATCACTACACTTCGGAAAAGTGCAGAGAATCTTAAAAATTAGCAAATTATTTAAATTATTTAAAACTATTTTTGTGACATAAAAACATTGATAACTGTACTCCCATGTATTACATGTCACTTGGAATGCCTATAGATTTTTCAGTCTAAAATCTAATGTCATTTATTAAAAAGGTTTCGGATGTCTGTATGCCACTGGGGGACTTGGGACTTTTTGGGTTGTCTTTTTTTGGCTAAAAATGAAGCCCCACCCACAAAACATTATCATTATAAATTTGGTGCAAATGCCTACTGCACCACCAAAATAGCCAATATCACTCCACTTTCCACTTGCTAGCAAAGAAGGGTTTCTAGGGTTAATGAATAAAGGAAGGATTTGTCAGTGGCAGTATTGAAGTACAAAAGTCATACATTTTTGTGCAAATGCCATTTTGTGCAAAAATGTCCAATTCTTTCTATTGTATGCCACTCTCAACACTTTTAAAAAGGGGGCATGGCTTAGCAGGTGTGTGGACATCCCAAAAGTCCAACAGATTTACTATAATTGGGCCAAGCTGTAGGAAAAAAAAGGCATAGATCACACATCCACATGCTATGCATTGATCTACAGCTTAACTTATGTTTTGATCAAAATTCATAGGTCCACTAGAGAACTTTATTTTTTAGTCAGTGAAAGAAAAATGACTGGTGTCCGCCAGCTCTCCACTTTTGAAGACTGCACTACTACACAACTCCTTGTATCTCATTTTCCTTCATAATATATTTTCCCAGAAACTTCCTGTACCTTGTTGCTTGCTTTATTTTCTTTATGCTATAGGAAATAATTGTGATCCTGTTAGTAAAGATGAGAGAATGGATTCTAAAATTCCGGAATACAGAAATTCCCAGGTATCCGAATTTTGTTTGATATAATTTGGGGGAATCAAAAGAGAGAGGGAGAGGCAGAAACAAAAAGACACACTTTTCCAGACAATTGGGGTACTTTCTATTCATATCGAATTTACCAGGACCCGCATCGAACAGGCCGGCTAAGTCAGTTGAATAGGACCTGAATTGAATGTTAAAGGGTTCTCTCACTTCTCTAAATTGCATTTGTCTTGTGGGCAATTGCAACCAGGCCCCCCTTGGAAGAAGCGCAGTGCCAATTGCTCTACTTTTATCTTTATAAGACACAGTGAACCTTATACAGTGAATACTACTAGTGCTGTACTCACTCCTCAACCCTGGTCTTCTACAGGCCGTGCTCTTGTGTTCTAACTGCGTACAGTATCAGGATGTATAGAGCTCAATATAACCTGACCCTATAAACAGTCAAGTGACTGCAGCATGGGCCCGGAGAAGATCAACGAGCAGGGACGCAGGACGTGGTGAGCAGCGGTGGAGCAGGAGAGGTAAGTTTATTTATTTATTTATTTGGGGTCTGATATGGGGGTCTGACTCTGATCTGAGGTCTGATATGGGGGTCTCTGACTCTGATCTGAGGTATGATATAGGGGTCTGACTCTGATCTGAGGTCTAATATGGGGGTCTGACTCTGATCTGAGGTCTGATATGGGGATATTAGGATCTAATATGGGGATCTGAGGATCCGATAAGAGGGTTTGAGGATCTGATAAGGGCTCTGAGGATCTGCTATGGGGGTCTGAGGATCTGATATGGAAGTCTGATTTGAGGATCTGACATGGGGGTCTGACCTGAGATCTGATATGGGGGTCTGATCTGAGGTGTATTATGGGAGTCTGATCTGAGGTCTGATGTAGGGTCTGATTTGAGGTCTGATATAAGGGTTTGATCTGAAAAGTAAAGGGGTATTTTTTTGTACTGCACACATTATAAGGTGGTATTTGGGGGATTATACAGGCACACATTATAAGGTGGTATTTTTTTGTACTAGCGCACATTGTAAGGGGGTATTTTTGTAATGGTACACATTATAAGGGGGTATTTTATTGTACCTGTACACATTAGGGGGCATTTTTTACTGGCACACATTATAAAGAGAATTATTAATACTGAGGTATTGGGGGCACTATTAACACTATGGAGATAATTATTTCTATTGGTGGGACTAGTAATCATGTTCCCCGTAGTCCCTTAGTAGTAATAATTCTCCTAATGTGCCAGTAAAAAATGCCCCCTAATGCGTGCCAGTACAAAAAATACCCCCTTAAATAGCCTATCCTGGGATAGTATCAGTATAGCACAATTATTTTAGGGAGGAATTCTGTTTATACTATTAGTAGAGAGCATAAAATGCAAACAGACGGAGAGACACACAGCGCCTGCATTAAGTCGTTTGCTACCCGGCCATGATCCCTTGAGAAAGGTCTTTGACAGGACCGAAACGTTGGGACACATTATGGCCTACAAAGATATGTGATTTATGCTCATATTATTATGATGGCGCGACCAGTCATATATTGACAAAATCTGTGAATACTTTTTTGTACCAATAATAAATTTGCAAAGCAAAAGACATTGGTGTGCCGTGGATTATCTCTATATATACTATTAGTGTCTGTGTCAGTGACACACTATTTGCTGGGCACAGTTATCTTTTAGGGCACTGTGTGCCAATAATTATTGAAGGGGGGACTATCTGTGTGGTACTAGTATTTTAAGGGGAACTGTTTCTGCAGTATCATATTGGGGAGCATAGTGGGAACAGTATTGGGGGTGGCAGGATGGGATGTTAAGAAGGTGGGGAGGATGAAGGAAAAGTAGCAAAACTAAGATGTCTGTCTACATCAAAGGAGACGTCACCGAATGTAAGAGGTATGTGGTGCTGTATTACCATGTAAGTTTTGCAGCACTGTATACAGGGAGTGCAGAATTATTAGGCAAGTTGTATTTTTGAGGATTAATTTTATTATTGAACAACAACCATGTTCTCAATGAACCCAAAAAACTCATTAATATCAAAGCTGAATATTTTTGGAAGTAGTTTTTAGTTTGTTTTTAGTTTTAGCTATTTTAGGGGGATATCTGTGTGTGCAGGTGACTATTACTGTGCATAATTATTAGGCAACTTAACAAAATACAAATATATACCCATTTCAATTATTTATTTTTACCAGTGAAACCAATATAACATCTCAACATTCACAAATATACATTTCTGACATTCAAAAACAAAACAAAAACAAATCAGTGACCAATATAGCCACCTTTCTTTGCAAGGACACTCAAAAGCCTGCCATCCATGGATTCTGTCAGTGTTTTGATCTGTTCACCATCAACATTGCGTGCAGCAGCAACCATAGCCTCCCAGACACTGTTCAGAGAGGTGTACTGTTTTCCCTCCTTGTAAATCTCACATTTGATGATGGACCACAGGTTCTCAATGGGGTTCAGATCAGGTGAACAAGGAGGCCATGTCATTAGATTTTCTTCTTTTATACCCTTTCTTGCCAGCCACGCTGTGGAGTACTTGGACGCGTGTGATGGAGCATTGTCCTGCATGAAAATCATGTTTTTCTTGAAGGATGCAGACTTCTTCCTGTACCACTGCTTGAAGAAGGTGTCTTCCAGAAACTGGCAGTAGGACTGGGAGTTGAGCTTGACTCCATCCTCAACCCGAAAAGGCCCCACAAGCTCATCTTTGATGATACCAGCCCAAACCAGTACTCCACCTCCACCTTGCTGGCGTCTGAGTCGGACTGGGCCTCTCTGCCCTTTACCAATCCAGCCACGGGCCCATCCATCTGGCCCATCAAGAGTCACTCTCATTTCATCAGTCCATAAAACCTTAGAAAAATCAGCCTTGAGATATTTCTTGGCCCAGTCTTGACGTTTCAGCTTGTGTGTCTTGTTCAGTGGTGGTCGTCTTTCAGCCTTTCTTACCTTGGCCATGTCTCTGAGTATTGCACACCTTGTGCTTTTGGGAACTCCAGTGATGTTGCAGCTCTGAAATATGGCCAAACTGGTGGCAAGTGGCATCTTGGCAGCTGCACGCTTGACTTTTCTCAGTTCATGGGCAGTTATTTTGCACCTTGGTTTTTCCACACGCTTCTTGCGACCCTGTTGACTATTTTGAATGAAACGCTTGATTGTTCGATGATCACGCTTCAGAAGCTTTGCAATTTTAAGAGTGCTGCATCCCTCTGCAAGATATCTCACTATTTTTGACTTTTCTGAGCCTGTCAAGTCCTTCTTTTGACCCATTTTGCCAAAGGAAAGGAAGTTGCCTAATAATTATGCACACCTAATATAGGGTGTTGATGTCATTAGACCACACCCCTTCTCATTACAGAGATGCACATCACCTAATATGCATAATTGGTAGTAGGCTTTCGAGCCTATACAGCTTGGAGTAAGACAACATGCATAAAGAGGATGATGTGGTCAAAATACTCATTTGCCTAATAATTCTGTACACAGTGTATAATGTTTTCCAAGTATACCTTTAACATTAGGGCTGGATGGAAGGGGTTAGGTTGAGAATTTGGCATGGGGGGTGCTGTTTCAATGTTTGTCTCAGGCATCAGAAAGGCTAGGTGCACCCTTGCCCATTGTCACAAAGCAGAGGGAAAGGGGGCCCAAAATGAAATCTTGC
This sequence comes from Bufo bufo, assembly GCF_905171765.1. Taxonomy (NCBI): domain Eukaryota; kingdom Metazoa; phylum Chordata; class Amphibia; order Anura; family Bufonidae; genus Bufo; species Bufo bufo. Next base: position 651,292,814 of record NC_053389.1, read on the forward strand.
ACCAGGGCCCATGAGCCTTTACCTATGCCCCTGAATGCAAGGCATTTACTAGTGTATTGCGATTGTCCATATTGCCTCCTTTGCTGGCTGTATTCAATATTACATCTCATTATATACTGCTCGTATCCAGGGGATATGGTCACCACTGCAGTGCAAATATGAGTTGGCTGGGATGAGAGCTGATGCGCATGCATGCCTATGTGCACTCCCATGGTCCTGGCCACCAGAGAAGATTTTTGCTATAATGGGCAAGCACGACCACCACTGCTGGACTGCAGGGTGGTCGTAACCCCTGGAAACGAGCAGTGTATAATGTGATGGAAAAATTAATTAATCCAACAAAGGAAACCATGTGGACAATAACAATACATGTATTAGTAAGCGCATTGTATTAACTTTGTCTACATGATAAATGCCATTTGCTGAAGTGAAACAACCCCTTTAAGAATTCTTCTCAACTTTACCAGGAAGTCCTCTGATATTAATGCAGCTGTAAGTCGTCATGTAGCCTAGGCATCATCAAACATCCAGGTTTTTAAGGTCAGTGACAGTGTGGCTGCTGTAATATAAACCACTAGCTTCTGACCATGAAGTGTCAGTCCACCCTTTCACATACTGTAAATTAGTGGGATCCACCAACAGATCTTTTGCTTAAGAATTCTTTCATACAACACAAACATAAGACAAATGGTATTGTGAATATGGTTGAATATGTTATGTGTATGTATTTTGCACTAGGTAGGATATGCTTTGCACCTAAACAATTGAAATTTGGAAATTATTATTTTGCATTAAACTAAATGATTGATACTTTTATTAAAACTGTGCTCGTGTGATGAAACAACAATTAGCTGCTGCCTACCTAATTTCAGTGGCTACGTTGCAAGGAGAAGAAAATGAATGAGGTCTATAAACTGCCACCAGCAATCACTAAATCATCAGACATTTTTTTTCCGCTAGATCAATTCCTGTTGCTATGCAACAAGCAGCATATAGACAGTTTTATGGGTTCATAAGCTTTTAGTTTGGAGTGGACTGTATCAATACAGATTTCTATGTACTGGTGATATTATTGGGTTTGGTCGGTGTTTTTATCTACTAGTTTTGAAGATCACAACAATAGGCATGAAATTTGCAAATGAAATGTACAAAAGTGTCAGCTGCTTGAGTATCAGTAACAATTCTTTGTATTAAACGAGAGAGAAATTAATGAGTTTTTCCCTATTGTTCTTGTGGGTAGTTAATATTTATAAAATTTAATGACAGAGCAATTTAAATGGTGATTAGCGTACATATCCAATTTTAAAGCTACAATCAGAAATGATGGTGGTCCAATCGGGTTTGTTCTTGCAGAAATAATTTGATTTTGTTTCCAAAATTGGAGTACTCCTATCACTAACATTTATGGCATATCTACATGCATACTTTGCTGTTTCTGTAACTCCCATTGAAGTAAATGCATTTTACTTCATTTATTCTTCATCTGGACGTTGCAACTGGGGCAAGGGTGCACCTAGACTTTCTGCTGCTTGATGCAAAAACTGAAACAGCTTCCACCCCTCATGCCAAATTCTCCAGCCCTAATGTAAAGTAGATATGGCCTTGTGGTTCGCCCGGTGGTCGTTTCACGGCGAACACTGCGCGTTCGCGATTCACAAAAAATGCGAACATATGCCGATGTCCGCAGGCGACATATTCTTTTCCATTGCGCCGAACTTTGACCCATGACACATCCATCAGGTGGGACAGGACAGCCAATCGAGACGTTTCAGCATATAGACACACCCCCACTTTATGAAAGAACCCGATCTGGCAGCCATTTTACATTCTGTGTTTTGCCAGTGTAGGGGGAGGTTGCTTTGTGGAGCAGGGACAAGCTGTTAGGGACACCAAATGCTAGCTTATAGGGCCACAAAAGTCCTTTTAAGGACTGGTATTGGTGTGCTATCGATAGGTTTGATATACTGAGGGGTGTGATATACTTATAATATACTTTCCAACATACAAAGTATATTATAGTGTATTTGTATTGTGCAGCAGTTGTGTGCGCTTCTGCTATGATACCGCAGCTATATAGAGGGACAAATGCTATTGGATCAACTATTTGCAACGGGTGTGATATACCTGTTGCCCCCAAAAAAACTGATTGAGGGGTGGGATATACCTTCTTCCACAAAATACTGATTGAGGGCTGCGATAAACCTGTTTTCACCAAATATTGATTGAGGCCTGCGATATACCTGCTTCCACAAGATACTGATTAAGTGGTTTGATATACCTGCTTCCACAAAATACTGATTGAGGGCTGCGATATTCCTGTTTTCACCAAATATTGATTGAGGCCTGCGGTATACCTGCTTCAACACCGTTTTTTCTCCTGGCAGGTTTATGATGGTTACACGATGAGGCATCAGACCTATTTGCACTGGCCAGGAGATATCAGCCACCCAGACTCAACTCAGGTAGCCAATATCTGAAATCTTTATTTCACAGCACATACTTATAGGACATTGGGGGTGGGAACATCAAAATTACTGGAGTGCGTGACAAGATACAGTTGAAACTTCATTAAACAATACTGGTATCTGCTATATACAGTACAATACATAAGTAAAAGATGGGAGAAAAATTGGAGAGGATAAGTGGACGAGGTATATAAAAGGAAGGGAAAAGAAGGGAGGGGATAGGTAGAGTGCCAAAAGAGAACTGGAAATTGACTGAGAGGCACCAGGTCGTGGTTACTCGTTACAGTAAAAGGCAGCTACCCACTTAAAAAAGACAGAACACGAGGACTCTAGATAGTGTACCACATGCAGAAGAGACAAATATTGGTGTAGTGAGGCACCAATTACACGTAACTAGTTGTAGAGAGAGTAAGTGTATATATATGGAGTAGGTGAAACAGCACAAAATTGCACATGTGCCAGTGATCAAGTATGGAAGATATAGTAAAATGTACCATACAATGTATGCACAATTGTGATTCAAGTTACGTCAAGGGACTTACTTCACCGGAGAGGAGGATGGACAGGATAAACTCAAGACACCTGTCTTCCTTACCTCCCCCGCCGAGGTCACCTGTAAGATGGATACACACCCCGTCCTCACGATGGGAATAAACTTAAGGACTTCAACCCAAGGATGCTTGTTTAATTCTGTTTTTTAAAAAGTAAAGCTTGACGCGTTTCGGGGATTACAGTAAAGTCCCCTTTATCAAGAGCATAAGCATAACATAATACAGAAAAAACTCACAGTTATATAGAGGAGATGAATATCATTCGTTTGGTTGATTCCATGTGGCATTTCGTTGTGGGCAGTGACTTCTTGATCACATGACCTCCGGGGCCGAAAACAGGAAGTATGTTCGTAAGTAGAGTTGAGCGGACACCTGGATGTTCGGGTTCGGGACCCGAACTTGACCCGAACTTGACCCCGAACCACATTGAAGTCAATGGGGACCCAAACTTTCGGGCACTAAAATGGCTCTAAAATAGTCCTGGAAAGGGCTAGAGGGCTGCAAAAGGCATCAACATGTGCTTAAGAGCATGACAACTGTTCTGCAAACAAATGTGGATAGGGAAATGACTTAAAATAACAGAAGAATTAAAAATAACAATCTGGATCTAGGAGTAGGAGGTTTAGGAGGCGGTGGATGAGTGGATGTGGCGGTGTAGGTTGACGTGGCGGTGTAGGTGGAAGTGGCGGTGAAGGAGGAATAGGTAGCCAACACTGATTTGTGTTATTATTTATTTTTAAATTGGGGTATCCCCCAAAATATTGGGACAAAATAAAACTAAGAATAAGTGCACTTGAGTACAAGAATGGGTGGTTGAGGCTGGTATAAATGTCTATTCTGCACAAGGTACGGACAAGTCCTGTGGGATCCATGCCTGGTTCATTTTGGCTGCGGCCTGTGATAATGCTCTCTGCCGTGCTAAACACACGTTCACACTATACACTGGCTGCAGGGCAGGTCAGCACCTCCAAGGCTGAAAAAGCTTTTCCACATTTGGGCCATGCTAACCCTGCCTTCTCAGGAGCTGGTGGTGCCCCAGCTGCGTTGGCGACCTCTTCCTCCTCTTCTGCCTTCGCCTTGTGCTTCCACTGTGCCCCCGCTGTCAGGTGGGAATGCTATCATCAGCGTGCGCTTGTAGTCGCGCATCTTCCGATCAGTAACAGATGTTTTCACTAAAAGTAGTTCCCTGTCAGCAATGCAGAGCAGGGGTTCATTCACGGCAAAAAGGGGTTCATGTCACCCAGCAATAGAACAGAGGATTTTGAGAGATTTAGGCCCCAGTCAGCAATGCAGAGCAGGGGTTCATTTACGGCAAAAGGGGGTTCATGTCACCCAGCAATACAACAGAGGATTTTGATAGATTTTGGCCCCTGTCACCCAGGCACAGCAGGGGTTCATTCACGGCAAAAGGGGGTTTATGTCACCCAGCAATAAGACAGAGGATTTTGAGAGATTTTAGGCCCCTGTCACCCAGGCACAGCAGGGGTTTGTATACGCCAAAAATTGTAAAATGTAGTCCGACAATTGAAAATAAGATTTTTTTCAATTTAGGGCACTAAAATGTGCATTTTTTTTTAAATTAAAATGGCTCTAAAATAGTCCTTGAAAAGGCTAGAGGGGTGTAAAAGGCAGTAGAATGTGCTTAAGAGCATGGCAACTGCTCTGCAAACAACTGTGGATAGGGAAATAACTTAAAATTAGTGTTGAGCGAACAGTTCGAGCATAGTTCGGGTCCGTACCGAATTTTGGGGTGTTCGTGACACGGACCCGAACCCGAACTTTTTCGTAAAAGTTCGGGTTCGGGTTCGTCGTTCGGCATGTATTTTGGCGCATTTTGAAAGGCTGCAAAGCAGCCAATCAACATGCATCATACTACTTGCCCTAAGATGCCATCGCAGCCATGCCTACTATTGGCAAGGCTGTGATTGGCCAAGTGCAGCATGTGACTCAGCCTCTTTATAAGCTTGTGCGCACGTCGGGACGTGCTCACTCCCGATGTGAATAGAACAGGGATAGACGCAGCTGATGCTAGGGCGAGAATAGGCAGGGATAATTGAATAACTGGAAGCAAATTTCTCTCCTCCACCTGTGATTCATCTGAACAACTGCAGCTGAGCTGCTTTTTTGATAGGGATTGGCTATTTTTAGAGTGGCCAGAGTGATTTTTCCATCCACATGTACCTGGGCTGACCGCCGGCCGCCATTTTGCGACTTGTAGTGCTGCAGCAGAAGCTGCCACAGTGTGCATTCCAAAGCTCCAAACAAGTCAGACATCTACACCTGGGATTCAGACCAATAGCGATTTAGCAGCACAGTCCAAGGCTATTTTTTTTAAAGGTTGTGCAGACCATTTTGTGGCACATGTTACTGGGCTGATAGGCGGCGGCCATCTTGGGACTAGTGCTGCAGCACAATCTCTCCCAACGTCCATTAATCACTTGTAATAGTGGTCTGTGCCATAGAAATCCTACATCAGGGACTTGGGTGTGCTTGTGTCACCCCTACTAATACCAGTCCACCTGTAATCCATACAGTGAAAAGCCATAAAGTATTCCAGTGAGGGAATTTTTTTTTTATTTAAAAAAGGCCAAGTTAGTTTATCTGGCGTTCAATATACTAGATACAGTTAGGCCTGCGTTTCATACATCTGGAATTAGCAAACTAATGTGCTGGGGTTGGGAAAACATATATGTACCCATACTAGAATCTGTCAAAGAAAGCGGTACTCACATATAACAGTCATTCCATCTGTAATCCATACAGTCAAAAGACTGAAAGTATTCCAGTGAGGGGATTTTTTTTATTTAAAAAAGGCCAAGTTAGTTTATCTGGCGTTCAATATACTAGATACAGTTAGGCCTGCGTTTCATACATCTGGAATTAGCAAACTAATGTGCTGGGGTTGGGAAAACATATATGTACCCATACTAGAATCTGTCAAAGAAAGCGTTACTCACATATAACAGTCATTCCATCTGTAATCCATACAGTCAAAAGACTGAAAGTATTCCAGTGAGGGAATTTTTTTTATTTAAAAAAGGCCAAGTTAGTTTATCTGGCGTTCAATATACTAGATACAGTTAGGCCTGCGTTTCATACATCTGGAATTAGCAAACTAATGTGCTGGGGTTGGGAAAACATATATGTACCCATACTAGAATCTGTCAAAGAAAGCGGTACTCACATATAACAGTCATTCCATCTGTAATCCATACAGTCAAAAGACTGAAAGTATTCCAGTGAGGGAATTTTTTATTTATTTAAAAAAGGCCAAGTTAGTTTATCTGGCGTTCAATATACTAGATACAGTTAGGCCTGCGTTTCATACATCTGGAATTAGCAAACTAATGTGCTGGGGTTGGGAAAACATATATGTACCCATACTAGAATCTGTCAAAGAAAGCGGTACTCGCATATAACAGTCATTCCATCTGTAATCCATACAGTCAAAAGACTGAAAGTATTCCAGTGAGGGAATTTTTTTTATTTAAAAAAGGCCAAGTTAGTTTATCTGGCGTTCAATATACTAGATACAGTTAGGCCTGCGTTTCATACATCTGGAATTAGCAAACTAATGTGCTGGGGTTGGGAAAACATATATGTACCCATACTAGAATCTGTCAAAGAAAGCGGTACTCACATATAACAGTCATTCCATCTGTAATCCATACAGTCAAAAGACTGAAAGTATTCCAGTGAGGGAATTTTTTTTTTATTTAAAAAAGGCCAAGTTAGTTTATCTGGCGTTCAATATACTAGATACAGTTAGGCCTGCGTTTCATACATCTGGAATTAGCAAACTAATGTGCTGGGGTTGGGAAAACATATATGTACCCATACTAGAATCTGTCAAAGAAAGCGGTACTCACATATAACAGTCATTCCATCTGTAATCCATACAGTCAAAAGACTGAAAGTATTCCAGTGAGGGGATTTTTTTTATTTAAAAAAGGCCAAGTTAGTTTATCTGGCGTTCAATATACTAGATACAGTTAGGCCTGCGTTTCATACATCTGGAATTAGCAAACTAATGTGCTGGGGTTGGGAAAACATATATGTACCCATACTAGAATCTGTCAAAGAAAGCGGTACTCACATATAACAGTCATTCCATCTGTAATCCATACAGTCAAAAGACTGAAAGTATTCCAGTGAGGGAATTTTTTTTTTATTTAAAAAAGGCCAAGTTAGTTTATCTGGCGTTCAATATACTAGATACAGTTAGGCCTGCGTTTCATACATCTAGAATTAGCAAACTAATGTGCTGGGGTTGGGAAAACATATATGTACCCATACTAGAATCTGTCAAAGAAAGCGGTACTCACATATAACAGTCATTCCATCTGTAATCCATACAGTCAAAAGACTGAAAGTATTCCAGTGAGGGAATTTTTATTTTATTTAAAAAAGGCCAAGTTAGTTTATCTGGCGTTCAATATACTAGATACAGTTAGGCCTGCGTTTCATACATCTGGAATTAGCAAACTAATGTGCTGGGGTTGGGAAAACATATATGTACCCATACTAGAATCTGTCAAAGAAAGCGGTACTCACATATAACAGTCATTCCATCTGTAATCCATACAGTCAAAAGACTGAAAGTATTCCAGTGAGGGGATTTTGCTTATAAAAAATAATATATTTCATTGTGGTGCGAGTTGAATCGCAACAATGAAGAAAAATACTATTAAGGGACGAGGACGCGGTCGTGGTGGTGTCCGTGGAGCCTCTGTTGCTGGTAGAGGACGTGGCCGTTCGGCCCCAGGCGCACACAGTAGGGAACGAACTCCCTCAACTAGCCGGCAGAATGTACCGCAATATCTCGTGGGGCCCAATGCCGCTCTTAGGATGGTAAGGCCTGAGCAGATACAGGCATTAATCGATTGGGTGGCCGACAGTGCTTCCAGCACGTTCACCACATGGTCTTCCACCCAGTCTTCTGCGGAAAGCGCACAGGTGGCACCTGAAAACCAAGCCCATCAGTCTGTCACATCACCCCCAAGCATATCAGGGAAACGGTCTGAGCCACAAGTTGTGCAGCAGTCTCTTCTTCTGTTTGAAGACTCTGCTTCCAGGGTTTCCCAGGGGCGTCCACCTAGCCCTTCCCCAGTGGAGGAAGACATACCATGCACTGACGCACAACCACTTATGTCTCCAGATGAAGAGGACATGGGAATACCACCACAGCAGAGTCACCGACTCTCTGATGATGACGAAACACAGGTGCCCACTGCCGCGTCTTTTTGCAGTGTGCAGACTGAACAGGAGGAGGTCAGGGAGGGAGACTGGGTGGAAGACGATGCAGAGGACGATGAGGTCTTAGACCCCACATGGACTGAAGGTCGTGGCGATGACTTTCACAGTTCAGAGGAAGAGGTAGTGGTGAGACCGAGACAACAGCGAAGCCAAAGAGGGAGCAGGGGGCCAAAGCAGACGAGCCGCCGCCCCCAGAGTTCGCCTGCTACTGGACATCGCCAACAGGGACCCAGCCCCACAAAGGCAGCTTCAAAGAGTTCCCTGGCATGGCACTTCTTTAAACAATGTCCTACCGACAAGACCCGAGTGACTTGCACGCTCTGCCATCAGAGCCTGAGGCGAGGCATTAACGTTCTGAACCTCAGCACAACCTGCATGACCAGGCATCTACATGCAAAGCATGAACTGCAGTGGGGTACACACCTTAAAAACCAGGCACTCGCTGAGGCTCCCCCTGCTCCCTCTACCGCTGCTGCCTCGGCTTCCGCCTCGAGAGGAATGTTGCCACCTGCCGAGCAGCAAACAGAGGATGTGCCACCGACACCACCACCACCGCCACCGTCAACTAGCGTCTCCACTATATCACACAGCAGCGTTCAGCTCTCAATATCTCAAACCTTAGAGAGGAAGCGCAAATTCCCCCCCGAGTCACCCTCGAGCCCTTGGCCTGAACGCCAGCATTTCTAAACTGCTGGCCTTTGAAATGCTGTCATTCCGGCTGGTGGACACAGACAGCTTCAAACAGCTGATGGCCATGGCTGTCCCGCAGTATGTGGTTCCCAGCCGCCACTACTTCTCCAAGACAGCCGTGCCTTCCCTGCACATGCAAGTGTCCGATAAAATCAAGTGTGCACTGCGCAACGCCATTTGTGGCAAGGTCCACCTAACCACAGATACGTGGACCAGTAAGCACGGCCAGGGATGCTATATCTCACTAACTGCACACTGGATGAATGTAGTGGCGGCTGGGCCCCCGGCGGACAGTTCCTTGGCGCACGTCCTTCCGCCCCCTAGGATCGCAGGGCATCATTCTCTGCCTCCTGTAGCCTCCTCCTCCTACTCGGCTTCCTCCTCCACTGCTTCCACCAGCTCATCCGGTCAGCCACACACCTTCACCACCAACTTCAGCACAGCCCGGGGTAAACGTCAGCAGGCCATTCTGAAACTCATATGTTTGGGGGACAGGCCCCACAGCGCAAAGGAGTTGTGGCGGGGTATTGAACAACAGACCGACGAGTGGTTTCTGCCGGTGGGCCTCAAGCCAGGCCTGGTGGTATGCGATAATGGGCGAAATCTCGTGGCAGCTCTGGGACTAGCCGGTTTGACGCACATCCCTTGCCTGGCGCATGTGCTGAACTTGGTGGTGCAGAGGTTCATTCACCACTACCCCAACATGTCAGAGCTGCTGCATAAAGTGCGGGCCGTCTGTGCGCGCTTCCGCCGTTCACATCCTGCCGCTGCTCGCCTGTCTGCGCTACAGCGGAACTTCGGCCTTCCCGCTCACCGCCTCATATGCGACGTGCCCACCCGGTGGAACTCCACCTTGCACATGCTGGAGAGACTGTGCGAGCAGCAGCAGGCCATAGTGGAGTTTCAGCTGCAGCACGCTCGCGTCAGTCGTACTGCCGAACAGCACCACTTCACCACCAATGATTGGGCCTCCATGCGAGACCTGTGTGCCCTGCTGCGCTGTTTCGAGTACTCCACCAACATGGCCAGTGGCGATGACACTGTTATCAGCGTTACAATACCACTTCTATGTCTCCTTGAGAAAACACTTAGGGCAATGATGTTAGAGGAGGTGGCCCAGGTGGAGGAGGAGGAGGAGGATGAGGGCTCGTTTCTAACACTTTCGGGCCAGTCTGTTCGAAGTGGCTCAGAGGGAGGTTTGTTTAAGCAGCAGAGGACAGGTTCACAAGTCGCCAGCCAAGGCACTGTACTGGAGGACGAGGAGGATGAGGAGGAGGAGGTGGAGGGGGACGAGGATGACGCAAGTTCACAGCGGGGTGGCAGCCCAGGCCCATCACTGGTGCGTGGCTGGGGGGATACGGTGGACGATGACGATACGCCTCCCACAGAGGACAGCTTGTCCTTACCCATGGGTAGCCTGGCCCACATGAGCGAATATATGCTCCAATGCCTGCGCAACGACAGCAGAGTTGCCCACGTTTTAACGTGTGCAGACTACTGGGTGGCCACCCTGCTGGATCCCCGGTATAAAGACAATGTGCCCACTTTAATTCCTGAACTGGAGCGCGACCGTAAGATGCGCGAGTACAAGCGCACGCTGATAGAGGCGCTCTTGAGAGCATTCCCACATGTCACAGGGGAACAGGTGGAAGGTGAAGGCAGAGGAGTGGCAAGAGGTCGCCAACGCAGCTGTGTCACGGCCAGCTCATCTGAGGGCAGGGTTAGCATGGCAGAAATGTGGAAAAGTTTTGTCTCCACGCCACAGCTATCTGTACCGACACCTGATACGGAACGTGTTAGCAGGAGGCAGCATTTCACTAACATGGTTGAACAGTATGTCTGCACACCCCTCCACATCCTGACGGATGGTTCGGCCCCATTCAACTACTGGGTTTCGAAATTGTCCACGTGGCCAGAGTTAGCATGTTATGCCTTGGAGGTGCTTTCCTGCCCGGCGGCCAGCGTTTTATCTGAACGCGTATTCAGCACGGCAGGGGGCGTCATTACTGACAAGCGCAGCCGCCTGTCCACAGCCAACGTGGACAAGCTGACCTTCATAAAGATGAACCAGGCATGGATCCCACAGGACCTGTCCCTCCCTTGTGCAGAGTAGTCCTTATTAACTGCCTAAAACATGTCTTGTTGTGCTACGGGCCACTTCTTTATTTGATACAAATTTTATGAAACCCACAGTTGAATGAAACTCTTCTCTGTCTGGGCGCCGGGGCCTAACCAGATGAAAGTGGCCGGTTAAACTAACGGGTGACATGAAGCCATAACCTCTGCCATGCTACCTCTGTCTTCTGTCTGGGTGCTGAGGCCTAAGTCAAATAAAGCGGTCTTCTGCTGTGCTGGGGGATATGAAGCTAATCTCTGACCTCTCTCCTCTGTCTGGGTCCAAAGGCCTAAATCACTGAAAGAGGCCTTCTCCTGTGGTGTGTGATATGATGCCAGAATATGTGCTGTGGGGCCTCTCTCCTCTTCCTGGGTGCAGGGGTCAAATAAACTAAATTGTGGCCTACTCCTGTGGTGGTTGATATGATGCCTGATTCTCTGATGTGGAACCTCTCTCCTCTGTTTGGGTGCAGGGGTCAAAGTAACTAAATGGTGGCTTCTCCTGTGGTGGCTGATATGATGCCAGAATATGTGCTGTGGTGCCTCTCTCCTCTTCCTGGGTGCAGGGGTCAAAGTAACTAAATGGTGGCTTCTCCTGTGGTGGCTGATATGATGCCAGAATATGTGCTGTGGGGCCTCTCTCCTCTTCCTGGGTGCAGGGGTCAAAGTAACTCAATGGTGGCTTCTCCTGTGGTGGCTGATATGATGCCAGAATATGTGCTGTGGTGCCTCTCTCCTCTTCCTGGGTGCAGGGGTCAAAGTAACTAAATGGTGGCTTCTCCTGTGGTGGCTGATATGATGCCAGAATATGTGCTGTGGTGCCTCTCTCCTCTTCCTGGGTGCAGGGGTCAAAGTAACTAAATGGTGGCTTCTCCTGTGGTGGCTGATATGATGCCAGAATATGTGCTGTGGGGCCTCTCTCCTCTTCCTGGGTGCAGGGGTCAAAGTAACTCAATGGTGGCTTCTCCTGTGGTGGCTGATATGATGCCAGAATATGTGCTGTGGTGCCTCTCTCCTCTGTCTGGGTTCAAAGGCCTAAATCACTGAAAGAGGCCTTCTCCTGTGGTGTGTGATATGATGCCTGAATATGTGCTGTGGTGCCTCTCTCCTCTTCCTGGGTGCGGGGGTCAAAGTAACTCAATGGTGGCTTCTCCTGTGGTGGCTGATATGATGCCAGAATATGTGCTGTGGTGCCTCTCTCCTCTTCCTGGGTGCGGGGGTCAAAGTAACTCAATGGTGGCTTCTCCTGTGGTGGCTGATATGATGCCAGAATATGTGCTGTGGGGCCTCTCTCCTCTTCCTGGGTGCAGGGGTCAAAGTAACTCAATGGTGGCTTCTCCTGTGGTGGTTAGTATGATGCCAGAATATGTGCTGTGGGGCCTCTCTCCTCTTCCTGGGTGCAGGGGTCAAAGTAACTCAATGGTGGCTTCTCCTGTGGTGGCTGATATGATGCCAGAATATGTGCTGTGGTGCCTCTCTCCTCTTCCTGGGTGCGGGGGTCAAAGTAACTCAATGGTGGCTTCTCCTGTGGTGGCTGATAGGATGCCAGAATATGTGCTGTGGGGCCTCTCTCCTCTTCCTGGGTGCAGGGGTCAAAGTAACTCAATGGTGGCTTCTCCTGTGGTGGTTAGTATGATGCCAGAATATGTGCTGTGGGGCCTCTCTCCTCTTCCTGTGTGCAGGGGTCAAAGTAACTCAATGGTGGCTTCTCCTGTGGTGGCTGATATGATGCCAGAATATGTGCTGTGGTGCCTCTCTCCTCTTCCTGGGTGCGGGGGTCAAAGTAACTCAATGGTGGCTTCTCCTGTGGTGGCTGATATGATGCCAGAATATGTGCTGTGGGGCCTCTCTCCTCTTCCTGGGTGCAGGGGTCAAAGTAACTCAATGGTGGCTTCTCCTGTGCTGATTGATATAAAGCTGATGGTTGTGCCATCTGACATGGTTGCCAGGGTCTGATTCAATGGGGGCCTACTCCTGTGGTGGGTGATCTAAATGCCTGATTCTCTGCTGTGAAACCTCTCTCCTCCGTCTGGGTGTAGGGGTCAAAGTCTTTCAAAGTCGCTTTCTCCTGTGCTGATTGATATGAAGCTGATGGTTGTGCCATCTGACATGGTTGCCGGGGTCCCATTAAATTGTGGCCTACTCCTGTGGTGGTTGATATGATGCCTGATTCTCTGATGTGGAACCTCTCTCCTCTGTTTGGGTGAAGGGGTCAAAGTAACTAAATGGTGGCTTCTCCTGTGGTGGCTGATATGATGCCAGAATATGTGCTGTGGGGCCTCTCTCCTCTTCCTGGGTGCAGGGGTCAAAGTAACTCAATGGTGGCTTCTCCTGTGGTGGCTGATATGATGCCAGAATATGTGCTGTGGTGCCTCTCTCCTCTTCCTGGGTGCGGGGGTCAAAGTAACTCAATGGTGGCTTCTCCTGTGGTGGCTGATATGATGCCAGAATATGTGCTGTGGTGCCTCTCTCCTCTTCCTGGGTGCAGGGGTCAAAGTAACTAAATGGTGGCTTCTCCTGTGGTGGTTGATATGATGCCTGATTCTCTGCTGTGAAACCTCTCTCCTCCATCTGGGTGTAGGGGTCAAAGTCTTTCAAAGTCGCCTTCTCCTGTGCTGATTGATATAAAGCTGATGGTTGTGCCATCTGACATGGTTGCCAGGGTCTGATTCAATGGGGGCCTACTCCTGTGGTGGGTGATCTAAATGCCTGATTCTCTGCTGTGAAACCTCTCTCCTCCGTCTGGGTGTAGGGGTCAAAGTCTTTCAAAGTCGCCTTCTCCTGTGCTGATTGATATGAAGCTGATGGTTGTGCCATCTGACATGGTTGCCGGGGTCCCATTAAATTGGGGCCTACTCCTGTGGTGGGTGATCTAAATGCCTGATTCTCTGCTTTGAAACCTCTCTCCTCCGTCCGGGTGTAGGGGTCAAAGTCTGTCAAAGTCGCCTTCTCCTGTGCTGATTGATATAAAGCTTATGCTTGTGCCATCTGACATGGTTGCCGGGGTCTGATTCAATGGTGGCCTACTCCTGTGGTGGGTGATTTAAATGCCTGATTCTCTGCTGTGTAACCTCTCTCCTCCGTCTGGGTGTAGGGGTCAAAGTAACTAAATGGTGGCCTACTCCTGTGGTGGGTGATATGATGCCTGGTTCTCTGCTGTGGGACCTCTCTCCTTTGTCTGGGTGCTGTGGTCAAAATAATAGTAAGTGACCTTCTCCATTGGTGGGTGACTTGAAGCCTGATTCTGTGCTATGGGACCTCACTCCAATTAATATTGTTTAATTTTTATTTATTTTATGTTAACTCATCATTTCCCTATCTACATTTGTTTGCAGGGGATTTAACTACATTTTGCTGCCTTTTGCAGCCCTCTAGCCCTTTCCGGGTGTGTTTTACAGCCTTTTTAGTGCCCAAAAGTTCGGGTCCCCATTGACTTCTATGGGGTTCGGGTTCGGGATGAAGTTCGGGTCGAGTTCGGATCCCGAACCCGAACATTTTTCGAAAGTTCGGCCGAACTCGTCGAACCCGAACATCCAGGTGTTCGCTCAACTCTACTTAAAATGAAATAAAATAACTAAAAATTACAAATTATTAACCTGCAACTCTGAGAAGGAGGTGGATATGGAGTCTGAGGTTGAGGAGGCGGTGAATGTGGTGTTGTAGGTGGAGGCAGCAATGGAGGAGGAACAGGTAGCCAACAATGTTTTTTTATTTTTTTTATTGGGGTAGGTAGCCCCCAAAATATTGGGACAAATAAAAAAAAAAGAAAACAAAGAATCATTGCACTTGACTTGAGTACAAGAATGTATGTTTGATGGTGGTATAAATGTCTATTCTTCGCAAGGTACAGACAAGTCTTGTGGGATCCAAGCCTGGTTCATTTTAATGACGCGGCTGCGTCTGTCTGTAATGACGCCTCCTGCCGTGCTAAATACACATTCAGAGAATACACTGGCTGCAGGGCAGGCCAGCACCTCCACGGCATACAGGGCAAGCTCTGGCAATGTGGAAAATTTGGAGACCCAGAAGTTGAATGGGGCGGAACCATCAGTCAGTACGTGTAGTCGTGTGCACAGGTACTGTTCCACCATGTTGTTCAAATGCTGCCTCCTGCTAACATGCTCCATATCAGCAGTTGGGGCCGATTGTTGCGACGAGGTGACAAAGCTTTTCCACATGTCGGCCATGCTAACCCTGCCTTCTGAGGTGCTGGCGTTGACACAGCTGCGTTGGTGACCTCTTCCTCCTCCCCTGCCTTCGCCTTGTGCTTCCACTTGTCCCCCGGAGTCAGTCGGGAATGCTCTCAGGAGCGCGTCTACCAGCGTGCGCCTGATGTCGTGCATCTTCCGATCACGCTCTAGTGAGGGAATTAAGGACGGCACATTGTCTTTGTAATGGGGATTTAGCAGGGTGGCTACCCAGTAGTCAGCACAGGTTAAAATGTGGGCAACTCTGCAGTCGTTGCGCAGGCACTGCAGCATCTAGTCGCTCATGTGTGCCAGGCTGCCCAGAGGTAAGGACAAGCTGTCCTCTGTGGGAGGCGTATCGTCTGCGTCCTCTGTATCCCCCAGCCACGCACCAGTGATAGGCCCGAGCTGCGTTGGATACCACCCCGCTGTGAACATGCTTCATCCCCATCCTCCTACTCCTCCTCATTCTCCTCCTCCTCATCCTCCAGTAGTGGGCCCTGGCTGGCCAAGTTTGTACCTGGCCTCTGCTTTTGCAAAAATCCTCTTTCTGAGCCACTTCTAAAAGACTGGCCTGAAAGTGTTAGAGATGACCCCTCTTCCTCCTCCTCGTCCTGGGCCACATCCTCTTCCATCATCGCCCTAAGTGTTTTTTCAAGGAGACATTGAAGTGGTATTGTAACGCTGATAACGGCGTCATCGCCACTGGCCATGTTGGTGGAGTACTCTAAACAGCGCAACAGGGCACACAGGTCTCACATGGAGGCCCAGTCATTGGTGGGGAAGTGGTGCTGTTCCGCAGTGCGACTCACCCGTGCGTGCTGCAGCTGAAACTCCACTATGACCTGCTGCTGCTCGCACAGTCTATCCAGCATGTGCAAGGTGGAGTTCCACCTGGTGGGCACGTCGCATATGAGGCAGTGAGCGGGAAGGCCGAAGTTACGCTGTAGAGCAGACAGCCGAGCGGCGGCAGGATGAGAACGCCAGAATCGCGCACAGACGGCCCGCACTTTATGCAGCAACTCAGACATGTCGGGGTAGTTGTGAATGAATTTCTGCACCACCAAATTCAGCACATGCGCCAGGCAAGGGATGTGCGTCAAACCAGCTAGTCCCAGAGCTGCAACGAGATTTCGCCCATTATCGCACACCACCAGGCCGGGCTTGAGGCCCACTGGCAGCAACCACTCGTCGGTCTGTTGTTCTATACCCCGCCACAACTCCTGCGCGGTGTGGGGCCTGTCCCCCAAACACATCCGTTTCAGAATGGCCTGCTGACGTTTAACCCTGGCTGTGCTGAAGTTGGTGGTGAAGGTCTGTCGCTGACCGGATGAGGAGGTGGTAGAAGAGGAGGAGGAAGCCGAGTAGAAAGAGGAGGCAACAGGAGGCAAGGAATGATGCCCTGCGATCCTTGGCGGCGGAAGGACGTGCGCCAAACAGCTCTCCGTCTGGGGCCCAGCCGCCACTACATTTACCGAGTGTGCAGTTAGGGAGATATAGCATCCCTGGCCGTGCTTACAGGGTCCACGTATCTGTGGTTAGGTGGACCTTGCCACAGATGGCGTTGCGCAGTGCACACTTTATTTTATCCGATACTTGGTTGTGCAGGGAGGGCACGGCTCTCCTGGAGAAGTAGTGGCAGCTGGGAACGACGTACTGTGGGACAGCAAGCGAGATGAGCTATTTGAAGCTGTCCGTCTCCACCAGCCTGAATGACAGCATTTCAAAGGCCAGCAGTTTAGAATTGCTGGCATTCAGGGCCAGGGATCGAGGGTGGCTAGGTGTGAATTTACACTTTCTCTCAAAGGTTTGTGAGATGGAGAGCTGAACGCTTCCGTGTGACATGGTGGAGATGTTTGGTGACGAAGGTGGTGTTGTTGGTGGCACATCCTCTGTTTGCTGGGCGGCAGGTGTCAATGTTCCTCCAGAGGTGGAGGAAGAGGCCGAGGCAGCAGCAGAAGAGGGAGCAGGAGGGGCCTGAGCCCTTTCTTGGTTTTGAAGGTGCTTACTCCACTGCAGCCCGTGTCTTGCATGTAGATGCCTGGTCATGCAGGTTGTGCTAAGGTTCAGAACGTTAATGCCTCGCTTCAGGCTCTGATGGCACAGAGTGCAAACCACTCGGGTCTTGTCGTCAGCACATTGTGCGAAGAAGTGCCATGCCAGGGAACTCCTTGAAGCTGCCTTTGGTGTGCTCGGTCCCTGGTGACGGTGGCCAGTAGCAGGCGAACTGTTTTGGCGACGGCTGCTCTGCTTTTGCACCCTGCTCCCGCTTTTGCTACGCTGTTGGCTCGGTCTCACCACTGCCTCTTCCTCCGAACTCTGAAAGTCAGTGGCACGACCTTCATTCCATGTGGGGTCTAGGACCTCATCGTCCCCTGCATCGTCTTCCAGCCAGTCTTCCTCCCTGACCTCCTTTTCGGTCTACACACTGCAGAAAGACGCAGCAGTTGGCACCTGTGTTTCGTCATCACCAGAGACGTGCTGAGGTGGTATTCCCATGTCCTCATCAGGAAACATAAGTGGTTGTGCGTCAATGCATTCTATGTCTTCCATCCCTGGGGAAGGGCTAGGTGGATGCCCTTGGGAAACCCTGCCAGCAGAGTCTTCAAACAGCATAAT
The DNA here is from genome assembly GCF_905171765.1 of Bufo bufo. NCBI lineage: Eukaryota > Metazoa > Chordata > Amphibia > Anura > Bufonidae > Bufo > Bufo bufo. The sequence goes on from NC_053389.1 coordinate 651,310,697, forward strand.
AGACTGCTGCACGACTTGAGGCTCAGACAGGTTCCCTGATATGCACGGGGGTGATGTGACAGACTGATGGGCATGGGTTTCAGGCGCCACCTGTGCACTTTCTGCAGAAGACTGGGTGGGAGATAATGTGAACGTGCTGGATCCACTTCGGCCACCCAATTGACTAGCGCCTGTACTTGCTCAGGCCTTACCATCCCTAGAACGGCATTAGGCCCGACCAAATATCGCTGTAGATTCTGGCGGCTACTGGGATCTGAGGTAGTAGGTTCAGTAGGACGTGTAGCTATGGCAGAATGGCCACGTCCTCTCCCTGCACCAGAGGCTCCACCAACACCACGACCATGACCACGTCCCTTATTAGATGTTTGCCTCATAGTTAGCGTTTACAGCAAAGTAAAAATAATTAACCGCCAATAAAAACCCTGATGTAGGGTATTGCACTCAATTATAATTTTTTTAACTCTATATGACAGCGGTATTTGTGGCCTAAATGTGACACTCACTTATGAGCGTCTTATCCCAGATGTTCAGTATATCAGAGGGTTTTTTCACCCCAGTAACCAAAAAGCAGTTTTTCTGGCCTAAGTGTGACAGTCACTTATGCACGTCTTATCCCAGATGTGCAGTATATTAGAGGGTTTTTTCACCCCAGTAAGCAAAAAGATGTATTTCTGGCCTAAATGTGACAGTCACTTATGCTTGTCTAATCCCAGATGTGCAGTATATCAGAGGCTTTTTTCACCCCAGTAACCAAAAAGCCGTATTTCTGGCCTAAATGTGACAGTCACTTATGCTTGTCTAATCCCAGATGTGCAGTATATTAGAGGGTTTTTTCACCCCAGTAACAAAAAATCCGTATTTCTGGCCTAAATGTGATAGTCACTTATGCACGTGTAATCCCAGATGTGCAGTATATCAGAGGCTTTTTTCACCCCAGTATGCCAATGCCGTATTTATGGCCTAAATATGACAGTCACTTATGCACGTGTAATCCCAGATGTGCAATATATTAGAGGCTTTTTTCACCACAGTATGCCAAAGCCGTATTTCTAGCCTAAATGTGACAGTCACTTATGCTTGTCTAATCCCAGATGTGTAGTATATTAGAGGAGTTTTTCACCCCAGTAACCAAAAAGCCGTATTTGTGGCCTAAATGTGACAGTCACTTATGCACGTGTAATCCCAGATGTGCAGTATATCAGAGGCTTTTTTAACCCCAGTATGCCAAAGCCGTATTTATGTCCTAAATGTGACAGTCACTTATGCATGTGTAATCCCAGATGTGCAATATATTAGAGGCTTTTTTCACTCCAGTAATCAAAAAGCCGTATTTCTGGCATAAATGTGACAGTCACTTATGCTTGTCTAATCCCAGATGTGCAGTATATTAGAGGGTTTTTTCACCCCAGTAACCAAAAAGCTGTATTTCTGTCCTAAATGTGACAATCACTTATGCACGTGTAATCCCAGATGTGCACTATATATTTAACAGATGTATTTTTTTAACCCCAGCAAGCAAAAAGCTGTATTTCTGGACTAGCAGACATGCAGATAGATAGTGCTGGTGCACTATTGTTGCATAAAATGGCTGCCGATTATGTATTGATATTGACTAACTGAAGAAAAAAAAGTTAGTTTTCAGCAGTAGTTGGCTCAGGGCAGGCTTAAAAAAATTGTGCACTGCACCCACAAAACACATTTGCTGTAGATCACTGAGTACAAAAAACTGTTCTTGATAAGATTTCTCCCTGATCTCTCCCTCACAGCAGCTGCAGCCTCTCCCTACACTAATCCGAGCAAAGTGACGGGCGGCGCTACATTGCTCCAGCTTAAATAGAGGCTGGGTCATATGCTGCAGTTGGCCAATCACAGCCATGCCAATAGTAGGCATGGCTGTAATGGCCTTTTGGGGCAAGTAGTATGACGCTTGCTGATTGGCTTCTGTGCAGCCTTTCAAAAAGCGCCAAGAAAGCGCCGAACACCGAACCCAAACTTTTACGTAAATGTTCGGGTTCGGGTCCGGGTGCCGAAAAACCTAAAGTTCGGTACGAACCCGAACTTTACAGTTCGGGTTCGCTCAACTCTATTAAGGACATATTTGGAAATCATGACATACGTCGCCACAAAATACAGCACCACATACCTCTTACATCCAGTGATGTCTCCTCTGATGTAGTCATTCTACTTCCTCATCTTCTCCATACAGACCAGATTTGTTTATTTTGTTATCTTTTGTCTCTGCTGATTTTGACAGACAGACACCTTAGGGTACTTTCACACTAGTGGCAGGACGGATCCGACAGGCTGTTCACCCTGACGGATCCGTCCTGCCGCTATTTTGCCATGCCGCCGGACTGCCGCTCCGTCCCCATTGACGATAATGGGGATGGGGGCGGAGCTCCGGTGCAGCATGGCAGTGCATGGTGAGAGGCCGCAGGACTAAAAAGTCGGACATGCAGTACTTTTAGTTCGACGGCCTCTCGCCGTGCACTGCCGTTCTGCGCCGGAGCTCCGCTCCCGTCCCCATTATAGTCAATAGTGAACAGCCTGTCAGATCCCTCCTGCCGCTAGTGTGAAAATAGCCCCAGTTTTCTACTTTTTCATCATCCTCCCCTCCTTCTGAACACCCCATCCTGCCATACCCAATACTCTGCCCACTGTGCTACCCAATACTATACTGTAGAAACAGATAATCCCTTTAAAATACTAGTGCCACACATATAGTGCCCCATCAATAATTATTGGCGCACAGTGCTCTAAAAATAACTATGCCTAGCAAATAGTGCCCCTGACACTAATAGTGATGCAAACATAGTGTCCCCCAAAAATAATTGTGCTAACCTGATCTGTGCCAGGGTTCCCTTCACAGTGAAAATACTCCCAAAAGGCCCACCTTTGCCAGAGTGCACTTAGTGTTAACAGTGCCCCCAATAGTAATAATGTCCCCCATTGTGCCCCAGAAGTAATAATGCCACCATTATGCCCCCCCCTTACTAATAATTACCATTATAAGGTAGGCCAGTAGAAAAACTGCCCCTTAATTTGTGCCAGTAAAAATAGCCACCTTATAATGTGTGCCAATACAAAAATACCCCCTTATAATGTGCGCCAGTACAAAAAAAAACTCATAATATGTAGTATGTAATTACAAAAAATATTCCCTATAATGTGTCCCAGTACAAAAATGTCCCTTATAAAGTCAAAAGCCACATTGTAATGTGTATCAGTTTAGAAATTGCCTCCTTATAATGTGTACCAGTATAAAAAATACCCTCTTATAATGTGTACAATTACAAAAAATACCCCCTTACAATATGTGCCAGTACAGAAACCCGAGTGTGCCAGTATAAAAAATACCCATTTATAAAGTGTTCAGGTAGAAAAAATTCCCCTTAAAATGTCCCCTTAGAATGGGTGGCAGTACAGAAAGTTTCCCTTATAATGTATGCCAGTTCAAAAAGATTTCCATTATAATGTGTGCCATTAAAATAAATTACTCTTTTAGTGCCCCATGTAGAACCAACGTCCCTCCCCACTTTTTAACATGTGCCAGTACAAAAAAATGTGAGCCCCTAAGTGGACAAGGACTTTATGAGGAATACACCATTACTCAAGCATTAGATACATGATAAGTCAATTCATATGAGACTTTAACTTGAGACTTTAAAGGGGTTGTCTGGGTTCAGAGCTGAATCCGGGCATGCCCAGAATTTCACCCAGGCAGCCCTCCCTGATGTTAGCATTGGAGCAGTTCATGCTCCCATGCATTCCCTTGCCCTGCGCTGGATAGCGCATGTCAAGGGCTCTTTTATTTACAATAACACATTGCCGGGTGGAGGCTTCCGCCCAGCAGTGTGTTCGGTGATGTCACCGGCTCTGATGGGCGGGCTTTAACGCTGCCCTAGCTGTTTTACAGGCTAGGGCAGCGCTAAAGCCTGCCCATCAGTGCCGGTGATGTCACCGGGCTCACTGCTGGGTGGAAGCCTCAACTTGGCAGCCCTAAGGAAAGCCCAGGGGCGCTGCCTGGGTGAAAATGGGCAAATGTCCGGGTTCAGCTTTGAACCCAGACAACCCCTTTAACCTTAAAATTTTCTCGAGTTTCATAATTACAAATGTTGATCTGATCGCTTATTAAAAGTGTACTCTTAGAATGATTTAAAATGGGTGCAATCAACCTGTCCTTGAATATGAGCAGGACTGGTTGCCTCTACTTGCAGAGCTGCCTAGGAGGGTGAGAGGGCACTATACAGTACGCCCTGGCACTTGCATATACTACATATTGGTAGGTTTTCCTGTCAGGCTGCTAAGCCATTATGGCATATCGTAGGCTTGATCACAATTACCATTTATTAAAGGGAATGTGTCACTAGCAATTTACCATTTTTTTTTTTTCATGAATCCATGTTTAACAGAGTACCTTTTTTCCATCTGTCTGATTCTTTTGATTGTCAGTCTTGTCATTTCTTCAAAAACTTGATTCTTATGATATGTAAATGACGCTGTAAGGAGCCCAGAGGGGCGTTCTTCTTTCTCCACGGTGCCCAGGAACGCCCCTCTGAAGTGCCGTGACCGGCAAAATTTGAAAACTAATAACGCCTCCAAGTTCATCTAAATCTCCTCCCAGAGGCGCGGCTAAGTTCTCAACACCCCCCCTCCTCAGCGCCGCGCTCTGCGGCAAACACCCCGATCCTCCTCTCGCCGGCATCCCAAATTCCGCGCAGGCGCAGTGCCGGCGATTGCCTGCGCTATGATAAGATGAGTGACGGCACTGCGCCTGCGCGGGATTTGGGATGCCGGCGAGAGGAGGATCGGGGTGTTTGCCGCAGAGCGCGGTGCTGAGGAGGGGGGGTGTTGAGAACTTAGCCGCGCCTCTGGGAGGGGATTTAGATGAACTTGGAGGCGTTATTAGTTTTCAAATTTTGCCGGGCACGGCACTTCAGAGGGGCGTTCCTGGGCACCGTGGAGAAAGAAGAACGCCCCTCTGGGCTCCTTACAGCGTCATTTACATATCATAAGAATCGAGTTTTTGAAGAAATGACAAGACTGACAATCAAAAGAATCAGACAGATGGAAAAAAGGTACTCTGTTAAACATGGATTCATGAAAAAAAAAAAATGGTAAATTGCTAGTGACAGATTCCCTTTAAAGAGCAATGTAGTAAGGCCCCGACCACTCACCCCCACCCCCCAAGACAGCTCTGTAAGTGGAGGCAACCAGTCCTCCTCACATTTTAAATGATTCCTAGAGAACCCCTTTAAAGTAGGCCTTAGGAATATATTTACCAAGGTACCTTCTTTTTACCTTAGGCTCACAAGCTTTTCACATAACTTTTGATAGGTCATAGAGACATATCAAAAGTTTAGATTAGGGGGGTGCGGAGACTGCCACCAATCTCTGGACGCACACATTGCACTCTCCTCACTGCTGAGGATGAAATTGAGACAGGCCCATGGACATCTATGCTAGGAGAGAGAGTGCACTATGTGCATGCTAGTAATTGTTGGAGGTCTCTGCACTCAAACATCCACCAATCTAAACTTTTGATATGTCTATGATATATCAAAAGTATTTTAAAAAGTTAGTGACCCTTTAAAGAATGTGTTAGGGAAGATAAAATTCAGGAATTCTATGTAAATGTTCGATTTAATGAGCTTGGTCTTGCCTCTCCTTGCCGCTGTAAGAAGACTGGGATTAAGGGGTTGTCGGCTTTTTTCTATTGATGGCCTATCCTCAGGATAGGTCATCAATATCACATTGGCGGAGAGAGACTCTGCCCCCCCCCCCCCCCCACGAACAGCTGTTTGAAGAGAAAGCAGCACTCATATCAGCTCTGCCTTCTCTTCAATGTTTACCTACTCGCCATTGCAATTGCAGCAGTGTAATTACAACTAGGGTGTCTCCATTCACCTCTGTGGGACACCTCCCATGAATTGGATGGAGCCATCACATAGAAGTAAATGGGGATGTTATAGTTGTAATTACAATGCTAGATGCTTCAGTTGTGACAGCGAGCAGGTATACAAAGAAGAAAAGCCAGCGCTCGTATGTTTTCTCTACAAACAGCTAATCATGGGGTGAGGGTGGGGATAGGTCATCAATAGAAAAAAAAACTGTCAACTTCTTTAATGGTGTAATGAATTTCTATACCGTGTTATTGAATGCATTTTACTGGAAAAACGGCATTACTATACCAGTGCTAGTGAACGCATTTACTGCAAAAACTGCAATAGTATACCTGTGTTAGGGAAGGTGTTGTATTACTTCAAAATACCATCCAGTTACAAATTATAGCAAATCATTTTACTGTAAAAACTGCATTATTACCATAGTTAATGGTCAATACACAATTTGCAGTGTGTTTGTAGAAGAGGTGGGACTGTGTACCAAATCTGTGGACTTTTGATGTATTGGCCTCTGTCACGGATGATGTTTCAGAAAGCTGGAACTTATAAATAAACATCCGACTGGCTTGATCCCAAACTAAGGAGCATAAAGGTGACCCCTATAAAATCCTAAGAGCTCACCCTGACTGCTATGCCCATGCAAAGGTCTTGTCACGGCCACGGTTATGGTCGTGACTCCTTGGGAGTCGCATACAGTTGCCCGCGGTTTTGGTTGTTGTGTCAACCGCAGCTGAGGCATTATGTAGTTGGCCTCGGTGCGGTTGCCGCGGACAACAGCCTTGTGTGCGGTTCCCGGGGAGTTGTGTTTGGATGCACGTTTGTATGTCTGGTGTGCACTGTGTTTTATGTTTGTGTGCGCACGGACATCATTCCTCGCACTGTGGTTACCCGTGGCAACCTTAGGTGGTATTATGTACATGTGGTGGCAGTGTCCCGGCCTTCGGGCTGACTCCCTGGACACGTGTGCAACCCATGTCGTTGCTTGCGGCAACGGCCACAGTGTGATCTGTTGGACACTTTTCCTTTTTGTGAGTTTCCCTTCTGTGGTGTGTGTAGGGTTAACTCCCTTCCCAGTGTGTGTGTGATGTCACTGGGTGTGTCCTTCCTTTGGGTGTGGCCACTTTGGGCCTATATAACCTCTCTCTGTGGCAGGGCTCAGGAGGTTGCTTCAGCATGCTTGCTGATAGCAGCCTCCTGTGTTTTACATCCGCCAGTGAGAGCCACCACTGTGGTCATAGATTTAAGTTTAAGTTTATGTTTATGCCTTCTTGTATGTCATGTTGTATGTGATGTTCTGTTGGGACCTTCCTTGTCACTTTTGTGCAGTTTACGGTTCTGGATTCCTGTTGCTCAGGGATCCAGTCAGCAAGGCTGTGGCAGGTTGGAGGAACTTCTAGTTCGCCTGCCATACCCGTAAAACTGTTTGTGTTCCCCTTTTTCCCAACAGCTTGGCCAGTGAGACTCCTGCTCCTCCGCGTCTAGGAGGAGTAGGTCGTCTTACCCTGACTCCTAGCGCAGGGACCGGACGGAGGGTGAGTTAGGGATCCGAGGTTCCTGCGCATGGGTCCTCCTACCTTTAAGGTCGGCCCATGCAGTTAGGAGTTAGGGTCAGGGTAGGGACGCTGTTAGGAGGTGACCTGCTCCCTATCCTGTTCTCCTGGCCGAGTAGGCCTACAGCATCTGGCATTGCACGGCTGAGGATTTCCCCCATCCTCAGCCGTGACAGGTCTTTATGGTAGACGATTGCATGCCCCCGTACCTTACTATGTGACACCTGAAAACCCTATAATAGTGAGGGGACACGACCACCAGCATCCTGCACTTAATACAGACGGAGTCAGGGTCACCCACAATCAAGCCAGCAAGGAAACACAAATAAAGAAAACAGACTTATCTGAGGAATCAGAAGAAGCAGCATCCAGCAGTGAACACAATCCAGGAAGTAGTATAAACCGCAAAGTGAGGCAGTATGGGAGGGAATATAAAGGGAGGCAATTAGTGTAAATAGGTGACAGCTGGGAGAAGGAAAGGAGATGACAAAGTGAAACCAAAACAAAGAACATCATGCAAGAGGTACAGAAGAACGTCTGCCAGACCTTCTCAGAGAGCTGGCGGTGACAGCCTCATAATAAAATGTCTGATAGAAGCACCAGTTATCCATCTAGTAGTAGCAGTAGGACACAGTTCTCCCAGGCTTCCGATAGGTGCCACATTATTATTGAGGACAAAGAGGATGAAATTGTGTACTGGATGGCTCAGTCCTCCTTTCTGTCACAGCAGGATGATCTCAAGGCCACCTCTGATTCCCACACCATCCCTTGGAGCCTCCTCCTGCTCCTCCTTCTTTCGGCCCCAGAAAAGCCTTTCAATTGCATCATCTTTGTGATCACTGCCTCCTAGCAGAGTGCCTTTTTTTTCCCTAAGAAAAGGCACCGAATCCCCCACATGCTATGGAAGATACCCAAGATAGTCCTCCTGTTGATCACTTGTGTGAGAAGCGATAGCAATTGGACTGCCATGAGGAGGAGGTTTAGGTGGAGGCGGGGGTATTCCAAATTAGGACAAGTCTGTCCTCCTCTCAGTCTTCTTTGTGGCAGTAAGGACGCATCTCCAGGCAGTGTAGTGTCCTTGTCATCATTGTCAGCGGCTTCTTCTCCTACTCAGACTCCTCCTCCTCCTTCGATAATGGAATGTGTGGCCAGAAATAAACACTATGCACTCAGCAATCCGCTTGTGAGTAAGCTCAACTCTCACCTGGCCAAGTTGCGGGCGGTGCAGTTGCTGCTGTGCCACTTAGTTTTGTCAATTGTGGTGCAGTTCCATGCCAATTCCAAAATGACATTTTTCTCTGTGCCATCTATCTGACTTTTGGCCAGGTGTCCATGGTGGCACAGTTCTGTGCCTTCACCCAAATTTAACACTCTATGCCATCCATTTGACTTTTGGCTAGGAGTTCGTATTAGCGCAGTTTCATTTTATTCTTCTCTATGTCATCCATTGGACTTTTGGCCAGGTGTCCATACTTGTGCTGCTTCATACCTTCAACAAAATGTAATTCTTCTTAAAAACTGAATTCTTCTGTATACCATCAGCTGGACTTTTTGACAGGCAGGTATCCATTAAAATTGGAAAAGTAGTGCAGTTCCATGCCCTCACCAAAATTTTATTTTTCTGTATGATATTCATATTTCTGTCCAGCTGTACAGTTTTTTTAAATTGTTTAAAATGATATCATTTTCTAAATGACTGTGGCCTTTCCCCAGCACGTATTCTGTCACCTGACCCCATAAACCTCTATGCATGCAGATTGAACTAGTTTGCTATTGCTCTTCTGACTTGTCCAGCCTCAAGTGTCATCTCAGAGAGGGTGAGTCAGGTGGCATTGCCAACTAAATTGAATTCAGCTGTATTACATTGGTGCTTCTATCAAGCTGTCTATATAAATTGGCTTTTTTTAGAAATGTAGTGCAGTTTTGGGCTTTCATTCAAATTTTATTCTTCTCTATGGCAGTAGTACATCTGGCCAGCTATCTGTAAAAATTTTATCATTTTTTAAATGTTGTACAGTTCTGTGCCTTAACCAAAATTGAATTCTGCTGTAAGATATTCATACTTCTACCCAGCTGTCCATTATTTATATATCTCAGGGTCACTCTCACATTCTTCGCTATTGCTGTCATTGCAATAAAGAGTTTAAAAAGGAGTGGGGAAGGAGAGAAAGAGCAAAAAATTCATACAAATTTTAAAATTGGGGCACTTTTTGGCCACAAATACACCTTTTTAAAAAAAAAAAAAAAGTCCACTTATTAGACACAAGACTAATTCCAAAAAGTTTGATCATCTCTAATCAGTTTTTTTTCCCAGATGTAAAAAGCACAGTGACAGACACAGTCATGTAAATGAGCTTTAATATTGGAAAGCTTCTGCTGTTTGAAGGCTCTGTCCACCTTAGGAAAGACTTTTTTTTTATTTCTTTGCAGTGCTTTAAACATGAAAAATAAAGCAACTATGCAAACTGCTTTCATTAAAAATGTCCCAATACTTTGTGTCTATAGTGGCTAAGCATATCTATGTGTCTGTGTGGCAGTAGACAACAAAGAAGCCAAGTGTAGTCTGATCATACAGTCATAGTCCTGTACATCTTCATTCTACTTCTTGCTAATCCACCAAATATACATTATAAAAGTAGGGGACAGAATATTACTGGAAGATCAGACTATTTGGAGTTTGTTATTTGTTACTTTGAAGCCTGTACAGGATTTGTAGAAAGTCTGTACAGGATTTGTAGAAACAAAATGGTAATATGAGGCCAGATTTGTCATCAAAATGTGCCACATTTTGCAACTTTTAAATGCCACAATTTTTTTTGCACAAGTGGTGTTTCTGCTCCAGCCTTGTCACTTTATCAAAAAGGCAGCGGGGAGGGGACAAGGACGGTGGACCTGCCACATTTATCATCTTCTACTCCAGGAAGAACACAAATCTACACCAGTCAGGGGCAGTTTAGGCCCACGGTCTGCTGGATACGGCACCTAATTTGTGACGAGGCTTATGCCACCTGCAGGTGCTGTGTTGCGGCAGCTGTGGTCGCCATGTGGCGCTGCACCATAGTAGGGATCCACCCAAAAGAGGCCATCTTGATGTGGTGATTGGGCCTATGAATTTTGATCAAAACATATACTAAGTATCTCATGACCATGTTTATAAATTATGCTGAGAAGCAAAATATCAATGAATGGCATGTCGATGTGCGATCCATGTCTTTTTCTCTACAATCTGGTTTAAAATGAGCAGCAAAGGACTTTTTTATGATTGTTATTTCTTCTTTTTACTCTACACCTTTTTAATGTAACGGCAGCCCCAGTTACAGGGGGAATCTGTCCAGCTTTAGATGTCACTACAGATGCTGTGTTGGATCTAGTTTGACCCAGCAGCAGCCTCCAAGAACTGGATAGATGTAATGGCAGTGCCACTGCCTTTATTCTATACACAGCACTGATTGAACGCTGTGTATACAAGAACAGAAGACAGAAGTGGCGTCCATTTCCCCAGTCTGCCTTTCCCAGCAGAGGACCTGACATTCACTGGCCTGAATACCCAGACATCTAGCTAAACCTGATGGCCTAAAAATACAATGGTGCAGGCAATAGGGACCAAGACCGCCTGTCTTTAATGTACAGTGGGTGGACATTAACCAGTTAACATTCAAGTGGTAATGTGGCTCTTCAGAGTAATGAAATGGGGTTATGTGGAGAGAAATATTTTATGAGCTCCCTCATTTTTGGCATATAACTCTTTCCAAATTGCTGTGAATTACCGGTAGTTTTATTACAAACAAACGTCTTCATAATTTAATTTTTTGGACATAAAATCTAGAAAGAGAGCTTCCAGTTTATTATGCTGTCTTGAAAAGGGCAATTTAATAAGTTATCAGTGCACATACAGTACTTAATTGCACAATAGTTATTGACAATGCCTTTAAATTGTTGTATATTTGCCAAATTTAGATAATGGAAGTAGAATGTCCACTTAATGTCTCAATGTGCACTAATAGAAAACAAATTCTCCCTGGCATGGATTAGGCATTTTAATAATATGCTTAACTGATATTTCAAGCCAAATTTATCATGAGAAGCTCATGTTGATGTTTCATTTATAAAAATCTAATGAGGATTAGCTATTTCGCCCCTTTTCAGCATCTACTTTTAATTACTTATGGCTATCTACAGGGCACATACATTTCATAATAATTTCTCAAATAAGCAATCACAATGATGGGACAAGGTGTTTCTATGCCCAAGGCAAAGACATGGAGCAGCTCCCATAGCTCCATTAAGCACACAGATAGATACAGGGTAATCACATGGTTCAGCTAGCATTTCTCTGAGATTTGAAAGCAATAACTACTCTGAAAATGGAAGAATGAATACGTGGGATACATAGATATCTGACTGAGCTGGGAGAGAGCAATTGCATTAAATGCTGATATGAGTGACATGAAGAGCCACCACAAAGCAAGCTACTTAAGGCATGTTTGATAGTTGCACTTTTTTAGATCCAGATCCGGAAGACTGTTCTGGCAAGGAACAACCTGCTGGATCTCTCTGCATTCTGGCACTGTCAGATGCAAATGCATCGCAGTCTGACATCATTCACTATAATGGGGACCAACGGCAATCCGGCCACTTCTCGACATGTTTTTCGGGTTGTGGCCGGATTGCCGCCAGTCCCCATTATAGTGAATGGGACCAGCAGATATGCGTTTCGGATCCAGACATCTCCGGCACGCTGCTTCCCTGTCCTAATAGCGTGACGGAGAAGAAAACGCAACTGTGAAAAATGCCTTCCAGAGTTGGATACAGAATTGAAACATAGGGGGGAGTGGTTCATTCTTCATTTTTTGGTCATGCCCCTTGCCACTTCCATAACTATGTAAGCTAACTACACCATCAATACTAGAAGGAAAAAAGTGGAACAAAGAAACGCATATCATATGGTGAAGGATGCTATTAGTAGACATTAGTGAATTGATTCTAAAGTAATCAAATTTGTTTACAATTTCCCAAAAAATTGCCTTCCAAATGAAGTCAAAGTTTTTGCTATTCAATTCGGAAGAGCTTTGACATTAATGAGGCAGAATCTAGAGCAAAGGAATAAAGACAGTTATCTTTAGATACATAACCAATAAAGCGAGTTCAGGGTCTTTTAGGGAAAGATTTAGGGATTAAGGGTCCTATTACACCTACAGATTCTGCAGGCGATTGTCTGAAGGGAAGCGTTCCCTCTCAACACTCTCCTGCTCGGTAGCAGAGGAGACCCCTGCTATTACATGCAGCGATCTCCTCCTCAGTGTGGGGACAAGTGATTGCTAATGTCATTGCTTGTCCCCATACTGAATCATTGTTTGCCAACAGCAGAGTGCTGATTACACGGCATGATTTTTTGCCGGCAAACCATTATTTTAAACATGTTGAAAGATTTCAACTACCCGATGAATGTTTGCTCGTTTATCGGGTAATCGGAGACAGTATTACACTGCCAGATCATCTCTAAAGAGCATTCATATGAACGCTTGATAGCGATACCTATTTCAAAGTATTTTCAGTTTAGCATCACAGCATATATATTTGCTTGCTGCAGACTTTGTCCAATTGAGTCTTATTTTCAAAAAAACTATTGCAATGTTTCTTCAATCAATGATAAGCGTCACAGGAAGCGTATATATTTTTACTGTAGACTCTAATTATGCATTTTTTTTAAGCGCTTTTAAATTTAATTAGAAAAATTTCATACATCACAGAGTACTGTACCTGAGAAGAAGTGCTGTTGTCACTCACTCACTGTCATGTTGTAGTGTCCAATTGTGTATTTTTGTTTTAAAACATTTTTTCTACTCATCACAGACTAGTGCAGGGATGGCCAACCTGAGGCTCTCCAGCTGGTGCAAAACTACAACTCACAGCATGCCCAGACTGCCTACAGTTATCAGCCTACAGCAAAGCATGGTGGGAGTTGTAGTTTTACAACAGCTGGAGAGCCACAGGTTGGCCAGCCCTGGACTAGTGTGTCTAACCTGATGTATTGATTAGTGTTGATTGAGCACCAAAGTGCTCGGGTGCTCGGATCGAACACCTCAGGATGCTTGGGTGCTCTACCGAGCACCCGAGCACAATGGAAGTCAAAGGGAGAACCCGAGTATTAAACCAGGCACCCCCTGCTCTGAATAGGGGAGAGTGTCTGATTCACATGAAAAGGTCAGAAATTGATGGAAATACCACTGAAATGGTTCGGGAACAGCATGGGGAGGATGTCTGTATGCCAGTTTTACAGACTGACAATAATACGCACAAAACCGAAGACAAAATCGATTTTAGAGGAAAAATTGTTAGGACACAATCTTTTGTGTATATTTACTTGTATATAAAGTGCAAGTGCTGCCAAAAATTACAAGGAAGAAGCACTCCAATACAACCTGTATATCACATAAAGGAGGGCCTCATTCACATTGTGGTGCAATTGTTCAGGTAGTGGAACTCCTACACTCATAGAGCCTATGCACTAACTGAAAGGGCTGCCAACAATTACAAGGAACCGGCACTCCAATACACCCTTTATTACACGTAAAGCAGGGAATCATACACACCATTGAAAAATTGTGATTGCTGGCCTGCTGGTGACCCTCAAAAACATTAGGAGCAAGGGCCTGCTGGAGACCCTCTAAAACATTAGGGGTAGGGGTCTGCAGCTGAGCTGACCATCTAAAACATTAGGGGTGAGGCTCTGCTGCTGATCTGACCATGGAAAAAATTATGGGCGAGGGCCTGCTGCTGAGCTGACCCTCTAAAACATTATCAGAGAGGGCAGCCTAATCAGAATGTTGATATGATGATGGAGGAGGAGGAGGACGAAAAAAGGAAGATTGAATCATATACCCTTTTATGTGGAGAAAGGGGTGCATGGGAATACAGTGTATTCAATACACCATAAAAGCCACATTTAAAGTGCCTTTATGTTCAGCCACTTTCCTCTGGTGGAGTAGATGCGGATGCGCTTATCAGTTATTATGCCCCCAGCAGCACTAAATACCCGCTCAGAAAAAACGCTGGCGGCAGGGCAGGCCAGCACCTCCAAGGCCAGTTCGTGCTACGTGTCCAGCTTGGACACCCAATAGTTGTAAGGCACAGAGGGATCATTGAGGACGCTGACACGGTCTGCTACGTACTCCTTCACCATCTTCCAAAACGTTTCTCTCCTTGTGACACTAGGCCGCGCATCAGGGTGAGGTTGCTGGCGGGGTGTAATGAAACTGTCCTAGGCCTTGGGGAGTGTTGCCTTGCCTCTGTTGGAACTGCTGTGTGTTCCCCTCGTCTCCCCTCCTCAGTTGTCCAAGGAACTACGTACTTTGCTGCCAGAGTTGTCAGCTTGAAATTTTTGGAGCAATTTTTCCACAAGGACCTTCTGGTATTGCACCATTTTGCTAGTCCTCTCCACCACAGGAATGAGAGATGAGAAGTTCTCTTTGTAGCGGGGGTCAAGAAAGGAGAACAACCAGTAATCGGTGTTGGCCAAAATGTGTATAAAACGAGGGTCACGGGACAGGCAGCTTAACATATAGTCAGCCATGTGTGCCAGAGTCCTAACAGACAAGACTTCGTTGTCCTCATCAGGAGTATGACTCTCAATCTCTTCATCCACTTCCTCATCTTCGGCCCATCCATGCTGAACAGATGGAATAACCCTGCTGTGGGTACTACACACACTTCCCCCTGAAGAAGCTTGCGTGAAACGTACATTGGGGTTGCTGGTGCACCACTCAGGTATCTTTTTTATGGCTTTGTAGTGAACTATTCAGCTTTAGTTATCTATGTACTCTGTGACATTTGCACTATGCACTTTATATTTATATTTCTTGTACAGTGTATGATATTTCTACTCAGTTTTTATAGTTCTGCCTGATTATATGCATTTTTGACATCCTGTTTGGCCCATATGCATAATATATGCTATATATACATATTCATTGTTTGAATTCATCTGCCATTTCAGGATTAGTTCTCAGTTGTGCTCCATGTCATCTTGTGTGCTCCTTGTTCACCATCATACTGTTCCTCATATATATTTAATTGTCATTTGTCTCGTATGGAGATGCTAATAAAGTTTATACAGTTGCAATAAAAAGTATGTGAACCCTTTGGAATGATATGGATTTCTGCACAAATTGGTCATAAAATGTGATCTGATCTTCATCTAAGTCACAACAATAGACAATCACAGTCTGCTTAAACTAATAGCACACAAAGAATTAAATGTTACCATGTTTTTATTGAACACACCATGTAAACATTCACAGTGCAGGTGGAAAAAGTATGTAAACGCCTAGACTAATGACATCTCCAAGAGCTAATTGGAGTGAGGTGTCAGCCAACTGGAGTCCAATCAATGAGATGAGATTGGAGGTGTTGGTTACAGCTGCTCTGCCCTATAAAAACACACACCAGTTCTGGGTTTGCTTTTCACAAGAAGCATTGCCTGATGTGAATGATGCCTCGCACAAAAGAGCTCTCAGAAGACCTACAATTAAGAATTGTTGACTTGCATAAAGCTGGAAAGGGTTATAAAAGTATCTACAAAAGCCTTGCTGTTCATCAGTCCACGGTAAGACAAATTGTCTATAAATGGAGAAAGTTTAGCACTGCTACTACTCTCCCTAGGAGTGGCCGTCCTGTAAAGATGACTGCAAGAGCACAGCGCAGACTGCTCAGTGAGGTGAAGAAGAATCCTAGAGTGTCAGCTAAACACTTACAAAAGTCTCAGGCATATGCTAACATCCCTGTTAGCGAATCTACGATACGTAAAACACTAAACAAGAATGGATTTCATGGGAGGATACCACAGAGGAAGCCACTGCTGTCCAAAAAAAACATTGCTGCACGTTTACAGGTTGCACAAGAGCACCTGGACGTTCCACAGCAGTATTGCCAAAATATTCTGTGGACAGATTAAACCAGAGTTGAGTTGTTTGGAAGAAACACACAACACTATGTGTGGAGAAAAAGAGGCACAGCACACCAACATCAAAACTTCATCCCAACTGTGAAGTATGGTGATGGAGGCATCATGGTTTGGGGCTGCTTTGCTGCGTCAGGGCCTGGATGGATTGCGATCATCGAGGGAAAAATGAATTCCCAAGTTTATCAAGACATTTTGCAGGAGAACTTAAGGCCATCTGTCCACCAGCTGAAGCTCAACGGAAGATGGGTGTTGCAACAGGACAAAGACCCAAAGCATAGAAGTAAATCAACAACAGAATGGCTTAAACAGAAGAAAATACGGCTTCTGGAGTGGCCCAGTCAGAGTCCTGACCTCAACCTGATTGAGATGCTGTGGCATGACCTCAAGAAAGCGATTCACACCAGACATCCCAAGAATATTGCTGAACTGAAACAGTTCTGTAAAGAGGAATGGTCAAGAATTACTCCTGACCGTTGTGCACGTCTGATCTGCAACTACAGGAAATGTTTGGTTGAAGTTATTGCTGCCAAAGGAGGTTCAACCATGTCATTAGTCTAGGCGTTCACATACTTTTTCCACCTGCACTGTGAATGTTTACATGGTGTTTTCAATAAAAACATGGTAACATTTAATTCTTTGTGTGTTATTAGTTTAAGCAGACTGTGATTGTCTATTGTTGTGACTTAGATGAAGATCAGATCACATTTTATGACCAATTTGTGCAGAAATCCATATCATTCCAAAGGGTTTACATACTTTTTCTTGCAACTGTATATAATACTATTGAGTGCTAGCCCTGTCTTTCTCTTTTGGTGTATTATTTGGGTACTACCCTCTGTAGCAGAAGCAACCGTCTCCTGCTCCTCCTCCTTCTCCTCCTTCTCCTCCTCATCCTCATCCAATTTGCGCTGTGAAAACGAACGGAGGGTGGTCTGGCTATGACCCTGTGTACTGTCTTCCCCTATTTCCCCATTTTCCACATGCAAAGCGTCCTCCTTCATTGTGAGCAGCGAGCGTTTCAGTAGACACAGAAGTGGGATGGTTACACTGATAATAGCGACATCGCCACTCACCATCTGTGTTGATTCCTCAAAGTTGCGTAAAACCTCACAGAGGTCAGACATCCATGCCCACTCGTCACTTGTGAAGAGCAGAAGCTGACTGGAAAGGTAACGACCATGTTTCAGCTGGAATTCCACTTCTGCCCTCTGCTGCTTACAAATTCTGGCCAACATGTGGAACGTGGAGTTCCAGCGCGTGCTGACGTCATACAACAGTCGGTGAGCTGGCAATTGCAATTGCTGCTGCAGCGTTGCCAGACCGACAGCAGCTGTAGATGACTTTCGGAAATGGGCACACATGCAGCGCACCTTCACCAGTAGCTCAGGTAAATTGGGGTAGGTTTTGGGAAACCGCTGTGACCACTAAGTTGAACACATGGGCTAGGCATGGTATGTGTGTGAGCTTGCCAAGCTCCAAAGCCACCACCAAGTTACGGCCATTATCTGACACAACCATGCCTGGTTCTAGGCTGAGTGGCGAGAGCCACAGCTCAGTCTGATCCCTTATACCCTGCCACAGCTCTGCGGATGTGTGCTTTTTGTCACCTAAACATATTAGTTTCAGCTCGGCCTGTTGCCGCATCCCCACTGCAGTGCTACACTGCTTCCAGATACTGACTGATGGCTGACTGGTGCTGCTAGATGATAATTCAGAGGTGGAAGTGGAGGAGGAGGTGAAGGAGGAGAAGGGGGGGTTGCAGCCACTAATGTAGGTGGTGGTGAAAATCCTGATGGAAGTAGGGCACGCAATCCTTGGTGTCGGTAGCACCTATGCCATCCCAGGGTACGACTTGCTCCCGGCCTCCACAACATTCACCCAGTGTGCTGTCAAGGAAATGTAGCGTCCCTGGCCACAAGCACTAGTCCATGTGTCAGTCGTTAAGTAGACCTTCCCAATAACTGCGTTGGTCAGTGCACGGGTGATGTTACGGGACACATGCTGGTGTAAGGCGGGGACGGCACACCGGGAAAAATAGTGGCGGCTGGGGACTGAATAGCGAGGGACCGCCGCTGCCATCAGGATGCGGAAAGCCTCTGTGTCCACAAGCCAAAATGGCAACAATTCCAGGGCCAGCAATTTAGAAAGGTGCTCATTTAGTGCTATGGCCTGTGGGTGGGTGGCTGGGTATTTGCGCTTTAGTTCTAAGGCCTGGGTTATGGACATCTGTATGCTGCACTGGGACACAGAAGTGGATGTGCTAGCTGATGGTGCTTGCGAAGGTCCAGGTGCAGGGCGGGAGGCAACCGGGCCTGCGTCTTGGACAGGGGATTGACTAGCACTTAACACAGGGGAAGAGGAGGCAGTGGTGTTACCCGCAGACACTGATTGTGGACCCAGGCGTTCGGCCCACCTATTAGGGTGCTTTGATGCCATGTGGCGGATCATGCTATTGGTTGTGAGGTTGCTAGTGTTCACGCCCCTGCTTATTTTGGTATGGCACAGGTTGCAAATGACAATTTTTTTATCGTCCACACTTTCCTCAAAAAAGAGCCAGACTGCAGAACACCTACCCTTTAGCAAGGGAGATTGCCACAAGGGGGTGCTCCGGGGAACAGTTGCGGGCCTGTTTGGTGTGGCCCACCTTCTCCCTTTTGTCAACCCACTGCCTCTTCCAGCCTGTTGCGGTGCTGCGGATCCCTCCCCCTCTGTACTGCTGTCCTCACTCAGCTTGCCACCTTCCCAGGTTGGGTCAGTGATTTTATCGTCCACCACCTCCTCTTCCACTTCCTTACTCTGGTTATCCTCCTGACTTGTTGACCTAACAACAACCTTACTTATTGACAACTGTGTCTCATCCTCATCATCAACTTCTTGAGACACTAGTTGCGTTGAGTTATTGGCAACTGTGTCTCATCATCATCATCCACCTTGTGAAACACAAATTTCCGTTCCACACCGTCATCTTCTTGCGACTCTGGATGCTCAACAGTTTGGGCATTGGTGCACACGATCACCTCATGTCCCTCTTCAAGCGGGCTTGGTCGAGAGGCCCAAATCAAGAAATGGCAATGAAAAGCCCTCCTAGGAATATCCAAGTGTGGGATTATTTGTTTGGCAAGACTCTCCATGGTGGGAGGAAGGAGGATCAGGGTGAGGATTCTGTTGACCAGACTCTTGGCTACTGAGACTAGACTTTGTGGAAGACAGGGTGGTGCTTAACTGACTGGAAGCATTATCTGCTGCAATCCGACCATCCACCTGGTCGCACTGGTCTGACTTTGAGAGTGGTGTCCTGCGCCACCTTGCAAACTGGGACATGAAGCTAAGTATCGTGGATGAGTGTGTATCTTGTGCTCTGGCAGCAGGCACAGTTTCACCATGCCTAGGGCCATGGCCTCTGCGTGAACCATCAGCAGCACTGTCACGGAACCATGAACCAGACGTACAACAAGGGATAAGTGAAAATAAGAAGGCTTTATTGAAAATAAAGCTGTAAAGCAAAAGTCCAAACGGATGGCGAAACCGAAGCAGAGTCTTTGCGAAGCCAGAGGTCAGGAACCAGAAGGGTAGTCAGACGAAGCCAGGATCAGGAACCAGCAGGGTAGTCAGACGAAGCCAGGATCAGGAACCAGCAGGGTAGTCGGACGAAACCAGGATCAGGAACCAGCAGGGTAGTCGGACGAAACCAGGATCAGGAACCAGAAGCAGCAGCAGTCTAGAAGCATGTGAACACAGGAGGACCAAGCAAGGAACTGAAGCCACAGACCTCCTATATATATGAGCTAGGCATCCAGCTCCTCCCAGTGGGAAGGAGGAGCCGCAGGGTGGGAGGCTACAAGAAACCCAGAAACCAAGATGGCCGCCAGCACATGTCAAACGAAGGAGAACAGCAAGAAGGTAAGACCATGACAGTACCTCCCCCTCAAGGGCCCCTCCTCCGCGGAGTAAAGAATGGTTTCTGAGGGAAGCGTGCGTGGAAGGCTCAGAGCAAGGCAGGAGCATGGACATCTGCGGAGGGAACCCAGGAACGCTCCTCTGGACCATAACCACTCCAATGGACCAAAAACTGCACCCGACCGCGGACCAGGCGTGAGTCCAGGATATTGCTCACCTCATACTCCTCACGATTACCCACTTGGACCGGACGAGGCCGAGGAACCGAGGAACCGAGGAAGTGAAACGATTACACACCAGTGGCTTCAACAGGGAGACATGAAACACGTTGGAGATCCGCATGCCAGGAGGAAGCGCAAGGGCATAGGCTACCGGGTTTACCCTGCGAAGCACTCGGAAGGGACCAACAAAGCGAGGCGCCAGCTTGGGAGTGGGCACTCGAAGGTTGAGGTTGCGGGTGGACAACCATACACGGTCTCCGACCTGGTAGGAAGGAGCAGGCGCTCGTCTGCGATCAGCCTGGAGTCTCTGGCGCTGCGCAGAGACCTCAAGGGACTTCTGGATCAGTACCCAAGAAGCACGTAGGACGGAAAGGTGATCCTCCACAGCCGGAATATCCTGGGGAGAGAATACCTCCGGTAACACGGCAGGTTGGAACCCATAATTGGCCATGAAGGGAGACGTCCCAGAGGAAGAGTTCACCGCCGTGTTCCTGGCAAACTCAGCCCAAGGCAGGAGGTCAACCCAATTGTCTTGGTGATCGGAGACATAGCAACGAAGGAATTGCTCCAAGGCCTGATTGGATCGTTCTGCGGCCCCATTGGACTGAGGGTGGTAGGCCGAGGAGAAGGAGAGATGAATCCCCAACTGGGAGCAAAAGGCGCGCCAGAACCTGGACACAAACTGACTCCCCCGATCCGACACAATCTCCTTGGGCAAACCGTGCAACCGGAAGACCTCCCTGGCAAAAATCGTGGCCAACTCTTGTGCAGAGGGTAACTTCTTGAGAGGAACACAGTGGCACATTTTGGAAAACCGATCCACAATCATGAGAATGACCGTATGGCCTCGGGATGCAGGGAGGTCCACAATGAAATCCATCCCCAGGTGTGACCATGGGCGCTCCCCGGTGGCTATGGGTTGCAGAAGGCCCAACGGAAGGTGCCGAGGGGACTTACTCTGGGCACAAACGGAGCATGCCGCTACATATGCGGCGATGTCGGAACGTAGGGAAGGCCACCAGAACAGACGTGAAACAGCCCAGGACAGCTGATTCTTTCCAGGATGCCCCGCGGTCTTGGAGTTATGGTAGGTTCACAACAACCGAGTGCGCAACTCCTCAGGCACAAAACATCTGCCGTTGGGTCTCCCAGAGGGAGCACCAGATTGAGACGCCAAAATCTGCTCACCCAGGGGAGAGGTCAGGCTGGTGCGAATGGCGGCCAAGATCTGATTCGGAGGTATGACCGAAGTCGGAATCGACTCCTCCCTGGACAGCTCGGAGTACTGACGTGATAAGGCATCCGCCCTGATGTTCTTGGAACCGGGTAGGTAGGAGACCACGTAATTAAAACGTGACAAGAACAGAGCCCATCTGGCCTGACGTGGTGTCAATCTCTTGGCCTCAGAAAGGTAGGTCAGATTCTTGTGGTCCGTCAGGATGAGGACCGGAACCACCGAACCCTCGAGCAAGTGCCTCCATTCTTTAAGGGCCTGCACGATGGCCAATAACTCCCTGTCACCAATCTGATAGTTGCACTCCGCGGAAGACAGTTTCCGGGAGTAAAACCCACAAGGAAGCAGAGGACCCTCTGGTGTTCTACGCTGAGACAGAAGGGCGCCTACTCCCGTCTCAGACGCGTCCACCTCGAGGACAAAGGGCAACCCAGGGTTGGGATGCGACAGAATCGGAGCCGACACAAAGGCAGACTTTAGAGCCTCAAAAGCTCGGATGGCCTCGAGCGGCCAGACCTGGGAATTACTGCCCTTCCTGGTCAGATCCGTGAGAGGCTTGGCTAGCATGGAAAAGTCCCTGATGAACTTCCGATAATAATTGGCGAAGCCCAAAAAGCGCTGCAGGGAACGAAGACCACTGGGCTGGGGCCACTGTAAGACAGCCGAAACCTTCTCAGGATCCATGGAGAACCCCTCAGCGGAAATGATGTAACCTAAGAAGGTTACCTGGGATCGGTGAAATTCGCATTTCTCAAGCTTACCGAACAGCTTGTTCTCTCGTAACCGTTGCAACACTCGTCTGACATCCAGAATGTGGGCCTCCATGGATTCAGAATATACCAAGATGTCATCCAAATAGACCACCACACACTGCTGCAACAGGTCACGGAAAACATCGTTGATGAATTCCTGAAAGACTGCGGGCGCATTGCACAACCCAAAGGGCATAACCAAGGATTCATAATGACCGGTCCTGGTGTTAAACGCGGTCTTCCACTCATCGCCCGCCTTGATCCTTACCAGGTTATATGCCGCCCTCAGGTCGAGTTTGGTAAAGACCGTGGCCCCTTTAAGGCGATCGAACAGCTCGGAAATCAAGGGTATCGGGTAAGCGTTCTTGATCGTGATGCGATTGAGACCCCTGTAATCGATGCAAGGCCTCAACTCACCGCCCTTCTTTTTCACAAAGAAAAATCCAGCCCCTGCCGGGGACGAGGATTTGCGAATGTGTCCGCGTGAAAGCGCCTCCCTCACGTACTCCTCCATGGCCTCATTCTCCGCTACCGACAGTGGATAGACTTTGCCACGAGGAGGAACGGCACCAGATTGTAACTCTATGGCACAATCGTATGGGCGGTGCGGAGGTAGGGCAACCGCGCGCACCTTATCGAATACATCCCGGTACTCCTCGTATTCAGGAGGCAACAGAGAGTCCGAGGAAGTACACAGCAACTTGACAGACCCATGGATGCAACTAGCCCCACACTGCGGTGACCACGAGAGGATCTCGGCCGATCTCCAATCGAAAGTCGGATTATGCTTCCGGAGCCAGGGGTACCCCAAGACCACCGAGTAGTGTGGAGACGAAATAACCTGGAGGCAGACCGACTCTCTGCGAACGGCACCAATGGCTATCCCCACTGGAAGGGTCTCATGAGTCACGTGTGGCGGCAGAAGGGGTCTGCCGTCTATCGCCTCAAGAGCCAGTGGGGAACCTCGAGCCTGCAGAGGAATGGAATTGGCGGCAGCGAACACATTATCAATGAACAAACCACCGGCACCAGAGTCCACCAACGCCTGGGTCGTCACCGAGCCCCCGACCCAGGAGAGGACAACAGTGATCAGTGGTTTGTCAACACGGGAAACCGGGGACGAGGAGACTCCACCCAAGATCTGCCCCCGACAGGATCTCAGGTGCGAGCGTTTCCAGGACGGTTCGGACATGCCAATCGAAAATGCCCACCGAGACCACAGTACATGCATCGGCCCTCGCGTCTCCGGAGTACCCTCTCCCCCTCGGACAGGCGAGCAAACCCCAGCTGCATGGGTTCACCCCCAGACAAGTCATCCCCAGGAGGCGTGGGAGGAGAGGGAGGCACGGGTGGGACAACAAACGTAGGCGCCAATCTGTTAGAAACCCTCCGCAGGCTCTCCTTAAAGGAAGGTCTCTCCCTGAGTCTGGTGTCAATCAAAATCAGGAAAGAAATAAGAGACTCGAGATCCACTGGTAGGTCCTTAGCTGCAACCTCATCCTTCAAGGCATCCGAGAGACCATGAGAGAAAGCAGCGACCAGAGCCTCATTATTCCAGCCCACCTCTGCTGCCAGGGTACGAAACTCAATGGCGTATTCAGCTACGGATCGTGAACCCTGTCTGATGGACATAAGGAGCTTCGCAGCAGAGGCAGCACGAGCCGGCACATCGAATACCTTCCGAAGAGAAGCAACAAAACCGGAAAACTCGGCAACCACCGGATTGTTGTTCTCCCATAAAGGGCTGGCCCAGGCCAAGGCCTTGTCCGAGAGCAGCGAGATCAAGAAGCCCACCTTTGATCTCTCAGTGGGAAAGGCATGTGGCAGCAACTCGAAATAAATGCCCACCTGGTTAAGGAAACCTCGGCACTGAGTTGGCTCTCCCCCAAAGCGCTGTGGAAGAGGGGCAGAACCGGTCATACCCCGAAATACCGCAGGTGCAACAACAGGTGTCGGGGTAGACTCTGGTGCAACAACCGGAGCGGCAGTAGGAGCGGGCCCAGGAGCGACAACCGACCCATCGGCAACGGGAGCGAAATGAGCCGTGCGTTCAAGCAGGGTTTGCAACGCCACAGCGAACCGACCCAACAGGTGATCCTGCTGATCAAGTCTGGCAAACAGCGTGGGTAGCGAGGATGGCCCTGTACCGTCAGAATTCATGGCTTGGTCCTAATGTCACGGAACCATGAACCACACGTACAACAAGGGATAAGTGAAAATAAGAAGGCTTTATTGAAAATAAAGCTGTAAAGCAAAAGTCCAAACGGATGGCGAAACCGAAGCAGAGTCTTTGCGAAGCCAGAGGTCAGGAACCAGAAGGGTAGTCAGACGAAGCCAGGATCAGGAACCAGCAGGGTAGTCAGACGAAGCCAGGATCAGGAACCAGCAGGGTAGTCGGACGAAACCAGGATCAGGAACCAGCAGGGTAGTCGGACGAAACCAGGATCAGGAGCCAGAAGCAGCAGCAGTCTAGAAGCATGTGAACACAGGAGGACCAAGCAAGGAACTGAAGCCACAGACCTCCTATATATATGAGCTAGGCATCCAGCTCCTCCCAGTGGGAAGGAGGAGCCGCAGGGTGGGAGGCTACAAGAAACCCAGAAACCAAGATGGCCGCCAGCACATGTCAAACGAAGGAGAACAGCAAGAAGGTAAGACCATGACAAGCACAGCCACTACCCCGTCCCTTACTGATCGCCTTCTGCATATTAAATGGTATATATTCTTGCAAGTATGTCACAGGTTTTGTAAGTGTTTGTGTTATACAGGAGATGTAGCGCAGGTAATTTTGCTGCCACTAGCAGCGAAAAAGTTAGATGAAATGTCACTGATATTTAGGATGCGCAAACGTTATGCAGGATATGTAGCGCAGGTACAGTAGGTGAACCCGATTTTGTGTCAATCTCGCTCTCTTTCTCGGCGAGATTGAGCACCTACGAGCCCCATCGCGGGAGCCAGCGCCGAGCTGGCTTGCCGCGATGGAGACAGAGCCGTCATAGAAGCGACGGGAGATCCGACTTGGATTCCCGCCAATTCTACACGTGTGCGGCGTTTGTTATGAATCCTGAGGGGGAAGTCCCCGCCGGATTTTAAATAAAAATCCGGCCTGGGTCCCCCCCTCAGGAGCATACCGGGCCCTTAGGTCTGTTATGGGTTGTAAGGAGAGCCCCCCCTACGCCGAAAAAAACGGCGTAGGGGGTCCCCCTACAATCCATACCAGACCCGTATCCAAAGCACGCTACCCGGCCAGCCAGGAAGGGAGTGGGGACGAGCGAGCGCCCCCCCCCCCCCTCCTGAGCCGTACCAGGCTGCATGCCCTCAACATGGGGGGGTTGGGTGCTCTGGGGCAGGGGGCGCACTGCGGCCCCCCACCTCAGAGCACCCTGTCCCCATGTTGATGAGGACAGGGCCCCTTCCCGACAACCCTGGCCGTTGGTTGTCGGGGTATGCGGGCGGGAGGCTTATCGGAATCTGGGAGCCCCCTTTAATAAGGGGGCCCCCAGATACCGGCCCCCCACCCTAAGTGAATGAGTATGGGGTACATCGTACCCCTACCCATTCACCTGCAAGAAAAGTGGTAAAAACACAAATAAACCACACAGTGTATTAAAATATTTTATTTTTCTGCTCCGGAGGCCGCCCCCTGTCTTCTTTATTAGCTCTTTTACCAGGGGGGGGCTCTTCTTCTTCCGCTATCCCGACGGGTCTTCTCCGCTATCCGGGGGGTCTTCTCAACTCTCCGGGGTTCTCCTTCTGTCTTCTCCGCTATCCGGGGGGGTCTTCTCAACTCTCCGGGGTTCTCCTTCTGTCTTCTCCGCTATCCGGGGGGGTCTTCTCAACTCTCCGGGGTTCTCCTTCTGTCTTCTCCTTCTGTCTTGTTGACTCGGCGCACCCCGGTTCTTCGTCTCGCGAGACTCGGCGCACCCCGGTTCTTCGTCTCGCGAGACGTCTCGCGAGACGAAGAACCGGGGTGCGCCGAGTCAACAAGACAGAAGGAGAAGACAGAAGGAGAACCCTGGAGAGTTGAGAAGACCCCCCTGGATAGCGGAGAAGACAGAAGGAGAACCCCGGAGAGTTGAGAAGACCCCCCCGGATAGCGGAGAAGACAGAAGGAGAACCCCGGAGAGTTGAGAAGACCCCCCGGATAGCGGAGAAGACCCGTCGGGATAGCGGAAGAAGAAGAGCCCCCCCTGGTAAAAGAGCTAATAAAGAAGACAGGGGGCGGCCTCCGGAGCAGAAAAATAAAATATTTTAATACACTGTGTGGTTTATTTGTGTTTTTACCACTTTTCTTGCAGGTGAATGGGTAGGGGTACGATGTACCCCATACTCATTCACTTAGGGTGGGGGGCCGGTATCTGGGGGCCCCCTTATTAAAGGGGGCTCCCAGATTCCGATAAGCCTCCCGCCCGCATACCCCGACAACCAACGACCAGGGTTGTCGGGAAGGGGCCCTGTCCTCATCAACATGGGGACAGGGTGCTCTGAGGTGGGGGGGCCGCAGTGCGCCCCCTGCCCCAGAGCACCCAACCCCCCCATGTTGAGGGCATGCAGCCTGGTACGGCTCAGGAGGGGGGGGGGCGCTCGCTCGTCCCCACTCCCTTCCTGGCTGGCCGGGTAGCGTGCTTTGGATACGGGTCTGGTATGGATTGTAGGGGGACCCCCTACGCCGTTTTTTTCGGCGTAGGGGGGGCTCTCCTTACAACCCATAACAGACCTAAGGGCCCGGTATGCTCCTGAGGGGGGGACCCAGGCCGGATTTTTATTTAAAATCCGGCGGGGACTTCTTTCTCAGGATTCATAACAAACGCCGCACACGTGTAGAATTGGCGGGAATCCAAGTCGGATCTCCCGTCGCTTCTATGACGCGCTTGCTGGGATGTGCTGTCACTATTCCAGTGAGTGCGAGATCTCGGCACCATGTTGCCGAGTATCAGCGCGACGCTGTCGTGCTAAAAGCACAATCTCACAAACACCTACTGTAATGTCACTGTGACCAGCGGCTAATAAAAAATTACAGGGAATGTCACAGCTATTTGGGATGTGCAAACCTTATACAGGAGATGTAGCGCAGGTAATGTCGCTGCTGTCACCAGCGCCTAATAAAAAATTACAGGGAATATCACTGATATTTATGATGCGCAAACATTATACAGGAGATGTAGGGCAGGTAATGTCGCTGCTGTCACCAGCGGCTAATAAAAAATTACAGGGAATGTCACAGCTATTTGGGATGTGCAAACGTTATACAGAAGATGCATCACTGGTAATGTTGCGGTCACCAGCAGCGAAAAAATGTAACTGAATGTCACTGATATTTAGGATGCGCAAGTGTTATACAGGATATGTAGCGCAGGTATTGTCGCTGTGACCATCGGCTAATAAAAAAATTACAGGGAATGTCACAGCTATTTGGGATGCGCAAATATTTTACAGGAGATGTAGCGCAGGTAATGTCGCTGCGGTCACCAGCGGCTAATAAAATATTACAAGGAATATCACTGATATTTATGATGTGCAAACGTTATACAGGAGATGTAGCGCAGGTATTTTTGCTGCTGTCACCAGCGGCTAAGAAAAAATTACAGTGAATGTCACAGCTATTTGGGATGCGCAAACCTTATACAGGAGATGTAGCGCAGGTAATGTCGCTGTCACCAGCGGCGAAAAAATGTAACTGAATGTCACTGATATTTATGATGCGCAAACCTTATACAGGAGATGTAGCGCAGGTAATGTTGCTGCTGTATCCAGCGGTTAATATAGAATTATAGGGAATGTCACAGCTATTTGGGATTTGCAAACTTTATACAGGAGAAGTAGCGCAGGTAATGTAACTGTCCGCAGCGTCTACGGAAAAAGTACACTGGATGTCAAAGATATTTTTAGTATGCGCACACGTTAAACCGGAGATGTAGGGCAGATAATGTCGCTGTCTGCAGAGTCTATGGAAAAAGCACACTGGATGTCGCAGATATTTTTAGGCTGCGCACACTTTACACAGGAGATGTAGCGCAGAAAATGTCACTGTCTGCAGCGGCCAAACAATTGCAAGCTATTTAGTGCAGTTTGCGCTAAAAATATATATTGCTGCCAAACACCACAATAGTCCTTAAAAGGACTTTTGGGTCTCTGACACCAACCCTGCCTAACAAAAAATAATAATTCAATTCCCTACACTATGTGTCCCTTCTAAAGCACAGCTCTCCCTAAGACTGGCCGAACCGTGTCTCATTGGGTGCTTTATAGCACCCGATGACGTGTTCCGGCCAGACAGTCACTGGAATGCCAGTAGCAAACATGGCTACGGCATTACAGTTAGAGGCAGTACTTACCTGCACATTTATTGGCTGCACAGCAGCCAACAAACATGTGGGGAGGAGACTCGAGCATCGCGCTCGAGCACATGCAGTATTTAGCCGAACACCGCGTTGTGCCAAGCATCGCAATGCTCGAAACCGAACTGGTGTTCGGCCGAGCATGCTCTATCAGCACTAGTAATGATCTGCACCACAGTTGCTGCATATTATAGTAAGTAAACTCTGTCAAATTGGCCATTTGTTTAGTCAAAACTGTGGCTTGGGAGTAGTTGATGCCAATTCTGCTGCTTTTGTTACAGACTCTAAATTTGCCAGACCTAGGGCAAACTTGGGTGGTGGTAGTGGTGATAGCAAAAATGGTGTTAGTCTTGTTGGTGGTGGCTCTATGAGGGTATCTTCTTTGTGCAAAATTTCTACACAATTCTGACAGATATGGTGGTGGACCATGTCCGTTCGCATATTGTGAACTTTCTTGCTGCTGTTGATGCACATTTTTGAGTGACCCCTCTTTACAAGTTACACTACAGTAACTTATCTACACTTACCTAAAGAATTATTAGGAACACCATACTAATACCATGTTGGACCCCCTTTTGCCTTCAGAACTGCCTTAATTCTACGTGGCATTGATTCAGCAAGGTGCTGATAGCATTCTTTAGAATTGTTGGCCCTTATTGATAGGATAGCATCTTGCAATTGATGGAGATTTGAGGGATGCACATCCAGGGCACGAAGCTCCCGTTCCACCACATCCCAAAGATGCTCTATTGGGTTGAGATCTGGTGACTGTGGGGGCCATTTTAGTACAGTGAACTCATTGTCATGTTCAAGAAACCAATTTGAAATGATTTGAGCTTTGTGACATGGTGCATTATCCTGCTGGAAGTAGCCATTAGAGCATGGATACATGTTCTCATTCTGTTTACGCCAAATTCAGACTCTACCATTTGAATGTCTCAACAGAAATCGAGACTCATGAGACCAGGCAACATTTTTCCAGTCTTCAACAGTCCAATTTTGGTGAGCTCGTGCAAATTGAAGCCTCTTTTTCCTATTTGTAGTGGAGATGAGTGGTACCCGGTGGGGTCTTCTGCTGTTGTAGCCCATCCGCCTCAAGGTTGTGCGTGTTGTGGCTTCACAAATGCTTTGCTGCATACCTCGGTTGTAACGAGTGGTTATTTCAGTCAACGTTGCTCTTCTATCAGCTTGAATCAGTCGGCCCATTCTCCTCTGACCTCTAGCATCCAGAAGGCATTTTTACCCACAGGACTGCCGCATACTGGATGTTTTTCCCTTTTCACACCATTCTTTGTAAACCCTAGAAATGGTTGTGGGTGAAAATCCCAGTAACTGAGCAGATTGTGAAATACTCAGACCGGCCCGTCTGGCAGCAACAACCATGCCACGCTCAAAATTGCTTAAATCACCTTTCTTTCCCTTTCTGACATTCAGTTTGGAGTTGAGGAGATTGTCTTGACCAGGACCACCCCCCTAAATGCATTGAAGCAACTGCCAGGTGATTGGTTGACTAGAAAATTGCATTAATGAGAAATAGAACAGGTGTTCCTAATAATTCTTTAGGTGAGTGTATATATCAATATCCATAGTTGTGAACCAAACCATAATAATAATCCTTTTTCTAACGTGAGTTGTGTATTTTGGGATTTGGAAGCTAGGAGTCACATAACATTCACATTTGTGTGCACTAGTATATCATACTTACAGCGCACCGATTTCTTTTCAGACTGGGCTCTACTGGGATTCTGATTGTCATTCTGTATTTTTAATGGACTTTTAACATAGTGTTGCCTTACTTATTATCAGCTGCAGCATAAAGCACTCAATAGCTGCTTACTTAAACATCTTCTATAGCGTTGCATGCCAACGGTTTGATCTAGTGCATTTAATTGCTGCTTGTAATATTTACAAACTGGCCCTCTGCCTAAATATATATCTGTGGTTAAATATATATTGACAGCTGTATTATCTTCTCTTCATATGAAAGTAGCAGAACTGCAGTGCTTGGCTTTACAAAGTGGATGTCTAGTATTAAACAACATTTCGCACAAATAAAAAATTTCGTAATTTTGCCAATATACTCCACTACTGTACTTATCTAATACTGATCCTAGGTTAAAGTGTGTTTAAGAGTGGTCCCATACTATATATTTGAATTAAAAATCTATATAAGGGTGCTATCATACTATGGTATGTATTTGAGTTAAAAGTCTATATAAGGATTCTGCCACACTGTACTTGAATCAAAGTCTGAGCCATAATTTTTATATTTTTCTGTTTATATAGCCATATAAGGCATTGTTTTTTAGGAGGGACAACTTGTACTTTCTAATGGCACCATTTAATACCTGTGACCTGTTACCTTTATTTTCATGTCAGTACTATTACAGCAATACCACATTCATATCACTCTTCTTGTGTTTTAATACAGGTAAAAATGAAAACTAGAAAACATTTTTTTCTTTGAATAGCCATATTCTGGCCACCATAACTTTTTTTTATAGTTTTTTTCTACATAGCTGTGTGGGGATTCATAACTTGCGGACCAATCTATAGTTTATAATTATATAATTTTGTAGTGTGTATAATTTTTTTGCACTTTTTATTCAATTTTATTAAGGAGGTGATATGGCAAAAAAAATGGCGAATCAGCAATTTGGATTTTTTTTTTTCGTTTTGGCGTTCACTGTACAAGATAAATTTGAATTAAATATTTTAATAATTCAGACATTTTGGGATGTGGCAGTGCAAATTATCTTAATTTTTTATTTATTTTTAATATAGGGAAAGAGGATGATTTGAGTTTTTTATTTTAAAGTACTTTTCTTTTCCTTTTTACAATTTTATTAAGTCCTCTTAGGGGACTTGAACATGTGATTGTCTAATCACTGCTCCCATAGACTGCAATGAATCACCATTGCAGCTTATGGGCGTTCCATTACGGGGAAGCCGTTCGGGTCCCCAGAGTACAGATCTCCTGGGGAAAGACCACTCAGATGCCATGGTCACAATTGACCACGGCATTTGAGGGGTTAAATGCTTGTAATTGTGTTATTGGAGATTCCAAACATTAGCCCATGGTGTCTGCTGTTTGAAACAACAGAAACTGCACCCTGGAGTCGAGCCATCTTTAAAGTTCTGACTTCTGTCATATATGTGTGATGGAGGACAGCAAGGGGTTAAAGCCTGTAAAAGGGTGCTGCTACACTATATTTTTGAGTTAAAGTCTGTATAAAAGTGCTGCCACACTACGTGTTTGTCATGTTGTTTATCTTGCCCAAAAAAAACACATCCAAAACCCCTGACTTAGGCCTCTTGCACACGAAAGTTGCATGCCCGTGGCCATTCACTTGAACTTAAATGGAAGCACAGATCGGAACCCCACGGAATCACTACATAGTGCTTCCGTGGTGTTTCTGTCCGTGCCTCCGCACCGCAAAAAAATAGAACTTGTTCAATTTTTTTGTGGTGCGGTCGGATCACGGACCCATTCAAGTTGAACGGGTCTTGATCTGTCTGGGCCACCACAAGGACGATACCCGTGCATTGGGGACCACAAATTGCGGTCCCCAATGCACAGAACGGATGCACAACGTTCGTGTGCAAGAGGACTTATGCAGCATTTTGTAGCACCTGAACATTTTTAATAATTGCTTTTGCCTAAGGGGGCATACATACTGTATGGGGGGCACTAAGGGGGCATTCTACTGTGCTTGGGCACTAAGGAGGAATTCAACAGTTTGAAACTGTGTGAGGGCACAAATGGGACATCACTACTGTGAGGGGGGAACTAATGGGGCATCGCTACTTTGAAAGGGACAGTAAGGGAGCATTCTGCTATGTGGGAGCTCTAAGGGGACATCACCACTGTGAAGTCAGTCTTATGAGGGGATAACTACTGTGTGGGGGCACTGCACTAAGTAGGCATAAAGAGACAGGGCTGCAAGTAAACTCTTGACACTTCCTCCTGTTCAGCGCTATTAAGCATTTTACTTTCATATTTTTTACATGACTGAGTGGCTGGCAGTTGTATGGTAAGTGTGGAAGCTGGACGATCTTGACTAGCTATGGGAAGGGGGGTTGCGGAGAAGTTGCTTAGGGAGGAGCATCTCTTTTATCACAGAGCTACCCATTAAATATCATCCACCACTACGCTGTGAAGTTCATTATTTCAATCCCTTACATGCAATCTAATAGACATTAGTGTTGATCGAGCAACAAAGTACTCGTGTGCTCTGGCCGAACACATCGGTATGCTCATGTGTTCTACCAAGCACCCGAGCACATTGGAAGTCAATGGGAGAACCCCAGGCACCCCCTGCTCGGAAGAGAAGAGAGTGTCTGGTTCACAAAAAAAGTTTAGAAATTGATGGAAACCCTATCAAAATGGCTTGGAAACAGCATTAAGAAGATAGCTGGATGCGTCTTGGACTCCTATTATCTATGACATACAATAGACAACCACACAAAGGCTATATGCCAAAAGCCATGTATGTGCAAGCCATAAATCTATCTATGAGACAGATAACAGGCTTAGTCAGCATGCCTTACAAGGGCAGCCTTGTGCACTATGAGACATTCCAAACCAGCTCTCATCTGACTGATAGTGTTGAGCACGAATATTCGAATAACTAATTCTTATCTCGAATATCGCAACTTCGAGATTTTGCAAATATTTAGAATATAGTGTTATATATTCGCGATATCGAATATTAGATTTTTTTTTTTATTATTATTATTTTTTTCCCATCTGAAAATATGATTCCTCCCTGCTTCTTGCTTGTGGGTCAATGAGTCATTGGCCCACAAGCAACTGAAGCTGGAAGGAATCACGTTTTCAGATGGACAAAATATGACGAATATTCTAAATAACGAATATATTCGCTATATTGCTGTATTTTTGTTTTTTAGAACATTCGTCCTATTCTAAACCAGGAATCTCAAATAGCTGTAATATTCGAGTTCACGATTTAAACTGAAAAATCGTGACGGTAATATGTCCAAGAGTGTGCCCGACCAGATGACGTAATTTACTTCGCGACGATAAAGTTTTTTCAAAGTATTTCCAGACAGTCTCCAGACACTCACGGACAGTACAATGTGCTCTGCAAAGATCATAAGACACTGCTTTATAAAAGCCGAGGATGAAATCGTGATAACCGTAAGTAATATTATATTACAGTACTTTCGCATCCATGTCAGAACAATTATTATACGTAGATCGAGTCTAGCGAAAGTTTGGGCAACCTTGTTAATCGTCATGATTTTCCTGTATAGATCGTTGGTTGTTAAGATAAAAAAGTTCAGTTAAATATATCATATAGGAGACACACACAGTGATATTTGAGAAGTGAAATGAAGTTTATTGGATTTACAGAAAGTCTGCTATAATTGTTTAAACTAAATTAGGCAGGTGCATAAATTTGGGCACCACAAAAAAGAAATTAAATCAATATTTAGTAGATCCACCTTTTGCAGAAATTACAGCCTCTAAACGCTTCCTGTAGGTTCCAATGAGAGTCTGGATTCTGGTTGAAGGTATTTTGGACCATTCCTCTTTACAAAACATCTTTAGTTCATTCAGGTTTGATGGCTTCCGAGCATGGACAGCTCTCTTTAAGTCACACCACAGATTTTCAATTATATTCAGGTCTGGGGACTGAGATGGCCATTCCAGAACGTTGTACTTGTTCCTCTGCATAAATGCCTTAGTGGATTTTGAGCAGTGTTTAGGGTCGTTGTCTTGTTGAAAGATCCAGCCCTGGCGCAGCTTCAGCTTTGTCACTGATTCCTTGACATTGGTCTCCAGAATCTGCTGATACTGAGTGGAATCCATGCGTCCTTCAACTTTGACAAGATTCCCAGTCCCTGCACTGGCCACACAGCCCCACAGCATGATGGAACCACCACCATATTGTACTGTAGGTAGCAGGTGTTTTTCTTGGAATGCTGTGTTCTTTTTCCTCCATGCATAACGCCCCTTGTTATGGCCAAATAACTAAATTTTAGTTTCATCAGTCCACAGCCCCTTATTCCAAAATGAAGCTGGCTTGTCCAAATGTGCTTTAGCCCACCTCAAGCGGCACTTTTTGTGCTGTGGGCGGAGAAAAGGCTTCCTCTGCTTCACTCTCGCATACAGCATCTCCTTGTGTAAAGTGCGCCGAATGGTTGAACGATGCACAGTGACTCCATCTGCAGCAAGATGATGTTGTAGGTCATTGGTGCTGGTCTGTGGGTTGACTCTGACTGTTCTCACCATTCGTCGCTTCTGTCTATCCGAGATTTTTCTTGGTCTGCCACTTCGAGCCTTAACTTGAACTGAGCCTGTGGTCTTCAATTTCCTCAATATGTTCCTAACTGTGGAAACAGACAGCTGAAATCTCTGAGACAGCTTTCTTTATCCTTCCCCTAAACCATGATGGTGAACAATCTTTGTATTTAGGTCATTTGAGAGTTGTTTTGAGACCCCCATGTTGCTACTCTTCAGAGAAAATTAAAAGAGGAGGGAAACTTACAATTGACCCCCTTAACCCCTTAGGGACACAGCCTTATTTCACCTTAAGGACCAGGCCATTTTTTTGCAAATCTGACCAGTGTCACTTTAAGTGCTGATAACTTTAAAACGCTTTGACTTATCCAGGCCATTCTGAGATTGTTTTTTCATCACATATTGTACTTCATGACACTGGTAAAATGAAGTAAAAAAAAATATTTTTTTTGCACAAAAAAATACCTAATTTACCAAAAATTTGGAAAAATTTGCAAATTTCAAAGTTTCAGTTTCTCTACTTCTGTAATACATAGTAATACCCCAAAAAATTGTGATGACTTTACATTCCCCATATGTCTACTTCATGTTTGAATTATTTTGTGAATGATATTTTATTTTTTGGGGATGTTATAAGGCTTAGAAGTTTAGAAGCAAATCTTGAAATTTTTCAGGAATTTACAAAAACTCAATTTTTAGGGACCAGTTCAGGTCTGAAGTCACTTTGCTAGGCTTACATAATAGAAACCACCCAAAAATGACCCCATCTAAGAATCTACACCCCTCAAGGTATTCAAAACTGATTTTACATACGTTGTTAACCCTTTAGGTGTTGCACAAGAGTTATTGGCAAATGGTGATGAAATTTGAGAATTTCATTTTTTTGTCTAATTTTCCATTTTAACCCATTTTTTCCACTAACAAAGCAAGGGTTAACAGCCAAACAAGACTGTATCTTTATTGCCCTGACTCTGCCATTTACAGAAAGACCCAATATGTGGCCGTACACTACTGTACGGCCACACAGCGGGGCGTAGAGTGAAAGGTGCACCGTTTGGTTTTTGGAGGGCTGATTTTTATGGACCGGTTTATTTACACCGTGTCCTGTCTCAACCCCCCTGATGCACCCCTGGAGTAGAAACTCCCTAAAAGTGACCCCATCTAAGAAACTACACCCCTCAAGGTATTCAAAACAGATTTTACATATGTCGTTAACCCTTTAGGTGTTGCACAAGAGTTATTGGCAAATGGTGATGAAATTTGAGAATTTCATTTTTTTGTCTAATTTTCCATTTTAACCCATTTTTTCCACTAACAAAGCAAGGGTTAACAGCCAAACAAGACTGTATCTTTATTGCCCTGACTCTGCCATTTACAGAAAGACCCAATATGTGGCCGTACACTACTGTACGGCCACACAGCGGGGCGTAGAGTGAAAGGTGCACCGTTTGGTTTTTGGAGGGCTGATTTTTATGGACCGGTTTATTTACACCGTGTCCTGTCTCAACCCCCCTGATGCACCCCTGGAGTAGAAACTCCCTAAAAGTGACCCCATCTAAGAAACTACACCCCTCAAGGTATTCAAAACAGATTTTACATATGTCGTTAACCCTTTAGGTGTTGCACAAGAGTTATTGGCAAATGGGGATGAAATTTGAAAATTTCTTTTTTTTTGCCTTATTTTCCATTTTAACCCATTTTTTCCACTAACAAAGCAAGGGTTAACAGCCAAACAAGACTATATCTTTATTGCCCTTACTCTGCCGTTTACAGAAACACCCAAAATGTGGTCGTACACTACTGTACGGCCACACAGCGGGGCGTAGAGTGAAAGGTGCACCGTTTGGTTTTTGGAGGGCTGATTTTTATGGACCAGTTTATTTACACAGTGTCCTGTTTCAACCCCCCGATGCACCCCTGGAGTAGAAACTCCCTAAAAGTGACCCCATTTTGGAAACTACGGGATAAGGTGGCATTTTTCTGGGGACTATTTTTAGGGTAAATATGATTTTTGGTTGCTCTATATTACATTATTGTGAGGCAAGGTTACCAAAATTTGAAATTCTGAAGTTTCATCTCCATTTGCCATTAACTGTTGAGGAACACCTAAAGGGTTAATAAAGTTTGTATAATCAGTTTTGAATACCTTGAGGGGTGTAGTTTCTTAGATGGGGTCACTTTTAGGGAGTTTTTACTCTAGGGGGGCATCAGGGAGGCTTCAAAAGGGACATGGTGTCAATAAAAAAGGCCATCAAAATCCGCCTTCCAGAAACCATGTCGGTCCTTTCCTTTTGCGGCCTCCCTTTCACTGATACAGCAGTTTACGAGCACAAATGTGGCGTTTCTGTAAACTGCAGTATCAGGGTAATAAATTTTAACTTTTGTTTGGTTGTTAACCATTGTTTTGTTACTGGAAAAAACGGATTGAAATGGAAAAGTGCCAAAAATAGCGGTTTTGGCACCGTTTTTTTTTTTTTTTTTAACCGTGTTAATCTGGGGGGTTAGGTCATGGGATATTTTTATAGATGAGATTCTTACGGACGCGGAAATACCTAATAAGTCTACTTTTTTTACAATTATTTAGGTTTTTGACTATATTATCCTTTTTGATACAAAAGTTTTTTTTGGTATCTCTAAAGTCTAAGTGTTATTTTTATTTTTTTATTTTTATCCAATTATCTTATGTGGGGGCTCATTTTTTGCGGGATGAGTGGATGGTTTTATTGGCACTATTTTGGGGCTATATGACTTTTTGATCGCTTGCTATTAAACTTTTTTTTATGTAAGTTGACAAAAAACTAACTTTTTTTGCACTTTTTTTTCTGGACCGTGTTAATCTGGGGGGTTAGGTCATGGGGTATTTTTATAGAGGAGATTATTACTGACGCGGTGATAGCTAATATGTCTACTTTTAATAAATTATTTTAGTTTTTTTGGGTGTCTCAAGTCTGAGAACCAGTTTTTTTTATCCGATGTCAGTGCTAATTTGGGATATAAATTTAGTACTCCATGGAAGTGTGATACTCCCTGAAGCAACCGTCAATGCAGAGGCCTGGATGATCGGGGCACGTGTCGCACTGAGTAGTGGTGTCCTTCCATATCCCCCTCCTGCGACACACTCTGCACTTTTTTGGGGTTTATCCCTTCTTTCCAGTATGGGGGACCACACCTGGAAAGTGTTGGCCAGGGACGATCCGGGAGCCTACAGTTCCCGAGGTACTCCGGCCTGCTCTTTTCCGGTCCGAAAAGATCATAGAACTGGAGGAATGTCCCTGTGCTGCCAGCGCTTCGGGATAGTACAAAAGAGTTGTACATGGCAACCTGTACCAAGTAGACCGCA
Source organism: Bufo bufo (assembly GCF_905171765.1). Lineage (NCBI taxonomy): Eukaryota > Metazoa > Chordata > Amphibia > Anura > Bufonidae > Bufo > Bufo bufo. Next base: position 651,349,162 of record NC_053389.1, read on the forward strand.
ACTTTTTTGTACCATGCCCGGGTTTTGCGCGTGGCGTTATATGGCTTGAGGACTTGATCCAAGAGATCAACTCCTCCCATATACCGATTTTAGTCGACGATACAATCGGGCTTGAGGACAGTTGCCGCGGTACCTCGCACAGGGACAGGGGTGATGCCGTTACCATGAATTGTGGACAGCATAAGGACATCCCTCTTGTCCTTATACCTTACCAGCAACAGGTTTCCAGTGGTAAGGGCACTGGTCTCACCCCTGGGGATAGGTACCTGGAGGGGGTGGGCAGGGAGGCCGCGTTGATTTTTTCCGCACGGTCCCACAAGCGGACGTGGATCTGGCAGCAAGGTACTGGAACAAGGGGATACTGGTATAAAAGTTATCCACGTAAAGGTGGTAACCCTTATCCAGCAGTGGGTACATAAGGTCCCACACAAGTTTCCCGGTAACACCCAGAGTGGGGGGACATTTTGGGGGTTGAATTTGTAAGTGTACCCTGAGGTACTCTCACAAATTTTGTATAGCTTCACGCCATACCTCGCCCGCTTGGAGGGCACATACTGGCGGAAAATGAGTCTCCCCTTGAACGCAATGAGAGACTCATCAACCGCGACCTCCCTTCCAGGTACATAGGCCTCCATGAATTTGGCCCCAAAGTGGTCGATGACCGGCCGTATCTTATACAGACGGTCATAGGCAGGATCACCTCGGGGGGGGACATGCTGCATTATCGGAATAATGCAGACATTTCCGGATGGCCTCAAACTGGGAGCGTGTCATGGCCGTACTGTAAAGTGGGGTCTGGTATGGGACGTCCCCATTCCAGTAATGCCTGACACTGGGTTTCTTGACCAGGCCCATATGCAGCACGAGGCCCCAAAATGTCCTCATTTTGGCTGCACTGACCGGCGTCCAGCCACCGGGCCTGGCCAAAAAGGAGCCTGGGTGTTGAGCAACGAACTGTTGGGCGTACAAGTTCGTCTGCTACACAATCAGATTTACCAGTGGGTCACTGAAAAAATGACAAAAAAAGTCATATTCAGTGTAGCCCACTGTCGAAATCTGGATTCCTGATTGGCCTACAAAATCAGGAATCACGGGCTCGTATCGCTCTGAGCTACACCAGACTAGTTCACCGGCAGGGTGCTCCGGTGGATTTAACTGGTGGCCCGGGAAACCAGTACGAACCCCAGATCTGCTCGTACTAGTGTGGGCCACAGGGTCCCTAACATGGCGGTCCCCTTGCTCCACCTGGCGGCGTCTCCGCTGCCTTGGGGGCTCATCATCATCGCTAGATGATGAGGAGGACGGGGATGACAACAGGAATGTGGGGTTATCCTCGTCCTCACTGGGACTCTCGGAGTCGGAGGCAAGCTGGGCGTATGCCTCCTCGGCCGAGAACGTCCGGCGGGCCATAGGGGAGTGTGTGTCTGCGTGTGTATGTGCGTGTGTGTAAAACTTTATTTGGTGTGCGTGTGTGTGGGGGCACGGGTGTTCACGAACTCACCCTAAAACTAACAGAAAACAATAATAATAAACTAACTAAAAAAAGGGCAAAAAATGTGAAAAAAAAATTTAAAACAGCTGATCAACCGTCCGAAGTTGATCAGCGGTGGGGTGTGCGATGCGCTAACAGTGGCCGGACGCTAAGAGTGCTGGCCACAGTCAGCGTACACAAAAAAATAAATGAAAAAAAAACCTGCACCCCAAAAAAGGGGGAGGCAGGGGGGGCAAGCGGCAGCACCCCTGGGGGGTCTAGGGTCAGACAGCTGTGCTGTGGACCCCAGACACCCTAACTAGGTACAAGTTTACAAACTAACTTTCCCTTTTTTTTCCCTGCCTAACCCAAACTTTCCCTATGCTTTCCCTATGTACCTGAAGTTCAGATGGGAGTGCTGGGGCACAGATCGGGTCCTGGAGGGCACAGATGGGGTGATGCTGGCACCGATGGACACGACGTGCAGGCAGCTCCTCTCTCCTCTGGCTCCGGAACACAAAAGGAGGAGGAGAGGAGCGCTTGCATAATTTGAATCTGCCGCCGGCCCGCCCACAGACCAATCAGAGGCGATCCTGAGAGGTGATGTCACCATCACCACTCAGGATCGCTGGATGGTGATTGGTGGGGTGAAATCACACCACTATCACCATCCTGTTCCGGGTTATCGGGTCTTCAGAGACCCGAATAACCCGGAAACGCAGAAAACTGCAGGTCTGAATTGACCTGCGGTTTTCTGCGATCGCATACATGGAGGGGTCACAGGACCCCCTGGCGCATTTGCCCCAAGTGCCTGCTCAATGATTTGAGCAGGCATGGGGTTCCGATCACCGCCCGCCGCGCGGTGGTGATTGAAAATACACAGGGTGTACATGTACGCCCTGTGTCCTTAAGTACCAGGACACAAGGGCATACCTGTACGCCCTATGTCCTTAAGAGGTTAAATACTCTTTCTCATAATTGGATTCACCTGTGTATGTAGGTCAGGGGTCACTGAGCTTACCAAGCCAATTTGAGTTCCAATAATTAGTTCTAAAGGTTTTGGAATCAATAAAATGACAACAGTGCCCAAATTTATGCACCTGCCTAATTTAGTTTAAACATTTATATCACACTTTCAGTAAATCCAATAAACTTCATTTCACTCCTCAAATATCACTGTGTGTGTCTCCTATATGATATATTTAACTGACATTTTTTATTGTAACAACCAACGATTTATACAGGAAAATCATGACGATTAACAAGGTTGCCCACTTTCGCATCCCACTGTATATCTAGATTATATTTTATGTCCATGAGCTTTCTTTGTCTCACCATATTTGCTGGTTCATTTAGCGTTACCCAGGGTGCACCACAGGGATGCAAACCAGCTGTACACCCAATACCGTACCGTCACTTCACTAGACAAGTACATCGCAGCTTAGCTGGCCAATATCCAATTGCTCACTCAGACCCCACACACATAGAATCGCAATACAGTCCGATCTTATAATGGTAACATTCAATCTAATATTTCCCCTTTAAAGACGTAACTACTTTTTGCTGGTTTGTTGAGGACATACAGTACAGACCAAAAGTTTGGACACACCTTCTCATTCAAAGAGTTTTCTTTATTTTCATGACTATGAAGGCATCAAAACTATGAATTAACACATGTGGAATTATATACATAACAAACAAGTGTGAAACAACTGAAAATATGTCATATTCTAGGTTCTTCAAAGTAGCCACCTTTTGCTTTGATTACTGCTTTGCACACTCTTGGCATTCTCTTGATGAGCTTCAAGAGGTAGTCCCCTGAAATGGTCTTCCAACAGTCTTGAAGGAGTTCCCAGAGATGCTTAGCACTTGTTGGCCCTTTTGCCTTAACTCTGCGGTCCAGCTCACCTTAAACCATCTCGATTGGATTCAGGTCCGGTGACTGTAGAGGCCAGGTCATCTGGCGCAGCACCCCATCACTCTCCTTCATGGTCAAATAGCCCTTACTTTCAAAGTTTTCCCAATTTTTCGGCTGACTGACTGACCTTCATTACTTAAAGTAATGATGGCCACTCGATTTTCTTTACTTCGCTGCTTTTTTCTTGCCATAATACCAATTCTAACAGTCTATTCAGTAGGACTATCAGCTGTGTATCCACCTGACTTCTCCTCAACGCAACTGATGGTCCCAACCCCATTTATAAGGCAAGAAATCCCACTTATTAAACCTGACAGGGCACACCTGTGAAGTGAAAACCATTTCAGGGGACTACCTCTTGAAGCTCATCAAGAGAATGCCAAGAGTGTGCAAAGCAGCAATCAAAGCAAAAGGTGGCTACTTTGAAGAACCTAGAATATGACATATTTTCTGTTATTTCACACTTGTTTGTTATGTATATAATTCCACATGTGTTAATTCATAGTTTTGATGCCTTCATAGTCATGAAAATAAAAAAAACGCTTTGAAAGAGAAGGTGTGTCCAAACTTTTGATCTGTACTGTATGTTTTAAAACTTTAAATGTAAAAAATTGGAATTATAGGCTTGCATCTTTATCTTGCAGCGTTTGTTGGTGCGGGGATACGCCCTTACCAAGAAGAGAGAGGAGAAGCAGGCCATCCTGAGGTCTCTCCGTGCCGAGTTGTATATGAAATTCTCCTTGTGGCACAAAGATCGAGAACTACAGAAGAAGTGGTGCGATATAAAGAGGTTTAAGCCCAATCTTGTAAGGAAGATGAGCGAACGATTGTGTCCAGGTACAATATTTACATGACTTTTGTATCTCTCTCTACAACACTATGTAATGTATATATTTAGTTATGCTGCTAATCTGTACAGATGTAGTTGGGATAACACACAACCTCTTAACTCATTGCGTTATCTTGAAACAAAAGCCATTTAAAAAAAATTGCGTAACGCATTTAATTGCATTTTGTTTACATAACACGTCTCCTAAAGCATGTGTGTTAAATCTGCTACATCCGTATTTCATCCCTTTAAAAATGATTACTTAATACCCGGTGTGACACGTACAAAATCATCCGCTTACATCATACATCTCTACCTCGCTGAGATTGTATATATATAGTTATACACACAGCACGGTACAGATGTATGATGTCACTGGATGATTTCATACGTTTCACAGACACACAGACATATATATATATATGTCTTTTTGTTTATATATACATAAACTGCAAACATCATTCAGTATTTTGTTGAAAGGCCCCGTCCATTACATACATCCCCCACGTAATTTGCATGGGATTATAGATTTTATATATATATATACACACACACCACAGTTAATTAACCACATAAACCACTGTAGCGGAGCCATAATGCGACATAATCTTTGTCCGCCGGTATTAAAAGGGTTTATTTTAGGATCAAGTAGTTCGAACAGGAAGTAGTGATGTCCGGTTCACTAACGAATCGTTCTTTTGAATAGATTCAATTCACTGAACCGGAGGAGTCGATTCATCTGACTGAGCTGATTCGTGTGAAACATCTCAGTCAGATAGCAGAGCAATAGCAGAGAGACGCTGGCAGCAGGGAGGAGTGTAATCTGATCCTAGAGTGAAAGACAGCCCCTGCCCTCCCCGCCCTGCAACCAATCAGAGCTGAGGCACAAGCACTGAGTCACACACAGTACAGGGAGTTGTACACTGAGTCTAAGAATCGAATATATCCTAAATAGTTATAGACTCATTTCATTCTTAGAAGAATCGAGTGTCACTAGATAGAGTTGAGCGGACACCTGGATGTTCGGGTTCGACGAGTTCGGCTGAACTTGAAAAAAAAGTTCGGGTTCGGGACCCGAACTTGACCCGAACTTGACCCCGAACCCAAACCCCATTGAAACCAATGGGGATCCGAACTTTTGGGCACTAAAATGGCTCTAAAATAGTCCTGGAAAGGACTAGAGGGATGCAAAAGGCATCAAAATGTGCTTAAGAGCATGGCAACTGTTCTGCAAACAAATGTGGATAGGGAAATGACTTAAAATAACATAAAATACAGAAAAATTTAAAATAACAATCTGGATCTAGGAGTAGGAGGTTGAGGAGGCGGTGGATGGGTGGATGTGGCGGTGTAGGTTGACGTGACGGTGTATGTGGAAGCGGCGGTGAAGGAGTAATAGATAGCCAACACTGATTTGTGTTATTTTTTATTTTTAAATTGGGGTATCCCCCAAAATATTTGGACATATAACAAAATAAAACAAAGAATAAGTGCACTTGAGTACAAGAATGGATGGTTGAGGCTGGTATAAATGTCTATTCTGCACAAGGTACAGACAAGTCCTGTGGGATCCATGCCTGGTTAATTTTAATAAACGTAAGCTTGTCCACATTGGCTGTGGCCTGTGATAATGCTCTCTGCCGTGCTAAACACACGTTCACACTATACACTGGCTGCAGGGCAGGTCAGCACCTCCAAGGCTGACAAAGCTTTTCCACATTTTGGCCATGCTAACCCTGCCTTCTCAGGTGCTGGTGGTGCCCCAGCTGCGTTGGCGACCTCTTCCTCCTCCTCTTCCTTCACCTTGTGCTTCCACTGTGCCTCGGCTGTCAGGTGGGAATGCTATCAGCAGCGTGCGCTTGTAGTCGCGCATCTTCCGATCAGTAACAGATGTTTTCACTAAATTTAGTTCCCTGTCAGCAATGCAGAGCAGGGGTTCATTCACGGCAAAAGTGGGTTCATGTCACCCAGTAATAGAACAGAGGATTTTGAGAGATTTAGGCCCCAGTCATCCAGGCACAGCAGGGGTTCATTCATGGCAAAAGGGGGTTCTTGTCACCCAGCAATAGAACAGAGGATTTTAAGAGATTTAGGCCCCTGTCAGCAATGCAGAGCAGGGGTTCATTCACGGCAAAAGGGGGTTCATGTCACCCAGCAATACAACAGACGATTGTGAGAGATTTTGGCCCCTGTCACCCAGGCACAGCAGGGGTTCATTCACGGCAAAAGGGGGATCTTGTCACCCAGCAATAGAACTGAGGATTTTGAAAGAGATTTAGGCCCCTGTCACCCAGCCACAGCAGGGGTTCATTCATGGCAAAAGGGGGTTCATGTCACCCAGCAATAGAACAGAAGATTTTGAGAGATTTAGGCCCCTGTCACCCAGGCACAGCAGGGATTTATTCACGGCAAAAGGGGGTTCATGTTACCCAGCAATACAACAGACGATTATAAGAGATTTAGGCCCCTATCACCCAGGCACAGCAGGGGTTCATTCACGGCAAAAGGGGATTCATGTCACCCAGCAATACAACAGACGATTTTGAGAGATTTAGGCCCCTGTCACCCAGGCACAGCAGGGGTTCATTCACGGCAAAAGGGGGTTCATGTCACCCAGCAATAGAACAGACGATTTTGAAAGAAATTTAGGCCCCTGTCACCCAGGCACAGCAGGGGTTCATTCACGGCAAAAGGGGGTTCATGTCACCCAGCAATACAACAGAAGATTTTGAGAGATTTAGGCCCCTGTCACCCAGGCACAGCAGGGGTTCATTCACGGAAAAAGGGGGATCTTGTCACCCAGCAATAGAACAGAGGATTTTGAGAGATTTAGGCCCATGTCACCCAGGCACAGCAGGGGTTCATTCACGGCAAAAGGGGGTTCATGTCACCCAGCAATAGAACAGACGATTTTGAGAGATTTAGGCCCCTGTCACCCAGGCACAGCAGGGGTTCATTCACGGCAAAAGGGGGTTCATGTCACCCAGCAATAGAACAGAGGATTTTGAGAGATTTTGGCCCCTGTCACCCAGGCACAGCAGGGGTTCATTCACGGCAAAAGGGGGATCTTGTCACCCAGCAATAGAACAGAGGATTTTGAGAGATTTTGGCCCCTGTCACCCAGGCACAGCAGGGGTTCATTCACGGCAAAAGGAGGAGGAGGAGCTGTGTTTCTGCCTCTGTGCTGCACTGTGAGAGGATCGAGTGCCTGACATCGTGTGCTGGGGGATACGCTGCCCTTTCCCCAGGGGGTGGCGTGTTCTCCAGGTATGGATCCTCGAGCCCCTGACTGCCGCGGTTTTTATACACGTGCCAGCAGCCATAGTGGAACCCCGCGTGCGGCAGGAAGACCCCCTGAAACTGGAGACTTACCTCCTGATTCTCCAGCATCAAGAATCAGCGGCAATGTGACATCGGCGGCCAGTGGAAAGCCTCAGAGAACCCCGCAGCGTGCGGCTGCAAAGCCGCAGGGAACAGGTGACAGCCCTGCTCAGACTACGGGCAGGAGAGGAGCAGCAACCAGGAGCAGCAGAGATCCACTGCAGGAATCCCTGTGTGACTCCAGCAATGCACCGGGCGGGGTCAGGAGAGGTCCTGGGAGGAAAACAAGCCTAGGATCCTCTCTGAGCTCCTCTTCAGAGCAGATAACTCTGCACCCAGGAAAGCTGGATGGAAAAGAAAGGCCCGCTGCTGAGCAGGCAGCGGGTGAGCAGAGAGCAGAGCCGGCGGGTCAGGTTGCTGCACAAGCAGCCTGCGAAGTCTCTGGACCAGGAAAAGCTGCAGGAATGGAGCCTGGAACCCCAAAGGGTGAGGTATGTGAAGCTGGGAGTAGTATTTCTGTGCCTCAGCCCTGAAGGGGTGCTTCAGGTGTAACTAGCAGTGACTTAGCTCCTGGTGTGGTTGCTGGTGTTTCTGGCTCTTCTCCTGGTATCTCCTCTGGTGTACAAGCTGGAGAGGCCAGGAGACTGTTTAATTGGGGTGTCATGAGCCCCACTGAAACCCCCTCATTATACTCATCAAGGGTGGCGTATTTTTTAAACCAGTATGAGGAGGTAAAGAAGCAATTAAAACGACTTAAATTGCAGTATAAGAATGTGAAAGTTCAGGACAACATGTTACCAAGAAGTAAAAAAGCGGTCCTCTCCTCCAGGCTGGAGAAGCTGGAGGAGGAGATTGCGACTTTGGAGGAAAAGAGGGCCTCTATAGTGAAAAATGGAGGGCCGTTTATGGAAAAATTTAAAAATAACTGTCGGTTTGAAAGCATGTCTGGCTCCAGTCCGTTAGGGCTGCGGTCTGGAAGCCAGAGGACGGTGAAGGAGTCGGCGGTGGAATCAGAGGTGGACTCATTACCGGGTGGCCAAGGGGACCCCTCTGAACCAGTTATGTCATCCTCTGGGGATGAAGGCAGGTCTGGGGGGAGACTAATGGTGGAGATCAGGCAGCTGGAATCCCCAGTGGGCAAATTGTATTTCGGTGACGAGGAGGTCCCAGAGGATGAGGTGGTAAAAGAAAAGAAAAAGAAGATCATAAAAGAAGAAGTATTACGTTTTGTGCCTTCTGAACCCATTGCTGAGCCCAGCCCGGTTCCTGTAGTGGAATCAGGCCAAACAGCACGGGAGAATGAATCTGAGATGGTGGCAGAAGGTGTCCCCCTTTCCTGCAGTGGAAAGGAGAACACAGGAGCAGACAGGGTTAAAACCCCTGACAGTGTTGCGGACAAGGTGAAGGATGGAATGGCTGCGGACAAGGCTCAGAAAAAGGCATTAGAAAGGGCCAGGGCAAAATCTGGAAGGTTTATAAAGACACCAGTAAAGAAACCAGTAAAGAAACCATTAAAGTCTGTGGAGGTTGCAGAATCTTCAGGGACTGTGCGGGCTGCAGAGAGGGTGAGGGGTGTGGAGGATAAGAGGTCCTCTGCAGTTCCTGAAATGGGGGGCCCTTCAAACCCTGCCTTTAATGACGCTAGTACTTCTCTAGGGAACCCGACCAGTCTGAGGGGAGTGAAGAGCGATGGGATTGTAAGCAAGGTAAAAGATGTTGCGAGTGGTAACTTAGGAAGAGACGCAAATGAGAGTATGAATGAGAGTATGAATGAGAGTATGAATGAGGACATTGTTACAAATAAGGATGGAAATAGTGAAATGAATGGCGAGGCAAATGAAGATATAACTGGTGAGAGTATGAACGAGGAATTGGTAGCTGCTTATGCAGCAGATACGGAAGTCGAGGAGGAAGAGGCTGAGGAAGAGGCTGACTGGAGGAGGCAGGTTGCAAGGGAAGCAGGGGATTGTGTAAGTCCAAATAGGAGATCATATGCTAGTGTGGCTGCAGGTGACTCTTTGCCCAGGGAATCAGGTAATGGTAACTTGCAACGGCGCCTCTTGGAGGCTTTGAGGAAGGGGAAAGAGACTTCCATGCAGGTGGAGGGTGAACCGGTTAACCTGTCTTTTTGGACAGAGAGACATGGTCTGAGAACCTTCCGAGAGGAAAGAGCGGGAGAGACCGTTTGGTCTCTCCCTACATCCGGGGGGAGCCGTAGGAATGTGGCCCGTCTCTCTTGGAGGAGTGAAGAAGCAACGCCTTCTAGGAAAGACGTTGTAGAGCTTCTCCTGGGGATGGGCTTTGTGGCAAATGACATCTTTGCCCTAATCCATCCCTACGGCACCAAGAGTTTTGATGTTAGTTTTGTTAGACCAGAGAGGCTTGAGCTCTTCTGGTCTAAATATGAACTGGCAAAGAACACCCCGGCCTGGCGGGGATTTTCTGTCCAGGCTATAACCCGCCAGACGATGGTCAAGAAAGTGACGGTATTAACCTGTAACGAATCACTTTCTAGCGTGGACATTATGACATGGCTCAGTCGTTATGGCGAGGTTGGACAATTCCCCGCCAAAGTTCTGGATGATCACGGCATCTGGTCAGGTGCCTGGACCTTCAGCGTAAAGCTGAGGGCACAGGGCAACTCAGTTGCTCATATCCCCTCCTCTGCTTTCTTGGGTAGAGATAGAATTATGGTTTTCTATCAGGGACAGCCGAAGGTCTGCTATAGGTGTGGTAGTCCCACCCACTTTAGCGCATAATGCGACGTTCGCAAGTGTGCAAAGTGTGGGGACATTGGCCATCTTGCCGCATCCTGTAGACGGATTCGGTGTAACCTGTGCGGGGACCTGGGTCATCCCTTCAGTCGTTGTCCGCTTGCCTTTTCCAACAAGGCTCAGGGACGGGCCCGGACTCAAGCGGATGCTAGCCATGAAGCTGGGTCTGTTGTTGAAGAAGGGCCTGCTGCCGGGACTGGGCCAGTTGGTGAAGGGACGAGTGCCGGTGATACCAGCACTGGAAGAAGCAGACAGGGTACAGTTAAGAACTTAAGGCCTTCCAAGATTAAACGGCAAGAAAAACGACGTAGAGATAGGGAGCAGGCGGCAGCTGGTCCCTTGGTTGATCCTCTGGCAGGCCTTTTGGCTGGGGATCCAGGTTGTAGCGACCCAGGGTACAGCGATGAGGAGGGAGGACCTGGGGTTCAGCCTGAGGAAGCCAACCCCTCTACTACATCCGTATCCTCGTACGGCGAAAGCATGGATGAGGATTACAGGATGTGGTTGAGGGATAGGAGGAACAAACGGAGCAAGAGGAAAAAGAAAGGAGAGGGTCGCAAGCCCTCTCTGGAGTGGGATTCATCTGTCCCACTCACCCTTGACCAGATGCCAGAGGAAGAATTAGTCGGGGCCCCTCCTGTGAATCTCTCCAACCGGTATCAGGTCCTTGACGAGGATCCCCCAACTCCAGTTGGGGAGGAGGAGGATGTGGTACCGGAGGGCGCAAAGGCCTCCTCGCAGGTTGCCGGGCCCTGCCCTCCTTCTTCTGGAGGGGGGGCTAAGCCTGATTCCGTGGGCAAACAGAACGGTATGGATGTATCAGTGTGTCTGAAAAGGCAGAAGGAAAATGAAGGATCAGGAGATAATGATGAGGAGAGTGGTGGTGGAGGGGGGAAAAAGAAAGCTATCCAACTCGATCATGTATGATGGCGGAACTCACCCTGTTGACGCTAGCAAGTATTAATGTTGCTAGCATTAAGTCAGACGTGGCCCGTTTTATGGCCTTTGATTTTTTTCAGCCGTATTGATGCTGATATTTTATTTTTGCAAGAGACCTGGTTAACAAGTGTTGAGTTGCTGGCGAAAGCCAAGCAGGAATGGCGGCTCGGTCCGTCATTCTGGTCTCTTGCGGCCGAGCCACGTAGCGGGGTGGCGGTCCTTTTTAAAACCGCCGAAAGAGTAGAATGCAGGAGGATTATCGAGTTGGAAATGGGAAGGTGCCTGATTCTAGATGTCCTCATGGGAAGACAAGAATTAAGATTAATCAACATCTATGGACCACAAAGTAGGTGGGACCGTAAATGTCTTCTTATGAGGATTAAGCCTTTTCTTTTTACCAGCCGACAAGTGATCTTTGGAGGAGACTTTAACAATGTGACTAGAGTCTGTGATAGGGGGGTCCCCAGAGGTGGGCTGGATGCTGATGGCGTCGTCTTGAGTAGAATAGTTGAGGAAGCTCGTCTGGTGGATGCTCATTTACGGCACAAACCGGATCACGTGGATTTCACCTTTAATCAGGGAAATCGTAGGTCTAGAATAGATAGGTTTTATTTGAAGGAGGAGGCTGAGGAAGTGGAATTCTCCGATCACTGTTTAATTAGTTTCTCTCTGAATGTTACAGAGACTCCCCGCATGGGAAAAGGAATATGGAAGTTGAATTCGTCTCTCCTGGAAAAAGCGATGGTAAGACAATCCTTTGAGGATTTCCTTCAGAGCCAGGTACCTTTGGTGGACATGTGCAACAGTAAGTCGGAGTGGTGGGAGATGTTTAAAAAAAGGACGGCAAGGTTTTTCCGAAAGCTCTCTAACCTCAGGAGCTGGGACAGATACCGTCTGTACCAGGAACTGAGGAAGAAACTTGAAAGACTTGTGTCGACGGGAGATAGCCGCGAGGATATCTCTCGTGTGAAATCCTTGCTCAAGAGGTGTCAGTATGATAGGTACGCCTCTTTGGTTACCGAGAGGGATTTCGGGAAATACCGCTCGCCCGACCCTTACGGGAACTGTAAGATGGCAGTAAGAAGTAAACTAGTGTTGGGCCTGGTTGACAGTACGGGCTCCCTGAATAGGTCCAAATCAGGGATCCTGGAGGTCGTCAGGTCCTTCTACTCTCACCTCTTGGGTAGGAAAGAACTAAATCGGGACAGTCTTTCAGCTTTCTTGGCTGGGGCGATTCCCGGGGCGGGAATGGACCCCTCTCTTGATATTTTGACAGAACCTATCAGGAAAGAGGAAGTGAGACTGGCCATTGATGGGCTTAGGCCCAAAAAATCGCCAGGTCCGGATGGCTTAACATCCGAGTGGTATAAGACTTTTAGGGAACAATTAGTTCCTCTCTTGACCGAGGTGTATAATGAATGTCTTTCCTCGGGCACTCTGCCAAGGTCAATGGGTAAGTCCGCCCTGATTTTTCTGTCAAAGGGTAAGGATCCGTCCCGCATTGAGAATTGGAGACCCATATCGCTTCTCAATGTGGACAGAAAGATTTTGGAAAAGATACTCTTCTGCAGATTGGCGAAATTTGCGCCGAAGCTTCTTTCGGGGTCCCAGCATTGTTCAGTTCCCGGGCGGAGCGCTTTTAGCGCCGTTCTCAGTGTCCGAGAGGCCGTGGAACGGGGCAGGGCGGGTCTTTGGAAGGGGCTTTTGTTATCCCTGGATCAGGCTAAGGCTTTTGACCGAGTGAATCACGAATACCTGTGGTCTGTCCTCTTGTGGTATGGTCTACCCGGGAGGTTTGTAGATTGGCTAAAAACCTTGTACAAAGGGGCCGAGAGTTTCCCGTTGGTTAATGGTTGGCTGGGTCGTCCTTTTGAGGTGGCTTCCGGTGTCCGCCAGGGATGTCCTTTAAGCCCTCTGCTGTACGTGTTTGCAATCGATCCTTTCATCAGAAGGGTAGATCGTGGACCGTTGGCGGGGGTGAGGATGGAACTGGCGGTGGGGGGGGCCATCTCTGAAGGTGGTAGCGTATGCCGATGATGTCTCTATTTTTACCTCTTCGGAAGAGGAGGTGGGATGGGTGATGTCGGAGGTGAATCGCTATTCGGAAGTTTCCGGGTCCCAGATTAACCGGGACAAATGTGAGACTCTCTGGCTGGGGGAAGGGGATCCTGTCTTCGATCTCCAGGGCACTCTTCCAGAACCCCAGAAATCAGTAAAGATCTTAGGCATCAACTTTGGCCAAGATGAGGATTATCATCAACAAAATTGGGAGGGTAGACTGAAAGATGTCGCCCAAAAGGTGGACCGCTGGAAGGGGTGGTCTTTATCCCTCAGGGAAAGGGTTCACTTGTGCAAAGCTTACCTGATTCCTGTGCTTTTATATCTGAGCAGTGTCTGTGTCTTGCCAGGCTCTCTCTGGGCAACGGTCTACAGCCTCTTTTTCCAGATGTTATGGGGAAATAGGCTGAACCTAATCAGGAGAGAGGTGACTTACCGCACAAGGAGACTAGGCGGGTTGGATATGGTCAACCCAGTGGTATTTTTAACAAATACCTTCTTGAAAATAAACATTGCAAATCTCTGGAAAGAGAGGGCTCCTTTGTGGGTAATTTCCTGTAGGGAATGGTTCCGGCCCTTCTTCCAGGAATGTGAGACAGGAGGGCGTGTGAAAGACCTGCGTGCGTCACATGGACATCTCCCGGCTTACGTTGCCCCGGTTCTGAAGATCATAAGGCGGTGGGGCCTGAGAAGGACTGAGATAGAGACCATGTCGAGGGGTTCCCTTGACAGGGGGGTCCTGTCTTCTTTCTTCCAGGCGCCGCTGGCCTTGAAGGATTGCCCAAGTCAGGATCTGGAGGGTGGGCTACTTTTGCTTAATTCAGAAAGGATCCCTAAGAAGGTTTGGGATGTGACTTGGCGCTGCTTTCATGGAAAGCTATATGTAAGGGATAATATGAAGTGCAGGAACCCCGAGGAAAGGGGTTGTCCCCGGGAGGGGTGTGGGGGCGTGCTGGAAAGCATGGACCACTTCCTGCTTCACTGTCCCTTTAATATAGAGGTGTACAAAAGGGTGGGGGCTTCCATCGGTTGGCCCAGGCTGGCCGCCTTGTCTTATGCGGAATGGGCCTATGGCGCATTCAAAGACCTTGGTGGGAGGGACCGTCGCACTTTATTTTTAGTCAGTGCAGTGGTTAGGCATCACATCTGGTGTGCACGGTGTCTAGTGTCGACGAGTCGCAAAATCCTCCCAGTGGAAACGGTACATAGGAACATTAGGGGTGACCTGGTGAAGGTGCGCTCTCTGGAGTATGAAAAGTGGGGGGACCCCAAGGCCTCTCGCCTGTGGAGGGGCTTTTGTTTTGGGGTTCCCTGACTGAGTAATACTCCTTGTCCTGGTGGTGGGCTGATCTAGAAGACACAGTTAGAGTTTTGTTTTGTTTTAAGAATAGGATGAAAAGGCTTACAGGCTACTGAACCATAGCCGACAAGTTGTGGGAAGTGTTCGGTGTTGTAGATTTTGGAAAGTAGTTAATTTGTACTGTATTATATTATATTAAGTTATGTTGTAATAATATGTTGTATTATATTAGTAGAGGTGTAGTGGGGCTTAGTTAGGTTGGGAGGGGGGTGTGGGGGGAGGAGGTGGGGTATATGTATATATGTGTATATAAGGGGGGGATATATATATAAAAAATAAAAAAAAATTTAATAAAAGGAAAATATATAAAAAAAATAAATAAAATGTGTGTGTATATATATATATGTGTGTGTATGTATGTATGTATATATACAGTGGGGGAAATAATTATTTGACCCCTCACTGATTTTGTAAGTTTGTCCAATGACAAAGAAATGAAAAGTCTCAGAACAGTATCATTTCAATGGTAGGTTTATTGTAACAGTGGCAGATAGCACATCAAAAGGAAAATCGAAAAAATAACTTTAAATAAAAGATAGCAACTGATTTGCATTTCATTGAGTGAAATAAGTATTTGAACCCCTACCAACCATTAAGAGTTCTGGCTCCCACAGAGTGGTTAGACACTTCTACTCAATTAGTCACCCTCATTAAGGACACCTGTCTTAACTAGTCACCTGTATAAAAGACACCTGTCCACAGAATCAATCAATCAAGCAGACTCCAAACTCTCCAACATGGGAAAGACCAAAGAGCTGTCCAAGGATGTCAGAGACAAAATTGTAGACCTGCACAAGGCTGGAATGGGCTACAAAACCATTAGCAAGAAGCTTGGAGAGAAGGTGACAACTGTTGGTGCGATTGTTCGAAAATGGAAGGAGCACAAAATGACCATCAATCGACCTCGCTCTGGGGCTCCACGCAAGATCTCACCTCATGGGGTGTCAATGGTTCTGAGAAAGGTGAAAAAGCATCCTAGAACTACACGGGAGGAGTTAGTTAATGACCTCAAATTAGCAGGGACCACAGTCACCAAGAAAACCATTGGAAACACATTACACCGCAATGGATTAAAATCCTGCAGGGCTCGCAAGGTCCCCCTGCTCAGGAAGGCACATGTGCAGGCCCGTCTGAAGTTTGCCAATGAACACCTGAATGATTCAGAGAGTGACTGGGAGAAGGTGCTCTGGTCTGATGAGACCAAAATAGAGCTCTTTGGCATTAACTCAACTCGCTGTGTTTGGAGGAAGAAAAATGCTGCCTATGACCCCCAAAACACCGTCCCCACCGTCAAGCATGGGGGTGGAAACATTTTGCTTTGGGGGTGTTTTTCTGCTAAGGGCACAGGACAACTTATTCGCATAAACGGGAAAATGGACGGAGCCATGTATCGTGAAATCCTGAGCGACAACCTCCTTCCCTCTGCCAGGAAACTGAAAATGGGTCGTGGATGGGTGTTCCAGCACGACAATGACCCAAAACATACAGCAAAGGCAACAAAGGAGTGGCTCAAGAAGAAGCACATTAAGGTCATGGAGTGGCCTAGTCAGTCTCCGGACCTTAATCCAATCGAAAACCTATGGAGGGAGCTCAAGCTCAGAGTTGCACAGAGACAGCCTCGAAACCTTAGGGATTTAGAGATGATCTGCAAAGAGGAGTGGACCAACATTCCTCCTAAAATGTGCGCAAACTTGGTCATCAATTACAAGAAACGTTTGACCTCTGTGCTTGCAAACAAGGGTTTTTCCACCAAGTATTAAGTCTTTTTTTGTTAGAGGGTTCAAATACTTATTTCACTCAATGAAATGCAAATCAGTTGCTATCTTTTATTTCAAGTTATTTTTTCGATTTTCCTTTTGATGTGCTATCTGCCACTGTTACAATAAACCTACCATTGAAATGATACTGTTCTGAGACTTTTCATTTCTTTGTCATTGGACAAACTTACAAAATCAGTGAGGGGTCAAATAATTATTTCCCCCACTGTATATGTATATATATTAAAAAAAAATAAAAAATAATAATAATAATTGTGTGTGATACAAACTGGTCGACCCCAGTCCAACTGGGGATGAACTTACGGACTGACAGAGCTCAGGGTTTTCTTTTCCCTTTGAACTTTGAGGGTGGTCAGTTTGTCCGTTTGCAGTGGGGGTTGGTGAAGGGTTTAATAGTTAGTATTTAAGTTAAGGTTTCTGCTTGTGTTTTGTATATTTGTTTTTTATATACGGCTGGCATATAATTATTACATTTTGTATATATGTCTGTATATATGTTTTGTATAAATGGATTTTAGATGAGCATGAAAGCATTTTAATATGTAAATATGTAAAATAGGGGGTTTTGGGGTGGGAGACTGGTCGGGTAAGGGAATAGTATTTTTGCTAGACTCTGTGTTATGTCACTTGTTTGGTTTATTGCTATGTTTGGATAAGTTTTCCATTATGTAAGTTATTTATTTATATTTTAATAAAAAAGTCCAGCAATACAACAGACGATTTTGAGAGATTTAGGCCCCTGTCACCCAGGCACAGCAGGGGTTCATGTCACCCAGCAATAGAACAGACGATTTTGAGAGATTTAGATTTAGGCCCCTGTCACCCAGGCAAAAGGGGGTTCATGTCACCCAGCAATAGAACAGACGATTTTGAGAGATTTAGGCCCATGTCACCCAGGCACAACAGGGGTTAATTCACAGCAAAAGGGGGTTCATGTCACCTAGCAATAGAACAGGGGATTTTGAGAGATTTAGGCCCCTGTCACCCAGGCAAAGCAGGGATTTATTCACGGCAAAAGGGGGTTCATGTTACCCAGCAATACAACAGAGGATTTTGAGAGATTTAGGCCCCTGTCACCCAGGCACAGCAGGGTTTCATTCACGGCAAAAGGGGGTTCATGTCACCCAGCAATAGAACAAACGATTTTGAGAGATTTAGGCCCCTGTCACCCAGGCACAGCAGGGGTTCATTCACGGCAAAAGGGGGTTCATGTCACCCAGCAATAGAACAGAGGATTTTGAGAGATTTAGGCCCATGTCACCCAGGCACAGCAGGGGTTCATTCACGGCAAAAGGGGGTTCATGTCACCAAGCAATAGAACAGACGATTTTGAGAGATTTAGGCCCCTGTCACCCAGGCACAGCAGGGGTTTATTCACGGCAAAAGGGGGTTCATGTCACCCAGCAATAGAACAGAGGATTTTGAGAGATTTAGGCCCATGTCACCCAGGCACAGCAGGGGTTCATTCACGGCAAAAGGGGGTTCATGTCACCCAG
The DNA here is from genome assembly GCF_905171765.1 of Bufo bufo. NCBI lineage: Eukaryota > Metazoa > Chordata > Amphibia > Anura > Bufonidae > Bufo > Bufo bufo. Next base: position 651,367,106 of record NC_053389.1, read on the forward strand.
CAATAGAACAGAGGATTTTGAGAGATTTAGGCCCATGTCACCCAGGCACAGCAGGGGTTCATTCACGGCAAAAGGGGGTTCATGTCACCCAGCAATACAACAGACGATTTTGAGAGATTTAGGCCCCTGTCACCCAGGCACAGCAGGGATTTATTCACGGCAAAAGGGGGTTCATGTCACCCAGCTATACAACAGACGATTTTGAGAGATTTAGGCCCCTGTCACCCAGGCACAGCAGGGGGTTCATGTCACCCAGCAATAGAACAGACGATTTTGAGAGATTTAGATTTAGGCCCCTGTCACCCAGGCAAAAGGGGGTTCATGTCACCCAGCAATAGAACAGACGATTTTGAGAGATTTAGGCCCATGTCACCCAGGCACAACAGGGGTTAATTCACAGCAAAAGGGGGTTCATGTCACCTAGCAATAGAACAGGGGATTTTGAGAGATTTAGGCCCCTGTCACCCAGGCAAAGCAGGGATTTATTCACGGCAAAAGGGGGTTCATGTCACCCAGCAATACAACAGACGATTTTGAGAGATTTAGGCCCCTGTCACCCAGGCACAGCAGGGTTTCATTCACGGCAAAAGGGGGTTCATGTCACCCAGCAATAGAACAGACGATTTTGAGAGATTTAGGCCCCTGTCACCCAGGCACAGCAGGGTTTCATTCACGGCAAAAGGGGGTTCATGTCACCCAGCAATAGAACAGACGATTTTGAGAGATTTAGGCCCCTGTCACACAGGCACAGCAGGGGTTCATTCACGACAAAAGGGGGTTCATGTCACCCAGCAATAGAACAGACGATTTTGAGAGATTTAGGCCCCTGTCACCCAGGCACAGCAGGGGTTTATTCACGGCAAAAGGGGGATCTTGTCACCCAGCAATAGAACAGAGGATTTTGAGAGATTTAGGCCCCTGTCACCCAGGCACAGCAGGGCTTCATTCACGGCTAAAGGGGGTTCTTGTCACCCAGCAATACAACAGACGATTTTGAGAGATTTAGGCCCGTCACCCAGGCACAGCAGGGGTTTGTATACGCCAAAAATGGTAAAATATAGATTTAGGCCCCTGTCACCCAGGCAAAAGGGGGTTCATGTCACCCAGCAATAGAACAGACGATTTTGAGAGATTTAGGCCCGTCACCCAGGCACAGCAGGGGTTTGTATACGCCAAAAATGGTAAAATGTCACCCGACAATTGAAAAAAAGATTTTTTTTAATTTAGGGCACTAAAATTGGCACTTTTTTGCATTAAAATGGCTATAAAATATTCCTTGAAAAGGCTAGAGGAATGTAAAATGCAGTAAAATGTGCTTAATATCATGGCAACTGCTCTGCAAACAAATGTGGACAGGGAAAAAACTTAAAATAAAATAAAATAACTAAAAATTACAAATTATTAACCTGCAACTCAGAGAAGGAGGTGGATATGGAGTCAGAGGTTGAGGAGGCGGTGAATGTGGTGTTGTAGGTGGAGGCAGCAATGGAGGAGGGGGAGGTAGCCAACAATGTTTTTTTTTTATTGAGGTAGGTAGCCCCCAAAATATTGTGACAAATAAAAAAAAGAAAACAAAGAATCATTGCACTTGACTTGAGTAAAAGAATGTATGTTTGATGGTGGTATAAATGTCTATTCTGCACAAGGTACAGACAAGTCTGTCCACGTTGGCTGTGGACAGGCGGCTGCGTTGTCTGTGATGACGCCCCCTGCCGTGCTAAACACACGTTCAGATAATACACTGGCTGCAGGACCGGCCAGCACCTCCAAGGCGTAAAGGGCAAGCTCAGGCCATGTGCCCAATTTGGAGACCCAGAAGTTGAAGGGGGCAGACCCATCATTCAGTTCGTGTAGGCGTGCGCACACATACTGCTCCACCATGTTGGTGAAATGCTGCCTCCTGGTAAGACGTTCCATATCAGCTGGTGGTGGTGGTTGTTGTGGCGTGCTGACAAAGCTTTTCCACATGTCGGCCATGCTAACCCTGCCTTCTGAGGTGCTGGCGGTGCCCCAGCTGCGTTGGCGACCTCTTCCACGTCCTCTGCCTTCGCCTTGTGCTTCCACTGTGCCCCCGCTGTCAGGTGGGAATGCCACCAGCAGCGCGTCTACCAACACTTGTAATCATGCTCCAGTGACAGAATTAAGGACGGTACGTTGTCCTTGTAACAGGGATCCAGCAGCGTGGCCACCCAGTAATCAGAACAAGTTAGAATGTGGGCAACTCTGCGGTCGTTGCGGAGACACTGCAGCATGTAATCGCTCATGTGTGCAAGGCTGCCCAGAGGCAACAAAAAGCAGTCCTCTGTGGGAGGTGTATCGTCTGTGTCCTCTGTATTCCCCCATCCATGCACCAGTGATGGCCATGAGCTGGTCTGGGTGCCACCCTGCTGTGAACATGGTTCCTCCTCCTCCATCTCCTCCTCCTCACCCTCCATCTCCTCATCCTCCAGAACTGTGCCCTGGCTGGACAATTGTGTACCTTGGATTTGTGGGTGCAGGAACCCACCCTCGGAGCCACTTGGGAATGACTGGCCGGAAACCCTACGAAATGATCACTCTTCCTCCTCCTCCTCCTCCTGTGCCACATCCTCTTCCATCATCACCAGGAGAGTTTTTTCAAGGAGGCATAGAAGTGGGATAATAACGCTGAGAACGGCGTTATCAGCACTGGCCATGTTGGTGGAGTACTCGAAACAGCGCAACAAGGAACACAGATCTCACATGGAGGCCCAGTCATTGGTGTGAAGTGGTGCTGTTCCGCCGAGCGACTCACCCGTGCGTGCTGCAGCTGAAACTCCACTATCGCCTGCTGCTGCTCGCACAGTCTGGCCAGCATGTGCAAGGTGGAGTTCCACCTTGTGGGCACGTCACATATGAGGCGGTGAGCGGGAAGGCCGAAGTTACGCTGCAGCGCTGACAGGCGAGCAGCAGCAGGGTGAGAACGCCAAAAGCGCGCACAGACGGACCGCACTTTATGCAGCAGCTCTGACATGTCGGGGTAATTTTTAAGGAATCTCTGCACCACCAAATTTAGCACATGCGCCAGGCAAGGGATGTGCATCAAACCGGCTAGTCCCAGAGCTGCTACGAAATTTCGCCCATTATCGCACACAACCAGGCCGGGCTGAGGCTGACTGGCACAAACCACTCATCGGTCTGTTGTTCAAGGCCCGTCCACAGCTCCTGCGCGGTGTGGGGTTTGTCCCGCAAACAGATACATTTTAAAACTGCCTGCTGTCTTTAACCCTGGCTGTGCTGAAGTTGGTGGTGAAGGTGTTACGCTGACCAGATGAGGGGCTGGTAGAGGATGAGGAAGCGGAGTAGGAGGAGGAAGCAACAGGAGGCAAACTGTAGCGCCCTGCAATCCTCGGTGGTGGAAGGACATGCGCCAAACTGCTATCCGCCTCAGGCCCAGCCGCCACTGCATTTACCCAGTGTGCTGTTATGGAGATATAACGGCCCTGACCGTGCTTACTGGTCCACGTATCCGTAGTCAGGTGCACCTTGCAACAGATGGCGTTGCGCAGTGCACACCTGATTTTGTCCCCTACTTGGTTGTGAAGGGAAGGGATGGCTCGCCTTGAAAAGTAGTGGCGGCTGAGCACGACGTACTGTGGGACAGCCACCGCCATAAGGCCTTTAAAACTATCCGTCTCCACCAGACGGAATGACAGAATTTCAAAGGCAAGTAATTTAGAAATGCTGGCATTCAGGGCTAGGGATCGCGGGTGGGTAGGGGGGTACTTCCTCTTCCACTCCAGCGTTTGAGATATGGAGAGCTGAACGCTTCCGTGTGACATTGTGGAGATGCTTGGTGACCCAGGTGTTGGTGTTGCTGGCAGATCCTCTGTTTGTGGGGTGCCAAGTGGCACTGTCACTCCAGAGGTGGATGAAGAGGCCGCGACTGCAGCAGTAGAGGAAGCAGGAGGAGCCAGAGACCTTTCTTGGTTTTTGAAGTGTCTACTTCACTGCAGCTCGTGCGTTGCACTTAAATGCCTGGTCATGCAGGTTGTGCTCAGGTTGAGAACGTTTATGCCTCGCTTCAGGCTCTGATTGCACAGCGTGCAAACCACTCGTGTCTTGTCGTCAGCACATTGTCTGAAGAACTGCCACGCCAGGGAACTACTTGGAGCTGGCTTTGGTGTGCTGCGGTGGGCAGTAGGAGGCATACTGTCTAGAGGATGGCTGCTCCGCTTTTGCACCCTGCTCCCTCTTCTGCTGTGCTGGTGGCTCTGTGCGACCACCGCCTCTTCCTCCGAACTACATCGGTCACTCGCATGACCTTGACTCCATGTGGGGTCGAGGACCTCATCGTCCTCCACATCATCTTCCACCCAGTCTTCACCCCTGACTTCCTTGTCGGTCTGCACGCTTTCGAAAGCCCCAGCAGTTGGCACCTGTGTTTCGTCATCATCCGAGACGTGCTGCGATGGTCCTCCCATGTACTCATCTTGAAAAATAAGTGGTTGGGCATCGGTGCACTCCATCTCTTCCACTTCTGGGGCAGGGCTAGGTGGATGGCCCTGGGAAACCCTGCTAACAGAGTCATCAAAAAGCAGAAGAGACTTCTGCATGACTTGGGGCTCAAACTGCTTGGCTGATTTGCAAGGGGGTGAGGTGAAAGACTGATGGACATCGGCTGCAGGTGCCAACTGTGGTCTTTCAGCAGGAGACTGGGTGGGAGACAATGTGAAGGAACTGGATCCACTGTCAGCAGCCCAATCTACTATCGCCTGAACTTGTTCAGGCCTCACCATTCGTAGAGCAGCATTAGGCCCGACCAAATACCGCTGCAGGTTTTGTCGCCTACTCGCACCTGAGGAAGGGGTTTCACTTGTGCATGTAGCTGGCACAGATCGACCACGTTCTCTCCCTGCAACAGGAGCTCCACCAGCAGCACCATGACCTGGGCAACGTCCCTTATTTGACGGTCTCCTAATATTGTTTGAATTTAGGATCTTGCCCTAAATGGGTGTTTAATTAATAGTAAAAAATAACGACAGTATGTAAAGGGTGTATCTCACACGGCCTGAACCAGACTAGGCCTCAATTAAAGATTTCTTTGCACAAATTGGCTGTATTTCAAATAGCTGTATTTTAAATGGCTGTATTTCAAATGCCTAATTCAAACCCCTGTATGTATAGGGGGGATCTCAGAGAGCCTGAACCTCTGTAGGCCTGAAGTAAATATATCTTTGCACAAAAAGGCTGTATTTCAAATGGCTGTATTTCAAATGGCTGTATTTCAAATGCCTGACTTAAACCCCTGTATGTAGGGGGGTATCTCACACGGTCTGAACCTGTGTAGGCTTGAAGTAAATATATCTTTGCACAAAAAGGCTGTATTTTAAATGGCTGTATTTCAAATGCCTGATTCAAACCCCTGTATGTAGGGGGGTATCTCACACGGTCTGAACCTGTGTAGGCCTGAAGTAAATATATCTTTGCACAAAAAGACGGTATTTAAAATGACTGTATTTCAAATGCCTAATTCAAACCCCTGTATGTAGAGGTGGTATCTCACAGGGCCTCGACCTCTGTAGGCCTGAATTCAATATTGGTGCACCAAATGGCGGTATTTAAAATCTCTGAATGTAACCCAAATGTACTAAGGGTGTATCTCACAATGACATCTGCATCAAAGGCTGCCAACGAAATTTTTGGAGCACAAACTACTGTTTGTTTAACAACTGAATTTGACAGCAGTATATAAGCCTGTAATTTCACACGTGCTGATGATGCAAGGCGTGAAAATTTTATTTTTTGTCAAATAAGTGTGTTTTTCAAACCCCAGAAAACGATGGGTGTATTTCTAGCTTAAATTGCACACTGACTAATACAGATGTTGTAGATTGACCAAAAAGTCTTTTTTTGCTAACAGAATATGAATGCTGTATATATTTAACTTGAATTTAACACTTGCAGATCTGGCAAATACTGTTTTTTGAAAAACAAAGTGTGTTTTTCAAACCCCAGAAAATGATGGATGTATTTCTAGCTTAAATTGCACACTGACTAATACAGATGTTGTAGATTGCACAAAAAGTCTTTTTTTGCTAACAGAATATGAATGCTGTATATATTTAACTTGAATTTAACACTTGCAGATCTGGCAAATACTGTTTTTTGAAAAACAAAGTGTGTTTTTCAAACCCCAGAAAATGATGGGTGTATTTCTAGCTTAAATTGCACACTGACTAATACAGATGTTGTAGATTGCACAAAAAGTTTTTTTTTGCTAACAGAATATGAATGCTGTATATATTTAACTTGAATTTAACACTTGCAGATCTGGCAAATACTGTTTTTTGAAAAAAAAATGTGTGTTTTTCAAACCCCAGAAAATGATGGGTGTATTTCTAGCTTAAATTGCACACTGACTAATACAGATGTTTTAGTTTGCCCCCAAAAAATGGTGATTTGTAATGTCCCAAAAGCTCATATGCAGTGCTGGTGCACTGAGCATGCATAAAATGGCTGCCGCCGCTGCCACCCACCTAACTAACAGAATTCTAAAAGTTAGTATTTTTGGTCAATGAGCTCAGGGCAGGGTAAAACGATAGTGCCCTGCACCCACACAACTATTTGTCTGTAGATCGCTGAGTTAGATTCTCTACTATGCTCTCCCTGAAATCACAAGTCCAGCAGCATCCTCTCCCTACACTTGTAACAGCAGAGTGACATGCAGCGCTACGTGACCCAAGCTTATATAGAGCCTGGGTCACATGCTGCTCTGGCCAATCACAGCCATGCCATTAGTAGGCATGGCTGTGATGACCTCTTGGGGCAAGTAGTATGATGCTTGTTGATTGGCTGCTGTGCCGCCAAGAAAGCGGCGAACACCGAACTTTAACCCGAACTTTTACTAAAATGTTCGGGTTCGGGTCCGGGGTCCAAAAATCCTAAAGTTCGGTACGAACCCGAACTTTACAGTTCGGGTTCGCTCAACCCTATCACTAGAACAATACACTGAATCTAATCATCAGGTTGCAGCAGTATAAAGCCCTTTAAGTGCCCTCCATACAATAGAACGCCTCCAGAAGTGCCCTCCACTAAGTATAATGCCCCTAAGCACCCCTCCATATAATAGAACGTCTCCAGAAGTGCCCACTGCTCAGTATAATGCCCAAATCAGTGCCCTTAGCTCCCCCTTCCTGTTCTAGTCGCCAGTCAGGTCACCACTGATGTAACACTTATTACCTATCCGGCTCCTGAGCTTCGGTTCACTTGCTTGTCAGCCCGAGTCATCCGATAGCTGACTCAGCAAGTGAATCAAAGATTCGATCAACTGTGCATGCGCATTGCGCACCACCTGAGCTTTGGTTCACTTGCTTGTCAGCCGACTCAGCAAGTGAACTGAAGATTCAATTCATGAATCGGTTCTTTTAAATGAACTGATTCAAATGAACAGATTCATGTAAAAGATCCGAACTTCACATCTCTAACAGGAAGCACAGCATAATTTGCAAATAAAACCATCAACAAATATCCTATCACTCTTCCCAATAACTGGACGACAAACAGTATCAGGAGCAGGACTCTGTTTAATGCCACATACCCTACTTTTATGCCCCTCTCCCATGCAAGGGAGACACCTACAGAAAATTATCCATTCTTTAATCACAGACTGGTTACAGGCCACACATCCCCTCCCCTCAGTCTGAGAAGTAATTTAATCAACAATCCATTTGAGACATCCATTGTAGCCATTGTGTTTCTACCGCACAACCAGACGAATGCTCAGCAGGTTACATACTGATTAGGGAATTAAACCTAACATTGTAAATACATTCAACAGTACAGATGAAACATCCATTGTAGCCGAAACGCAATCCGCTACAAGCACTAATGAAATGCAATCTTAAGGGAGATCTTTATCTTTTAGTTGTAATATGATAATTTTACATGAAATACTGCCTTTAAACACTGAATATACCAATGATAAACTCTGCTTAAATAGAATATTAAAATCTAGTCCTCTCTCAGCCTTTCTGCAAGCCACTTTAGCCCTCCGTCTAATAATCAAGTGACCGTGAAAACTAAATCAACAGCGAGGGAGGGCGTGCTGGCAGCAGATCTTCAAAATGCGGCTTGGCAGACAGTGTAACGCCGGCAGACTCAAAATATTATATACCCAACATAGCACCATCCAATAACCCCTTATCTAATTTCCGAACAGTTGCTTGTTTTCACTAAAAGTCAATAACCCAGCCACAATACCGTAAAGGACACCTTTCTAACAAATCCCATGTTACCTCATCCTACCTTGTAAATTTGGCTAGTTTTACCCATCTGGAACACTGTTTTTTGAATGTTATATAATGCCAAAAAGAGGCAAATACACTTTGTGGTTTATCATAATCCCATGCAGATCCCTCCATACAGTATATGAATTTCTGGATCTTTAACTTTGTTATGATTTATGAGTTCTTTGTCAAAATTCTTAACATTCTGTGATTACAGGGGTTCCCGTTCCATCTATAAAGAGGAGAGGACCGAGAAAACCTGTGCTGAATGTGGTGGTGATGGAGGTCTCCACCACAGATGAGGATTCAGAAGAGAAGGCAGGACCCTCAGATGATGTAGTGGCCCCTCCACCACCTGATGGCCATATGATGGCTACATATAAAGGTGATTAGCCAGGACCCTCCCAGGAGCTGCAGCCTCAGATGACAGACACACCTGATGTGGGAGAAGAGGTGGAGGTTGAAGACGGTGGACCCTCCCAGCCACCACAAGAACCCCCCACCACTCCAGATGATGAGAATGAGGAGGATGTTGTAACCAACCCCCGCCAAGAGGGTAAATATCTGCACATAGCAATATAATTATATATCTATACCACGTAATCTGAATTGCAAGTAATTTAATTTTATTTTCTAATCTAACAGTACTGCTGTGTTTGAAAAAAAATATAGAAATTATTCAGCGTGAACATGATGCCAGCATGCGATAAATGCAGAGGCTAATGGCCAAGATGAAGGCACAGCACCTCAAACAAACGAGGCACATGTTTATGGTTTATAACCAACTTAAAAAGTTGCCATAGAGGCATGTTTGTTAATAAAAAAAAATTGGTTCTGTTCTAATGTCTAACTGCATTCTTTCATATTGTTCTGTGTTAGCATAATTTCTGTCTGTCCTGATCATATTGAGTTTAGTGTAGACCGTACCCTCCACTGTTACATTAACCTGCTGCTGCTGTCTGTCCTGATCCGTATGACTTTGCACTAGGACTCAAGGGGCCTTCCTGCAACCTGATAACTTTAAATATATATATAAAAAAGGATGTATGTGTATGTATGTATGTATGTATGTATGTGTGCATGTTCCGCAAAAACTCAAAAACCCAACCAGCAAATTCAATGAAACTTGGTATACACATCCCTTGCTACCTGGAAAGAAATCTTGCGGGGGTCTCAGCTCTCTAGAACGTACCGTTCCCAAGATATTTACAAAATATCACCTGCATTAGCCAATACAAGCCTGCCTCCAGCCTTTCGCTTAAATCCTAACTGCCAACTGACGGGCACTGTGGAGTTCACAGATAAAGGGCTGGTCACCGTGAAACTCACTGTTAAAGGGGCGGCATTGCTAAAGTCACTGTTATTTAAAATAAGTTAGCAATAAATAAATACCCGAGCAACGCGGGGTCCACAGCTAGTTTATGTATTAAATAACAATATCAAACATACGAAAGCAAACGATTAAACGTAATAAAATATTTATTTACAAATAGAAAGTATGTAAAATATAAAAAAAATCCTCTAAGGCAAACCTTGGAGTTCTTTCTGGATGTCCAGCAACTCCTTATTCCGGATCTTTCTATGCTCCTCCAGCAGGGCCGGTACAAGGCAGGGGCCGAAGGAGCGGGTGCCCTGGGCGCTACCATTTGCGGACAGGAGGGGGGCGCAGGTGAAGTGCCAGCAGCAGTGGCGTCGCCAGGGGGGGGGCAGAGGGGGCCACGGCCCCCCCTACATCATGCTGTGCCCCCCCAACTAAAATGACCCCCCCCCCAAGTGAGCAGCCGCCGCCGGGCACAGGGAGATGAGCGCTTCCATTGCGCTCATCTCCATTGTAAACTGTCTGTGCCAGCGGAGGTGCAGGGGAGGGAGAGGCGTGTCCCTTCCCTTTCCTCTGATAGGCTGCAGGCAGGCACCGAAGTGGAGGAGAGGCCCCACCCCCTAATTACTCCTGTTTACCTTTCTAAAGCTAAAGGACCTTTGATGATGTCATCACAGGTCCTGTAAGGGAACTGCACAGTGTAAAGTGTAGTTCCCAGGTTAGAACAGTGCATCTGCCAGGACCTGTGATGACATCATCTTCAACATCACAGGTCCTGCAGAATCTAGCAAAGGAACTGCACCAAAAATGGTGTAGTTCCTAGGTTTCAAAGGTACATCTGCCAGGACCTGTGATGACATCATCACAGGTCCTTCAACCCCTAACAGCAAGTATTAAAAGTTCACAAGCAGCTCTGTATTGATCCATACAGACTGGAATGGAGAGGTAAGAGGAGGTCCTCCACTTTTCATCATTTACCCCCCCCCCCTCCATGCCCTGTTTTTACTCATTGCTCACTCATGTATACTACTTCAGACAGTTACCACTACCTCATGTACCTCACAGTGACTATAATGCATAACTGACCACATATTTCTATAAACACTGCATCTACAGTATTATACCTTCTATGTGTCACATCAATACACTGCTCTGTATATATATATATATATATATATATATATACACACACATACATGCACACACACTGCATATATTACACAGTATTATACATGCAATATGTACAGATATATAGTATATACCGCAGTGCACTGATATGTGAGGTATGAGGTATAATAGATGCTGTGTGTACAGATATCAGTACACTTCTGTATATACTATATATGTGAGGTACGAGGTATAATAGATGCAGTGTGTACAGATATATAGTATATACAGCAGTGTACTGATATGTGAGGTACGAGGTGTCAATACACTGCTGTATTTACTATATACCTGTACACACTGCATCTATTATACCTCGTACCTCACATATTACACTACTGTATATACTGTATACACTGCATATATTATACCCCGTACCTCACATATCAGTACACTGCTGTATATACTATATACCTGTACACACTGCATCTATTATACCCTGTACCTCACATATCAGAACACTAGGGAATATACTATATACCTGTACACACTGCATCTATTATACCGCGTACCTCACATAACTGTACACTGCTGTATATAATATACATCTGCATCTATTATACCTCTTTTGTGTGCCAGGGCTGTTTTGTAATCCCATTCCGGCCCTGATGGCATAAATTATAAAACGCAGCAGCAAGAATAGTTCATGGAACAAAGGGAGGGGCTATAAAAGGGGAATGGGGGCCCAATTTAGATTCCTGCTATGGGGCCCAGTGATTTTTATGTACGCCCCTGGCTGCAGGCACTAGGCCGGCAGCCTATCAGAGGCCGGCGCAATGACGTCATCGTGCCGCCTGAGCCTTACATTACAGCGTGGGACACAGGAAGAGGCTGCATCGCATCGCTGACACTTAGGTAAGTATAAGTGTTTTTTTTTTGTTTTTTTTACAATAGTGTTACTGGCACATTGGGGGGGCTTATTACAAAACTGGCACATGATGATGGGGGGGACTTTATACTGGCACATGATGATGGGGGGGAACTTTATAGTGTCTGTGACTTTCAAAGTCCCACAGCCCTTTGTTCTATTGCTTTAAGTATATTCTTGTTTTGAAACAACATTGATTCTTTCTTAAAAACGGGGGGGGGGGGGGGGGGGGGCGCAGTTTGCCATCTTCGCCCTGGGCACCAAATGGCCTTGTCCCAGCCCTGTCCTCCAGCTTCCTGAATTTAGTATCCAGCTGACGCTGATGCTGCTGTAACCTGGCTTGAAGTAGCCGGATTTTATTTTGTTGGGCTTTTATAGCCAGCATTTCATTGGCTTCAGCTTTCTGATGCTCATGGAGCCTTCTTTTCAGTTTTCGAAAAACTGTTAGGATAAAAAAAAAATTACAATGATTTTCAATTATGATGAAGGCAGTTAGTGGTTTGTGTGGAGTTTTTGTTACAGTACTGTCCATTTACAGAACAAAACATTTTTTTATTACAGTTTTAAAAATTATATAGTTGGTTATTTAGTATTTCAATATAGTATAATGTTATTTAGTGGGTAATTATTGCAAGTTCATTAGAGTATAATAGTATTTAGTTGGTTTCTTTGAGATGAAAGAAGAATCTACACTTTCGTGTTGCTAAGCATTTCTGTTGCCCATGGTCAATATGAATAACACATGAAAGTTCTCATCTTAAAATATAATTTCTAATACAAAAGAGCTATAAGATTTTTTTGAGTGCAAATTGTAAACAAAACTTTTTTAAAAGGGATTTTGGACACACTACAAGATCTAAATAGTCTTCTATAGACATAGTCGTGGCACCAGGTATCGGAGATGCCATCAATTTAAAGACAATAATATGTACTCAGCCCCTTATCTGCAAGATAATAACGGACTTATTATGATGGTCTTTGATATGTTTGTATCTTATATTTCAAATGCCCATTCATTCCGCCATGTCTCCCTTCTTATTGTACTGTATATATGACAGATGAAAGGACTGTTGAGTTCTTGGAAGCTCGCTATGTGACATAGTAATTATTATTTTTTGGCCATTAAAAGGTATCAAGCCGCCACAACTCTTATTTTGTATTTCTTAATGAGAGTACAGAATTACTTTGTTATAGTTATGTAATGTTTAATGTGAATTAGTTGGGTACTTTATGGTTTTAATGTAGATTTTTTTAATTTGAATTTTTGTTTCTATTTCTCTACTTTTTTCTAATTTAAAACATTTTAGGCCCTTTTTCTTATAAACATTGTATGGATATTTAATTATATAGCTGTGTGCACATATTTACCCTCCTGGTGGGGGGTGTAGACCTCCTTTTCCCCCTCTTCTGGAGGTGGGGGAGAGGAATCCCCTGGCTGAGATGGTCCTGGATAGGGTCCAGGCTGCTCCTCCTCTGCCTGCTCTTCCAACTCTTCCTCCTCACCCGTTGCGACCACCTTTTTTTTAGATTTTCTGTGTCTCACAGAAGGAACGGGAACCCCTGTAATCACAGAATGTTAAGAATTTAGACAAACAACTCATAAATCATAACAAAGGTAAATATAAAAAAAATTCCTATATGGAGGGATCTGCATGGGATTCTGATTATCCACACAGTGGATTTGCCTCATTTTGGTGTTATATAACATGCCAAAACCAGTGTTACAGATGGGTAAAACTGGCCTAAGTTAAAAGGTAGGATGACGTAACAGGGGTTATTTGATGGTATTATGTTGGGTATATAATTTTTTTTGGCTGTCATCGTTATACTGTCTGCCCAGCCGCATTTTTAATACAATCTTACCTTTCATATAGCATTTAATTTGTGGTTTATGAGGTTAATTTACTGGGTGGGGTGTGTGTGTATATATATTTATAAATATATAGTAGAAAGGCACAAGGGACTATAATAGATGGAAGATATGTGTCACCGAGGATCCTGGCCTCGGTGAAGTAGGAGCCACTAGTGCATATGTCCGCAGCAGTTGCTGACGAACACTTTGGTAGTTAGCATAGCTGTGAAACACTAATATGGGATGGCTCTTATTGGGAGTAGTCATAGAGTTGGGCGGGTGACTACTCCACACAATCCAGGCCAGGTTTTGAATGGCTTACAAAAGTCAGCCAGCAGGGTCAGGTGGGGGTGATTACATGGCTGACGGTGGAGCTCTGGATGGCTGGGTGTTTGGAACTGAGTGAAAGACCAGAGGGTCTCTGCTGGGATACAGAGGACAATGCAAGATACTCTGTGGGGTTTACGGTACTGTGCCTTACTTGTGTGATTGTTTTTTCTTTAAGTGTCAGCTGGAGTAAGCCGATCACTGCTGCCTGTTGATTGTTTGTGTGCCAACAATAAAGGACACTTGTTATTTTAAGATTTCACCGTAAAAAGGCTGCTGTGTATTTATCTGAAGGCTACTATTTGGGAATCCCTACAATATCTATACTAGTCAATGACCCGGCATTGCTCGGGTATTTATTCATAGCAATTTTATATTAAATAACAGTGACTTTAGCAATGGCCAGCCGTTTAACAGTGACTTTCACAATGACCGGCCGTTTAACAGTGAGTTTCACGGTGACCGCCCCTTTAACGGTGACTGACGGTGACCGCCACTTTAACAGTGATTTTCACGGTGACAGGCCCTTTAACAGTGATTTTCACGGTGACCGGCCCTTTAAAAGTTAGTTTCACGGTGACCGGCCTTTTAAAAGTGAGTTTCACGGTGACCAGCCCTTTAAATGTGAACTCCACAGCGCCCGTCAGTTGGCAGTTAGGATTTAAGTGAAAGCTTGGCAGGCTTGTATTGGCTAATGCAGGTAATTTTTTTTTATATATCTCGGGAACGGTACGTCCTAGAGAGCTGAGACCCCCGCGAGATTTCATTCCAGGTAGCAAGGGATGTGTATACCAAGTTTCATTGAATTTGATGGTTGTGTTTTTGAGGAACATACATAAATACTTACATACATACGTAAATATATATATTCTTGAATCCCATGCAAATTACGTGGGGGATGTATGTAATGGTCGGGGACTTTGACCTGAATACTGAATCATGTTTGCAGTTTATGTAGATATAAACAAAAAGACCTATATATATTTATGTGTGTGAAATGTATGAAAGCATCAGGTGACATCATACATCAGTACCGCGCTGTGTTTATAACTATATATATATATACAATCTCAGCGAGGTAGAGATGTATAATGTAATCAGAAGATTTTGGACATGTCACAACAGGTATTAAGTAATCATTTGAAAAGGGATGAAACACAGATGTAGTAGAGTTAACACACATGCCTTATGAGACGTGTTATGTAAACTTAATGCAGTTAAATGCGTTACGCTATTTTTTAAAATGGCTTTTGTTTCAAAATTACGGGATGAGTTAAGATATTTGAGAGGTCGTGTGTTAACCATACTACATCTGTACGGATTAGCAGCATTACTGAATATATACATTACAGAGTGTTGTAGAGAGAGATACAAAATTCATGTAAGCATTGTACCTGGGCATAATCGTTGACTATATTCTTGTACAAGATCAGGGTAAAGGTGCTTTAGGTCGCAAAACTTCTTTTGTAGGGCTTCCTTCTTGTGCCTTTTCCCATGCTTTAAATACAGTTCGGTCCGGACAGACATTATGATCCATTCTTTTTCTTTGTTTTTCCGGGTCAGATGATATCCCCGCTCCAGAAAGCGCTGAAGGATAAAGATTAAAGCATATAATCCACATTGTTTTAATATACAAATATTTTAAAAAATATCCTCAACAAATAAGCAAAAAGTAGTTACGCCTTTGAAGGGGAAATATTAGATTTAATGTTACGGTTATAAGATCGGATTGTATTGCGATTGTATGTGTGTGAGGTCTGAGCAATCAGATATTAGCCAGCTAAGCTGCGATGTACCTGTCTAGTAAGTGACGGTATGGTATGGGGTGTAAAGCTGGTTTGCATCCCCGTGGTGCACCCTGGGTAACGCTAAATAAACCAGCAAATACACTGCTCAAAAAAATAAAGGGAACACTTAAACAACACAATGTAACTCCAAGTCAATCACACTTCTGTGAAATCAAACTGTCCACTTAGGAAGCAACACTGAGTGACAATCAATTTCACATGCTGTTGTGCAAATGGGATATACAACAGGTGGAAATTATAGGCAATTAGCAAGACACCCCCAATAAAGGAGTGGTTCTGCAGGTGGTGACCACAGACCACTTCTCAGTTACTATGCTTCCTGGCTGATGTTTTGGTCACTTTTGAATGCTGGCGGTGCTTTCACTCTAGTGGTAGCATGAGACGGAGTCTACAACCCACACAAGTGGCTCAGGTAGTGGAGCTTATCCAGGATGGCACATCAATGCGAGCTGTGGCAAGAAGGTTTGCTGTGTCTGTCAGCGTAGTGTCCAGAGCATGGAGGCGCTACCAGGAGACAGGCCAGTACATTAGAAGACGTGGAGGAGGCCGTAGGAGGGCAACAACCCAGCAGCAGGACCGCTACCTCCGCCTTTGTGCAAGGAGGAACAGGAGGAGCACTGCCAGAGCCCTGCAAAATGACCTCCAGCAGGCCACAAATGTGCATGTGTCTGCTCAAACGGTCAGAAACAGACTCCATGAGGGTGATATGAGGGCCCGACGTCCACAGGTGGGGGTTTTGCTTACAGCCCAACACAGTGCAGGACGTTTGGCATTTGTCAGAGAACACCAAGATTGGCAAATTCGCCACTGGCGCCCTGTGCTCTTCACAGATGAAAGCAGGTTCACACTGAGCACATGTGACAGACGTGACAGAGTCTGGAGACGCCGTGGAGAACATTCTGCTGCCTGCAACATCCTCCAGCATGACCGGTTTGGCATTGGGTCAGTAATGGTGTGGGGTGGCATTTCTTTGGAGGGCCGCACAGCCCTCCATGTGCTCGCCAGAGGTAGCCTGACTGCCATTAGGTACCGAGATGAGATCCTCAGACCCCTTGTGAGACCATATGCTGGTGCGGTTGGCCCTGGGTTCCTCCTAATGCAAGACAATGCTAGACCTCATGTGGCTGGAGTGTGTCAGCAGTTGCTGCAAGACGAAGGCATTGATGCTATGGACTGGCCCGCCCGTTCCCCAGACCTGAATCTAATTGAGCACATCTGGGACATCATGTCTCGCTCTATCCACCAACGTCACGTTGCACCACAGACTGTCCAGGAGTTGGCAGATGCTTTAGTCCAGGTCTGGGAGGAGATCCCTCAGAAGACCGTCCGCCACCTCATCAGGAGCATGCACAGGCGTTGTAGGGAGGTCATACAGGCACGTGGAGGCCACACACACTACTGAGCCTCATTTTGACTTGTTTTAAGGACATTACATCAAAGTTGGATCAGCCTATAGTGTGTTTTTCCACTTTAATTTTGAGTGTGACTCCAAATCCAGACCTCCATGGGTTAAAAAATTTGATTTCCATTTTTTAATTTTTGTGTGATTTTGTTGTCAGCACATTCAACTAGGTAAAGAATAAAGTATTTCAGAAGAATATTTAATTAATTCAGATCTAGGATGTGTTATTTTTGTGTTCCCTTTATTTTTTTGAGCAGTATACTTTTTGTCCAACAAAAAAACCTCATGGACATAAAATTAAATCTATATATATATATTGTGTGTATGGTATATACAGTGGGATGCGAAAGTTTGGGCAACCTTGTTAATCGTCATGATTTTCCTGTATAAATCGTTGGTTGTTACGATAAAAAATGTCAGTTAAATATATCATATAGGAGACACACACAGTGATATTTGAGAAGTGAAATGAAGTTTATTGGATTTACAGAAAGTGTGCTATAATTGTTTAAACAAAATTAGGCAGGTGCATAAATTTGGGCACTGTTGTCATTTTATTGATTCCAAAACCTTTAGAACTAATTATTGGAACTCAAATTGGCTTGGTAAGCTCAGTGACCCCTGACCTACATACACAGGTGAATCCAATTATGAGAAAGAGTATTTTAGGGGGTCAATTGTAAGTTTCCCTCCTCTTTTAATTTTCTCTGAAGAGTAGCAACATGGGGGTCTCAAAACAACTCTCAAATGACCTGAAGACAAAGATTGTTCACCATCATGGTTTAGGGGAAGGATACAGAAAGCTGTCTCAGAGATTTCAGCTGTCTGTTTCCACAGTTAGGAACATATTGAGGAAATGGAAGACCACAGGCTCTGTTCAAGTTAAGGCTCAAAGTGGCAGACCAAGAAAAATCTCGGATAGACAGAAGCGACGAATGGTGAGAACAGTCAGAGTCAACCCACAGACCAGCACCAAAGACCTACAACATCATCTTGCTGCAGATGGAGTCACTGGGCATCGTTCAACCATTTGGCGCACTTTACACAAGGAGATGCTGTATGCGAGAGTGATGCAGAGGAAGCCTTTTCTCCGCTTGAGGTGGGCTAAAGCCCATTTGGACAAGCCAGCTTCATTTTGGAATAAGGTGCTGTGGACTGATGAAACTAAAATTTAGTTATTTGGCCATAACAAGGGGCGTTATGCATGGAGGAAAAAGAACACAGCATTCCAAGAAAAACACCTGCTACCTACAGTAAAATATGGTGGTGGTTCCATCATGCTGTGGGGCTGTGTGGCCAGTGCAGGGACTGGGAATCTTGTCAAAGTTGAGGGACGCATGGATTCCACTCAGTATCAGCAGATTCTGGAGACCAATGTCCAGGAATCAGTGACAAAGCTGAAGCTGCGCCGGGGCTGGATCTTTCAACAAGACAACGAGCCTAAACACTGCTCAAAATCCACTAAGGCATTTATGCAGAGGAACAAGTACAATGTTCTGGAATGGCCATCTCAGTCCCCAGACCTGAATATAATAGAAAATCTGTGGTGTGACTTAAAGAGAGCTGTCCATGCTCGGAAGCCATCAAACCTGAATGAACTAAAGATGTTATGTAAAGAGGAATGGTCCAAAATGCCTTCAACCAGAATCCAGACTCTCATTGGAGCCTACAGGAAGCGTTTAGAGGCTGTGATTTCTGCAAAAGGAGGATCTAATAAATATTGATTTCATTTCTTTTTTGTGGTGCCCAAATTTATGCACCTGCCTAATTTTGTTTAAACAATTATAGCACACTTTCTGTAAATCCAATAAACTTCATCTCACTTCTCAAATATCACTGTGTGTGTCTCCTATATGATATATTTAACTGACATTTTTTATCGTAACAACCAACGATTTATACAGGAAAATCATGACGATTAACAAGGTTGCCCAAACTTTCGCATCCCACTGTAGTGTGTGGTATATATTGTATGGCAGGAAAACGGACGTGCAATGTGCATGTGATAGATATTTATCTGTTGTCCATGCATACATGCTACTGACATAGTGCTGCGAAGTAACAAGAATACTTAGTGCACCAATCTGTAATATCTACTATTGGGGGGGGAGGAAAAAAAAACGTATCAATGTAGTTCTTATTGGCATATACGAATATTTTGCAACAGTCGATCTACATATGAATAATTTATACATTGTTCGAGTGTTTCTAAATATTGTTCTGGCATGCAATATATAATAAAATACAATACTGTAATACAATATTACTTACAGTGAGAATAACTTCTTCATCCTCATTAAAGGTTTTTCGCCCCATTTTATCTACAGGATTTTATTTTCGGAAGACTGCCAATCCACTAGTAACCAAAGCGAAACCGAAACCAGGTCATGTGACGCGATTACGTCAGACTATCGCGTCCTCACGCGATCATTCATAACGTTTCCGATTTTCGGGTAAAAATCATGAATTCGAATATAAAGATTGATTCCACCCTACTTCTTTCTATATAGCGAATATTCTTTTTTTTTTTTCAACTAGTACAGTTGTTCGGCATACTACTCCCCGACAAGCGTCCCCATCACCCTGGGAACAACTGTGGGTTAGAATATACCATTGGATCTGAGTTTTCACGATCGTAGGTAAAACTCACATCCAATGGTATATTATATAACCCACAGCCGTTCCCATGGTGACGGGACGCTTGTCGGGGAGCAGTATGCCGAAGTGAAATAACAGAACACATCGAAAAAAAGACGATTATTCAAAATAACGAATATATTCGCTATATTGCTATAACTTTGTTTTTTAGAATTTTACGAATATTCTAAAAAACTTAGTTATAGCAATATAGCGAATATTAGTAAAATACACAAATAGACTGTAATTTAGCTAATATAGTGCTATAGTATTATTTTTTTTGTCTAATTTTTTTTCTCTTCTGAACTTCATATTTGGGAAAAATTCACACTATTAAAAAAATATATATATAGCACTATATTAGCTAAATTACAGTCTATTTGTGTATTTTACGAATATTCGCTATATTGCTATAACTTCATTTTTTAGAATATTCGTAATATTCAAAAAAACTAAGTTATAGCAATATAGCGAATTTTCTTAAAATACACATATTAGCCATAGCCATAGCCAACCAATAGGAAAGCTGCCTTATACAGTTAAAAGAAAATTGCAATACGCGAATAATTAAATCGCATATTATTCGCGAGAAATAGAATAATGACAAATATTAGATTTTGACGAATATAAAACGAATATTCAATCGAATATTCGCAAAATATCGCGAAATCGAATATGGCACGTCCCGCTCATCACTACTGACTGAGAGCCAGTAAGCCTCAAAGTTACTTCAGATCTGTTGAATGGCTTTGGTGGACCTGCACACCTAGATCAATATCATTAGGGAGACAAAAAGTTTTCTGATTGCCCTAACATAATATTCAATAACCTATTTATACAGTTTTGTCATTTAAAAACTAATTTGCGTAAACATTGGCATATGGGAAAGACATGCAAATAAGCAGAATCTGACTTGTTTTTCAGCTGTAAAACCATTTGCCTGAAAAAATTACGATCTACACTACTCATGAACAACGCGATCTATTGGTTTCATAGTCTTATGATAAGAGTAATCGTTTTGTCATAAGACTATGAAACCAATAGATGGCACTGTTCATGAGTCATGAACAGCGCCATCTATTGGTTTCATAGTCTTATGACAAGACGAATACTCTAGTCATAAGACTTTGAAACCAATAGATGGCACTGTTGATCTTGTTGGGGCGCTATTAAGTAGGGTGCACTGCTCAACAGAGTTCAAACACCGTGTAGCACTCAGCCTATAATAGCCTGCGCTAACATTGAGGTGTATACCGGATTGCTGCTATCATTCACACATCTTTATCTGCAGTAGTCATGAACAGCGCCATCTATTGGTTTCATAGTCTTATGACAAGATTATTAGTGTAGCCTTTTGCATGGAAAATTTGCAAAAAGAAATTGCGATTAGAATATTTGCGATCTACACTACTCATGAACAGCGCAATCTATTGTATTTATAGTTTTGTCATAAGACTATGAAACCAATAGATGGAGCTGTTCATGAGTCATTACAAGCAAGGCAATAGTCCTCAGATGCACCATAGCAAGCTTACCTGTGTATAGCGCAGGCTATTATAGGCTGAGTGCTACACAGTGTGTGGACTCTGTTGAGCAGTGTGCCCCACTTACTAGCGCCCCAACAAGATCAACAGCGCCATCTATTGGTTTCATAGTCTTATGACAAGAGTAATTGTCTTGTCATAAGACTATGAAATCAATAGATGGCGCTGTTCATGACTCATGAACAGCGCCATCTATTGGTTTCATAGTCTTATGACAAGACAATTTCTCTTGTCATAAGACTATAAAACCAATAGATGGTGCTGTTCATGAATAGGGCAGATCGCAAATTTTCCATGCAAATGGTTTTTCAGCTGAAAAACAAGGCAGATTCTACTCATTTGCATGTCTTTCCCATATGCCCATGTTTATGCAAATTCGTTTTTACATGTAAAAACTGTATAGAAAGGTTATTGAATATTATGTTAGGGCAATCAGAAAACTTTTGTCTCCCTAATGATATTGATCTAGGTGCGCAGGTCCACCCAAGCCATCCAACAGATCTGAAGTAACTTTGAGGCTTACTGTTTCTCAATCAGATGATTGCTGGTTTGTCTCATAGTGCACAAGGCTGCCATTGTAAGGTATGCTGACTAAGCCTGTCATCTTATATAACACAAAAGACTTGTGTGAAGCTCACCAGAATAGAGAACGACCTGCTATCATCCCCTAGCTAATAGTATACTGTATAAAAAATACAAAGAATGGTCGGCTCACAAGAAGTCAAATATAACTTATTTAATCTTTACTATTAAAATAACAATAACCCTTATGGATCAATCATATACAGACAGAAGCAATATATAATACCAATGTAGAATGACAAATTAAACAACATAAAATATCTAAAATGATCACGGTCCCTCCTTTGTAATGAGCTGCAGAGTTCTCGCAGCTCACAATTTCATATGGTGACTGCAAAACTCTATAGCCTTGGTTATGATTCCCTATATAAAGTCATTCAGATTTCAAACTAAGATACAAACTTGTGCGGCTATCTAGTTAAGTCCAGTATGATTATGCGGTTATATTTGGTGCGTCTGATAGTTGTCAGTAACCGGCTTAGTATAGTGAATAGAAGTTCACTCACTCACATATGCGCCACTCGGATATCCCATATATGTCGCTGTTTAAATGAAATGCTCATCACCGGGTCCTTGTAGCTCGATCCGCAAGGCGATACCTGTTTGTATATAAGCTACACACCGGCGGCTCCACAGATGTTGTTTCGCTGGTGGCGGCACTTCGCGCCTGCGCAGTGTGAGTTTCCGGACGCTGAGTTGTTCCTCGCTGTTATCGAGACTCTGCGCACGCGTGCTTGGATTTTGCAGTCGCCAAGTTGTATCAAGTTGTTTCCTTTTTTCTGTACTTAGTAGCACTCTGGATTTGATGGTATAAACATATACCACAGGGTATTTAAAGGATCTGGTGATAAGAGTGACTGCATCCTTTAAAGACCCTGTGGTATATGTTAAATTACCACAGTAATTTAATGTAGGAAACTAAGGTAGGTCTGCCCATTGGATCCACAATCTTTGTCAGCCACTATTCAGCAATTTAATGTAGGAAACTAAGCGGGTCATTTATCAAACTGGTGTAAAGTAGAACTGGCTTAGTTGACCATAGCAGCCATTTAATGAAATGAAAGGAGGAATCCGATTGGCTGCTATCAGCAACTGTACCAGTTCTGCTTTACACCAGTTTGATAAATGACCCCCTAAGTCTCCCATTGTATTATAGGAGCTCAGATTGGCTGATAAACCTTTGAATGACACCCAGAGCTAAGGGAACCTCAGGATAGAAGTGGAATATAATAAAATAATGCACATTTTTTATTTTTCTGACTGTTTTCCTTTAAAGAGAACCTATCAAAAGGTTTTTGTCATTTAAACCTCCATTAGTTGCTGTTCTACATGGGATGTATATGCTACAGGTGTGCATGCAGCAAATCCATATCATTTTACAGTACCAGCAATGTGGATACAATTTTACTTTACTTATCTTATATAAATTGTCATAAATTTTGGAGTCACTGTCCAGGGGTCCATTTACAACCACTCATTCCCAATAGCTGGCCTGTGTAAAGGTGACCTAAAATCCCTGTTGTTGCAGCATATCACCCTATGTAAATAGGGAATCTGATGCTGGTAATATGCAAAGTGAATGGGAGGTGAACAATCACAATAATGATCATTCGTCCCCTTTTCACTTGTCATCAGGGGTTGTGAAAGGTCCTTTAAACATGCCCAAAGTAACTTCTATGTCTTTGATCTCTGCTCGTTATTGGCCCAGCATCACTTCATGTTAGAGGACCCTAGTAAAACAAACCCAATCTCCATTCCTAAATTATTATTTTCAATGACATATCTTCCACAGCTCTCCATGACTTGTAATGAACATCAATAGCTGAAAGACAAAATGGAAATACTTACTTGCATCTGAAGAATCAAATTAAACATTTCTTTATTGTTTTAGTAAGACTTTTGCACAACAGATTAGGAGTAGGTTTATATGACAGCAAAGCACAGAAGTTTTACGAATGGCTTTTGAGTAATTAAAATAAAGCATTTTACAAAGAAACAGGGAAGTCAAATGGTTGCAGGAAAGCCATCTACAGTATATTTTTGCTTCAAATGAGAGCTGTACTTAACACAGAAGAATATATATAATTCCGCAGTATATTCCCTTGAGACGGTACTTTCACACACATTGATATAATAGATATAATAACATCTTATACTTCTGTAGTTCTATCAAAAGCTTTCTTTAGCTGTGTGTTACAAGGATAGAATCAATTAAACCACTGTCACCTAAAATTAATGATCGGTAAAATACAGAAAAATTGATCATCGTAGGATATTGACCTACGTCTGTCTGTCTGTCCATCCATCAATCTTTCTGCCTTTCCATCCATCCATTCATACGTCCGGTCCTGCCATCCATCCTTCTATCGATCAAACATAAGCTAATTTTTGCTAATTGCAAATTTTTTATATTCAGTCTATAAACGTATATCATCTTATGTAACAGAGGAGCACTGGATCACCTCTGGCATTAGTTTCCATGTGTACCTTGGTACACAATTGTTACTGGTGGCACTATTACAGTGGGGCATAAATGGTGTATTATTACTTTGTGAAAAGCCCAAAGGAGAGAATTTATCATCTGCAGTGGTTTTAATGTCAGTCTGACTTTGCTTTGTGAGGTTGCGCCAAATTTATGAAATAGTGCATAGTAATAATATATTTGGCCCAAGTGCAAAGTGGTGTACATCTACTGTATGTCTGTAACAGTACACTAGGAGGTTGCCTGGTGTGGAGATGCAACTTTTTTGAGACTTTTTAAAAAGTTGCTTACCCTGAATGAGACTTAAAAGTGTTCTAATCTGAAATCCTGACCTGCTTTTCACTGTATTTGTAAAAGTGGTGAGGCTCACCAAATGTAGCAAAATTTTACCAAATACCATACAAAATTGCACCAAATGTCAAACACGGGCATCTCTTGTACAGGAATAATTCTTATGTCACAGAAACTGGAGAATATTCTTAATGATATCCCACCACAGGGACAATAAGCACTACAGAGAGGAATGTAGTGATGTCATAGTTCAAGTACACAGTGATAATAACAGTCACAGTGATGTCAGAATGTGATGACGATGCACCATGATCTAATCCAGTGATATCACAGCACATATGTAGTAGCCCAGACCTGGGGTAGTGCTGGTAAACCTTGTTCACCAGCAGATGGGTACAGTTGGCAGTGTTTGGCAACAGGAATTGAATTTACTATTCCAGTCCTCCCCTCTTTGTATGAGTGGGTTGATCCAACTTATTGCCAAAGGAGAGACAGAGCTAGTTAGAGGGAGTTGTATATAGGAGAGTGAGGAGTAAGGGAGCATGCAATTCATCTCCAGCTCCTCCAGGCCAGGAGGACAAAAAGACTGCAGGGTCCTAGGCTACAGAAGATTTGTAAACTATGGTGTATTTAAGTCAGCAGAGTGATCAAGCAATCAAGCTATCAAGGCTCCACTGCAAGGTGGTGGGTAATACATTAAGACACCATCACTGCAGTTCAGGACTGGCATAGCTAGAAGCCTGCATCATGCAGTAGACACCTACAGCCACAGGTGCCAGAGTAAAGCCCTATGGAAGGAAATCCAGGAAGAGACATTGTCAGCTAGCAAACTTCTGATTGTCATCTTCTGCCACATTGACAGCCACTATACCCCATTATCTGGGAGGAGAGAATTGCTCTTTGTACAAACTGCTGCTCGATGTGCTGATATTTTTTACACTCAGTAAAGAAGGGCATTCTCTCTCTGCCTGTTTCCTTCGAATCATCATTTATTCTATACACTGCACCAAACCGCAGGGAATGACAGCCTGCGGTAGGACACCATGACACAACATCTCATCAGAGATACTACCACTCCCGTCCTCTTGGATACAGTAGACATCACAGTGTTATACACAATTATTCTGGGCAATCAGGGCACTTTCGAGTTGGACCAAATTTACTCAGACTGAATCAAAATTGATGGCCGATTTGACTGTATCCAACCTGAAACAATTTTGGAAAATTAACTCATCTCTAGAGAGATGTCCCATAAAAAATATTGTTTGTAGGTAAATCCAAACCAAAATTCTAAAAAAATTGATATGTATTTATTTAAAAAGGGCCATATTCACAGATATTCCAATATCAATGCTCAGAGGTGGACACACATGCTCAATCTGGAGGGATGCCTGGTGTAATAAGCCAGCTGATCCTGAAGCTACAGCATCTACTCTGCTTCTTAGAAGAGATATTGATACAAGTAAAAAGAGAATAAGACAGCTCTACTGTAATTGTATTAGCTCAGCATCTTCTATGACAAGCAGAAAAGACACAGCAGCTTCAGACGTAGCTGATTCATCACACCAAGCAAAGATAGAGGCAAGACTGAACATGTGTGTCCACCTCTGCACATTTACTGAGGTGGACATAGAAAGGTTGTTCAATAGCAACAGCGGGTGCTGCTATTCAAACACTTTTCTTGCAGTATATGGAAGCAAAGACGGTGTCAATATAAAACTTAGCTTCGAAAAGCAAACATATTGGTTGGTTATTCAGTAACAGTATATGTTTATTCGTAGAGGCATATTATGGGATGTTTATTACTTTTTAGCCCTGAATCTTATTTTTCAGGGTGATACTAACAAACACATTTACTTTTTAAACATCTCAAAATCAAAGAAAATAAAATTAATTATATGATGTTTTGCCATCATCAGTCAAATAATCCTTAAAGAGTGCATTGAGAACCCTGCCAACATTTAGTGTTTGCCACAAGGAGAGAAAGGCGCTCATATGGTAAGTGTGTCAGATATATGGTATCCTTCAAATACAGGTGAGTTAATTATGCTCACCTGTTTAGGTTGCACCAGTTTTGGGTGCAACCTCAATGAAGGCCAACTGGAGAAGTTACAGGTTACTGGTTGGTGCTGCCGGTTCCGTCCAAAAACTTCTTTGGCAGGGGCAAGACCGCCAACCGGATAATCAATAGCACTGGAGCGCCACTGGACCGTAAAAGTCAAATAAGCGTGTGGACACAAGGCGCAAAATCATAACCAGGCGTTGAATATATTAATGAGGTTTATTGGGAGCCAACACGTTTCGGGGTACTATGGACCCCTCTATCAAGTCTTGGTAGCAGTAGAGGAAGGGATGCAGAGCCCGGCCGTTTGCTGTCGGCACGTGGGGCGTCTGATTTGCTGATGTCACAGCCCTATAAATAGCCTCAGCCATCTTGGATTCAGCCATTTTCCAGTACACTTAGTGCAGGGAGAGACATCAGCAGCCGCTAGGGACAGTGGTAGAAAAGACTTTAAAACTTTTATTTTGCTGTATAGAAGTTCAGGGAAAGGATAATGAGGAATCATTCCACAGTATTGAAGCAAAACAGGGTTCAGTAGGGGAGTTTACAGCCTCGTTGTATAGTGAAGTGAGAAAATTACAGCCTTTTTTGGCGTGTATTAGTGGCACAAAAATATATATTATTTGCCGTTCAGCGGTGCAGTTATATGTTCTAAAGCCTTTTGTGAAGTGTATAAGTTGAAAAAAGTAAGGGTCTATTTGCCGTTCAGCGGTTCAGTTATATGTTCTAAAGCCCTTTTTGGCATGTATTAGTGGCAAAAAAATATATATTATTTGCCGTTCAGCGGTGCAGTTATATGTTCTAAAGCACTTTTTTGCGTGTATTAGTGGCACAAAAAAGCATTTGCCATTGTGTGGTGAAGTGAGAAAATTATAGCCCTTTTTGCCGTGTATTAGTGGCAAAAAAATATATATTTGCCTGTCAGCGGTGCAGTTCTATGTTCTAAAGCCCTTTTTGGCGTGTATTAGTGGCAAAAAAATATACAGGTGAAACTCGAAAAATTAGAATATTGTGCAAAAGTCCATTTATTTCAACAAGGCAAATTAAAAGGAATTGCATTAAAGGTCTTCTGTCACCCCACTAAACTCATTATTTTTTTTTTTTGTGTACTTATAATCCCTATCCTGCCATATTGCCATACATTATGTTATTAATGATTTTCGTTCAGTAGATTTAGCAAAAAACTTACTTTTATGATATGCTAATTACCTTATTACCAGCAAGTAGAGCGTCTACTTGCTGGTAGCAGCCGCAGAAATCCGCCCCCTCCTTCTGTTGATTGACAGGGCCAGCCGCGATCTCCTCCTCCGGCCAGCCCTGTCAGCATTTCAAAAATCGCGCGCTGTGTTGATTCGGCGCTCTGAGATAAGGAGGCTCGCCTCCTCAGCACTCCCTCAGTGCGCCTGCGCCGATGACGTCTTCTCTTTCGGTGACGTCATCGGAGCATGCGCACTGAGGGAGAGCTGAGGAGGCGAGGCTCCTTATCTCAGAGCTCCTGCGCCGAATCAACACAGGCGTGCGATTTTTGAAATGCTGACAGGGCTGGCCGGAGGAGAAGATTGCAGCTGGCCCTATCAATCAACAGAAGGAGGGGGCGGTTTTCTGCGGCTGGTACCAGCAAGTAGACGCCCTACTTGCTGGTAGAAAGGTAATTAGCATATCATAAAAGTAAGTTTTTTGCTAAATCTACTGAACGAAAATTATTAATAACATAATGTATGGCAATATGGCAGGATAGAGATTATAAGTACACAGAAAAAAATAATAGTTTAGTGGGGTGACATGCAGCTTAAAATTAGAATTTTGTGAAAAGGTTCAATATTCTAGGCTCAAAGTGTCACACTCTAGTCAGCTAATGAATCCACATCCCCTGGGCAAAGGGTACCTCAAAATTGTGCCTTTGGGGTTTCATAAGCTGTAAGCAATAATCATCCAAATTATAACAAATAAAGGCTTGAAATATCGCGCTTTGCATGTATTGAGTCTATCTCATATATTAGTTTCACCTTTTAAGCTGCGTTACTGAAATAAATGAACTTTGCATGATATTATAATGTTTGCCGTTCAGCGGTGCATTTATATGTTCTAAAGCCCTTTTTGGCGTGTATTAGTGGCAGAAAATATATATTATTTGCCGTTCAGCGGTGCAGTTATGCATTCTACAGCCTTTTGTGGCATGTATAAGTGGAACAAATAAGAGCGTATTTGCCATTCAGCAGTGCAGTTATATGTTCTAAAGCCCTTTTTGACATGTATTAGTAGCAAAAAAATTTGATTATTTGCCATTCAGCGGTGCAGTTATATGTTCTAAAGCCTTTTGTGGCACGTAAAAGTGGAAAAAAATAAGAGCCTATTTGCCATTCAGCGGTGCAGTTATATGTTCTAAAATCCTTTTTGCTGTGTATTAGTGTCAAAAAAATATATTATTTGCTGGACAGTCAGCACCTACTGGCCCGCCAAGATGTGGAGGAGACATCTGCCGCTTCCTCCAGTAGGAGGGCAAGTAGTGATGAGTAGAGTGACATGGGAGCTGGTGTTGCGAGCGGTCAGGCTCCTGACCCAGAGACCGTTGAGGAGGACATCAGTGACGTGCAGACAGTACTCGATGATGATGATGTAGCTGATCGCACTTGGGAGCCGGGTAGTGTTGATCCAGCACCAAAGTGCTTGTGTGCTCGGGTGCTCGAGTAGAACACTTTGCGATGCTCCGGTGTTCTACCGATCACCCGAGCACAATGGAAGTCAATGGGAGAACCCCAGGCACCCCCTGCTCTGAAGAGGGGAGGGTGTCGGGGCTATAAAGCTGAATGCTAAACTGTGTCAGAAAAAACTCATAGAAGCTTCTGATGTAGTGAGTATTCCTATTCAGCAGAAGACTTATTTTATATTTCTGTGCAGGTTAACATGTAGCTCCATAGTGTAGTGGTTAACATCCTTGCCTCTAAATCCCGTCAGAACAATGTATGTATATATATATATATATATATATATATATATGTTTTTAGCCATAATATATTTACATATATTATTAAATATTTAGAATATATATTATATTGTAATATATGTAAATATATTATGGCTAAAAATATCAGTAGTAGTTTCCCACATATTATGCATTCATATACAGTACAGACCAAAAGTTTGGACACACCTTCTCATTCAAAGAGTTTTCTTTATTTTCATGACTATGAAAATTGTAGATTCACACTGAAGGCATCAAAACTATGAATTAACACATGTGGAATTATATACATAACAAACAAGTGTGAAACAACTGAAAATATGTCATATTCTAGGTTCTTTAAAGTAGCCACCTTTTGCTTTGATTACTGCTTTCCACACTCTTGGCATTCTCTTGATGAGCTTCAAGAGGTAGTCCCCTGAAATGGTTTTCACTTCACAGGTGTGCCCTGTCAAGTTTAATAAGTGGGATTTCTTGCCTTATAAATGGGGTTGGGACCATCAGTGGCATTGAGGAGAAGTCAGGTGGATACACAGCTGATAGTCCTACTGAATAGGCTGTTAGAATTTGTATTATGGCAAGAGAAAAGCAGCTAAGTAAAGAAAAACGAGTGGCCATCATTACTTTAAGAAATGAAGGTCAGTCAGTCAGCCGAAAAATTGGGAAAACTTTGAAAGTAAGGGCTATTTGACCATGAAGGAGAGTGATCGGGTGCTGCGCCAGATGACCTGGCCTCCACAGTCACCGGACCTGAACCCAATTGAGATGGTTTGGGGTGAGCTGGACCGCAGAGTGAAGGCAAAAGGGCCAACAAGTGCTAAGCATCTCTGGGAACTCCTTCAAGACTGTTGGAAGACCATTTCATGGGACTACCTCTTGAAGCTCATCAAGAGAATGCCAAGAGTGTGCAAAGCAGTAATCAAAGCAAAAGGTGGCTACTTTGAAGAACCAAGAATATGACATATTTTCAGTTGTTTCACACTTGTTTGTTATGTATATAATTCCACATGTGTTAATTTATAGTTTTGATGCCTTCATAGTCATGAAAATAAAGAAAACTCTTTGAATGATAAGGTGTGTCCAAACTTTTGGTCTGTACTGTATATCAGAAGTATGATTTTATCTATGTATATATAGATATACTAGAGGCAAGGATGTTAACCACTACACTATGGAGCTACATGTTAACCTGCACAGAAATATAAAATAAGTCTTCTGCTGAATAGGAATACTCACTACATCAGAAACTTATATGAGTTTTTTTATATTTTTTTATTTACACAGTTTAGCATTCAGCTTTATAGCTGAGTGGATAAGGTCCTTGCCTCTAATGTACAATATTGGGAGTTCAAATCCTGGCAGAAACTTTTCAGAAATTGATGCTAAATCACATTTAAATAAACTGACTCGAGCATTGCGCTCGAGCTCACACGGTGTTCGGCCGAGCATGCTCGATCAACACTAGAGCCAGTTGAATTAGGGGCTTCATCATCATCAGGAGAAGAGGGTGGCAGCTTGCCCATGAGGCAGCGGCGGACCCAGCAAGTCGCTAGCTTGGCCAGGATGTGGCAGCAGTGGTAGGTCAGGAGCCTACCTGTTTGGAAAGTAGTGGTGCAGGGGTTCACAGATGCAGCGGCAGTAGCAGACAGTCAGTGCAGAGTGTTGGGGGTAAAATCACCTACTCGGTGGTGGGGCAGT
This sequence comes from Bufo bufo, assembly GCF_905171765.1. Taxonomy (NCBI): domain Eukaryota; kingdom Metazoa; phylum Chordata; class Amphibia; order Anura; family Bufonidae; genus Bufo; species Bufo bufo. The sequence continues at coordinate 651,398,349 of NC_053389.1, forward strand.
TTTTTGTTAAGCCGCTGGAGGAGGTGAACATGGCCATTTGTAAAATCTATCGGCAGAAGGTGAAGCGTGGCCAGGGTGCCAATGTTGGCACTATGGCCCTGCGTCAACATATGCAGGGACATCATAAAGTGGCCTGGGAGAACTGTGGCTCTGATGTGGTGGCCAAGCCTGCCACAGCAACCGCTGCATCACTTAGTGGCATGGACCCGATTTCAGGCAGTCAAGGCTCCACCACCTCAACCGAAGGGATCTGTCTATCCTTCTTATCATCTGCTGGTCCTGATGCTCCTGTTCCTCCTCCTACTCCTCGTCAGTCATTCCATTAGCAATCGATCACCAAAGCGATTGCCAAGAGACAACAGTATGCATGCAATCATCCAAAAGTGCAGAAGCTGAATGTGCTCCTGGCCAAGTTGTTGGTGCTGCAGTCCCTCCCTTTCCAAGTGGTGGACTCTTCAACTTTCAGAGAACTGATGGCTTGTGCCAAGCCGAGGTGGACTGTCCCTAGCCATCATTTCTTTGCCAAAAAGGCAGTACAAGCCCTGCACAAATATGTAGAACAGAAGGTGGGCCAGTCCTTGAGCCTGTTGGTGTCTTCCAAAATGCACGGCAGTGTCGATGTGTGGAGCTTAAACTACGGTCAGGGACAATATATGTCTTTTACAGCCCACTGGGTGAATGGGGGTCCTGCACAGCCACACCAGCAACTTGGCCAGGTGATGCCGCTTCCGCCTCCACGTTCTCACGCCATTGGTCAGGGGACAATGTCTGCCTCCTCATCCTCCACCATGTCCTTAGCCTCCATTGCAGGGACAATTCACAGTGCCCCTCCAGAATGCCACATGTGCAGGGCACGGCAGGAGAGGAACTGCTCCGTGTCCTTCATCAAAAAATGTAATCCTGACTTTCTCCGAGACAACTGAAAATCGGAACCATGGTGACCGACAACGTGGTGCCGGCGCTGAGTCAAGGAGGGCTGAGCCATGCGCCCTGCATGGCACAAGTGTTCAATCTGGTTGTCAAGCAGTTCCTGAAGTCTTCCACCCATCTGCAAGACATCCTAAAAATGGCCAGGAAACTTTGCATGTACTTCAGCCACTCGTACACCAAAAAGCACACCCACACCCTTGATCAAGCAATCAAGCTATCAAGGCTCCACTGCAAGGTGGTGGGTAATACATTAAGACACCATCACTGCAGTTCAGGACTGGCATAGCTAGAAGCCTGCATCATGCAGTAGACACCTACAGCCACAGGTGCCAGAGTAAAGCCCTATGGAAGGAAATCCAGGAAGAGACATTGTCAGCTAGCAAACTTCTGATTGTCATCTTCTGCCACATTGACAGCCACTATACCCCATTATCTGGGAGGAGAGAATTGCTCTTTGTACAAACTGCTGCTCGATGTGCTGATATTTTTTACACTCAGTAAAGAAGGGCATTCTCTCTCTGCCTGTTTCCTTCGAATCATCATTTATTCTATACACTGCACCAAACCGCAGGGAATGACAGCCTGCGGTAGGACACCATGACACAACATCTCATCAGAGATACTACCACTCCCGTCCTCTTGGATACAGTAGACATCACAGTGTTATACACAATTATTCTGGGCAATCAGGGCACTTTCGAGTTGGACCAAATTTACTCAGACTGAATCAAAATTGATGGCCGATTTGACTGTATCCAACCTGAAACAATTTTGGAAAATTAACTCATCTCTAGAGAGATGTCCCATAAAAAATATTGTTTGTAGGTAAATCCAAACCAAAATTCTAAAAAAATTGATATGTATTTATTTAAAAAGGGCCATATTCACAGATATTCCAATATCAATGCTCAGAGGTGGACACACATGCTCAATCTGGAGGGATGCCTGGTGTAATAAGCCAGCTGATCCTGAAGCTACAGCATCTACTCTGCTTCTTAGAAGAGATATTGATACAAGTAAAAAGAGAATAAGACAGCTCTACTGTAATTGTATTAGCTCAGCATCTTCTATGACAAGCAGAAAAGACACAGCAGCTTCAGACGTAGCTGATTCATCACACCAAGCAAAGATAGAGGCAAGACTGAACATGTGTGTCCACCTCTGCACATTTACTGAGGTGGACATAGAAAGGTTGTTCAATAGCAACAGCGGGTGCTGCTATTCAAACACTTTTCTTGCAGTATATGGAAGCAAAGACGGTGTCAATATAAAACTTAGCTTCGAAAAGCAAACATATTGGTTGGTTATTCAGTAACAGTATATGTTTATTCGTAGAGGCATATTATGGGATGTTTATTACTTTTTAGCCCTGAATCTTATTTTTCAGGGTGATACTAACAAACACATTTACTTTTTAAACATCTCAAAATCAAAGAAAATAAAATTAATTATATGATGTTTTGCCATCATCAGTCAAATAATCCTTAAAGAGTGCATTGAGAACCCTGCCAACATTTAGTGTTTGCCACAAGGAGAGAAAGGCGCTCATATGGTAAGTGTGTCAGATATATGGTATCCTTCAAATACAGGTGAGTTAATTATGCTCACCTGTTTAGGTTGCACCAGTTTTGGGTGCAACCTCAATGAAGGCCAACTGGAGAAGTTACAGGTTACTGGTTGGTGCTGCCGGTTCCGTCCAAAAACTTCTTTGGCAGGGGCAAGACCGCCAACCGGATAATCAATAGCACTGGAGCGCCACTGGACCGTAAAAGTCAAATAAGCGTGTGGACACAAGGCGCAAAATCATAACCAGGCGTTGAATATATTAATGAGGTTTATTGGGAGCCAACACGTTTCGGGGTACTATGGACCCCTCTATCAAGTCTTGGTAGCAGTAGAGGAAGGGATGCAGAGCCCGGCCGTTTGCTGTCGGCACGTGGGGCGTCTGATTTGCTGATGTCACAGCCCTATAAATAGCCTCAGCCATCTTGGATTCAGCCATTTTCCAGTACACTTAGTGCAGGGAGAGACATCAGCAGCCGCTAGGGACAGTGGTAGAAAAGACTTTAAAACTTTTATTTTGCTGTATAGAAGTTCAGGGAAAGGATAATGAGGAATCATTCCACAGTATTGAAGCAAAACAGGGTTCAGTAGGGGAGTTTACAGCCTCGTTGTATAGTGAAGTGAGAAAATTACAGCCTTTTTTGGCGTGTATTAGTGGCACAAAAATATATATTATTTGCCGTTCAGCGGTGCAGTTATATGTTCTAAAGCCTTTTGTGAAGTGTATAAGTTGAAAAAAGTAAGGGTCTATTTGCCGTTCAGCGGTTCAGTTATATGTTCTAAAGCCCTTTTTGGCATGTATTAGTGGCAAAAAAATATATATTATTTGCCGTTCAGCGGTGCAGTTATATGTTCTAAAGCACTTTTTTGCGTGTATTAGTGGCACAAAAAAGCATTTGCCATTGTGTGGTGAAGTGAGAAAATTATAGCCCTTTTTGCCGTGTATTAGTGGCAAAAAAATATATATTTGCCTGTCAGCGGTGCAGTTCTATGTTCTAAAGCCCTTTTTGGCGTGTATTAGTGGCAAAAAAATATACAGGTGAAACTCGAAAAATTAGAATATTGTGCAAAAGTCCATTTATTTCAACAAGGCAAATTAAAAGGAATTGCATTAAAGGTCTTCTGTCCCCCCACTAAACTCATTATTTTTTTTTTTTGTGTACTTATAATCCCTATCCTGCCATATTGCCATACATTATGTTATTAATGATTTTCGTTCAGTAGATTTAGCAAAAAACTTACTTTTATGATATGCTAATTACCTTATTACCAGCAAGTAGAGCGTCTACTTGCTGGTAGCAGCCGCAGAAATCCGCCCCCTCCTTCTGTTGATTGACAGGGCCAGCCGCGATCTCCTCCTCCGGCCAGCCCTGTCAGCATTTCAAAAATCGCGCGCTGTGTTGATTCGGCGCTCTGAGATAAGGAGGCTCGCCTCCTCAGCACTCCCTCAGTGCGCCTGCGCCGATGACGTCTTCTCTTTCGGTGACGTCATCGGAGCATGCGCACTGAGGGAGAGCTGAGGAGGCGAGGCTCCTTATCTCAGAGCTCCTGCGCCGAATCAACACAGGCGTGCGATTTTTGAAATGCTGACAGGGCTGGCCGGAGGAGAAGATTGCAGCTGGCCCTATCAATCAACAGAAGGAGGGGGCGGTTTTCTGCGGCTGGTACCAGCAAGTAGACGCCCTACTTGCTGGTAGAAAGGTAATTAGCATATCATAAAAGTAAGTTTTTTGCTAAATCTACTGAACGAAAATTATTAATAACATAATGTATGGCAATATGGCAGGATAGAGATTATAAGTACACAGAAAAAAATAATAGTTTAGTGGGGTGACATGCAGCTTAAAATTAGAATTTTGTGAAAAGGTTCAATATTCTAGGCTCAAAGTGTCACACTCTAGTCAGCTAATGAATCCACATCCCCTGGGCAAAGGGTACCTCAAAATTGTGCCTTTGGGGTTTCATAAGCTGTAAGCAATAATCATCCAAATTATAACAAATAAAGGCTTGAAATATCGCGCTTTGCATGTATTGAGTCTATCTCATATATTAGTTTCACCTTTTAAGCTGCGTTACTGAAATAAATGAACTTTGCATGATATTATAATGTTTGCCGTTCAGCGGTGCATTTATATGTTCTAAAGCCCTTTTTGGCGTGTATTAGTGGCAGAAAATATATATTATTTGCCGTTCAGCGGTGCAGTTATGCATTCTACAGCCTTTTGTGGCATGTATAAGTGGAACAAATAAGAGCGTATTTGCCATTCAGCAGTGCAGTTATATGTTCTAAAGCCCTTTTTGACATGTATTAGTAGCAAAAAAATTTGATTATTTGCCATTCAGCGGTGCAGTTATATGTTCTAAAGCCTTTTGTGGCACGTAAAAGTGGAAAAAAATAAGAGCCTATTTGCCATTCAGCGGTGCAGTTATATGTTCTAAAATCCTTTTTGCTGTGTATTAGTGTCAAAAAAATATATTATTTGCTGGACAGTCAGCACCTACTGGCCCGCCAAGATGTGGAGGAGACATCTGCCGCTTCCTCCAGTAGGAGGGCAAGTAGTGATGAGTAGAGTGACATGGGAGCTGGTGTTGCGAGCGGTCAGGCTCCTGACCCAGAGACCGTTGAGGAGGACATCAGTGACGTGCAGACAGTACTCGATGATGATGATGTAGCTGATCGCACTTGGGAGCCGGGTAGTGTTGATCCAGCACCAAAGTGCTTGTGTGCTCGGGTGCTCGAGTAGAACACTTTGCGATGCTCCGGTGTTCTACCGATCACCCGAGCACAATGGAAGTCAATGGGAGAACCCCAGGCACCCCCTGCTCTGAAGAGGGGAGGGTGTCGGGGCTATAAAGCTGAATGCTAAACTGTGTCAGAAAAAACTCATAGAAGCTTCTGATGTAGTGAGTATTCCTATTCAGCAGAAGACTTATTTTATATTTCTGTGCAGGTTAACATGTAGCTCCATAGTGTAGTGGTTAACATCCTTGCCTCTAAATCCCGTCAGAACAATGTATGTATATATATATATATATATATATATGTTTTTAGCCATAATATATTTACATATATTATTAAATATTTAGAATATATATTATATTGTAATATATGTAAATATATTATGGCTAAAAATATCAGTAGTAGTTTCCCACATATTATGCATTCATATACAGTACAGACCAAAAGTTTGGACACACCTTCTCATTCAAAGAGTTTTCTTTATTTTCATGACTATGAAAATTGTAGATTCACACTGAAGGCATCAAAACTATGAATTAACACATGTGGAATTATATACATAACAAACAAGTGTGAAACAACTGAAAATATGTCATATTCTAGGTTCTTTAAAGTAGCCACCTTTTGCTTTGATTACTGCTTTCCACACTCTTGGCATTCTCTTGATGAGCTTCAAGAGGTAGTCCCCTGAAATGGTTTTCACTTCACAGGTGTGCCCTGTCAAGTTTAATAAGTGGGATTTCTTGCCTTATAAATGGGGTTGGGACCATCAGTGGCATTGAGGAGAAGTCAGGTGGATACACAGCTGATAGTCCTACTGAATAGGCTGTTAGAATTTGTATTATGGCAAGAGAAAAGCAGCTAAGTAAAGAAAAACGAGTGGCCATCATTACTTTAAGAAATGAAGGTCAGTCAGTCAGCCGAAAAATTGGGAAAACTTTGAAAGTAAGGGCTATTTGACCATGAAGGAGAGTGATCGGGTGCTGCGCCAGATGACCTGGCCTCCACAGTCACCGGACCTGAACCCAATTGAGATGGTTTGGGGTGAGCTGGACCGCAGAGTGAAGGCAAAAGGGCCAACAAGTGCTAAGCATCTCTGGGAACTCCTTCAAGACTGTTGGAAGACCATTTCATGGGACTACCTCTTGAAGCTCATCAAGAGAATGCCAAGAGTGTGCAAAGCAGTAATCAAAGCAAAAGGTGGCTACTTTGAAGAACCAAGAATATGACATATTTTCAGTTGTTTCACACTTGTTTGTTATGTATATAATTCCACATGTGTTAATTTATAGTTTTGATGCCTTCATAGTCATGAAAATAAAGAAAACTCTTTGAATGATAAGGTGTGTCCAAACTTTTGGTCTGTACTGTATATCAGAAGTATGATTTTATCTATGTATATATAGATATACTAGAGGCAAGGATGTTAACCACTACACTATGGAGCTACATGTTAACCTGCACAGAAATATAAAATAAGTCTTCTGCTGAATAGGAATACTCACTACATCAGAAACTTATATGAGTTTTTTTATATTTTTTTATTTACACAGTTTAGCATTCAGCTTTATAGCTGAGTGGATAAGGTCCTTGCCTCTAATGTACAATATTGGGAGTTCAAATCCTGGCAGAAACTTTTCAGAAATTGATGCTAAATCACATTTAAATAAACTGACTCGAGCATTGCGCTCGAGCTCACACGGTGTTCGGCCGAGCATGCTCGATCAACACTAGAGCCAGTTGAATTAGGGGCTTCATCATCATCAGGAGAAGAGGGTGGCAGCTTGCCCATGAGGCAGCGGCGGACCCAGCAAGTCGCTAGCTTGGCCAGGATGTGGCAGCAGTGGTAGGTCAGGAGCCTACCTGTTTGGAAAGTAGTGGTGCAGGGGTTCACAGATGCAGCGGCAGTAGCAGACAGTCAGTGCAGAGTGTTGGGGGTAAAATCACCTACTCGGTGGTGGGGCAGTTTTTTGTTAAGCCGCTGGAGGAGGTGAACATGGCCATTTGTAAAATCTATAGGCAGAAGGTGAAGCGTGGCCAGGGTGCCAATGTTGGCACTATGGCCCTGCGTCAACATATGCAGGGACATCATAAAGTGGCCTGGGAGAACCGTGGCTCTGATGTGGTGGCCAAGCCTGCCACAGCAACCGCTGCATCACTTAGTGGCATGGACCCGATTTCAGGCAGTCAAGGCTCCACCACCTCAACCGAAGGGATCTGTCTATCCTTCTTATCATCTGCTGGTCCTGATGCTCCTGCTCCTCCTCCTACTCCTCGTCAGTCATTCCATTAGCAATCGATCACCAAAGCGATTGCCAAGAGACAACAGTATGCATGCAATCATCCAAAAGTGCAGAAGCTGAATGTGCTCCTGGCCAAGTTGTTGGTGCTGCAGTCCCTCCCTTTCCAAGTGGTGGACTCTTCAACTTTCAGAGAACTGATGGCTTGTGCCAAGCCGAGGTGGACTGTCCCTAGCCATCATTTCTTTGCCAAAAAGGCAGTACAAGCCCTGCACAAATATGTAGAACAGAAGGTGGGCCAGTCCTTGAGCCTGTTGGTGTCTTCCAAAATGCACGGCAGTGTCGATGTGTGGAGCTTAAACTACGGTCAGGGACAATATATGTCTTTTACAGCCCACTGGGTGAATGGGGGTCCTGCACAGCCACACCAGCAACTTGGCCAGGTGATGCCGCTTCCGCCTCCACGTTCTCACGCCATTGGTCAGGGGACAATGTCTGCCTCCTCATCCTCCACCATGTCCTTAGCCTCCATTGCAGGGACAATTCACAGTGCCCCTCCAGAATGCCACATGTGCAGGGCACGGCAGGAGAGGAACTGCTCCGTGTCCTTCATCAAAAAATGTAATCCTGACTTTCTCCGAGACAACTGAAAATCGGAACCATGGTGACCGACAACGTGGTGCCGGCGCTGAGTCAAGGAGGGCTGAGCCATGCGCCCTGCATGGCACAAGTGTTCAATCTGGTTGTCAAGCAGTTCCTGAAGTCTTCCACCCATCTGCAAGACATCCTAAAAATGGCCAGGAAACTTTGCATGTACTTCAGCCACTCGTACACCAAAAAGCACACCCTCCTTGAGCTGCAGTGGCAGAACGGCATTCGCCAACATAGGCTGATATGCGACCTTTCCACCTGTTGGAATTCCACCCTCCATATGTTGGACCGACTATACGAACAGAGAAAGGCCATAACCAATTTCTTGATGATCCAAGTGGACACCCTGTGTAACTTTGATGTCAGCCAGTGGCAGCTCATGCGTGACACCTGCCATTTGCTCAGGACCTTTGAGGAGGCGACATTATTTGTCATTAGCCATGACTATGGGATGAACATGACCACTGCTTCATGTCCTGGAACAGATGCTGGTAAATATGGCTAGTCAGGGGACTGGAGACGTGGCGCCTAGATCTCACGGCCACATGAGCCCTGTGTGGGCTGAACTGGAGGAGGAGGACATTACAGCACAAGCAATGTGTAGCAAAATGGGTGGTTTTTCTACACAGGTTACAGGAAAGAAGGAGCAGGAGCTGCCAGAGGAGCTACAGGGTTATGAGGAAGACGAGGCAGAGGACCCAGACACACCATGGCAGTATGCAGTGGAGATTGAGGCAGGGAATCCAAGTCACTTGCACAAATGGCCCGATGCATACTCGCTTGCGTAGTGACAGCCGAATTGTCACCATTCAGCAGAGGGATGACTTATGGCTCTCCCCCTTTTTGGACCCTCGCTACCCGTCCAAAATGGGGGCCGTTTTTGCAGAGGGAGGACAAACTGAACTACTATAGAGACATCCTATGTAGTCAGTTGGCTGCTGCCTATCTGCGCCATCATCCATCCTCTAGCAGGTCTGAACGGGGGGGCCCTCTGCACTCATGTTCCTCTGCCATGGCTGCTATGGCAGGGTGGAGGGGTAGGAGCAGTTCCAGCTCCATCAGCAGCAACTTGAGTCTAGAGTCCCATATGAGCAGCTTTCTTTACCTGCCTAGCGAAGAAACTACTCACCACCAGCAGCAGCAGCTAGATGTGGAGCAGGACCTGAACCAGCAGGTGGTGGCATACTTGTACAGCACCCTGCCACACCCACATTAAAGATTCGCTGGACTACTGGACAGCCAAAATGTATTTGTGGCAGCAACTTGCAGAGTTTGCCCTGGAAAAGCTGTCCTGCCCGGCCAGTAGAGTGGCATCAGAGCAGGTGTTTAGTGTGGCGGGGGCCATAGTTACCCCAAGAAGAACTCACCCAAAATCTGGAGAGACTGACCTTTGTCAAGATGAATCAGGCATGGATCAGCCAGGATTTCCACCCACCTAGACCTGATGCATTAGACTAGATCATCCATGGTGCCACACCAACACTTTGACACACATCTGATGCCAAGTGCTCCTTCTTTCACCTACCATTTCCAGCTGGTACTGGTATTGCCACCCACCTCCCCACTCTGTCACTGGGTCACTCTGTAATCTCCTGATGCTGATGCCACCTCCACATTATGTCACCTTGCCAGTCTGTGGTCTCCTAATACTGCTGCCCCCTTTAGACTATGTCACCTTGCCACTCTGTGGTCTTTTGATGCTACTGTCACCTCCACACTATGTCACCTTGCCGCTCTGTGGTCTCCTGATACTGCTGCCACCTCCACACTATGTCACCTTGCCACTCTATGGTCTCCTGATGCTGCTGCTACCTTTACACTATATCACCTTGCCACTATGTGGCCTCCTGATTCTGCTGCTGCCACCTCCACACTGTCATTGTGCCACCCTGTGGCCTCCTGATGATGCTCTTGCTGCCACCTCCACACTGTAATTGTGCCACCATGTGGCCTTCTCCTGATGCTGCTTCTGCCACCACCTTCGCACTCTGTCATTGTGCCACTCTGTGTCCTCCTGATTCTGCTGCCACCTCCACACTGTTATTGTGCCACCCTGTGGCCTCCTCCTGATGCTGCTGCTCCTGCCACCTCCACACTCTGTCATTTTGCTATTCGGCCTGGCTGATATCATCATTTATTTGACCCTCCTTCTGATCTGTTAGAAGGAAGGAAAAATTAGACGCACAACGGATCCTGTCTATGTAACAGCTGTAAGGCCTGCATGACATGCAAATATTTAAAAACCTCACTATCGTTTTAAAACCTCACTATAATATCATTCAAGAAATAATCTTTTTAAGGTCACAAATTCATAAAGAACAGAATAGAATATTGTATAAAATACAGCACTAAATTGTACAAAATATTAGGTTGAAATGCAATTTTGTGAAAGTACATGCTGAAATGACTGATTGTTTACAGTCCCTACTATTTCACAGAATCATGCCTGCATGTTTGCATAATTTACTTGAGCGGCTGTGCACTTATACCAGCAGGGTGCTCTATCTTCCTCAATAAATGGTATTGTAGAAAAACATGAAAAACAAGTGGCAAATTCCATAGTGTGAAACATGAAATAATATTTTTAAATTAACTTTCATTGTCAATATAATATAGAGACATTGACTACTTGGTCAACTGGAAAATAATTCTACTTGGGAGCTATTGACCAGGTTCTCGGGAAACCTAGTTGAGAAAAACCTGATCTGGATATATGCATTTTAGCTTAATTAGATGTACTGTACCTGTCTAGAATAGAACGAATTTACTAACCCTAGAGATGGAGTTAACTTACACAGGGTATCCAGACCTGCAAAAAATTTATCAAAGTGGCTCAGGCTGGCAGATAAATCTGATACAGGGATACATAATTTCTTTTTACTTAATACCCACTATTGCCTCATTCATTGGGCCAGTATGTCTGTTTTTTGCTGTTTGTGTGTCATCCGTGTTTCACAGACACTGCACAGCTAAAAGATCATTGTTAAAGCATCTCTTCCTAATGATCCGTGAAACACAGATGGCTTCTATGTTGCATCTGGGGTTTTCACAGACCCATAGACTATAATGGGTGTGATGGTTCTGTGAACACCTACAAAATAGAGCATGCATCCATGCTAAAAACTCGAATACTGGAATAAACACATTAAAGTGAATGGGTATGTGTGCTGTCTGTGGAGAACACGCACAGCACACATACGTGGAACACTGACGTGTGAATGAGGCTTTCGTTTGAGACAGAATTTTCTTCCAGAATTGTGGAGCAATTTTGACACAAATGTCACATATTCCGCCATTAGGGGAATAACTACCATAGTGGAAGACCATGCGACTGCTATGTGGCACAGGGCAGGAGGGGGCCCAGTCTTAGTTGGAATTATTTCCAATTCTACTGGAGGTGAAAACTTGGTCAGGACTCGGCCCTCTAAAGGAACAACTTTTAGCAAATGGGGCAGTGGAAAAATGGCCCAAGGGTCATCGAAAAGGGTTTAGGTAGAAACCCTTCTGTCCTGTGTAGGGGGCCTGGTTTGATCCTTGATATGGGGCCCTTACTTCTCTATGTATGCCAATGTAGGCCATGCCACCTTCACCGGAAAAATTACACCCCTTTCATTTAAGCAATACACCTTGCCAGTCTAGGCGCAGATAATATATTTCTGCTTATTCTGTCTTAGTTCATTTTATAGCTGGAGTCATTGATGCCATTATCATTCTGTACCAGTATATACAGCAAAGCTGGCAAGTGAACTTCTGAAAACAAGAAATGTCAAATTTGTTTTCAAAATGTGAGCATTTTAAGAATATTTATTTTGTGGATAGTAAAAAAACAAAAAACAGGGGGAGATTTATCAAAATGGTTGCTATGGGCAACTAAGCCAGTTCTACTGTACACCAATGAGATTCCACCTTTCATTTTCCAAAGAAGCAGTAAAAAATTTAAGGTGGTTTCTGATTGGTTGTTATGGGCAACTAGACCATTTCTACTTTGCACCAATTTGATAAATCTCCACCTAAATTTTTTTTTTTTATGTTTATGGAAAAACGGATTTCAATTATGTAATTTTAAATTCTATTTTTTTTTATGACAAATGTACAAAGCCAAAACAAATAATGAATTATACAATATTAACCTTGAGAATCCCAAATCAGTTGAAACCACCCATTAACGACCCTAGGGAGAGGAAAGAGATACAATTCCTACCATATGGACCTACCATATGGGGGTGGTCTAGACTCGGGAAACAGACAGCATCAATATAACATACTGTTTAATTATTGGTTTTGTGATAGTATTTCTCAACCCAATTAGGCAATAAATTCAATAATTTCTCTGCAAATTTATGCAAAATATTACTAAAAAGATGGTTCCAATAATGACATCCACGCCGGGAACAAACACAAGCCTTGGTTAACATCAATGACCTACATATGGCCATATTAGATATATAAGATACTGTGTTTAGATTACTTTAGGTCTTTCTTATAACCTAAGATGCATACCATCGGCTCAGGAGAGATATTTAATAGCAAGCCTTGACTGAGTTCTTGAATAACCCACTGCCAAAAATCTGTGACTTTTAGAAAGCTTTCTGATCAGTCCTCAGGTGTACGTTTAAAGCGTTATTCCAGGATTTTAACATAGATGGCCTATTCTCAGGATAGGCCATCAGATCGTTGTGGTTATGACACCCTATACTGCTCTGATTAGCTATTTCAGAGTAGCTCAAGCACAGAAGTCAGAACTTCACAACTTCCGTTAAAGTGAATGGGTGCAACTTTGCACTTACATGCTACTCTAAAATGATCGCTGATCGCTAGGTGTAGGGAATGCCTAATCCCAGTTGATCCTATAATGACAGCCTATCCTGAGTGTAGGCAATCAATATTAAAATCCTGGAATAGCCCTTTAAGGATCTGGCTAACATTGTCCTTCAGGACGCAGTATTTTTCCATCACTGCAATCTGAGAGCCATAACATTATACTTTTTCATTTTACTTTGCTATTTGAGAGCTTTTTATTAGCTTTACAAATCGTATTTTCCAGTTGCAATATTTTACAGTACATATACATGAGAGTTTAACTTTTTTATTGCTATGGGATTTGTGTTAAGTGTTGAATTCTTTTTTTTTTATTTAGGCCAAAAAGAAGAACATTATAGAAAATGAAACAATCCCAATTGGACAGTGGTTATGATAGCAGAAAAACTACATATAATATAGTGTACACTACATAAGAGAAATATACAATGTAATTCCCAGACATGGTGTGTCTCTGTATCATGAGAGTTTACCTTTTAATAATAATTTTGGGGAGAAGCGTAATAAAATGAACATTATTTTTTAGTTTTATTATTTTGCACCGTTCACCTCCCAGATGACATGTTAACTTTAGTTGTTGTTTAGATTACTGTGATCCCAAATACATTTGGTTTTAATTTTCTATGTTTAGTGATGATATTTTTATTTTGTTTCTACTCATTGGTTAGCACAGCACATGGCGTTATCTTTGAATACAGTGGTTACGGAAAGAGGTTGGTAGCTATCTTTAAAAATCCTGTATCTGTTATTGGGAGCATTTCCCATAACACTTAGGCTCCTTGCAGGTGAGCGTGTGTCACGCTGCAAGTCCGCAGCGCAGTCCCCGGCCTGACCTCCCAGCACTGACCGGGTCACATAGCATTATATTGATTTATGATGCTATGTAACCCTTACAGTTCAGGAATGTATTGATTAACACTGGCAGCATTATGTCAGTGTCATCTAATACATTCCAGAACTGTAAGGGTTACATAGCATCATAAATCAATATAATGCTATGTGACCCTTGCAGTGCTGGGAGGTCAGGCCAGGAGCTGCGCTTCGGACTCGCAGCATGACAAACGCTCATCTGCAAGGGGCCTTAAAGTGTTCAGTTCACTCCATACACAGCAGGTGCCAGCTGTGTAATATAGTAGGCACCCACTGGCAGTGACCAAGAACGGAGATATCTCCAATTATGGTTATTTAACCCCTCAGATGCTGCTGTCAATAGCGACCCCAACATCTGAGGGGTTAGATAACGGAGGGAGTTCCTTCTGTCCTCCAATTGGAGCCCCCACGGTGAAATTACAGGACTCCTGGCAGTTGCTATGACAACCTGTGTTGTTGTAAAGGCTGCCAGGCTTGTAATAGTGAGCTGCCTTCAGAACTATGCCAGAGGCACGGCCTGACAGGCAGCCTTTTAAAATCCCATAGACTGCAATAGTATTCTATTGCAGTCTTTGAGTTAACCGATCACATGTACAAGTCATATGGAAAAAACACAAAAGAATTTAAATTACCCCCTTTCCCAATTTTTCACATAAAAATGAACAATAAAAAATATTGCAAAAACTATCAAAATATTAAGATATTTATTGTGCTCATTGAATACTGTAACAGAAAAAAAAATTGCCAAAATGCTGTTTTTTTGTCACATTGCCGCCCCCCAAAAAAATGAAATTAAAAGTGATCAAAATGTTGTATGTACTCCAAAATATCAATAAAAACTACAATTCCCACAAAAAAAATTAGCCCCCACACAGCTATATACACAGAAAAAAAGTTATAGCTTTTAGAATATGGCTTAGGAAAATAAAAATAAATGTATTTTTTTAAAGTACAGGGTGGCCCATGGAAAAGCAGACTGCCTCCAATATCTCCAAATAAAACAGCCTAATAGTAAATCTATCTTAGTTTTCCATTGGACTAGAGCTCACCTTTCATTTTTTCAGAGCCATGTAGGAACTGAAAGTTGAGCTCTGATTGGTTGCTGTGAGCAACTAGGATATATTTACTATTAGGCAGTTTTATTTGGAGATATTGGAGGCGGGCTACATTTTCCTGGGCCACCCTGTAGTAAAGCATAATAGAAACTGTATACATTTGCTATCACCATAATGGCTCATGTACACGACTGTATGCATTTTGCGATCTTCAAAAAATATAGATGACATCCGTGTGCATTCCGTATTTTGCGGAACAGAACAGCTGGCCCCAATAGAACAATACTATCCTTGTCCATAATGCACACAAGTTCTATTTTTTTTGCAGAACGAAAATACGGACATACAGAAACAGAATGCACACGGAGTAAGTTCCGTTTTTTATTTTTTCGTACCCATTGAAATGAATGGTTCCACATATGGTCCGCATAAAAAACGAAACAGATACGGAAAGAAAATACGTTCATGTGCATGAGCTCTAATTGTACCAACCCACAGAATAAGGCATGTAATTTTTAATACTCAAGATGGTATTCTTTTTTTTTTCCCAATTTCAGCCCACACAGAATTTTGTTTTCTAATATAAGCTAAGGTTAATTAAAAGATACAACTTCTCCTGCAATAAAATAAGTTCTCATATGTGAATGGAAAATGTAAAAAGTTATGGCCCTTGGAAGGTGGGGAGGAAAAAAATGCATAAATTAAAATTCAGCCGATCCTTATGGGGGTAAAGAAAGTGAAGACATAGCTAGTGTTTGGCAGTAGTTTGGAATGCTGCCTGAATGCGGTGACACATTTAGGTATACTACCACTATCCAGAGGAAAGCAGACCGTGTGTAGTTGTTATTTGGTCAGTTATGGTAGGACAACTAGGGCATTTGAATGATATTTGTTGGGTGCTCTCTGTGATTGATTTAAAGGAGTTGTCTGAGCGTCTTATACTGATGACCTATCCTCAGTATCTGATTGGTGGGGGACTGACTCCTGGCACCGACCAGCTGTTTTAAGCGGTAGAGAACAGTGAGCTGACGTTCATTTATCACATGGCCTATGCGCAGCTCAGTCCCATTCAAGTATTTGGGCCTGAGCTACGATGCCATGCATAGCTACTATCTAATGAACGGCGATGTGCTTGATAATCTGTGAGGAGGCCATGGTGGTCACCGGAGCGAAGCAACCTCTTCAATCTGCTAATTCTGTAGGGGTGCAAGACCCCTACGATCACAGACTAATAGGATAGGTCATCAGTATAAAACACTCGGCTCGGAAAAACCCTTTAAAACTCACCTCAACTAATGGGACTCTTTCATGAGAGCAGACCGATGTATATATTCTTGTATTCTGATGGACCACCTGTCACTGCCACCCGCTCAGTTTTGAAATGAGTATAATAAAAGGATATAGCTGATATTTATTGAAACGGTTAATAATAGGTTTTTAATAGTTTAATGAGCGCAAAATACTGCAGACCTCCCCTTCAGAGCGGAGACATTAACTGAATGTCAGAGAGAAAAGTAGATACCTGTTTTTTAGAGGCTGTAGATATAAAGTAGTCATTTGGGTGTGATTTACAATGCTAGCATGCATTTGAGAATCTGCTTCCTCCTTTAGTAACACAGTTTACCCTTCAAGTTGTTCGTTAACCACTGAACATCACTCTGCAAAGGAGGAGATAAAACAGTTTCTGAGTGATGACTTGCAAACACAATCTGAGCATCGCCATTTATCAAACAAGCTAAACTCATGTGAAACATGGAATATAGACCCTGGTCAGAATGCAAATGATTTCAGCTCTCTGCTATCAATGACACTCAACAAGTAGGAGCTCTTTAAAATATCAAAATACTTATTATTGTAACAGCCAGTTCTGCCAATATTCCATGGAACGGCTACTTCACAATTCAAGTAGTCAGTTATTGACTTGCGGCAATCTATATCTGCATTAAAATGGTGAGTTTTGGATTAATGTGGAGCTGAAAGCCCAATTGAAGCTCCTTTCCTACCAGCCTGTCTCTGTAATTGCAGCATGGATTTCACCAACCACAAAGGGCAAAATGATTGTGATCATCCGCTGCAGTCAATAGAACATCGATTTTGCTTTTACTGGCTACAATTCGCACAAAATATGGAAACTCATATTGCAAAAATAAAAGGAGTGGTATTGTCATCTTCTTTAAATATACTGTCATTTGTAAAGAATAGCTACTATAACAGGAGTTAGAAAAGAGTTTATATAAAATGAGATCTGCAAAAGAACAGAATGTCTCCTTCTTAAAATGGGCAATTTGCAGGATTTTTTTATTTTTTTGCATACAGCTCAGTAATACAAAGCGCTGACATAAAAATGTAAGGATGAATGTACTGTATACCTTGTGCTATCAGATACATTACAGCCTAATATGTACCTGTATGTGATAGGCAGTGTAGGGACAGACTGCATTGGTACAATGCACTAGGCATGTCTTCCTAATGTCCACCCCATAGGTAATGCACACTTACATCATTCTTATCATTTAATAAATAGTTCACATCTTTATTAAATGTGCCATGCAGGAGATTGATCGGTGGAGACTTGAAGGGGTGAGCACTGCTTTTTTAGCTATTTTAAAGCTTTTGCTGCTTTTTTTCTTCAGTTGACTTGTTGAGTGCTGTGGACATAAGTGCTGTGGATATAACTAAAACAGTAGTGCAGGCCTATTTATCTACTACTGAAGAGGTGGCTGCTTGACTAGCTCATTTAAATATCTAAGCCAGCCTCCCCCTCCTCAAAGCTGATGTAGAGGCCAAGCAGGAGGCTGCCTAGCTCAGCGTTGTTTCACATCTGCAGCAGAATTCTCCAGCAGGCTGTTCTGGCAGAGAACAGCCTGCCGGACTTCTCCGAATCCAACACTGCCGGATAATGCCACCTCTCTGAAAAACCACATTGACTATAATGGGGTTTGGCAGAGATCTGGCTACTACCTGGCAAATGTGCAGAGAATCTCAGGCATTTTTGCACACAGCGGTTTTTGTCCGACCAATTCCTGGTATTCCCTACCAGAACAGCCAGAATAGCCGGCTGCAGATGTGAAACTAGCCTTAGCTATTGAAATTAGCCAGTCAACCATTCACATGGTGACAGAGGAAAATCTCTCCTGTGTTGAGAACAACCAGAAGGTGGAACTGTTAAGACCCAGAAGTAGGGTTGAAAGTGGAAGTTCCTGCCACCTTTTTGAAATAAAGTATTTCAAAAAGTCTGCTAATTTTACATTAGAAACATTGAGACAAACTGAATAATAATGTCTAAAGTAAAACAGTTTAATCTGAGACAAATCGTCTTAATCTGCACCAGATTTATCACTGGTTGATTCTGGATGATAAATCTGATGCTCTTATGCTTTCTAATTTACCTTTTCATCACTTATGTTTGGCTAGTTTTACTCAAAAAACTGTGCAGAAATGTTGGCACTTTTCTTTTTGCATGGCAGTGTATTAAAGGGAACCTGTCACCTCTACTATGCTACCCTCACTGAGCGTTTCTAAATGTTCATTGTGTTACCCTAAACATATAAATTACACTTTTAATTTAATTTGCAGACAAATTCAATAAGTATTAAGCATTTTTGTACTTCCCGCCTTTTATGCAAATTAACATAAAAGAGTCATATCTTACTTGTGTGACCAGAGAAGAGTCATATTTTCAAGCTCTGACTCATCTCAGGTTAATTTGCATATGTATCAAATCGGTTTTTTTTTACACAATAAAAGCACACAGAGCTATGGGGACTGGGTATTGCGGATGTGCTAGCGGCCATCTAGCAACCCATGTCCTCAGCTCTATACCCAAAATCCAGGTGACAGGTTCCCTTTAAAGCCAATATCCCTTTCCTGTGAAACCACAACCTTTTTCCACTAAGTTCCGTACCCTAGTTGGACAAGCCATAAAAAGCATCTCAAAGTGTCTAAGACACTTGATAAATGTAGTACAAAGCTTATATGCCATCTATTTTCTATTAGAAAACCCCTTTAGGGTAAATGCATACGTTCAGGACTTATGTGCAGAGAATCCGTACTGAAATCTGCATGTATTCGCAGGGAAATCTGTGCAGACAATCTGCATTAATTGGTGCTGGTTTACATGTGCATTTGATGCTGATTTGGTGCGGATTTTCCTGCATTGGTGAATGGAAAAAATCCGGTCAGGAAATATAAAATAAACTGGCTGCAGATTTTAAAATCCACACCGCAGATCAAAATCTGCACAGAAAAAAAATCTTCATTGTGTACTGTGAATTTCAAAATTCTCATAGAATACAATGTACATGACCTACGGTGCAGATTTTCTGTACGCAAATCCGCGCGGAAAATCCGCATGCAATCCTGATTGTGTGCATTTAGCCTTAAGCTAAATTCCTTTCAACTTCATTGGTTGTCGCCAATAAAATGGCTCTGTTACTGTTGTTTTGTTGGCGAGCCCCACTAGATTTAATCTGAAAAAATTCTGGCAAACAAATATTTGCATTTCTCTTTTAATTGATTGTCATTTTATCTTAAATAAAATGTCCATAGACAAGCGCTTACTTGTCTATAGCACAATTCTATAAATACAATAAAACAAGAATGTAACAACTATAATAATTGATGTGATCTTAGTGCAGCCGCTGTGACAGCAAAAAGAAACCTCTGGGAACAATGGAGAAAATCAACAGAATTAATTCTACGTATCTCATGTTTAACCGTTAAATCTTAGATCATCTCTCATCTATAACTAGTATGCTGACAGGATTCTTGTGGTTGCCTATTGCGGACTTTTTAACTGCTTCCCTTAACATCACAAAACACTAATAAAGGTATATGTGACAACAAATTTAGAAGAATTAGAAGACCACATAAAAAAACATATGGCTGGTGTCACACCACGTCTGTATTTTTTTTATTTATTTTTTATGTTTTTGAGGGGTTCAGCAGTTTATATTGCAATGTTTTTGCTGGGGATTTTTGCCTAAAAATCCTACACTGCTCCAAATGTTTAATGGAAAATGAGCAATATTAAACCTAGCACACATAGGTGATTTTTTGAAGTTCCTTTTTTAGTCAATGTATTTTTCTTTTTTTAAATTGCAGTATGCTCTAAGTCTGGTGTTTTTTCCATTATTGCCTGGCATTTTAACCACCATAAAACTCCTTTTTTTTTTTTTTTGGTAGTTAAAAAAAATGCATTTTCAATGTATGTTGCATTTTTATTTTATGCTTACAACCAAGATAATGGCTGTTAGAAAATATGCAAATTATGAGACCAATTACAAAAAGTGTAGATCAGGTAGGATCATGTTAAAGTAGATGACTACTTTATCCCATTTTCCCATCATTGAACCCAGATCCTGTCATACAATATATGCATATATTCAAACAGGGATCAAGATCATTCTGATTACTTACCAAATAATTATTTTTGAGTTTGGTTCTCTTTAATTCATCTCATCTTTTTAGCCCAGAATTCATTAGCCCTTTTGAATTCATGCATTTTCAGTATCAAGTCTGAAATTAAAATGAGGTTGCAAACTACCTATATGAAAAAATGGTCTAAATCTATGCCAGCAAGGGAGCTGGCGTAGATTTAGACAGGCGGTTGATACACCAAAGTTATGTAGAGGCTGGCGCCTCTACAGAAATTCAGCAAATCCACCGTCAGCTTAAGGGGTATTAAGACCGGCGTCTAAAACACCGGTCTTAATAAATGACCCCCATTGTTTCCTCTGTACTTACCCCTTCATTATGCTCCCAATGTTGCTGTCTCCATTGTGCTCTAACTGGCTGCAGGCTCTCCTGCGCGAGTCCCAGACGAATGTGTTCCTGAGTCTTCCTGTTTAGCTTCACAAGGCAAAAAATCCCAGAGAACCTTTAACATCCCTTAAGGACCGGGGCCCATATTTATTTTGCATTTTCAAATTTTCTTCCTCACATTTCAAAATCCATAAGGTTTTCATTTCCATGTACATAGCCATATGAAGGATTATTTTTTGTGGGACAAGATTTTCTGGGCACCATTTAATTTACCATATCTTGTATGGGAAAATTTTAAAAAAAAATTCTTCATGGGGTGAAATAAAAAAAAACACAAATCTGCCAAATTTGGTTGTTTTGATATACAGCATTACCGTGCTCTAAAAATGAAATGATGTCCTTAGTACGATTAGTATGGGTCAGAACAATTACATCGATATCAAACTTATATAGTTTCATTTTATTACATGAAAAAAATATTTTCTTTGTATCGGCCATATTCTGAAACCCATAACTTTTTCATATCTCCAAGGATAGAGCTGTATCAGTTAATTTTTATTTTTTGCAGAGTAAACTGTAAGTTTTTTTTGGTACCATTTTGGGCTATGTACAACATTTTTATAACTTTTTTTTCAATTTGGTTGGGAGGACAAGGTGACAAAAAAATGGTGAATCATGGATTTTTATTTTTCTCATTAGAGGGTTCACCACACAAGAAAAATATTTTTGTATTTTCATAGCTTAGGCATTTTGGGATGTGTTGATACCTATTATGTTAATTTTTAATGTTTCTTTTCATATGCAAAATTGGGAAAGAGGAGCGATTTGAATTTATCATACTTGTAATATTTTTATGTTTTACGCAGTAACTTTTAGTCCCCTTAGGGGACTTGAACATGCGATCTTCTTAATGTTTGTCCCTTAGACAACAATAGAATATTATTGCAGTCAATGGTATTCTGAGAGACTGCTTGCTGAGCCGTGCCTTCCGCATGGCTTTTCAGTCAGTGAGCCATGACAGGCCTATGGACCTCCACAAGGCCCCAGGCTGTCATGTCAAGTGATCGTAGCCCTGCGATTACACCACGAGGCTTCTGATTGGAAAAGTAGTGCCACTCATCTGTGCATAATCCATTGGGTTCTGATGGGCAGAATATGATGTTTACATAATATTTACAGACATGTCAATGGTAAAATTCACGGTTGGTTGATAAAACTCTGCATATTGTGAAGACATTGAGTGCGGTCTTTTCTCCATCTTATGAATCTCTTGGAACTCGACAGGCTAGGGTTTAACACTGCAGGCACCACCACGATTAGAATCTACAAAAAATAAATTTGTAAGTGGTGCTGTCTCTCCCTCGAACTACAAGTGCTATTTTATGCCATATCACCAAACAGGAAAACATAGACCCCCAAGTGTAAAACAAAAGAATTCTCCATCCATACATTGTGGAAAAAGGATATACATGTTGTGTACCCCAATTCTCCTGCAAATAATAGGGTCTCCACATTATTTTTTATAAAGTATCCCTGATATATGGCTTACAACATTCTGGTCCTGTTATCATCTCTGAATAGCTTGTGAGTGATTGGAGTCCTTATAATTTATGTAAGATCATGAAATGGAGGGCTGAACAGGAGAATCATTTTGCAATATGAAAGCTCTGCAGGAATTCATTTTAGATGGCATAGCTCACTTGGTTTATGTATTTCCTCCACATGTTTATGGCTTTAAATGTATTCAGTCATCAGACAAACTTTGAGGAAATTGAGACAACACACCAATCTAGATGTTGTCAACAAGAACATGATTGGAATTAACTTGTACGTAGCCTGCAGAGGCTGCAAGGAGCAGAGCTGCTCTGACTGAGCAGGTAAATCAAATCTTCTGCCAAAACATTCTGTGGCTGTCCAGATAAAACGTTGGACTAAGCTGGCGAACTTTCACCTTTCACCCAAACTCTCTAAGCCAAAGTACAGATTAAAAAAAATCAATAGCCTCAAATCGATAGAAAAATATTTTAGTCTCTAACTAAACGATATGTTTTGACAAGGCCAAAGAGGTGTACGAAAGAAGTGGTAAAAAGATAAAAGACAGAAAATTAGGATTTTGCTTTATTAGATCGCAAATCATGTTTGGAGATTCTTTTTACCGTAGGAAATAAAATGTGAGTAAGTGAGTTTATAGAATTACATGATATATGCTATTCTTTTAATTCTAACAATGCTTCTTAATTATTTTTTACATCTGCTGCTCTCTGAACTAGCCGATATATGTCCCAAGATTTGTGACAGGCTATTACCAGCAATGTGCTCATACTATAAAACATAGCAACTTCTGTATCACTGTGCAAATGTATCAGAGGATTTAACTGAAAAAAGGCAATTGAGTAAAGAATTTATTTACTTATGTTTTTTTTCTTTGATGAAAAAAATTAAAACATGAAAAAATAATTTTGAAACGAAATCTTCTAATTTAAGCCATAGGGCTCATGCACACAAACATTTTTTGGCGTTCAGTATACCGGACATTTTTTTTAGTTCGATATGCGTTACTTATACTGAAACAATTCATTTCAATGGGTCAGCAAAAAAAACTAAAGTGTCTCCGTGTGCATTGCATTTCAGTATTTCCATACCGTGAGAAGATAGAACATGTCCTATTATTGTCCGCACGTTGCTTGGCTCCATTCAAGTTAATGGGTCCACAAAAAAAAAAGTAATACATATGGAATGTAACTGTATGTCATCCGTTTGTCTTCTGTTTTTGCAGATCCACGTGTTCTTCTGGTTTAAGGCCAGCCTACTTTTGCCACGTGCTTCTTGTTGCCAAATATTGGCAGAGCAAATGACATGGAAATTCCCTGAGGCCTTGAGTAGCTGCCATTCAGAAAAGTTTGAAGATGGATGTTGATAAGGTAATCACACACATTCAAGAAAGACCCCAAATCTGGGACACCCGCTGTGACGGTTACCATGACCGTGTAGCCAAGGAGCGGGCATGGGAGGATGAGGCACAACGTATGATGGGCAGCCAATGGGAGAAGGCTAATTCCAAAAAGCGGCGTAAGTTAGGTAAGACCACCCATGCATAATGTTTTTTATTATGAAAGTATATTTATATGTACATTTGATGCAGACAAGTGTTGGTCATGATGCGAGTCTGCAGCGCTGCTCCCGGCCTGACCTCTCAGCACTGCCGGGGGTCACATAGCATTATATTGATTTATGATGCTATGTTAACCCTTTTACAGTTCTAGAATGTATTGGATAATACTGGCAGCATTATGTCAGTGTTTATCAAATACATTCCAGAACTCTTTTAATGGTTACATAATATCATAAATGAAGATAATGCTATGTCACCCCTTGCAGCAATGGGAGTTCAGGCCGGGCGCTGCAGACTCGCAGCATGATCAACATTCATCTGCAATGTCACATTGAGGAAGCAGGCCTATTGTGTAATTAGCAGCACAACTATGAAGGGGTACATCCAGGGGTGATATACATTTATTGCAAAAATGTACCTCCCCTCAGTACCTGTTTGGATATAAAACTTGTATAAAAGCAGAATTTTTTTAAAGTTGATGTAGTGTCTTTTATACACTACTCACTTTTGCCCTTAATTTGAAAGCATAGCAGTGATTTGTCACGTAATTGATTATTATGTTTAGATAATCACAGTACATGCATCCTAAGTATATAAAGGTCAGTCAGCCCCCAGTTTTTCTTTCTAATGTGCCATTCTAGTATTTAATATTATGACCAAATGTACAATTTTTTACTATGTCTATTATAATTTTTTTGGTGTATGACCAATGGCATTCATGTCGTGACCAATTTTTACCGGGAATTAATGCATCCAAGGGTCATAGCGTGATGGAGGTTTAAGAAAGAAACATATATGTATACCCGCCAGCTAAAGTTTCTGCGTCTAATTTTGGAATTAAGGCCGTAAGTATATGCTTACCTTTGTTTGCTACAAAGTAGTTATATATGTATAATTTATGTATGAAGAGATAATGTATGATGCTTCCACAAAAAAAAAAAATCATGTGCTAATCCTCATTCATTTGCAATTTCAGCACCGTGGACAACCTTGAGGATGAAGGGCAAAATTCCAGCAGCTCCCAAGAGGCGGAACAAGCTGCTACTGGACACATTCCCCCACATCCTGTGACCGGTGAGGAGATGTCAGCACACAGGAGCTGCCCAATTACCAACTGCAGGGAGAAGCTTCTGGTGTGGAAGCCGGAGGAGTTACTGCTTTCATCCAGAAGCCCAGGCCAGGCCACGTCAGCGGAGAAGGGGGGTCTAGGGCCAATCCTTCTTCTCACTTTGATAGTCGAGCAGTGGTTGAGGGGCAGGTGCTCAATAATTTGAGCAAGAGAAGAAAGAAGGTAAGGAGGAGAGGATGCCCTGATCCAAGACTGGCCCCAAGAAAAAAACACAATGTATATGGTTTATGATGACATCGGTGGCCGCTATAATGGACTCCAAACCTGACACACTGGAGCTACTTCGCTTTATTAATGCCATGTAGGAACGAGTGGTATGCCCGGTCTCTTCAGCCCCAACCGGGGACCTAGCATGCCACAAATGCACATCCGCCCTACCAGTCTTCCTATGCCCCTGTATTCACAAGACCCCCCAAACTTCTTGGTGCCCGCAGTACCCGACACAAAGCTCTACCAAACAACAGTATAATCCACCTGCTGATGTGGGTGTTATTCCAGGCAAAGCGTGTGGCCCTTTCACCAGAGATCTTTTTGAATTGTGATGTGTGTTTATTTTATGTTGGATATTTAAGTTATGCCTGAATGTGAAGCCTTTATAATTTTATTTATTTAAATATAAAAACTGTGGACAATCGAATCTTGTGTGGATTTCTTTATTTTAAATAAAAAAATTTAATATTACAAACTCATTTATTTCAAACATCAAGGGTCACAAGTGACAATGCAAACACAGTTATAATTATTTACAAACCATATGATTTAAAAAAAAGTATAGCATGTATTGCGAAATCATTAAACATATATAGATAGGCGACATCTTCTTCAAGGTGTGACAATCCCAACCAGGACAATTGAAAATCATAGTAACGTGTCATCCATGCAAACCTAAGAAAAGAGAAGGTAGATCATGGAAATAGTTAGTACTCAAACTCATAAAAACATGTTATTCTGGAATACACATAGTTTTGTAATGTATTAGGTATAATGAGGTATTAGAAGGTTTATGTAGGCAAAACATTAGACACTTTAGATGTTAAATACAATCATGTACATTGTTCATTGTACATAAAATATTTGGAACTTTTGGTCTTAACAAATTTGACTACAATACACCCCAGCCCGCAAGCCCACGTCAAAGGGTCCTCTTTGTCTTGCCGAGTCCCTACACTATCTAATATAAGAAATAAAAAGTCACTGACTGTAAAATAACAAAATACTACAATGGCCAGAGTCCAGATGACATCATTGTCTGCCAAGAACTACGTCCATCTTCCATGGTAATGATCCCTCAGGGCTGATAAAGTAATCAGCATAGAGGTCTCGAAATGCAAGTCCAGCAGATCCAGGCCGTCCATGACGAGTCTGGTCCAATCCTCCAGATGAAGAAGAATAGGTACCAGACTCCTCTAAAACCCAGCATCTAAGGAGCATCATGAATCCTGACGAAGTTATGCAGGATCACACAAGCTTTAAAAAACAAGGGTGGTATTGTCCGGCGACATCTGTAAGGAGACAGGAATACTCTATACTTGTTGGTGAGTATTCCAAACGTACACTCTACATACCGATGGGCTCTAGTCAGCCGATAGTTAAATATGCGTCGCCTGTCATACAGATTGCATCTGGGGAAGGGGTGCATGACATGTGGGGCCAAAGCAAATCCTTCATCAGCCACAATTACAAATGGAGCCGGAGGACCCGCAGAAACTGGCAGCAATCTGGGCTCTGGGAGGGCAAGTTGGTTGGCATTAAGTCGCTCACTCAATCTTGAAGAACTTAAAATGCGCGCATCTGCAGTGCTCCTATAGGCCCTGATATCTACAATTATAAACACATATGTAGTGTCAGCTAAAGCCAACAGCACAATGGAAAAGTATTGCTTATAATTGTAGTACCGGGACCCTGATGTGAGGCGGCTTCTTAACACAAATGTGTTTGCCATCCAATGCCCCAATGCAGTTTGGAAACTGTGCATCAAGATGAAAGCCCTCAGCAATTCGGATCCAATCCTCAGCTTTGGGCTCTGGCATCACCGCTCCCGGTAAGTCGCAGCGAAATCACTTCACATGTTTTACGAACAATCCCAGAAATAATTGACACTCCCAGCAGGAACTCAAAATGTAGACAAGCAAATGAATTTCCAGGCACCAGACAGCTGAAGGAAGACACAAAAAAATATAAAAAATTAATACAACAGCCACTACTGGGGTCACTAATCATAGTGTTGTAAAGTCTAACATGCTTAGTTGCCCATATCAAATACATACAGTACATTACACCAGGGATGGGCAAACTGCAGCTTTCCAGCTGTTGTAAAGATACAATTTACATCATGCCCTGCTGTGGGCTGATAGCTGTAGGCAGACTGGGCATACTGGGAGTTGTGGTTTAGACACAGCTGGAGAGCCGCAGGTTGGACATCCCTGCATTAGACATTTGTTTTTATAAGGAGCTGTCCAAACTGAAAGGTTTGATATTAATGTTTGCTACGGGCAACTAAGGCAGTTTTACTTTACTGCAGTTCAGTTAATGACCCCAGATATTTACACATAACAAAGTGAGTCTAAGACACTTAATATCAAGATCAATATTAACAGATTATTTAAATAACCATTGTAATAAATATACATACCTCAAAGTCACGATGAGTCGTTCCTTAGGAGAAATGCAGCGGCCTCATATTTGTGTTCTGATGGGTGAAGCCAGGGTGCAGAGATGCTAACAATATGTCAAAGCTGCTCACAGACATACGACAGAACCCATGAAATTTCTCAGGATGCTGTCGCAAATCCATGTACAGTGTGTGGAAGTGGCCCTTCCTGCGGCCTCTGAGAGACAATGGGGTGAACCCAATGCCTCCTCCTCGGTTAGTTGGTCAGCATAGTTGGCTGCTGTTCATCGTGCCGAGAAACCAGCCAGCACAGGAGGAGGTCTTCCTCAAAGTCAAATAATACAACAGATAGCCAAAATCAGAAACCAATGCCAACAAGACACCAACTTCTAACAAAGCTCTCAATGCTGCAAAAAGCTGTTAGAAAATGGAGTCTGCACCATTACATGACTATCTTAAATAGGGGGTGTGTAAAAGGGGAAAGAGTCAAAAGTTTAGATTTTTTTCCTGCTTCCGTTTCTGTTTATCATCCGCAAAAACGGATCACATACTGAAACAACACGGACATGCTTTTCCACAAAAACGGAATGGAAACAGAGTATATATGGAAACACAATGGATTAAAAAAACTGAACCATGGATCCGTAAAAAAAAACGGACGTTATGCACAACGGTCGTGATTTCCATCAGTGATTGTGAGCCAAAACCAGGATTGGAGCCTCCACAGAGATAAGCTATAAAGGAAAAATCTGCTCCTGTTCTGTGTTTAGAGCAGCACCTGGTTTTGGCTCAAAATCACTGATGGCGATCACTGATCGAACACTGACTGTATGAATAAGGCAATATCCAGAGTTGCCCCACGCCAAAATAATTATTTGCTGAATATCCCCAATTTTGAAAATTTGGGGGGGGGGGAATCTTGTTATGTGCCATACTTTTTTATTTTATTTTAAATTAACTTTATTCATAATACAAAAAAACCATAATATAACATTCTACAAAACAATCAATAATTTTCTGCATTTCTTTTTCCCCTCCCCCCCACCCTTCCATACCTCTGAAAGAGAGAAGGAAAAAACAAAAAACATAATTTATACCATATTAGTCAACCAACAATTCAAAAATTTTTCAAAATAATCTATCTTTCCCCATTTTTATATATTATTCTCTCTACTTTTATCATATTTCCACGCACTTTTCCGCTCCGCCACCAAGGGTGGGTCCTATGTAATATTTTTTTTTTAACAATAATAAGTCTTGCTTAAAACAATAAATTACAAATTACCTTCTTATCTGTTTTTGAGATCAACAGCTATATTGTTCCTCCTAGGATACAAGCCACTGGATCTTTTTCTATTTGTACTCCCATACATTTTTTGATAACATCCACTATCCCAGTCCAATAACGATAACATCTCCATACTAAATTAGAAAGACCAGCTTGTTCCAAACCACATCTAGGACATTCGTGGTGGATTTCAGACCCATCCTTTTAAGTAACAGTGGGGAATAGTACAGCCTATTGATAATGAAAAATTGGGAAAACCCTGTGGGAGGCTCTCGTTGAGACCAGAGACTGTTCCTTAATATATCTTTCCACTGCTCCTCTGACAGACCATCAATATCTTTCTTCCATCTCTCTTTAGTCAATAACTCAATTTTACTCTGATTATTTTTTACAATATTCTATATCTTCTTAATATACTCCATTTTTTTTTCCTATTATCCAAAAGCCAATTAATATCTTCCATAGGTCCTTTATTATATATCTGAAAGTCTACTTCTGATGAAGTAATTGCATCTCTTAATTGTAAATATTTGAAAAAATCTTTATTTGAAATCCCGAATTCTTTTCTCAATGTCTCAAAATCTTTGAACACCTCTCCATCAAACAATTGTGACAGAAAATAAACACCCTTATTTTCCCAATTTACATACTGCTTTATTTTCAGAATTTCTTTTAAATTAATATTAGACCAAATAGGAGTGAAATCTATATATCCTTTAATATCTAAATAAAAAAATATTTCTCTCCAAACGTGAACCATTAAATTAAAAATATAATTATTAATATTTGTACTCCCCAATATTAGAGATTCTAATATTACCATCATCTTAAAATGATAATCTTTCCAGCCCCGATTCTTGAAGTGCCATTTCAAACTAGGTGCTATCTTATCTCCAACCATAAACCAAAATTGTGCCGCCAAAAAATATATAAACCAATTTGGAAGTGCCATTTCTCCCCATTTTATTGGTAACTGCAAAATGTATTTCCTTATTCTAGAATTTCTATCATTCCATATAAATTCCCTCATCAGCCTATCAATAATAGTGAAAGCCTTCGGTGATACCCACACAGGGACACAATGCAACACATACAGAATCTTCGGGAGAAAAAACATCTTTATCAGATTAATTCGTCCCAACATTGACATTGGTAACCTCTTCCAAATGTGAATTTTTTTTAATTAATCTATAAGAGGGAATATATTCAAATTTATATAGTCACCCAAATCCTTTGCAATATTTATTCCCAGATACCTAACCACAACTTGCACTTCCAAAAACCCATCAGCTATCCCTTCACTCAGTGACATCAAATGTGACTTTCCTTAATGTCTTTTTAAGCCAGAGTAATACCCAAATTTCTCGATTATATCCATTACTATAAACAACTCCAAATCCATATTTGCCAAAAACAGTATATATCATACATAATATATCAATAATATATAATCAAAAATCTGCACCTGTTCTGTGTTTAGAGCCACCTCGCTTGGGCTCAAAATCACTGATGGATATCACTGATCGAACACTGAGGCCTCATGCACACGGCCGTTGGGCAGCCGTGGTCGTATTGCGGCCCGCAAACGGCGGGTCGGCAAACCACGGCCGCGTGCACCCCGCATCACAGATGCGGACCCATGCGGAACAAAGTCACGGAACAGAACACCGGAAGCACTTCTTTCCGTTGTTCCGCACCACAAAAAAATATGACATGTTGAATGGGTCCGGCCCACTGCACCTGATGTTTCCCTTGCATTGGGGACCGCAATTGCGGTCCCGAATGCATGGAACGGCCCCACAACGGCTGTGTGCATGAGGCCTTACTGTGTGAATAAGGCATTATCCAGAGTTTTCCCACACCAAAGTAATTATTTGCTGAATATCCCCAATTTTGAAAATTTAGGGGAGGGGGTAATCTAGTTATGTGCCATACTTTAGCTCTAAAAAAACGTCCTATTGATTAATTTTAACCACAGTCTCAAATTTTATTACATTTTTGCAACTTTTTCGATTTCAGTTTTTTTTTGCCACATAAGACTAAATAAATTTTCTCCACAACCATCTTAATATGTGAAATTCTCTGCTTTCTGTCCTAAAAAAATTGTGGTATTTTCTGCCATCAATATGAGTTGTATACTTTTGGAAGTGTGCTGATAATCCAATGGAATACGAATTTTGTTAATGGTCTAGGGCAGAAATGCTCAACTTGCTGTCCTCCAGCTGTTTCAAAACTACAACTCCCACCATGCCTGGACAGCCTACAGCTATTAAGGAATGTTGGGATTTGTAGTTTTGCAACAGCTAGAGGGCCGCCGGTTGAACATCCCTGGTCTAGGGCTAAAGTATTACACGTGTTCTCAATTTTCTAGCAAAAGGCAGAGGGAGCAAGGTAGCACACAATTTCAGCATCCTCCTTTGTACGGATGAGGGCGAAGAATCCCGAAGCATTTCTATTGGAATGGTGCTTATAAACAGGCCTCATATATTGGCTCTTATGACAACAGAGGTTTTGTCCCTGAAGAATCAGGGCCAAAGGCGAGACTCGAGTCAGGCTATAGAGGATAAGTTCAGAAAGGACTTCATTTGATTCAAGGCAAATGGTGCCACTATTTCTAGATGTTCTAAAGTTGTTTGTCCATAGATGATACAAGACATCTTTGGAGATAATATATTTACTAGCTGGATTCCTCATGATAATCTACTTTGCTAGGGTAGCGAGGGTTTTAATGTCTGTCATCTTCTACCATGTGCATATTAATAAATACTTGCATCCCCCCACATATACTGGGCATGATCTTTAGTGGTACCCATCTGGAGTCTGTAAATAGAAGAAACCTTGTCTTGGGTTTTTAAACAGATGGGGTGTAATGTGGGTCGAGGTCTGCATTATTTAGAGGCTGTGGTTTTGGGTCTGTAAACAGGAGTCTGGCCTGGCGTCTATATAAAAGAGGGTCTGGTCTTAAGCCTAGGGGGGATATTTATCAAATCAGATATGTCAGTTTTGTGGCTTTAAAAAGTCACAAGTCATGTATGTGCTTCCTCTGGATGCAGATACGGTTGCAATTGGGACATATCTCAGCTGTCTGCGGGACAGCCATCATCCAGATGATGCATCATTGTGCCATTTCTTGCGACATTTGGCGTTCTTTACCACTTTTCAAAGTGGTCTATGTTTAAGAGCTAAAAGTGAGATTATACCTGGATTATGGCTCATTTACTATGTGCAACTTTTGCAAAAGTCTCAAAAAAGTCGCAACCTACATCAGGTAACCACCTGGTGTATTTTTACACATATAGGAGTAAACTACATTGCACTCACACCAAATATATTATTGAGATGCTCCATTTTATAAATTTGGCGCAGGCACCAATGAAAAGGCAGACTTAAAGGGAACCTGTCACCAGTTTTATGGTGTCCTAACTAAGGGCAACATAAATAAGTGACTGATTCTCTTAGCAAAATGCTGGGTCACTTTCTTTAATTGACCCAGTCAATCTGCCAACATCTTGTATTGAAAAGCTCCAGCTCATAATGACGAGTCCTAAATATTCATGAGCTCCTGACTCTCCCCGCCTACCTGCTCTGAATTAAAAATACGCTGGACTCACTGACATCACGCTGAACTCAAATCAGCTCATTAGCATGCAGCATGTGGCATCTTTGTGTGTATATTATGAGATAACCAATACACCAGTAAGTGAATACATCTAAGGTACTTTTTAGTAGTTAATGATTGTATATAATTAGTTAGATTATAATCAAATATCCACATGACAGGTTCCCTTTAAAACTGGTACAAAAACAACCGCAAATGATAACTGTTCCGCTATGCCTTTATTAAGGGGTCTGATGTTTGGTCTGTATTTGTTTAGGGTGTCTGGTATGTGGTATGTAGCCATTCTGTGGTGTGCTGGAGGAAATAATATTTGCAATTAAAATGCAACATAATGGTGGTATACTCAATAAAATGGGTGCCTGCATGGCACTAGGAATAGATGTCACATCCACTTACATACAGTTGCAAGAAAAAGTACGGTATGTGAACCCTTTGGAATGATATGGATTTCTGCACAAATTGGTCATAAAATGTGATCTGATCTTCATCTAAGTCACAACAATAGACAATCACAGTCTGCTTAAACTAATAACATACAAAGAATTAAATGTTACCATGTTTTTATTGAACACACCATGTAAACATTCACAGTGCAGGTGGAAAAAGTATGTGAATGCCTAGACTAATGACATTGCTGCCAAAGGAGGTTCAACCATAACTTCAACCAAACATTTCCTGTAGTTGCAGATCAGACGTGCACAACAGTCAGGAGTTGACCATTCCTCTTTACAGAACTGTTTCAGTTCAGCAATATTCTTGGGATGTCTGGTGTGAATCGCTTTCCTGAGGTCATGCCACAGCATCTCAATCAGGTTAAGGTCAGGACTCTGACTGGGCCACTCCAGAAGCCGTATTTTCTTCTGTTTAAGCCATTCTGTTGTTGATTTACTTCTATGCTTTGGGTCTTTGTCCTGTTGCAACACCCATCTTCTGTTGAGCTTCAGCTGGTGGACAGATGGCCTTCTTCTCCTGCAAAATGTCTTGATAAACTTGGGAATTCATTTTCCTTCGATGATAGCAATCCATCCAGGCCCTGACGCAGCAAAGCAGCCCAAACCATGATGCCCCCCATCACCATACTTCACAGTTGGGATGAGGTTTTGATGTTGGTGTGCTGTGCCTCTTTTTCTCCACACATAGTGTTGTGTGTTTCTTCCAAAAAACTCAACTTTGGTTTAATCTGTCCACATAATATTTTGCCAGTACTGCTGTGGAACATCCAGGTGCTCTTGTGCAACCTGTAAACGTGCAGCAATGTTTTTTTTGGACAGCAGTGGCATCCTCTGTGGTATCCTCCCATGAAATCCATTCTTGTTTAGTGTTTTACGTATCGTAGATTCGCTAACAGGGATGTTAGCATATGCCAGAGACTTTTGTAAGTGTTTAGCTGACACTCTAGGATTCTTCTTCACCTCATTGAGCAGTCTGCGCTGTGCTCTTGCAGTCATCTTTACAGGATGGCCACTCCTAGGGAGAGTAGTAGCAGTGCTGAACTTTCTCCATTATAGACAATTTGTCTTAACCGTGGACTGATGAACAGCAAGGCTTTTGGAGATACTTTTATAACCCTTTCCAGCTTTATGCAAGTCAACAATTCTTAATTGTAGGTCTTCTGAGAGCTCTTTTGTGCGAGGCATCATTCACATCAGGCAATGCTTATTGTGAAAAGCAAACCCAGAACTGGTGTGTGTTTTTATAGGGCAGAGCAGCTGTAACCAACACCTCCAATCTCATCTCATTGATTGGACCCCAGTTGGCTGACACCTCACTCCAATTAGCTCTTGGAGATGTCATTAGTCTAGGCGTTCACATACTTTTTCCACCTGCACTGTGAATGTTTACATGGTGTGTTCAATAAAAACATGGTAACATTTATTTCTTTGTGTGCTATTAGTTTAAGCAGACTGTGATTGTCTATTGTTGTGACTTAGATGAAGATCAGATCACATTTTATGACCAATTTGTGCAGAAATCCATATCATTCCAAAGGGATCCCAGATCTGGTGAGACAGTGCCGGATTTTGATGGTTGTCCCACAGACAGCTGAGGTATCTCCCAATTGCAACCATATCTGCATCCAGAGGACACACATACAGTTGAATGCAATGGTGAAGCAGATAGTCATCAGCTCCTGCTTCACCATACACTGGCCTGCGCTCTAAACAGCAGGCGTGATGCAATGACACATCGTGCCTGCTGGGCTGTGTAGGAGGAGCTCACAGACTAGGAGGGAATCAGCCTGTATCAATGTAGCACATGTACTGGAGAGCACAAGATGTGTTCCGATCATTGGAGGATCAGTGCTTGGTCAGATTACTTTTTTCTTTCTTCTTTTTCAGTACAGGGAGCCACTACTATGTAAGGACACTAAGGGGGAATAATTACTGTGTGCGGGCACAATATAAGCATAACTACTGTGTGGGGGGACCATGTGGGCATAACTACTTTGTCAGGGCACAATGTGGGCATAACCACTGTGTGGGTGCACAATGTGGCCAAAATTACTCTGTGGGGGCACTATGTGAGCATATCAACTGTGTGGGGGTACTATGTGGCTATAACTACTGCGTGGGGACAGTAAGAGGGCATAACTACTGTTTTGGGGCACAGTGTGGGCATAACTACTGTGGGGGTGCAAAATGTGGACATAAATACTTTGTGGGGCACAAAGAGGGCATAACTACTTTGTGGGGGCAAAAAGGGGACATCACTATTGTGTGGGGTCACAAAGAGCGCATAATTAGTGTGTGAAGACACAAAGCGGAATAATTACCATCTATATATAGGCATTGGATGGAGATAAAAGTATAGCTTATTATAAAAAAAATTGCTACTGTGCCTTTTTGGGATTTTCAAAAGTTGAGAGGTATGTTAAATATATAAGTAGATATATACACCTAAGGCTACTTTCACACTAGCGTTTTTTACTGGATTCAGCAGGATATAGCAAAAACACTAGTGATGATCGAGCATGCTCGGCCGAACACCAGTTCGGCTCGAGCTTCTCGATGCTCGGCACGTGGCAGTATTCGGCCGAATACCACATGTGCTCGAGCGCAATGCTCGAGTCTCCGCCCCACACGTTTCTTGGCTGCTATGCAGCCAATAAACGTGCAGGTAAGTACTGCCCTCACTGTAATGCTGTAGCCATGCTGGCTGCTGGCATTACAGTGATTGGCTGGCTGGAACGCGTCATCAGGTGCTATATAGCACCCAATGACACATGTTCCGCTCATTCTTAGTCAGGGAGAGCTGTGCTAAGGAAGGGACAGACAGTGTAGGGAGTGATTTAAGAATATTTTTACCACCAAAACTTTTCAAAGGACTACTTCTAAGGACTATTGTATGTGGCAGCAATATCTATTTTTAGCACATCCTGCGCTAAATAGCGTACAATAGTTAGGCCGCTGCAGACAGCGATTTTAGCTGTGCCACATCTCCAGTGTATAGTGTGCGCATCCCAAAAAAATCTGTGACATCCAGTGTACTTTTTCCGTAGACGGTGTCCGCTGCAGACAGTGACATTAGCTGCGCCATATCTCCAGTGCAAAGTGTGCGCATCCAAAAAATATCTGACATCCAGTGTATTTTTTCTTTAGACGGTGTCCGCTGCAGACAGTGACATAGTGACATTAGCTGCGCCACATCTCCTGAGTAAGGTGTGCCCATCCAAAAAATATCTGTGACATAGAGTGTCCTTTTTCTGTAGACGGTGTCCACTGCCAACAGTGACATTAGCTGCGCCACATCTCCAGTGTAAGGGTACTTTCACACTTGCGGCAGAGGATTCCGGCAGGCAGTTCCGTCGCCAGAACTGCCTGCCGGATCTGTCAAAACACATGCAAACTGATGGCATTTGTCAGGCAGATCAGGATCCTGATCCGTATGACAAATGCATTGAAATGCCGGATCCGTCTCTCCGGTGTCATCCGGAAAAACGGATCCGGCATTTATTTTTTTAACATTCTTTGCGGTCTGAGCATCCGTTTTACCGGAACATTCGGGGCCTGATCCGGCATTAATGCATGTCAATGGGAAATGCTTCAGTATTATCTTTGTCCTGAAAAGTTAAAAAGACTGAACTAAATACATCCTGATGCATCCTGAACAGATTGCTCTCCATTCAGAATGCATTAGGATAAAACTGATCAGTTCTTTTCCGGTATTGAGCCTCTAGGACGGAACTCAATGCGGGAAAAGAATAACGCTAGTGTGAAAGTACCCTAAAGTGTGCGCATCCAAAAAATATCTGACATACGGTGTACTTTTTCCGTAGACTGTGTCTGCTGCAGAGCACAAGAAAACAATCGTCCACGACAGGGCCGGCGTCATAACCCGGCATCCCCGGGCAAGTGCCGGGGCCCAATGCTCCTGGGGGGGCCCACTGAGCTGCTATGAGCACTTCCATCAATACAGATGGGAGCTCTCACTGCTGTCATTTCACATACGCAGTACCCCTTTGGTGGGCCCTCTGAGCTGCAGAGACTCAGGACACGCCCCTCTACACAGGACACGCCCCCTCTACACAGGACATGCTGCTGAGGAGAGAGACCAGGGCTGGAGCTGGAGCAGAGAAGTGTGAAGACAGTCTGTGAGTAAGTCTGCACTGTGACTGTCTCTCTGTGGGATAGAAGGAAGGGGGGACTCTTCCATCTGCTGCTGCTTCATTCTATTTAGTGGTTTTTACTGTTTCATTAAGCTGTTTGTCTCCATGACACCTGCCCACCCCCCCCCCATCCTGTCCTATCTCTCATGGGCCCCTGCTGTCTCCTTTCCTCCCTCATGTATCCAGAGCTCCTGTCCCACCCTCCTATCTCCTATTGCTGCCCTGCACAGACCTCCTGCCACTACTTCTTGTATGAATCCCCCTCAGAGCCCCTTCCACCTACTTGCTGTGTCCACCCCTCCTGTCCATCCAGGGCCCTGTCTCACTCCTCTGCCTCTCATTATGGTGGCATCTGAACCGCATTCACCATAAGGACCTTCTAACGTCACAGGGTCATGTGACTGTGCCCCCCACCCCGTACTGTGCCCTTTATACCCTGCATTGTGCCCTCCTACCACACCCTGTGCAGTGCCCATAGTCATTCCCTGTACTGTGCCCTCTACCCTTTTATCCGGTCACTGTATGGCGGTGTTATCACTATATGGCGGTGTTATCACTATATGGCGGTGGTATCCAATAACTGCATGGCCATAACTGTATCCCCTTCCCTGCCCACACCACTTTTTTTAGACCTGGCATGAGCGGGAAAAGGTACAGATTGCAGTGTTAAGGACCTTTGCGCAACATCTGTGTCAGAAATACGCCTAACATAGATGTATTTCTATATAATAAATGACCCCCTAATTGTATTATTATTCGGGGGTAGGGCTAATATCTTTATATTATATAGATTCTAGTGTATTATACTGTGCCCTGTATTTCCCAGTAGAAATGATCCTTGGGAAACACAGTCCTAATCCCTGACCACCAGAACCAGGTAGCGCTCTGTCAGTACATGGCGGCCTCCCCTCTCCGCCTCCCTGCTCCGCTGTGTACTGGTGCTTAGGGTACTTTCACACTTGCGTTTTTCTTTCCGGCATAGAGTTCCGTCACAGGGGCTCTATACCGGAAAAGAACTGATCAGGTATGTCCCCATGCATTCTGAATGGAGATTAATCCGTTCAGTTTGCATCTGGATGTCTTCAGTTCAGTCGTTTGACTGATCAGGCAAAAGAGAAAACCGTAGCATGCTACAGTTTTATCTCCAGCTAAAAAAACTGAAGACTTGCCTGAATGCCGGATCCGGCATTTTTTCCCATAGGAATGTATTAGTGCCGGAATACCGGAATGCCGGATCCATCCTTCCGGTATGTGCATGCGCAGACTGAAAAAAAGGTGAAAAAATAAATGCCGGATCCGTTTTTGCCGGATGACACCGGAAAGACGGATCCGCATTTCAATGCATTTTTTCGACTGATCAGGCATTTTTAAGACTGATCAGGATCCTGATCAGTCTTACTAATGCCATCAGTTAGCATACATTTTGCCTGATCCGGCAGGCAGTTCCGGCGACGGAACTGCTTGCCGGATCTCTCTGCCGCAAGTGTGAAAGTAGCCTTATTCTGACACTAGGGCTGGGTTCACATCCTATTTTTTCCATCCATTTAATGTATACCAAAAATGTATGCGAACAGATGCCTCAGACTGATGCCGTACAGTGGCGTACGTTCACCATACAGTTCCATGGTAAAAAACATATACGTTGACGTATGCATTTTTTACTTGACTCTGCAGGATACAAAAACGTGGAGTGCTGCACATTTGTATACATCAAACCGATAGGAAAAACGTAATGTGAACACACATTGTGGGGAGGGGGGCATACTAAATTTCGCTGTGGGCCCAGTCAGTTCTAGCTACATCACTGCACATCTCCTTCTCTCCTCCAGGCCAGGCTCACTGCTGCAGCGGGCCGCCGTAGAGAAGGAGCGCAGGGAGCTGCGGTTAGTGAATGACAGGACCACCAGCTCCCCTGCAATGATAGGTATGTGAGGGGGCCACTGGGGGGTCATTCATCACACTGTGAGGGCCCCTTACACAGTATAATGACTCCCAGTGCCCCCCATTTAGTATAATGATCCCCATTGACCCTCCATTTAGCATAATGATCACCAGAGCCCCCATTAAATATAATAACCCCTTGTGCCCCCTCCATACAGTATAACCCCCAGTGTGGGGGCGACTGGGGGTCATTATTCTGAATGGAGGGTCAATGGGGATCATTATACTGTGAGGGCCCTTTACATAGTATAATGACCCCCAGTGTCCCCCATTTAGTATAATGATCACCAATGACCCTACATTCAGTAATCACCCAGAGCCCCCTCCATACAGTGTTCCCCAGTGTGGGGGCTACTGGGGGTCATTATTCTAAATGGGGGCGACTGGGGGTTATTATTCTGAATGCAGGCCACAGAAGGTCATTATACAGTGGGGGGGGGGGGATTGGGGATTCATTATACTGTGTGAAGGGCTACTAGTAGTCATTATACTGTGTGAAGGGCCACTAGTAGTCATTATACTGTATAGGGGCCACTGGGGGTCATTATACCGTGTAGGAGCCACAGGGGGACATGTCAATGTAAAAAAATGCCTCATGGGGCCCACTGGGATTTATCGCCCAAGGGCCCACATGAACCTGGAGCCGGCCCTGGTCCACGATACCTAGCTTCATGTCCCAGTTTTCAGGGTGGCGCAGGACACCGCTCTTGAAGTCAGACCAGTGCGACCAGGTGGTCAGTTGGATTGCAGAAGATAATGCTTCCAGTCGGTTAAGCACCACCCTGTCTTCTACCAAGTCCAGTCTCAGTAGCCAAGAGTCTGCTCAACCCAATCCTCACCCTGATCCTCCTTCCTCCCACCATGGAGAGTCTGGGCAAACAAGTGATCCCACAGCTCTTTTTCAGCACCATTC
This sequence comes from Bufo bufo, assembly GCF_905171765.1. Lineage (NCBI taxonomy): Eukaryota > Metazoa > Chordata > Amphibia > Anura > Bufonidae > Bufo > Bufo bufo. The sequence continues at coordinate 651,438,198 of NC_053389.1, forward strand.
CTTGATTTGGCCCTCTCGAACAGCACGCTTGAAGAGGGACAGATCTTGTGCCCTGATTCCCAAATTCTTGAGCATCCACAATCACAAGAAGATGACGGTGGGGAATAGCAACTACTGTTTAATGGGGAGGATGATGATAAGACACAATTGCCAATAACTCAACGGCAATTACTGTCTCAAGAGGTTGATGAAGAGGATGAAACACAGTTGTCAATCACTGAGGCAGTAGTTAGGTCAACAAGTCAGGAGGATGAGCAGAGTGAGGAAGTGGAAGAGGAGGTGGTGGATGATGAAGTTACTGTCCCAACCTGGGAAGGTGGAAAGCCGAGCAAGGACAGCAGTACAGAGGGAGAGGGATCTGCTTCACCGCAACAGGCTGGAAGAGGCAGGGGGGTGGCAAAAGTGAGAAGGCGGGCGACACCAAACAGCCCCACAACTGTTCCACGGAGCAACCCCTTGCATAAATATCCCTTGTCAAGGGGTAGGTGTTCCGCAGTATGGCGCTTTTTTGAGGAAAGTGTGGATGACAAAAGAATAGTCGTTTGCAACCTGTGCCATACCAAAATGAGCCAGGGCGTAAATACTAGCAACCTCACCACACCAGCATGATCCGCCACATACAGTTGCAAGAAAAAGTATGTGAACCCTTTGGAATGATATGGATTTCTGCACAAATTAGTCATAAAATGTAATCTGATTTTCATCTAAGTCACAACAATAGACAATCACAGTCTGCTTAAACTAATAGCACACAAAGAATTAAATGTTACCATGTTCTTATTGAACACACCATGTAAACATTCACAGTGCAGGTGGAAAAAGTATGTGAACGCCTAGACTAATGACATCTCCAAGAGCTAATTGGAGTGAGGTGTCAGCCAACTGGAGTCCAATCAATGAGATGAGGTGTTGGTTACAGCTGCTCTGCCCTATAAAAACACACACCAGTTCTGGGTTTGCTTTTCACAATAAGCATTGCCTGATGTGAATGATGCCTCGCACAAAAGAGCTCTCAGAAGACCTACAATTAAGAATTGTTGACTTGCATAAAGCTGGAAAGGGTTATAAAAGTATCTCCAAAAGCCTTGCTGTTCATCAGTCCACGGTAAGACAAATTGTCTATAAATGGAGAAAGTTCAGCACTGCTACTACTCTCCCTAGGAGTGGCTGTCCTGTAAAGATGACTGCAAGAGCACAGCGCAGACTGCTCAATGAGGTGAAGAAGAATCCTAGAGTGTCAGCTAAACACTTACAAAAGTCTCTGGCATATGCTAACATCCCTGTTAGCGAATCTACGATACGTAAAACACTAAACAAGAATGGATTTCATGGGAGGATACCACAGAGGAAGCCACTGCTGTCCAAAAAAAACATTGCTGCACGTTTATAGGTTGCACAAGAGCACCTGGATGGTCCACAGCAGTACTGGCAAAATATTCTGTGGACAGATTAAACCAAAGTTGAGTTTTTTGGAAGAAACACACAACACTATGTGTGGAGAAAAAGAGGCACAGCACACCAACATCAAAACCTCATCCCAACTGTGAAGTATGGTGATGGGGGCATCATGGTTTGGGGCTGCTTTGCTGTGTCAGGGCCTGGATGGATTGCTATCATCGAAGGAAAAATGAATTCCCAAGTTTATCAAGACATTTTGCAGGAGAACTGAAGGCCATCTGTCCACCAGCTGAAGCTCAACAGAAGATGGGTGTTGCAACAGGACAAAGACCCAAAGCATAGAAGTAAATCAACAACAGAATGGCTTAAACAGAAGAAAATACGGCTTCTGGAGTGGCCCAGTCAGAGTCCTGACCTCAACCTGATTGAGATGCTGTGGCATGACCTCAGGAAAGCGATTCACACCAGACATCCCAAGAATATTGCTGAACTGAAACAGTTCTGTAAAGAGGAATGGTCAATAATTACTCCTGACTGTTGTGCACGTCTGATCTGCAACTACAGGAAATGTTTGGTTGAAGTTATGATTGAACCTCCTTTGGCAGCAATGTCATTAGTCTAGGCGTTCACATACTTTTTCCACCTGCACTGTGAATGTTTACATGGTGTGTTCAATAAAAACATGGTAACATTTAATTCTTTGTGTGTTATTAGTTTAAGCAGACTGTGATTGTCTATTGTTGTGACTTAGATGAAGATCAGATCACATTTTATGACCAATTTGTGCAGAAATCCATATCATTCCAAAGGGTTCACATACTTTTTCTTGCAACTGTAGCATCCAAGCACCGTAATAAGTGGGACGAACGCCTGGGTCTACAATCTGTGTCTGAGGGTCACACCCCTGCCTCCTCTTCCCCTGTGTTACGTGCTGGCCAATCCCCTGTCAAAGGCGCAGGCCAGAATGCCCTGCACCTGGACCTTCGCAAGCAGCATCAGCGACCACATCCACTTCCGTGTCCCAGCCCAGCATCCAAATCTCCTTACCCCAAGCGCAAATACCCAGCAATCCACCCACAGGCAATAGCACTAAATGTGCAGCTTTCCAAATGATTGGTGGCCCTGGAAATGTTGCCATTTAGGCTTGTGGACACTGTGGCCTTCCGCAGCCTGATGTCGGCGGCTGGGGACTGCATATTTTTAAAGGTTTGCCGTGCCCGCCTTACACCAACATGTGTCCTGTAACATCACACGTGCCCTGACCAACGCAGCTACTGGGAAGGTCCACTTAACCACGGACACATGGACAAGTGCATTCGGCCAGGGACGCTACATTTCCCTGACGGCACACTGGGTGAATGTTGTGGAGGCCAGGAGTGAGTCGTACCCTGGGATAGCACAGGTGCTACCGACGCCAAGGATTGCGGGCTCTAATTCCATCAGGGTTTCCGCCAGCACTTTTGTCAGTGGCTCCAACCCCCACTTCTCCTCCTCCACTTCCACCTCTGAATTATCCGCATGCAGCACCAGTCAGTCATCAATAGGTAGCTGGAAGCAGTGTAGAACTGCAGTGGGGAAGCGGCAACAGGCCGCGCTGAAGCTGATATGCTTAGGGGACAAACAGCACACCAGCAGACCCACACCTAAAATCTTTTACAGGGTCAGCTCACCAGCAGGCCCTCGCATATAATTTTTTACAGGGTCAGCTCACCAGCAGGCCTTCACCTACAATCTTTTACAGGGTCATCTCAACAGCAGGCCCTCACCTAAAATCTTTTACAGGGTCAGCTTACCTGCAGGCCTGCACCTAAAATCTTTTACAGGTTCAGCTCACCTACAGGCCCTCACCTAATTATACCTAATAGGTAATTTGTGCGCATGCTGCCTTGCTTGGATCTGGTAGCCGTAGCTGTTTCTCAGGCTCCCTCTCTGGAATTGAACCATAATTCCACCGTTACCCATGGTCTACATGGTTTGGGATGAAAATAACATCGAAAGTTGATAGGGCAAACATCCGAATGGATCGTCTCCATCACGGGGACGTGCGATCGTCCCCAGGTTATGTAGAGTCACCAAAGCGGCAGCAGGCCCTCGCCCATAATGTTTTAGATAGTCAGATCAGCAGGCCCATGCTCCAAATGTTTTTGAGGGTCACCAGTAGGCCATCAACCATAATTTTTCAAGGCTCTGTATGATGCCCTCCTTTATGTGTAGCAAAGGGTGTATTGGAGTGCCTGTTCCTTGTAATTTTTGGCAGCCCTTTCACTTAGTGCATAGGCTTTATGAGTGTAGGAGTCCTACTATATGAACAATTGTACCACAGTGTGAATGAGGCCCTCCTTTATGTGATATACAGGTTGCATCGGAGTGCCTCTTTATATACAAGTAAATGTACAGGAAAGAATGTTTCCTAACAATTTTTTCTCTAAAATCGATTTTATCTTCGGTTTTGTGTGTATTATTGTCAGTCTGTTAAAGTGACGTACTACTCAGACAACATCGTTCCCAGCAGCAATCTGGGAGTCCAATATGCATCCAGACATCCTCCCAATGCTGTTCCCGAACCCTTTCAGTGGTGTTTCCATCAATTTCTGACCTTTTCCTGTGAACCAGATACCCTCCCCTCTTCAGAGCAGGGGGTGCCTGGTTTAATGCTCTGGTTCTCCCATTGACTTCCATTATACTCGGGTGCTCAGTAGAGCACCCGAGCATCCTGATGTGTTTGGCCAGAGCACCCGAGCACTTTGGTGCTCGATCAACACTAAAAAAACGCTTCCGTTACTGATAATATCACCATCTGCATCTGTATCTGTTATGAATGGATCCGGTTGTATTATCTTTAACATAGCCAAGACTGATCCGTCATGAACTCCACTGAAATTCAATAGGGACTGATCCGTTTTCTATTGTGGTAGATTGCGTCAGAGAAAACGGATCCGTCCCCATTGACTTGCATTGGGGGGTCATCCGTCTTGCTCCGAATCCCAGGACGGAAAGCAAACTACAACATGTTGTGATTTGCTCTCCAGTATGGAAATGCAACTAAAGGGAACGGAATGCATTTTGGAGCATTCCGTTCTGTTTAGTTTAGTTTTGTCCCAATTGACAATCAATGGGGACAAAATTTAAGCTTGTTTTTACGGTATTGAGCCCCTATGATGGATCTCAATACCGGAAAACTAAAACGCCAGCGTGAAAGTAGCCTTAGGCATGCAGTACAGCAACGTGGTAATACGGCCCTGATTTGATTGTTACATGCCTCAGTGTTATTGCCATTTGTATGAATAAGCATCCTTATAGAGCCTTTTAATCAGTTGGGGATTGCTTGTAGTATGTCCGTGCCGCGTATTTAAAAACAATTAAAAATATGAATCCAAAGTTGGCTTTGGTACCGAGGTACCAACCAGTACCAAAGCCCACTTTGGATTCATATTTTAAATTGTTTTTAAAAACGCAGATATGAATACAGTAGTAATTCACCGAAGTCTTGGGCGACTTCAGCTGAGACGAAGTTTGGCTCCACCGGGCCAATACATGTTAACACAGCATTAAAATTAAAGTATTTGAACAAATCAACTTCAGATCTATGATCTGAAGGTCGATTCTCTCAAGCCTATTTTGAAGCATTTCAAAGAATGGATATAAAAGCGTAAATATATTTAACATTTTTCCCAGCCTGTGTATAGTTTAACTGGCACATGAATGTGGGCTCCTGCAATAGGACACTGTTTTAGTGAATGTTAATTAAGGGCTAAGGACAACTCTAAGATCAGTTTTTAATTTATTGGATGTATTTAGGGCCAAAAAAAGACATTTTTTATCAGGTTTCTGTTGAAAAGGTTGGACCATTTGGCATCAGCAGTCTGCTTGTATTCCAATACATATAGTAGCAGGCTTATGAATGTGACTCATATTTGCTGCCTGACAGCTTGGTCTCCAGAACTGTCACTCCCCATCTTACCAATCATCTGATTTGACTTATGATTAAATCAAACCGGAACTTTTTAAAGTCATAACTAAGCTTAGAAAACCATTCAGGAGTGAAGAGAGGGGCTGTAGACCAAGGCACCAGATGACAAGTCATATGGCTTGCTAGTGAACGGCATTCTCCAGCCTGCTATGTGCTTGAATGTTTTGGAATATATAAATTTGAATACATGCAGACTTTAGAAGCCAAACAGTACAAAACCTTTAAAAAAGAGATTGTCAAGTGAGAATAGCTCTCTTAAAAATGTAATTTTAAGGCTAGATTCACACATGTGCTAAAGCTATCCAGCCAGAGTTCTCTGGACCGGTATAGCTGGATAGTGGCACACACCACCCACCCCATTGACTCTAATGGGATTCGGTGGTGATACGGACAATCCCCGGCATAAATGACGGGATTTGGTGGTCAAAAACTGTTGCCTGCAGCAATTTTTTTCAACTGATTCCCGGCATTTATGCTGAGGAGAAACCAGATTACTGTCATTGGGGTCTGGCAGGTATGTGGCACTATTCAGCAATGCCAGATCCAGAGAACTGTAGCAGGTTTTTCTCTGCTGGAATACCCTGCTGGATTTGTTTTGTTGCAAGTGTGAAAGTAGCCTTACTGTCATGAAAGGGTAGAAAGCAGTGCAGCTCTGTACTCCTATACTGCACCTGCAGCACTGTCCCTACCTACTTGCACGATCTATACTAAGTGACAGCTCACAACTGGACGACAATTGCTTCTTAGCTAAGTGCAGGGGTCTAAACCAAAAAGGGAAAAGAGTAGTCAGATAAAAAAAAACAGGCCAAGACGAGGTCACAAACTAGAAGAGTCAAAAGTCAGAAGGTAACGTCAAAGAGAAAATCAGTAATCAGAGGCAATGTCAAAGTCAGCAGGCAAAGGTCAGTGATCCAAAATAGCAAAGACACAGCTAGCTAGTGAGGCATAGAATACCAATCACAGTCAACTGTGGCAAGCAACTTGCTGTTTAAAAAGCCCACCCTCAGGAAGCATGTGACACCAGCGCTGAGCATGATTAGTCTGGCCTCCCAGCTCCCTGATAGATCGAGCACCACGACCGTAAGTGGGGCTGGTTGCCGTAGCCACAGGTCGCCATAGTGCAGCCAGAGTAAGAGTGTGACACTTGCATTCCTGGTTAAACATCTTTGACACGATTATTATTCCTATCCCAATATACTTAAAGTTTTATAAAGAACCATTTTATATGGTCAAAAGTCATCCTTGAACCCAAATATAATTTATAATGCACGCTCCCCCAGCTAGAAAAAGATGGAATGGGATTACTTGATATTAAAAAATACTATCAAGCCATATTGGTAGATCAAGCAAAATTCTGGTGGTAGAATTCACCCTATTGATATTTTATTAAGAAGAAAGCCATCTCCCTATTTCATGTTACAAAACGCCCCAAAACTCACTCACTTCCTTTGATTCTAAACATTAAAGCTACCACTTAAAGCTTGGAAGGCCTATTCTCATGAAAATCATAACTCTGGGACTCTCCCCTTAAATTCACTACCTTTAGGCTACATATATACTTATGGTGGGCACGACCTGTCTTGAAGAACTTCTGGTCTTTCCTATTTGGTCAGCTGTTTGCTATTGTGCGTTTGCTAATGAGCCTAGCTCACTAAGGTGTTACCTCTACAACAAGTGGTTGAGGAGCCAACCCGGAGGGAGGCCATTTTGGATTTGGTATTCACAAATGGGGATTCGGTATATGATGTCATTGTAGGCGAAACCTTGGGATCTAGTGATCACCAGTCAGTGTGGTTTAATATAAGAACTGTGAAAGAGTCCCACCACACAAAAACAAAAGTTTTAGATTTTAGAAAAACAGACTTTTCAAAAATGAAATTAGTCATAAATGAGTCCTTATCAGACTGGAACGGATTACATGGAGTCCAGGAGAAATGGGACTACTTAAAAGGTGCATTATTGAAGGCAACAGAAAATTGCATTAGACTTGTTAGTAAAAGCAAAAAAAAGGAAGAGACCACTGTGGTACTCAGCAGAAGTGGCCCAAATCATTAAAAATAAAAAGCTAGCATTTTGTAATTATAAAAAAAACCAGAGCAATTAAGATAAGGAAATCTACAAGATTAGGCAGAGAGAGGCCAAGCAAGTTATAAGAACTTCTAAAGCGCAGGCAGAAGAAAAACTAGCTCAGTCTATGAAAAAAGGGGATAAGACATTCTTCAGATATATAAATGAAAAAAGGAAATTAAAACAAGGAATAACTAAATTAAAAACAAAGGACGGAAGGTATGTAGAAGAGAATAAAGGGCTAGCCGACTGCCTTAATGAATACTTCTGTTCAGTTTTTACAAAAGAAAAAGGAGAAGGACCTCCACTAGAAAGGATGACTAATAAATCATTTGATGCATGTATCTTTACAGAGGAAGATTTTCTAAGTTTGCTGTCTAAGGTGAAGACAAATAAGTCACAGGGGCCTGATGAGATACACCCAAAATTATTAAAAGAGCTTAGTGGTGAGCTGGCAAAACCGCTAACAGATTTATTAAACCAATCATTAGTAACAGGAGTCGTCCCGGAAGATTGGAAATTGGCAAATGTCGTGCCCATTCACAAGAAAGGTAGTAGGGAGGAATCGAGCAACTATAGACCAGTGAGTCTGACATCAATAGTAGGCAAATTAATGGAAACCCTATTAAAGGATAGGATTGTGGAACATCTAAAATCCCATGGATTGCAAGATGAAAACAACATGGGTTTACTTCAGGGAGATCATGTCAAACAAATCTTATAGATTTTTTTGACTGGGTGACTAAAATAATAGATGGTGGAGGTGCAGTAGACATCGCATATCTAGATTTTAGTAAGGCTTTTGACACTGTCCCACATAGAAGACTTATCAATAAACTGCAGTCATTGAGCATGGACTCCCATATTGTTGAGTGGATTAGGCAGTGGCTGAGTGACAGACAACAGAGGGTTGTAGTCAATGGAGAACATTCAAAACAAGGTCATGTTACCAGTGGGGTTCCACAGGGATCTGTACTGGGACCAATTTTGTTTAATATCTTCATAAGTGATATTGCAAAAGGCCTCGATAGGAAGGTGTGTCTTTTTGCTGATGACACAAAGATATGTAACAGGGTTGATGTTCCTGGAGGGAAACGCTAAATGGAAAAGGATTTAGGAAAACTAGAAGAATGGTCAGAACTCTGGCAACTGAAATTAAATGTGGATAAGTGCAAGATAATGCACCTGGGGCGTAAAAACCCAAGGGCAGAATATAGAATATTTGACACTGTCCTGACCTCAGTATCTGAGGAAAGGGATTTAGGAGTAATTATTTCAGAAGACTTAAAGGTGGGAAGACAATGTAATAGGGCAGCACGAAATGCCAGCAGAATGCTTGGATGTATAGGGAGAGGTATAAGCAGTAGAAAGAGTGAAGTGCTTATGCCGCTGTACAGAACACTGGTGAGACCTCACTTGGAGTATTGTGCGCAGTACTGGAGGCCATATCTCCAGAAGGATATAGATACTCTAGAGAGAGTTCAGAGAAGAGCTACTAAACTAGTACATGGATTGCAGGATAAAACTTACCAGGAAAGGTTAAAGGACCTTAACATGTATAGCTTGTAAGAAAGAAGAGACAGAGGGGATATGATAGAAGCTTTTAAATACATAAAGGGAATCAACTCGGTAAAGGAGGAGAGCATATTTAAAAGAAGAAAAACTACCACAAGAGGACACAGTTTTAAATTAGAGGGGCAAAGGTTTAAAAGTAATATAAGGAAGTATTACTTTACTGAGAGAGTAGTGGATGCATGGAATAGCCTTCCTGCAGAAGTGGTAGCTGCAAATACAGTGAAGGGGTTTAAGCGTGCATGGGATAGGCATATGGCTATCCTTCATATAAGATAGGGCCAGGGGCTATCCATAGTATTCAGATATATTGGGCAGACTAGATGGGCCAAATGGTTCTTATCTGCCGACACATTCTATGTTTCTATGTTTCTATGTTTCTATTTAAGGCACTTAATCAACTATTGGGCGCAGATATATCCCCAAGTCCAGACCTTGCCCTATGTTTTCTAAATGTACAGAATTTTCCCATTGAACCCAGAACAATTGCTTCACATGTTATTTTAGCTACTAGGAGTTTAATTGTAAAATCATAGTAAAGCCCTACTACAACTTCCTTATTGGAAATTTGGCAGAGGTTTGACTAAGCTTATGATATGGAGAGATGTTATGCTTTAACTTCACTATCCTGTCAGAAGCAAAAATACTAATGGCTTTTATGGAACCCTACACTTTTAGTCTAATTCCAGGTCACTCCTTTTTTTTCCTTTATGAATTTGAAGTTGCTGAATACTGGTTTTACAATCAGTGGTTTTCCACTTATTAATAAGCTATTATTTCCTCAGCATACCACATATGTTATAGTTAGTGTTAATCGAGCACTAAAGTGCTCGGGTGCTCTGGCCGAACAAATTGGGATGCTCGGGTGCTCTACCGAGCACCGAAGCACAATGGAAGTCAATTGGAGAACCCAAACATTAAACCAGGCACCCCCTGCTCAGAAGAGTCGAGGAAGTCTGGTTTACAGGAAAAGGTTAGAAATTGATGGAAACACCACAAAAATGGTTTGGAAACAGCATGGGGAGGACATCTAGATGCATTTTGGACTCCTATTACCAATGACATACAATAGATAACCACACAAAGGCTATATGCCAAAAGCCGGGTATGTGCAAGCCAACAATCCATCCATGAGAAAGATACAATCAGCACACCATACAATGGCAGCCTTGTGCACTATGAGACATTCAAAACCAGCTCTCATCTGACTGAAAGCCAGTAAGCCCCAAAGTTACTTCATATGTGTTGGATGGCTTGTGTGGACCTGCACACCTAGATCATAATCATTAGGGTGACAAAATAACCTTTCTATACAGTTTTGTCATGTAAACTCATTTTTATATGGGAAAGACATGCAAATGAGCAGAATCTGCCTTGTTTTTCATCAGAAAAACCATTTGCATGGAAAATTTGCGATAAAAATTCGGGATTACAATATTCGCGATCTACACTACTCATGATCAGCGCCATCTATTTGATTCATAGTCTTGTCATAAGACTATGAAATCAATAGATGGCACTGTTCATGAGTCATGAACAGCGCCATCTATTGGATTCATAGTCTTGTCATAAGACTATGAAACCAATAACATATAAAGCATCATCAATCCTTACATAAAGACGCACTACCATGAGACTACATGACAATAAATCCACATGAATTCTGAAATGAGACACTGTACACCTCCAGGAATACCTATAAAAAAAATAAAACTTTAAACCACATCACCTGTATAGAAGGGTGGAGGGTTAGGGGGGGAAGGGAAATGTTTAGGGAAAGGATTATTGCACTGTTTATATTTGTTTTATCTTTGTTTTTACTGCACAAATCTGTAAAAAAGTAAAATGACCTATAATTTGATACAATATGTACCTTTGAATGTAAATGTGCAAATTATATCAAAACCTAATAAAATGTATGAAATAAAAAAAAGACTATGAAACCAATAGATGGCGCTGTTCATGAGTCATGAACAGCGCCATCTATTGGATTCATAGTCTTGCCATAAGACTATGAAACCAATAAATGGCGATGTTCATGAGTCATGAACAGCGCCATCTATTGGTCTCATAATCTTATCATAAGACTATGAAACCAATAGATGGCGCTGTTCATGAGTCATGAACAGCGCTATGTATTGGTTTCATAGTCTTATGACAAGAACATGAATCCAATAAATGGCGCTGTTCATGATTAGTGTTGATAGCGAATATTCTAATTGCGAATTTTTATTGCTAATTTTCCATGCAAATGGTGTTTCAGCTAAAAAACAAGTAGATTCAGCTAATTTGCATATGCCCACGATTATGTAAATGATTTAACATGACAAAACTGTATAGAGAGGTTATTGAATATTATGTTGGGACAATCAGAAAACTTTTTGTCACCCTAATGATAATGATCTAGGTGCGCAGATCCACCCAAGCCATCCAACAGTTATGAAGCAACTTTGAGGCTGACTGGCTCTCAGTCAGATAAGAGCTGGTTTTGAATGTCTCATAGTGCACAAGGCTGCCATTGTAAGGTATGCTACAGTCCTGATCAAAAGTTTAAGACCACTTGAAAAATGGCAAAAAATCATATTTTACATTGTTGGATCTTAACAAGGTTCCAAGTAGAGCTTCAATATGCAACAAGAAAAAATTAGAGTGGGACAAAACATTTTTTGAGCATTCAATTAATTGAAAATAACGATTAAACTGAAACAGGCTGTTTTTCAGCTGATCAAAATTTTAGGGCCACATGTCTTTAAAAGGCCAAATCTGTGCAAAGATGTGGATTCATTGTCATTTTCTGTCAGGTAGTCACACGTTGTGATGGCAAAGGCAAAAAAACTCTCCCTTTTTGAACGTGGTCGGGTTGTTGAACTGCATAAGCAGGGTCTCTCACAGCGCGCCATCGCTGCTGAGGCGGGACGCAGTAAGACAGTCATTTGGAATTTCTTAAATGATCCTGAGGGTTATGGAACAAAAAAGTCAAGTTGAAGACCCAACAAAATTTCATCAGCACTGAGCCAGAGGATCCAATTGGCTGTCCGTCAAGACACTGGACGATCCTCGACCCAAATTAAGGCCCTTACTGGTGCTGACTGCAGCCCCATAACCATTAGACGGCATCTGAGACTGAAGGGCTTCAAAAACAAAAAACGTCTTCAAAAAGACCTCGTCTCCTTGAACGCCACAGAACTGCTCGTTTGGACTTTGCAAGAGAGCACCAAACATGGGACATTCAAAGGTGGAAGAAAGTTTTATTCTCTGATGAGAAAAAATTTAACCTTGATGGTCCTGATGGTTTCCAACGTCACTGGCATGACAAGCAGATCCCACCTGAGATGTTTTCTACGCCCCACAGTAGAGGGGGCGACATAATGGTCTGGGGTGCTTTTTCCTTCAGTGGAACAATGGAGCTTCAGGAAGTGCAGGGGCGTCAAACGGCCACTGGCTATGTCCAGATGTTGCAGAGAGCATTCCTCATGACTAAGTGCCCTCGTCTGTGTGGTAATGACTGGGTTTTATAACAGGACAACGCTACAGTACACAATGCCCGCAGGACAAGGGACTTCTTCCAGGAGAATAACATCACTCTTTTGGCCCATCCTGCGTGTTCCCCTGATCTAAATCCAATTGAGAACCTTTGGGGATGGATGGCAAGGGAAGTTTACAAAAATGGACAACAGTTCCAGACAGTAGATAGCCTTCGTGCGGCCGCCTTCACCACTTTGGAGAAATGTTCCCACTCATCTCATGGAAACGCTTGCATCAAGTATGCCGAAACTAATTTTTGAAGTGATAAACAATAACGGTGGAGCTAATCATTACTGAATTCATGTTTGGAAGTTGGATTTCTGTTTTGGGGGGGGTTTAGTTTTTCTTTGGAGGTGTGGTCCTAAACTTATGATCAGCTGAAAAACAGCCTGTTTCAGTTTATTCGTTGCTTTCATTAAATTGAATGCTCAAAAAAAGTTTTGTCTCACTCCCATTTCTTCTTGTTGCATGTTGAAGCTCTACTTGGAACCTTGTTAAGATCCAGCCATGCTAAATATGATTTTTTGCAATTTTTCAAGTGGTCTTAAACTTTTGATCAGGACTGTATCTATATCTGTCTCTTGGATAGATTGTTGGCTTGTACATACCTGGCTTTTGGCATATATCCTTTGTGTGGTTGTCTATTGTATGCCATAGATAATGGGAGTCCAAGATGCATGCAGATATCCTTCCCATGCTGTTTTCAAACCATTTTGGTGGTGTTTCCATCAATTTCTAACCCTTTTCTGTGAACCAGACACCCTCTCTTCTTCAGAGGAGTGGGTGCCTGGTTTAATGCTTGGGTCTCCCATTGATTTTTGTTGTGTTCAATTGTGCTCGAGCATACACAGCGATGTGCCGAGCATAGCGATGCTCGAGCCGAACTGCTGTTCGGCCGAGAATAGCAATGCTCGAACCGAACTGCTGTTCGGCCGAGCATGCTCGCTCAACACTAGTTATAGTCAACATTGTTTTCCTCTTCTTACTGTTTCACCCTCCTAAAAAAAAAGTATAGTTTATGTATTAAGATGGACTACAATCAATAGTGTCAGTCAGCACAGTGCCACCCTCCTTCCTCTCCTTCATCCCTACCTGGTATTTTCCTACTGACTTCTACTTATTACAATGCTGTAGTCAGCGCTTTGTGGCCAGGAGCAGGGAAGCACATAGCCTTCCTGCTGCCTGAGGCAACGATACCCCCTCCCCATGCCAAATTCTTGAGCTAACCCCTTCCCTCCAGCCAGAGATATAACTTGACCACCATGCACTTTCTAACTTTCTATAATACTGGTGTCTTCTTTGGGCCCCCTCAAGCTCCTGGGCCCGGTAGCGACTACTACCTCTGCACCCCCTTTAGCAGTGATGGCTAACCTCCGGCACTCCAGCTGTGGTGAAACTACGACTCCTAGCATGCTCCATTTATTTCTATGGAGTTTTGATAACAGCCAAGCAAGTGTACATATTGGGAGTCATAGTTTTACCACAGATGGAGTGCCGAAGGTTAGCCATCACTGACTTATAGCTACTCCCCTGTCTGTAGTAACTTGCCTATTTCATGATGGCATTATATGAACAATTACCATTGCCTGCAATAACCACAATACTTGTTTTTTTATCCCTATATACATACTCTATATACTGCTTTCTTACTAAATCTGTATCCTTTTACCTTGTTTAAAATTAATAAAAATTAATAAACCAAAAAAACTGTGAATGCAGGAAGCACAGTGCCGTGTGATAAAAGAATATCAATGACACTCTTGATTGTAGTTCATCTTAATACATAAACTATACTTTTTTTTATGTTATTATTGTATTCAAGAGTATGAAAAGTATACCTTTTCATTAGCTACTGAAATACAACACCATTCTTATGTCAGCAACACACAGGAAGCAATATTTGGGGCAGTGCAATATGTCATTAGAAGCAATTATTTTCCTTCAGAAGGACTATGGGGCACTGACTAGCACAGATTGGCTCTTGCAATCATCTGATATGATGTCACCATTGTCATTTTGTTCAGTGATGGTCTCAAATGCCACGCAATTGCATGGGGCCCCTTGGCAGGCGAGTCGACCTCACGCCTGATGCCTATGAGGCACTATATTGGCACAAGTGATCGCAATATGTCACCACCTCTGTGGGTCTTAGGCTGTGTGATGACTTCACATCGACCTGCATCCAGGTGCAGGTGGATGTGACCATCCCACAGCCTGCGCCAGGACACAGGCAACTCAGACAGGGCCTCACTGCACAAGAAACCTCCGTGCATGTTGGTGTAGAGATGAGCTGATTGTTGCAGGTTGGTGTGTACTCTAGATAGGAAAAATGATTTCTCTTTTACTTTGGACTCTTTTTGAAGGTGGCTGAAAGGAGGGAATGTATCTTTTTTACATGGAATTGTATGTTGGAGATGGCTGAAGGGAGGAGAATGATGTTTATTTGCAAGGGACTGTATGCTGGAGGATCTGAAGGGAGGGGAGTGATGTTTTTTATGGACTGTATGTTATTAAGGGCTGAAGACAGGGGAGTGATGTTTTTTTTTACATGGGACTGTATGGCGGAGGAGGCTGGAGGCTAGGGGACCGATGTTTTATACATGGGGCTGTATGTTTGAGTAGCTAAATGCAGAGGGTGTTTTTTTTTTACATGGGACTGTATGTTGGAGGGGCTGAAGGACATTTTAATAATACAAAATACACTAATGCGGGCAGTACAGAGAAGGGGGTATTATATTTGCAGGGGGATCTTCTGGAAAACATTATAATAATACAGGGGCACAACTGAAAGCCATACAGAATTTAAATACAGGGGCACTGCTGGGGGACATTATAATAATAGAGGGGCACTACTCGGGATAGTACAAGGGGGGAATTATAAATACAGGAGCACTGCTGGGAGTCACAGCATAGTAAGTAGCAGCAGGATAACACTGTTGGGGCACCAGGAGGGTGTGGGGTGTGTGTGGCAAATGCGGCAGAGAGGAGACGGGGCTGAAATAATTTGCCATGGTGGTCAGGTCTGAATGGAGAAGATAAGGAAAGAGAGCATCTACATCAGAGGAGACTCCAGTGCATGTAAGTGGTATGTAGTGATGTATGTAATGTCCTATTCAAATATGCTTTTAGCAGTAGGGCTGAGGTAGAGGGGTTGGATTGGGAATTTGGAATGGAGGTAGGGGCGCCAGTTCCATTTTCATCTCAGGTAGCAGAAGAGGTGGAATCATTCCTGGCAACAGCTTTCAGCTGTATCTGCATCCTAGGAACTCTAATACAGCGGCCTGGTGTTTTTCCTGCAGTGAAGTCCAAATCCCTTTATATGGGTTAAATGGTGAAAACCAGAGGGGTCACCTTAAAGAAATCCTTTGGAGTAATCTCAAGCCTAATCTGTTCAAGTGATACAGATTCCACTTTTCATTTTATAGAGCTTCTTTGGAAAATAAAAGGTGGAATCTGATTTCCTATGCATCAGTTTTCCTATGCACCAGTTTTGATACATCTCCGGCAGTGAGTCCATACTTGCATTGTAACACACAATAGGGCTTTCCAAAGTTTATTGAAGTCTCAAAATATACCTTTAACTATATTGATAAGTTATTTGACTTTTAAATGGACCTAATGCAGCCAAGCGAGATAGGTATTATGAATTGGTAGCGTCAATGAGGAAAGTGCATATAAGTACAACACGTGTGCAGACCTGGGAAATATATCAGCGTCAGGTTATTAATGGGAAATAAATAAAATATCACGCTATCAACAATTAAGTACATACGTAGTTTAGTCAAGAAAACGTAGAGTAAAAGCACAACTTTCCACTTCCCCTTGAGATGGGAAATAAGTGAACTGAGCAGATTATTGCTATTGCTCTGTCATCATAAATAATTAGAAATCCATAATTGAGAGAACATTTGCAGAGTTACCATAATACTCTTATAACTGGGTTCCCCGGAGGAGTTTCTTACTCAAGGATAGACACTGCTCTTCAGCTACCTCCGCCATAATGTTCAGTCAGTGTAAATGTTTTAGTTGCAACATAGTCATCATTGCAGCTCACGCAATTAATCAAGTCATTGTTGGAAGCATCAATATCGTCAGCGGCAGTGTCATTTTTCTGATGATGTTGGTTGTGGTAAAACAGCTAATCAAAATGCCGCTTAGTGTAGTCATTCCTAATCATCAAGGTCCAAGTTCTGTGCCCACAAACAGAAAGCACCATCATGTAAATGTGCCACATTTACTATCATACGATGTAATTAACAGTAACGCTAGATTGAGAGGGAAATTGTGTGCAAATTAGTATGTATATGTCTAATTTAAATGGGGCTAAAATCACACATAAGCCATGAAGCATAAAACAGTATTGATCCCTGCCGCTGGAATCAATACTGATGTATATTTTGATATATGACCTATATAACCATGTATGGTTTCATATTGACTTTCATATAATGTGAAAATAGTCACTATAAATGCTACTGTGTTCATTCCGTTTAACCCCGTGTATATGTTCAGAACAGGGAATCACAACATTAGTGTCTGAATTAATTAGCAAAACATAATTATTACAGTTAACCTTAAGCCAGTTCTTAGCTACTTCCCATTTTTACATTGTCACATGGACATGAATAGTAATACATCAGGAACAGCACCAAATGTAAAGGATAAAACATCAACGGAACAGACTGTGGTCACTCTGCAGGTTGAAGTCCATTGCTCCATACTAATGGGGGAAACAGGACCACTGTCCTTATGATTGGTGGGTTTCCCAGTGGTTGGATTCCCACTGATTTAAGAGTTGTCCCCATCCAGTGAATAAGGGGTTTATTCTCACCAGAATAAGGGATTTATTCATCAATAGTGGTTTTCTAGTATTAGTCCACTTTTTAGTAGCCCCCGTAGCATGTGTTACCTAATGTGAGAATCATACTCTCCAACTACGAGCCACTCCAGTCCAACACCCTAAGTCGGTGATCTCCCCCTCTCTCCCCTCTCAACTTGCTTATTTTAAGCTGAGGTAAGGATGGGGAAATATGTGATACTGCAGCTTAAGTGGTAACATGTCCCTAAACAGAGTATGACCCAGCAATAAAAGGTCAATTACATTGCCGGATACATCACCACTGAAGACAATCATTGGTCGCATTGTTGCAGTTGGTCCATAACCCGGCTGGAAGTAAGAAAGTCAGTGTCCAGAAGATGTATCTAAGGGGTTGAACCTTTATTAGGTATCACAACTTCTGGTGTTTTCTGATATTGATGATTTATCCTCAGGATAGGTGATTAATATCAGATGTTCAGGGTCTGACACTCAGGACCCGCTCCGGTCAGCTGTTTGAGGAGACCCCGGTGTTCTGGTGAATGCTGCAGCCTCTTTGCAGCATACCAAGCACAGCCCCATTCATTGGATAGCGACAGTGTTTGGTATTGCAGCTAAACCCCTTTTCACTTTAATGGGACTGAGCTGCACCTTATGCCACAGGACAGATGAGTGTGATGTCACTGGCCCATGAAGAGGCCACTATGCTCACTGAAGCGCCTTGACCTCTTCAAGCAGATAATCGGCAGAGGTCCCAGGTGTTGGACGCCCGCTAGGGATGAGCAAACCTGGAGCTTTCAGGTTCGAGTTCGGTGTTCTGGCGTTGGAGGAATTCTGTTATGGATTCTGTTAGCACGCAATATAAAGGAATTCGATAATGAAAGGCAAAATGGAATCACAGTTTTCCCTAAAATGCCTGCTGCGTGTGTTTGGACATGGATCAAGGAACTCTGGGAACGAGGGATCACCCACAATGCCAAATAGCAGCCAGCCAGCTCTGTAATGTCACAGCCCTATAAATAGCCTCAGCCATCATGGATTCAGCCATTTTCCAGTGTACTTAGTGCAAAGAGAGACATCAGCAGGCTCTAGGGAAAGTGCTAGGAAAGACTTTAAAACTTTTATTTTGCTGTATAGAAATTCAGGGAAAGGATAGGGAGGAATCATTCCACATTATTGAAGCAGAACAGGGTTCAGTAAGGAAGTTTACAGCCTGGGTAATAGGAACAATCAGGGCCGGATTAAGAGCATCATGGGCCTGGTGCTGAGGATTTTGCTGGGCCTTTTTATGGAACTGCACTCAGTGTCTTAATTACATATATATTTTATCGATACCATTAAAGTATTTTGTTCCTGCAACTACCCCTTCATTTGGCGTCTATCTTGGCAACATGGAGGGGGACCACGGGAGGGGGACCCTGAGGGTGGGGGCACCCTCAGGGCACTATAGTGTCAGGAAAACCGCTTTGTTTTCCTGACACTATAGTGATCATTTAACATGACTATGAAGATTACTGTTTTCTAGCTGCTGTGGACTGTGGACAACAGCAGCTAGAAACAGTAATTTTCATAGAGCTGTGTTATGATTTATGGACACAGCACTCAGCATGCTTAGCCAGTCAGATAGAAGGCTGGCTAAGCATGCTGAGAGCTGTGTCTAAATAACATAACACATTAAAGGGATTCTGTCACCAGGTTTGACCCCTGTCAGCTAAAAATATGCTGATGTTCAGGGCGTCTTCACGATTCCTAATGTGGGCTTATAAATGTCATCTGTGAGCTTATTTAGCTAAAAAACAGCTTTTACTAACCTGTCAGTCAAACAAATAAGGTGCCCAAGGGGATGTTAATGGGTGCAAGTTGCCCGCCGCACCCAGCGCCGCCTTTCCGGACTTCTGCGCCGCCTCCTAATCCTCTGTGCCGCCTCTCACTCTCCCCCCTCCCCCCTCCTCCTGCTGTAAGATCCCGCGCATACATGGGTTGAGCAAAGTGCCGGCGCATGCGCACTTCGCTGTAAGAAGCCAAATGGAGAAGTCCGCACGGGCGCATCAGGCAGAGCCCTGTGCGCAAGCGCGAGATCTTACAGCAGAAGGAGGGGGAGGGAGGGAGAGCGAGAGGCGGCACAGAGGATTAGGAGGCGGTGCAGAAGTCCGGAAAGGCACGAACGGCAGTGGGTGCGGCCGGCACCTTGCATCCATTAACATCCCCTTGGGCACCTTATTTGTTTGACTGACAGGTTAGTAATAGCTGTTTTTTAGCGAAATAAGCCCACAGATGACATTTATAAGCCCACATTAGGAATCGTGAAGACGCCCTGAACATCAGCATATTTTTAGCTGACAGGGGTCAAACCTGGTGACAGAATCCCTTTAAAGAAATTACTGTTTTCTAGCTGCTGTGGACTAGCAGCTAGAAACAGTAATTTCTTTAATGTGTTATGTCATTTAGACTGAGCTCTCAGCATGCTTAGCCAGTCAGTAATTTTCATAGTGCTGTTATGATTTATGGACACAGCTCTCAGCATGCTTAGCCAGCCTTCTATCTGGCTGTGCTTCTTGAGAGTTACAGTCCATAGGCTCAGAAACAGCCTGTGGACTGTGACTCTCAAGATGCAAAGCCAGATAGAAGGCTGGCTAAGCATGCTGAGAGCTGTGTCCATAAATCATAACAGCACTATGATTGCCCTCCCTTCCAACTGGATGAGTTTATCTGATACCTGCTCCAGAAGCTCCTGCTGTCTCGCGGGCTGGTGTGGCTGAGCGCTGTGGGCCGTGTGCTGGTCGAAACTGCTGAGCAGGTTGTACACAGCGCAGCATGCAGGAGGGATAACCGCGGGCGCACTGAGGTCATATCCGGCGGGCCGGCATTACAGGAACCGCACCAGCTGCTCTGACGTCCTGCCGCCGGATATCCTGTGGCATATATCCGGCGGCAGGACGTCAGAGCAGCTGGTGCTGTTCCTGTAATGCCGCGGCCCGCCGGATATGACCTCAGTAGTGATGGGAAGTTCGGATCTTTCAGATGAATCGGATCTTCGGTTCACTTGCTGAGTCACTGACTGCTGAGCTGACTCGCAAGTGAACCGAAGACTCTATGTGCCGGTGCGCATGCGCAGATGCTATCCATTCGATTCACTTGCTGCTGCTGACTCAGTCGGCTCTTCAGCTCTCTAATGAGTGAGTCCGGATCAGGAAGAGTGATTGATTATAGTGATAGTGAAGGGAAGCTGAGGCTGACGCCGGACAGGAGTCAGGAGCTGTCACTGTGGTGGGCATTGTTGTCTGTTGTGCATTGTTACCCACAGTGACAACAGTCTGACACTGACAGTAGTACAACGAACCAAGTGAAGTGACATGTGAATGCACGCACAGCGAAAACTATGTGCTGAATTGATAACAGTATGACAGTAACACAGTTACTGGCTGACAATAAAATAGTCCCCACTTAACGGAATCCATAAAGGAGATGTGAACCCACCCTTAGTTATATAGCTACTGAATGAGATGCCTTTAACATATATATCTCCTGAGAAGCCAATTTGATCCTAAAGGGTTAATTCAACCTGTAATCTAAACTCTGTGTCATCTGTCACTTCTCTCATCTCTCTGCTCCTGTCTCTTAATCTTATCACTGCTGCAACAAAAGCATCAGCCGACAGCCTCAGTGTAACCTGTTCTAGACTCTGACTCACGGCTCTTTTAACTCAAAGAATCGAATGAGTCTCTAACTAATCGGATCTTTAGATTCTTTTAACCTGAGACTCATTTGATTCATTTCTATTCTTAGACTCCCTGCACTACTCAGACGGCTCAGAGCTGCTAGTGCTCGCATTGCCTCAGCTCTGATTGGTTGGTGGGCGGGGAGGGGTGGGGCTGGCAGAAGCAGCTTCCACTCTAGGATCATATTACGCTCCTCCCGAGTCCCTCCCTCAGGCTCCCTGCTGCCAGCGTGAGGTGAGCGTCTCTGCATTGTCTGTGTGCTATGTGACAGCTGACAACAGAGGACTTTTAGCGCGGGCCGCTCCCGACGGCCTTTTGGCTGGCGGATGGGCATATTTTATGGTAGGGGCCTGGAGCTGCAGCTCCATCAGCCCCTACGTTAATCCGGCCCTGGGAACAATCCTATTACACTTTGCTGCCCTGACTGCGGAACCAAATTGCCATTATACAGCTCTGTAATTCCAGCAAACTGTTCTTGTTATTGGGGTGCAAGTGCTGTTTGATACAGCCATTAACAGGGTTTATTACAAGGAAATATTTCTACGTCTTATTTGTCCTTGTGCAGTACAGTTATATGTTCTAAAGCATTTTTTGTCTTGTATTAGTGGAGAATAAGTGCATATTAGCCGTTATGTAGTGAAGTGAGAACATTACAGCCTTTTTGGTGTGTATTAGTGGCAAAAATATATATATTATATGTTCTAAAGTCTTTTGTGGCATGATTAAGTGGAAAAAAAATAAGGGCCTATTTGTCGTTCAGAGGTGCAGTTATATGTTCTAAATCCCTTTTTGGCGTGTATTAGTTGCAAAAATATATATTATTTGCTGTTCAGCAGTGTAGTTATATGTTATAAAGCCTTTTGTAGCGTGTATACGTGAAAAAAAATAAGGGCCTATTGGCTGTTCAGCGGCGCAGTTATACACTCACCTAAACAATTATTAGGAACACCTGTTCTATTTCTCATTAATGCAATTTTCTAGTCAACCAATCACATGGCAGTTGCTTCAATGCATTTAGGGTTGTGGCGCTGGTCAAGACAATCTCCTGAACTCCAAACTGAATGTCAGAATGGGAAAGAAAGGTGATTTAAGCAATTTTGAGCGTGGCATGGTTGTTGGTGCCAGACGGGCCGGTCTGAGTATTTCACAATCTGCTCAGTTACTGGGATTTTCACGCACAAGCATTTCTAGGGTTTGCAAAGAATGGTGTGAAAAGGGAAAAACATCCAGTATGCGGCAGACCTATGGACAAAAATGTCTTGTGGATGCTAGAGGTCAGAGGAGAATGGGCCGACTGATTCAAGCTGATAGAGCAACGTTGACTGAAATAACCACTCGTTACAACCGAGGTATGCAGCAAAGCATTTGTGAAGCCACAACACACACAACCTTGAGGCGGATGGGCTACAACAGCAGAAGACCCCACCGGATACCACTCATCTCCACTACAAATAGCAAAAAGAGGCTACAATTTGCACAAGCTCACCAAAATTGGACTGTTGAAGACTGGAAAAATGTTGCCTGGTCTGATGAGTCTGGATTTCTGTTGACATTCAAATGGTAGAGTCCGAATTTGGCGTAAACAGAATGAGAACATGTATCCATCCTCTGATGGCTACTTCCAGCAGGATAATGCACCATGTCACAAAGCTCGAATCATTTCAAATTGGTTTCTTGAACATGACAATGAGTTCACTGTACTAAAATGGCCCCCACAGTCACCAGATCTCAACCCAATAGAGCATCTTTGGGATGTGGTGGAACGGGAGCTTCGTGCCCTGGATGTGCATCCCTGAAATCTCCATCAACTGCAAGATGCTATCCTATCAATATGGACCAACATTTCAAAAGAATGCTATCAGCACCTTGTTGAATCAATGTGATGTAGAATTAAGGCAGTTCTGAAGGCAAAAGGGGGTCCAACACCGTATTAGTATGGTGTTCCTAATAATTCTTTAGGTGAGTGTATGTTCTAAAGCCCTTTTTGGCATGTATCAGAGGCAAAAAAATATATATTATTTACCATTCAGCGGTGCAGTTATATGTTCAGAAGCCCTTTTTGGCATGTATTAGTGGCAAACAAATATATATTATTTGCCGTTTAGCGGTGCAGTTATATGTTCTAAAGCCCTTTTTGGCGTGTATTAGTGGCAAAAAATATATATTATTTGCCGTTCAGCGTTGTAGTTATATGTTCTAAAGCCTTTTGTGGCATGTATAAGTGGAAAAAAATGCCTATTTGCCGTTCAGCAGTACAGTTATATGTTCTAAAGCCCTTTTTGGTGTGTATTAGAGGCAAAAAAATATATATTATTTGCCGTTCAGCGGTGCAGTTATATGTTCTAAAGCCCTTTTTTGGCATGTACTGTATAAGTGGAAAAAATCTGGGACTATTTGCCATTCAGCGGTGCTGTTATATGTTCTAAAGCCTTTTTGCCGTGTATCAGTGGCAAAAAAATATATATTATTTGCCGTTCAGTGGTGCAGTTATATGTTCTAAAGCCCTTTTTGGCGTGTATTCGTGGCAAAAAATATATATTTTATTTGCTGTTCAGCGGTGCAGTTATATGTTCTAAAGTCCTTTTTGGCGTGTATTCGTTGCAAAAATATATATATTATTTGCCGTTCAGCAGTGTATTTATATGTTTAAAAGCCTTTTGTGGCATGTATCAGTGGCAAAAAATATATATATTATTTACCGTTCAGCTGTGCAGTTACGGTATATGTTCTGAAGCCCTTTTTGGCGTGTATTAGTGGCAAAAAATATATATTATTTGCCGTTCAGCGGTGCAGTTATATGTTCTAAAGCCTTTTGTGGAGTGTATTAGTGGAAAAAAGTAAGGGCCTATTTGCCGTTCAGCCGTGCAGTTATATGTTCTAAAGCCCTTTTTATGCGTGTATTAGTGGCACAAAAAAACTTATTTGCCGTTGTGTGGTGAAGTGAGAAATTTACAGCCCTTTTTGGCGTGTATTAGTGGCAAAAAAATATATATTTACCGTTCAGCGTTGTAGTTATATGTTCTAAAGCCCTTTTTGGTGTGTATTAGTGGCAAAAAAATATACAGGATGGGCCATTTATATGGATACACCTTAATAAAATGGGAATGGTTGGTGATATTAACTTCCTGTTTGTGGCATATTAGTATATGTGAGGGGGGAAACTTTTCAAAATGGGTGGTGACCATGGCGGCCATTTTGAAGTCGGCCATTTTGAAGCCAACTTTTGTTTTTTCAATAGGAAGAGGGTCATGTGACACATCAAACTTATTGGGAATTTCACAAGAAAAACAATGGTGTGCTTGGTTTTAACGTAACTTTATTCTTTCATGAGTTATTTACAAGTTTCTGACCACTTATAAAATGTGTTCAATGTGCTGCCCATTGTGTTGGATTGTCAATGCAACCCTCTTCTCCCACTCTTCACACACTGATAGCAACACCGCAGGAGAAATTGCTACCACAGGCTTCCAGTATCCGTAGTTTCAGGTGCTGCACATCTCGTATCTTCACAGCATAGACAATTGCCTTCAGATGACCCCAAAGATAAAAGTCTAAGGGGGTCAGATCGGGAGACCTTGGGGGCCATTCAACTGGCCCACGACGACCAATCCACTTTCCAGGAAACTGTTCATCTAGGAATGCTCGGACCTGACACCCATAATGTGGTGGTGCACCATCTTGCTGGAAAAACTCAGGGAACATGCCAGCTTCAGTGCATAAAGAGGGAAACACATGATAATGTAGCAATTTCGCATATCCAGTGGCCTTGAGGTTTCCATTGATGAAGAATGACCCCACTATCTTTGTATCTTCACTATCTGTGAAAATACAATATGTGCAGCACCTGAAACTACGGATACTGGAAGCCTGTGCTAGCATTTCTCCTGCGGTGTTGCTATCAGTGTGTGAAGAGTGGGAGAAGAGGGCTGCATTGACAATCCAACACAATGGGCAGCACATTGAACACATTTTATAAGTGGTCAGAAACTTGTAAATAACTCATGAAAGAATAAAGTTACATTAAAACCAAGCACACCATTGTTTTTCTTGTGAAATTCCCAATAAGTTTGATGTGTCACATGACCCTCTTCCTATTGAAAAAACAAAAGTTGGATTCAAAATGGCCAACTTAAAAATGGCCGCCATGGTCACCACCCATCTTGAAAAGTTTCCCCCCTCACATATACTAATGTGCCACAAACAGGAAGTTAATATCACCAACCATTCCCATTTTATTAAGGTGTATCCATATAAATGGCCCACCCTGTATATTATTTGCTGTTCAGCGGTGCAGTTATATGTTCTAAAGCCCTTTTTGGTGTGTATTCGTGGCAAAAAATATATATTATTTGCCGTTCAGCAGTGTAGTTATATGTTTTAAAGCCTTTTGTGGCGTGTATAAGTGTAAAAAAATAAGGGCCTATTTGCCGTTTAGTGGTGCAGTTATATATTCTAAAGCCCATTTTTGCATGTATTAGTGGCAAAAAATAAGGGCCTATTTGCCGTTCAGTGGTGTAGTTATATGTTCTAAAGCCTTTTGTGGGGTGTACGGATGTAGTAGAGTTAACACACATGCCTCACGAGACGTGTTATCTAAACTAAATGCGTTAAGCAAACACCTTCAATTGATTTTTTAATGGCTTTTGTCTCAAGATAACGCAATGAGTTAAGAGCTTGAGTGCTAACCCTGATACATCTGAATTAGTGGCAAAAAAAATAAGGGCCTATTTGCAGTTCAGCGGTGCAGTTATATGTTCTAAAGCCCTTTTTGGCATGCATTAGTGGCAAAAAAATAAGTGCCTATTTGCTGTTCAGCGGTGCAGTTATATGTTCTTAATCTCTTTTTGGCGTGTATTAGTGGCAAAAAAATAAGTGCCTATTTGCTGTTCAGCGGTGCAGTTATATGTTCTAAAGCCCTTTTTGGCATGCATTAGTGGCAAAAAAATTAGGGCCTATTTGTTCTAAAGCCCTTTTTGAGGTGTATTAGTGGCAAAAAAATAAGGGCCTATTTGCCGTTCAGCGGTGCAGTTATATGTTCTAAAGCAGGCATCCTCAAACTGCGGCCCTCCTGCTGTTGTAAAACTACAACTCCCACAATGCCCTGCTGTAGGCTGATACCTGTAGGCTGTTCGGGCATGCTGGGAGTTGTAGTTTTGCAGCTGGAGGGCCGCAGTTTGAGGATGCCTGTTCTAAAGCCTTTTGTGGCCTGTATAAGTGGAACAAAATAAGGGCCTATTTGCTGTTCAGCGGTGCAGTTATATGTTCTAAAGCCCTTTTTGGCGTATATTAGTGGCAAAAAATATATATATTATTTGCTGTTCAGCGATGAAGTTCTTAGTTCTGAATCCTTTTGTGGCGTTTATAAGTGGAAAAAAATAAGCGCCTATTTGCCATTCAGCAGTGCAGTTATATGTTCTAAAGTCCTTTTTGGCGTGTAATAGTGGCACAAAACAAAGTATTTGATGTTGTGTGGTGAAGTGAGAAAATTATAGCCCTTTTTGGCGTGTATTAGTGGCAAAAAAATATATATTTGCCGTTCAGCGGTGCAGTTATATGTTCTAATGCCTTTTTTGTTGAGTATTAGTTTGAAAAAAAAAGGGCTTAGTAGCCGTTGTGTGGTGAAGTGAGAAAATTACAGACTTTTTTGGGGTGTTTTAATTTTCTTTTTATTTATTTATGACAGTTTTTCAGATAGAGAAGTGCCAGGCCCTGCAGAGGAGTGTGGCAGAGGCCTAAATGTTCCTGGCGCAGGCACAGGTCGCAGCAGAGTAAGGGGGCGTGGCAGCAGGAGTCGCAGCGAGAGGCCTGAGCTCCCGGTTTCATCTAGCGGTTCGTGTCTTGACCAGCAACCCAAGGTTGACTCCCTCATCTACTTCGGACTTCAGACACCCCCAGCCAAGAGTCGGTGGGTTCGTCAGACACAACCCTTAGTTGGCATGACCCGGGAGCAGGCCCTGTCCTCAACCTGCCTCTGTCCTTTTCTTTTCCCTCAGCCAGAGAAGTAATATATGTTGTAAGCTCAGCTCCACTGTACAGTGAGGATGAGCTACTAGAGGACAATCAGCAGCTACTGGCCAGCCAAGATGTGGAGGAGACATCCGCTGCTTCCTCCGGTAGGAAAGCAAGTAGTGATGAAGAGAGTGGAGTGGGAGCTGGTGTTGTGAGCCGTCAGGCTCCTGACCCAGAGACCATTGAGGAGGACATCAGTGATGTTCAGACAGTACTCAATGATGATGATGTAGCTGATCGCACTTGGGAGCTGGGTGAATTAGGGGCTTCATCATCATCGGGAGAAGAGGATGGCAGATTGCACGCGAGGCAGCAGCGGAGCCAGCAAGTTGCTAGCGTGGCCGGAAGTCAGCAGGGTGGCAGCAGTGGGAGGTCAGGAGCCAAATGTGCCTGGGGTAGACCACCCGCTTCGCAGGAGCCTACCTGCTCGGAAAGTAGTGGTGCACGGGTTCACGGAATCAGCGGCGGTAGCAGTCAGTCAGTGCAGAGTGTTGGGGATAAAATCACCTATTCGGTGGTGTGGCAGATTTTTGTTAAGCCGCCGGAGGAGGTGAACAAGGCCATTTGTAGAATCTGTGGGCAGAAGGTGAAGCGTGGCCAGGGTGCCAATGTTGGCACCATGGCAATGCATCAACATATGCAGCGTCACCATAAAGTGACCTGGGAGAACCGTGGCTCGGATGTGGTGGTCCAGCCTGCCGCAGCAACCGCTGCATCACCAAGTGGCATGCACCTGATTTTAGGCAGTCAAGGCTCCACAACCTCAGCCGAAGGGAGCTGTCTGTCCTTC
Organism: Bufo bufo; assembly: GCF_905171765.1. Classification (NCBI taxonomy): domain Eukaryota; kingdom Metazoa; phylum Chordata; class Amphibia; order Anura; family Bufonidae; genus Bufo; species Bufo bufo. The sequence goes on from NC_053389.1 coordinate 651,466,064, forward strand.
CCATCATCTGCTGGTCCTGATGCTCCGGCTCCTCCTCCTACTCCTCTTCAGTCATTCCACCAGCAATCGATCACCGAAGCTATTGCCAAGAGACAACAGTATGCGTGCACTCTTCCAACGGCGCAGAAGCTGAATGTGCTCCTGGCCAAGTTGCTGGTGCTGCAGTCCCTCTCTTTTCAAGTGGTGAACTCTGCACCTGTCATAGAACTGATGGCTTGTGCCGAGCTGAGCTGAAGAGTCCCAATCCGTCATTTTTGCCAAAAAGGCAGTACCAGCCCTGCACACGTATGTAAAACAGAAGGTGGGCCAGTCCTTGAGCCTGTCGGTGCACTGCAGCGCCGACGTATGGAGCTGTAACTACCATCAGGGACAATACATGTAGTTTACGGCCCACTGGGTGAATGTGGTTTCTGCACAGCCACACCAACAACTTGGCCAGGTGACGCCACTTCTGCCTCCACATTCTCAAGCCGTTGGTCCTACGACAATGTCCGCCTCTGCCTCCTCATCCTCCATCGTGTCCTCAGCCTCCAATGCAGGGACAATTCACAGTGCCCCTCCAGCATACCACATGTGCAGGGCACGGCGGTGTCAAGCTGTTCTGCACCTCGTTTGCCTGGGAAAACAGAGTCACACTGGGGAGGAAATGCTCCATGTCCTTCATCAAGAAAACGAATCCTGACTTTCTCTGCGACAACTCAAAATCGGAACCATGGTGACCGACAACAGGAATAACATGGTTTCTGTGCTGCATCAAGGAGAGCTGAGCCATGCGCTCTGCATGGCACACGTGTCCAATCTGGTTGTCAAGCGGTTCCTGAAGTCTTCCGCCCATCTGCAAGACATCCTACAAAATGGCCAGGAAACTTTGCATGCACTTCAGCCACTCGTACAACGCAAAGCACACCCTCCTTGAGCTGCAGCTGCAGAACGGCATCCCCCATCATATCCTGATAGGCAACGTTTCCACCAGTTGGAATTCCACCCTCCATAAGTTGGACCGACTATACGAACAGAGAAAGCCATAAATTATTTCATGATGATCCAAGCAGACAGGAGTACTCACCTGTGTAACTTTGATGTCAGCCAGTGGCAGCTCATGAGTGACACCTGCTGTTTGCTTAGGTCCTTTGAGGAGGCCACATTATTTTTCAGTCACCATGACTACGGGATGAACATCATTCAACTGCTTCATGTCCTGGAACATATGCTGGTAAATATGGCTGGTCAGGGGACAGGAGACGTGGTGCCTAGATCTCACAGCCACATGAGCCCTGTGGGGGCTGAACTGGAGGAGGAGGAGGACATTGGAGCACAAGCAATGTGTAGCGAAATGGGTGGTTTTTCTACACAGGTGACAGGAGAGGAGTAGCAGGAGCAGCAATAAGAGCTACAGGGCGATGAGGCAGATGAGGCAGATGACCCAGACACACCGTGGCATAAAGCATTGGAGATGGAGACAGGGAGTCCGTCCGAGTCACTTGCACAAATGACCTGATGCATGCTCACTTGCTTGCGTAGTGACAGCCAAATTGTCACCATTTGGCAGAGGGATGACTTTTGGCTCTCCACATTGTTGGATCCTCGCTACCAGTCCAAAATGGGGGCTGTTTTTTTACACCCGCTGAGAGGGAGGGCAAACTGAACTACTATACAGACATCCTATGTAGTAAGTTGGCCTCTTCCTATCTACGCCATCGTCCATCCTCTCGCAGGTCTAACTAGGGGGGCCCTCTGTGCTCATGTTCCTCTGCCATGGCTGCAGTTCCAGCCCCATCAGGAGCAACTTGAGTCTAGAGTCACTGATGAGCAGCTTTCTTCACCCGCCTAGTGAAGAAACTACTCACCAGCAGCAGCTAGACCTGGAGGAGGACCTGAACCAGCATGTGGTGGCATACTTGGAGAGCACCTTGCCACCCCACATTGAATAACCACCAGACTACTGGGCAGCCAAACTGGATTTTTGGCCGCAATTGGTCGAGTTTGCCCTGGAAAATCTGTCCTGCATGGCCAGTAGTGTGGCATCAGAGCAGGTGTTTAGTGCAGCGGGGGCCATAGTTACCCCAAGAAGAACTCGCCTGTCCACCCAAAATGTGGAGAGACTCACCTTTGTCAAGATGAATCAGGTGTGGATCAGCCAGGGTTTCCACCCACCAATGCCTGATGCATCAGACTAGATCATCCATGTTGCCACACCAACACTTTGACAAAAGAGACCGGTTTCTTCTGGCTACCTGCCTCAGCTACTATTCTGATGCTGCCACTCACTTGATGCCACACATCTGATGATAATTGCTCCTTTTTTCACCCCCCCCATCTTCAGCTGGTACTGGTATTGTCACCCACCTCCCCAATCTGTCACAGGGTGACTCTGTGGTCTCCTGATGCTTCTGCCACCTCCACACTATGTCACCCTGCCCGTCTGTGGTCTCCTGATGCTGCTGCCACCTCCACACTATGTCATTTGTCACTCTGTGGTCTACTGATGCTGCTGCCACCTCCATACTATGTCATTGTGCCACCCTGTGGCCTCCTCCTGATGCTGCTGCTGCCACCACCTCCACACTCTGTCATTGTGCCACTCTGTGGCCTCGTGATGTTGCTGCTGCCACCTCCACACTGTCATTGTGCCACTCTGTGGCCTCCTCCTGATGCTGCTGCCACCTCTATACTCTGTCATTGGGCCACTCTGTGGTCTGCCAATGCTGCTTCCACCTCACCACTATGTCATAGGGCCACTATGTGGAATTCTCATACTGTTCCAACCCTCCCCACTTCATGACTGGGCCACTATTTTGCCTTTCAGCCTGGCTGACATCATCATTAATTTGACCCTTCTTCTGATCTGTCAGAAGGAAGGAAAAATGATACGCACATCGGATTCTGTCTATGTAACAGCTGTAAGGCCTGCATGACATGGTCCCTATTTTGCATCAGAATTGGCTTATGATTTGGTAGCCAAAAGCAGGAGTGGGTATAAAACACAGAAGATATGCAAATATTCCATTCATGTGTCATCTCTGTTGGGATTCACTCCTGTTTTTTCTGGCTTTAGCAATACTGATGGATCACTGACCAAATGCTGATCGAGTGAAGGCGGATGCTCCACAGACAGGATCCGTCTTTTGGGGGTTATTGTTCTGATGGATCAGAGGAAGGGCAAAATAATCAGTGACGTCAATGCAAACTTAGCCAATGAAGACAACAGAAAAGTGGGTGGCACTACTGGACCACTCCTATGTGGATACTCAGTCCAACAAACCCCGTAACACTCAGTGTACGTGGTGCACTGCCTGGAATAGTAAGTGAAAATACTTGATGAACAAATTGCAGAAATACAGGCGGCACTCACCACTGGAAAATAATCTTCTTTATTTCGAATACATCGATACAGGTGAAATAGGGCTGGGGCGGACGACCTTCTACCGACACCACGCTAGGTAGCGACGGCCGTTTCGCACACCTATGCTTCCTACGGCTACCAGCCCTATTTTACCTGTATCGATTTATTCGAAATAAAAAAAGACTCTTTTCCAGTGGTAAGTGCCGCCTGTATTTCTGCAGTTTGTTCATCAATACAAACTTACTGCTGACACTCTCTTCACTCTGTCGGGGGGGGGGGGGCTCTACTTGTATAAGCGTTTAATAGAACAAGTTCTGTAAACATCTATGGGAAATCAGCTGCCGGCGGTGTAAAAGGAGTGTGCTTCTTCTTGATGCTAACATTGACCTGTAAGGCTGAGTTCACACTTGAGTTATTTGATCAGTTTTTGCCCCGTAACTGCCCAAATAAGTGACGTGTGCAGTGATTCTAAGAGCGACGCCTGTCATCTGCATGTCATACTGACTCACAGTATTGTTTCACTACTACAGCAGACTCCCTATGCGTGTTACTGCAAGGCACAGTGTTCTACACCACTATAAAGGCTCTCTGCAGCCAGTAAATAGCAGTTTTTTTATGTGATTCGCCACAAATAAAATCAGATCGAAACACATTTTTTAAATAAATTCTGTGAACCGGCCGAATTGAATTTTTGAGAAATTCACTCATCTCCAATCACGATGGAATGCAAAACAGAGTGCCTCTTAAAGGCTTTCGTTTTGCCTTCCGTCATTGAATTCCTTTATATTGCGTGCTAACAGAATCCATAACGGAATTCCTCCACTGCCCGAATGCTGAACCTGAAAACATTGGGTTCGCTCTTCCCTAACTACCGCCAATCTGATATTGATGGCCTATTCTGAGGATTAGTCATCAGTATAAGAATTTTGGGAAACCCCTTAAATGATATATAAATCACATATTCATATTTTAAAAACATTCAATGTGCAAATCTAAAATTTGTATCTTATTCTTTTAGTGATATTTGTTACCGAATGGACATGTGAAATAACATACAGTAATTGAGGTTTGGTTTTTCTCTTTACTGAGGAGAATTTGTTTCCCAATAAAATCTTAAAATGGCTACTTCCCTCTCTTGTTAGGACATTGCTGGCTTAAGGCACAATTCTTCTGATTTTTATTATCCTTATACACTTTTTATATATCTTACACAACTGAAACTTGACTGTTCACCCAGGGACTGTCAGGAGATTATATAAAATACATCTGTAGAACTTCATGTGCTAAAACTCTTTCTTCTACTGAAATATACAGTTATATAACTATTAATCTAAACTGAGTTGGATTAAGCTAAAAGGATTTGTTCTAGTTATCACAACCCTCTCTCCAGTGCCCCTAAAATGTAAGAAAAAAAATTAAAAACACATACTCACCATTTAATCCCCCACTGTGTCCAGCACTGAAGCTCCAGTCCACAACCTGTGGCCTGGGGACCGCGTGTCTTGGCTGAGGAGGATCAGATGACCATTCCCATGCCAGGGAGGAACAAAATAAACCCTGGATCGGAAGATGGAGACATGGGAGCACGCATGGAGGACTGAAGTGTCAGGAAGCAGGTAAGTATGATCCTGTCAGTAGGGGAAGGAGGCTGCTGGCACTAATTGGAAATTATGTATTTTCAGACCACCGCTTTAAGGCGTCAATAATTTATAGTTGATGAATAAACGGTGTGGAATGCAAAGTTTGTTGCCAGAAATTTTCCAGGCATGGGATAGCCCCCTTTGTACAGCAACCCTCTCCCTTTGTTCTAAGCCTGAGCCTATTTTGTATAATGTACCACCTCCTTTGGCCGCTGGGGCTGTATCTAATGATGCAGAATCCCAGTGCTACATACAGTACATGGGGGGCTGCCTTCTCACAGAAGGCTTTGTCCTAGAGATGTGCCAGCTTTTCCGTGAGGTCTCCTTATTCCGGAAGCCTTCTGGACATTCTGGGAAAGTTGACAAGTTTGCTTTATGGCACCAATGATCCTACTGGAGGTCCTCTCTCCTGTGCCGAACCAAGGTGCTTTACCCTAAATGATGTCAATATTAAGACATTCTTTAGGCTGGTCACTTCTAAAGCTTAGCCTGCCTTTCACCAGAAGGTTTATCATATTAGTTAAAAAAGGTTCACCGTAACTTGCCTGCAACTTCCATATGACTCCTCTACCAGAAAATCAAAACTGCGACTAATTATAAAATATGCAATAATGCCAAATGTAATGTTTTTATTACAAGAAATTGACTACCATTTTTGTACATTTACTCCAATGACATGAATGTGTAACTTAAAAATCAGGTGTCCAGGCATAAGCTATGAAAAAGGAACTAAAAATGCTACCAACCAGCTCATAAAAAGTCATTCTACTGTACAGTGCTCAACCCAATAGAGGAAACATCTAAGGAACCATGGCTGAAGGTTTGCCTTTCCCTTGGGTTTAGAAGACTAATGCCACATAAAATAAATTATTATACACATAACAGTTAAATAAAGAGTTGAGTACTGACTAAAACAGGATGACTGAGAGGAAAATGCTTCCTCTAGTTAGAGAGAAAGAGGAATAGAGAGGTAAGAGGACATTAAAAGTATTCATTAACTCTTCTCCCCACATTAAAACTCTGGGCACACACATAGTTCTGCCTCTTTAAGAAGAACCATCCTTTCTTAAGTATATGCAACTATACAGATAAAACTGTAGGAGTTATAGATTCCCTATTTGGAAGCCATGTCTTGAAGTTTGTAGCTCCTCTGATCTTGCCCTGTGCTCTGGTTCAACCTTGTCAGAGCACATTATATCGATCCCAATCTCCATACACATCAATGTCTACAAATTAGCATATATTTACATTAATATGTATAGACATATTCATTTGCATAATGTCCTTATGGTTGGCATATGGAAAGTAAATATCTTTCTCTCATGCCTTGACATCTTTCGGCAGTACAACCAGTGAGTTCTTTGAATACCTACATGCTGATAGAACACATGAAATAGTTAAAGGGGTTGTCCAACATTACTAAAAGTTAATGTTAAGTTGAAAGTTAAAGACAGGTAGAAAAATATTTGCAAAAAAACCCTCACTTTTTGAATGTCCCACTTTCTAGCACTGAAAGTAATGACGTCCCACTCTTGATTATGTGTCTGTTGCATCCAGTCACTGGCTGTATGTGTAAGAATGGCACATCATTAAGTTCAAAAGGTGAGTGGTGTTTTTCTTTTCCTTTGCACACACTTTCTTGTCTGTTACTAAAGGTGTTGTCCCATTATTAAAGGAAAACATGAAAATCACATATGATGACAATCTCCTTCTAACAAAGCTAGGACCAGCCCTGTATCTCATGGATACAGAGCTCCCCCATCCATTGTTTTTATTGCTCTGTAGTGGTGAGCGGCAGGGGCAATATTCGAATTTGCGATATTTCGCAAATATTTTGTAGAATATTTGTATATATTCGCGAATTCGAGAATCAGCGATTATTTTCTTGATTGTGAAACTTGGCAATGTAATATTCGCGTAATGCGCGGGCAATACAGGCGTGGCTCACTTTTGCTACATTTTCCAAGCTGCTAGAAGTTTCCTGAGGCGGCAGACAATGGTTGGCATGGCAGAACATTAAAAATGGCTTTATATGCAGATATATTTGCGATTGCACTAATCGGCACTAATGATGAGAATATTTTGGCTCGATACGTGAAACTTCACATTTTAGCAGGTCTGACTACATATTACTGATTGGTGTACTATGTATTGTTGTGACATCACTGCACTATGTCTGTAGCATGTATGTATGGACAGCAGAACCATAGTAGACACACTACCTAACACAGCACTGCAACAGCTACACTATATCAGGATATAACCTACACTGACTATCTCCCACTAACTATCTGTAATATATATATATATATATATATATATATATATATATATATACATACATACACTGCTCAAAAAATAAAGGGAACACTTAAACAACACAATGTAACTCCAAGTCAATCACACTTCTGTGAAATCAAACTGTCCACTTAGGAAGCAACACTGAGTGACAATCAATTTCACATGCTGTTGTGCAAATGGGATAGACCACAGGTGGAAATTATAGGCAATTAGCAAGACACCCCTCAATAAAGAAGAGGTTCTGCAGGTGGTAACCACAGACCACTTCTCAGTTCCTATGCTTCCTGGCTGATGTTTTGGCCACTTTTGAATGCTGGCGGTGCTTTCACTCTAGTGGTAGCATGAGACGGAGTCTACAATCCACACAAGTGGCTCAGGTAGTGCAGCTTATCCAGGATGGCACATCAATGCGAGCTGTGGCAAGAAGGTTTGCTGTGTCTGTCAGCGTAGTGTCCAGAGCATGGAGGCGCTACCAGGAGACAGGCCAGTACATCAGGAGACGTGGAGGAGGCCGTAGGAGGGCAACAACCCAGCAGCAGGACCGCTACCTCCGCCTTTGTGCAAGGAGGAACAGGAGGAGCACTGCCAGAGCCCTGCAAAATGACCTCCAACAGGCCACAAATGTGCATGTGTCTGCTCAAACGGTCAGAAACAGACTCCATGAGGGTGATATGAGGGCCCGACATCCACAGGTGGGGGTTGTGCTTACAGCCCAACACCGTGCAGGACGTTTGGCATTTGCCAGAGAACACCAAGATTGGCAAATTCGCCACTGGCGCCCTGTGCTCTTCACAGATGAAAGCAGGTTCACACTGAGCACATGTGACAGACGTGACAGAGTCTGGAGACGCCGTGGAGAACGTTCTGCTGCCTGAAACATCCTCCATCATGACCGGTTTGGCATTGGGTCAGTAATGGTGTGGGGTGGCATTTCTTTGAAGGGCCGCACAGCCCTCCATGTGCTCGCCAGAGGTAGCCTGAAGGCCATTAGGTACCGAGATGAGATCCTCAGACCCCTTGTGAGACCATATGCTGGTGCGGTTGGCCCTGGGTTCCTCCTAATGCAAGACAATGCTAGACCTCATGTGGCTGGAGTGTGTCAGCAGTTCCTGCAAGACGAAGCATTGATGCTATGGACTGGTCCGCCTGTTCCCCAGACCTGAATCCAATTGAGCACATCTGGGACATCATGTCTCGCTCTATCCACCAACGTCACGTTGCACCACAGACTGTCCAGGATTTGGCAGATGCTTTAGTCCAGGTCTGGGAGGAGATCCCTCAGGAGACCGTCTGCCACCTCATCAGGAGCATGCACAGGCGTTGTAGGGAGGTCATACAGGCACGTGGAGGCCACACACACTACTGAGCCTCATTTTGACTTGTTTTAAGGACATTACATCAAAGTTGGATCAGCCTGTAGTGTGTTTTTCCACTTTAATTTTGAGTGTGACTTCAAATCCAGACCTCAATGGGTTGAAAAATTTGATTTCCATTGTTTAATTTTTTTGTGATTTTGTTGTCAGCACATTCAACTATGTAAAGAACAAAGTATTTCAGAAGAATATTTAATTAATTCAGATCTAGGATGTGTTATTTTTGTGTTCCTTTTATTTTTTTGAGCAGTGTATATATATATATATATATATATATATATATATATGACACTGCTGTCTCTCTCAGAACTTTAAAAAAACTGTAGAAAATGGCTGCTAGGGAGGTTCTTATATAGTAAGGGGTAGGCAACTTTCCTATTGGCTGCTAGGGATGTTGCTAAGCTCAGATAATGACATTGCAGCCTTCTCATTGGCCCACAAGCAAGAAGCAGGGAGGGATCATGGGTTCAGATGAAAAAAAATCTAGAATATTCAAAAATACTAAAATATATCACTATATTGTAAATATTCGTGAATTCTCAAATTGCCGATATTCGCAATTAATATTCGTGATTCGAATATTTGTGCCCAAACTATTGCTCTGCTAGATTTTCTTCAGGCTGGCAACTTAGAGGATGTGTCCTTTTTCATGGGGGGTGTCTTTTCTGCTGAAGCCCTCACCCTGTCACAACTCAGGAGACACTCCCTGTTACAGGTCAGGGGTTTTGTCTTTATGTTACCGCTCTCTCCCTGTAACTGTCATATCTTGAAAAGGCAGATTGTTATGTATCAGTGTCTTTGCCTCCTCTGTAGGAGAAGCTTCACAAAGAGGGACATCCCAGTTCTAGGTAATTTAACAAGAGGGAGAACCTGGAGCTTCTTCACAGTAAGAGGAGAGAGTTCAGAGCTAGGTGTAAGCAGCGATGTTTGGTCTGGCCATCTTCATCCTGTGTGTGATTTTCAATCCACTACAAAGTTTGTGTCTCTTTACAAAGTACAAGCTATTCTCTCTATAGAAGAGAAGCAAATAGTAGAAAGCATTTTGTATCGATTGCTGGCAATTTGTAACAGCGGCTGCTGACCACTGATGTTCCCCAATTACAGCCAAGGTCCCGGGCTCTGTGTTCGTTGGTGATCTGCTGCCAGTGTTTACCCATTCACTGCCGCAGTCCTGGCTCTGTCCTTGCAGGCATTGTCCATCCTGCAATCCGCTCTGCAGTTTCCTTCCAGCCCTGAACACAGCATGCCTTCAGCTTCTACCCTGTAGCACTTCCTTAAGGGCTGGACCATGTGCGTCACTTCCTGTGACCTCGCTGACCAATCCTAGCCCTCCTGCACCTATATAAGTGGCTCAGCCCCCTTCCCAGATTCCTGAGCTTCAAGGTCATTGTGTCCTTCAAAAGTTGCTGTTGTCTCTGCTTGTGTTCCTGTTTACCTGACCTGTGTTTGTGTTTCTGGACTCTGCTACCTGTTTTAATCTTGCCTGCTTGCCTCGACTCTCCTGTTGCCAACCCGGATTGCCTGACCTGTACCTGTGCCGCCTGCCCTGGCCTATTGCTTGTTTTTCTTCACCTCTGCCTCATTATTCTGTCCTCCACTGTAGGGGATAGGCATAAGGCCATCCTTCATATAAGATAGGGCCAGGGGATATCCATAGTATTCAGTATATTGAGCAGACTAGATGGGCCAAATGGTTCTTATCTGCCGACACATTCTATGTTTCTATGTTTCACTGTTACTCCTGGTTACAACTGTACTCTGATACCTTGCACTGGTACCCACTGGTCTATCTGGAACAGCTGCCTTGTGTGCCAATCCCCCTCAAGAGGTAGCAACCTGGTGTTCCCCTCGGGAAAGTCTGTACCCACCATTTGGCGTACTGCAAAGAAGGAGGGGTTCACTTAAACAATGCCATTAGAGGAGGTTGGTCACCTGGCACACTGGGTTCACACCCACTGGTTCTTGACACACTAGAAGGATGGAACTGCATTATAACAAAGTAAAGGTTATATCTCACAACTGGAGAATTGTTGTTACTGAAGGGAAAATACTAAAGTAATTTGTTTTTCTCAACAAATTATATTAAAATAACATTTAATGTGGCTGACATCTCTTTTACTTTCAGTTGTCTTGGACAACCCATTATTGAAAACACATATTTACCTACCACACTGTACATTTTGTTTGTTCTAGTTGTAGAATGAAAACAAACTATTTGGTCCAATTTTCTACAATTTTTTAGACATTTAAAAATTCTTGTGCTTGATGGATTAGACAAGCTACAGAGTTATCCTATGCTTTAGGTGGTATCCTTCCTTCTTGTTTCATCAGGGAACAGTCTAGGAAAGAGAGAGACCTGATCCCTGTAGGGCAGGTTTGTTATGTGGCTTAAAGTGGTTCTCATACTTTCATTCAATCATTAGAGACTTATAGTTAGGCCATTGGAGAGCTTTATGTTTAGTCAGTCTATTCTTAGTTCTTTTATATACAGCCCTCCCTTGTGTTTTTCCTTGCTAAGCCTCATGCTTGTACTGCTGCAGGTCATAGGGAAGATTAGATTTCTTATTTGTAAATTTGTATTTTCGTTGTTTGTTAGCAGTGCAAGGCTCCTTGCTAATTTTTTACTAAAAGGATTTTTCTGAGTTCACTATGTTTTTTTTAACAGATATGCTCATGTAGTTGTTCAACCTTGTGTACATCTTCCCTATGCTTTTTTCTTTTCAATTTTGACTCTCCTGACCTGTTTTTCCATGGAAACAAATCATTCTGGTTTGTTGACATCCTGTATGTAGCATTTCCTGTTGCTGCATCCAACCAAACCCATGATGCACTTCACTTTTCTCTGCAACAGCTCCAGCCCCCCCTACTACACCCAGCTAGTTTATAGCTCCTCCCACCCAGCTAGTTACATGGACACTGCCCTATCACTGCCCCTGTTGCTGCTTTGACACGCCCATGGACATAACATCACAGGAAATATGAGCTGCATGGACATGATCATGTGACCACAGCCCAGAACAGAAAAGTAAAATAAATATATTACAAATTTACAGTTACCTTCATAAATGACTATTTTAAAGGGTATTGATGGAAACCTGTTTATAGGGATTTATATCTATCCTAATGAATAAATAATTCTTACATGAAAGGCATCAAGTAATACAATAATAGCACTTGCAGGACCAACAGATTTACCAACAACAGATCTAATCCTGAGGACAGGTAAAAGTTGAGGAGGACCTGTCAGCTCTCCTGACATGTCTGCTTTAGTAAATACTTGCAATCGTCATAAAAGAACAATTCTGGAACACTTTTCTTAGAACTCTGCATTGTGCCGTTCCTCCTGGAACCATATAAAAACATTGACAACTCTGCATTACTAACCTTGTCAAAGGGGAATGTCCTTAAATGGGTTATCCAACCCCATAAATGGCCCCCAAATGCCTGGGTCCTTCACACAGATTGTACTTGCCTCACTTCCCGGCACCCGCGTCGCTTCTGCTGAGTATTTTTTATTTATATTTTTTTAAACCTGATTAACCTCTAAAAAGCATAAATTGTAGCCTCAGATGATGAATGTGGCATCTGAGGGGTTAAATGACGGGTGTTGGCATGATTGCTGTTCCCTGTTATTGTGCCTGCTACATAAAAAGGAATGCGCTTCGTGACAATGTAATTCGTCACAAATTGAATATCTTTCTGAGATTCGGGGAAGCAGGCGAATCTAATTTTGCATAACTTAGCTCATCTCTTATTACAACACTTTGTAGTATTCACTTAACAGTTCAGACATTTTCAGAGATACCAAATATGTTTAAATGGATTCTCTGGGCTTTGGTAAAAATACTCCAGTGTGCTGGCCAGTGGAGGGAAGATAGTGTTTATGTGACCGCCAGGATTTTCCACTCAGGTCCTAACTGGATGTATTCCTTAGGGCCCATTCAGATGGCCGTAGTGCTTTGTGGATCAGCAATTTGCGGACCGCATATGGCCGCAACCATAATAGAAAATGCCTATTCTTGTCCGCGGACAAGAATAGGACTTGTTCTATCTTTTCTATCTTTTCTGCGGGGTATGGAAAAACGGTGTGCTGTCCGCATCTTTTGAGGGCCCATAGAAATTAATGGATCCACAGACCTTCCGCAAAATTGCGGAACGGGTGTGGACCCGTTCATACGACCGTGTGAATGAGCCCTTAGTCTTCCTATTTAGCTTGTACTGTAAATGCAGCTGAACAGGACTGGATTTGGGCTCTTCCACTCAGGTCCCTACCGATTGTGCGCTTTACACTTCCTACATACTGTTAATGCAGTTGAACAGGAAGAATCAGGAATACATCCAGTTAGGACCTAAATGGAAGAGACCGCATCTAGTCCCACCAGTCAGGTGAGTGGTGACCCTTATCTGTAACTTGACTACATGATCTGTGACTTCATGGCTGGGTTGCTTCCACTTTGCAATAACACCACTCATGGTTGATCATGGAATATCTAGGAGGGAAGACATTTCACTGGCTTGTTACAACAGTGGCATCTTCTTTTACGAGTTGTTGGAAATGCAGACTGCAAAGCTAGAAGCTGTATTTTATACACCTGTGGCAGTGGAACTAATAGAAGAGATTAAGACCTGTGTCTCAATGCTTTTGTCCATATAGAGAGTATGTCTGTTCACACACACTTCTGAGCTGGAACCATCTTTAAACACCCTAACTCTGCCGTACATCTACAGTTAATGTCACAAGGGGTTAAGAAATCTCTGGTTATGGGGAACAGAGCCAGTTTTGATAAATAAAGTACTGTGTTTTGTTTTCAGCCCACTTATCATATTTTAACACTTTTAACAGAATGCATTAGGACCAAAAGAATTTTTGATTTAGCCAATCTCTTTCTCTTCTCTTTAAAAAAAATGGGACATTTATTTTTAACTTTTAGTTTATAAGCCGTCATGTGTAGATCTCAGTCTTTCTTCTTATTTCTTCAGCTGCTCAATTTGCTGATTTAAACTTTTTTTTTATGTGAACCATGTATTCTATGTATTAACCCTCACTATTGCACATGTACACCGTCCTGTAGATATATCCCTAACAAACAGTAATACACAGCTGGCAACATCCCCTTATTTGCTGAGATTGTCAAAAAAATTTGGCAGCAATCCAAGCAAATTTGGCTGGAACTGGCCAAAATTGGGTATGGCTTATGAAAATACAGCCCATAAGTAGGTGTTGCTGTCATGTTTGGGCGTGTCCTCGGTGGGGCTTAAATGCCTTGAATTTACTAAGAAGACATTGGGTAAGTATCATAAAATAGAAAACTATTTTTTTTGCAGCAGCACCACACGGACTAGTCCTTTCTTTCTTCTCTGTCTCATAATATCTTGGCATCCTGGATTGGCACATAGCTGTTGAGACAGTGGTAGTGCCCCACTTTGGCTTTTGTGCCCCACTTTTGGCTTTCAGGCAACTCCAGTTAAAAGTTGTCAAGTATGATGCGGGGATTAGTGCAGATATAGCAGTCAAACATAGAGTACAGTGCCCAGACAGTCCCAAATGTCTCTCTTCCACATACCAGGATCCCAATAATATAAATGAGATTTGGTGGGAGGAGAGACCTGTTCGAGATTTTGCATCGTAACTATTTGATTTGTTACGAATTACTTCGTCACAAATTGCATTCCATTGTATGGAACCCCACAGATACCACGTTCATCACTGATCATGGCATCTGGCAATAAATTTAAGGCCTTTCAGGGGTTAATCAGGGTAAAAATAATACATTAGGTGAGAATGTATTATTTTCACTGAAATTTCAGGAAAAATTGATTCATTACCACGAAACACAAGGAAATTTGGTTTTGTAATGACTCAAATTTTACCTGAAATGCGAATCAAAGTCAATTTATTTGACTTTGATTCACTCATTTCTAATTTTAACCTACTGTAGGAGCTCCAAATACACCTCTGCAGAGTATAGTGCATACACTTGTAGCATTTAACCCCAACACTATCTATTTAGCTATCTTATCTATTTCATAAAATGTTGCAGTATTCACGTATTCTGGAATGTCTACCATAAAATAGCATTAGTGTAATTCTTACATTTCATCAGAATTAAACACATTGCCATAACTTTCTAAAAGTAGGTCACGAAATGATTTAAGTGTTTTTGCAAAATGATTCTTTCATGAAAGATGATTTGGTGTCGAGCGATTCATCTCCTGTGATTGAAATACCGTTGATGTTATCAGGTTTAAAAGCTTTCAAGGAGAGTGAACTATCCCTTCTGTAAAAATTAATTAACAAAAAACGGATGTCATGTCTGTCCCTGGCAATTCTGAAAACATATGACTGTGTTTAGACCTGAACCACATAGACAATGACATTGATTATTGTATTTTTTCCCCCAGTTATTGAACATCATAGCATCTAATGTATTGAGTCATATTGCCTGGGTATAATGTTCTTACTCGTCTCAAAGACTGGAGTACTTCAGATGTATGTAAGTATTCTGTGATTGTAAAGTTAAGAATAAAATGAGCTTGCTATTGCAGATATAGAACTTTGTCATGAACAATGGGAAACAGCCACAGGGAGGCATAGAGATATCTGTGCTTGTCTCCTCACTGCTGGATTTACACTACACAGAAGATCATTAGGAAGAAGAGTGATTGAACCAGAGAAGCTAAACAAAGGACTCAGATACATAGAAATGCAGTGGATTAGGCATCTTGGAGTTATTTTTTATTTCTACATAACATATGATGCACTCATTTCTTCCCCCGTGTTCTAAAGGAAAGGCTAAAAATGTGATAAATGGAAATGTTAAGTGTATTATGTTAAAGCCTTTTGTATTAACAAAAAACTCCAACCGTCTGGCAGAAACTCCCTACTCCTTTCAATCGATGCTTGCTGCCACAAGGCATCTAGTCATTTTTGATTCGATCTCCTATAGCCTTCTCTTCAATGAAGTGGCTCAGCAGGCAGAGGAAGGACAGCTGCCTAACCCTGGCGTCCAAACCACCAGTGAATCTGAAAAAGCAGAGAGGATAGATTAACGTACCACAAAATTGTTATATGTGTATGTAAAAATAGGGAGGTAAGGTGGTAGATTATTAAGTTATGCCCTTCAACATACAGTACTCCTAAACTCAAGGATCATAAGATTGTAAGGCTGTTGGTCTCCAATCTCATCTCAAGGTGATAGTCACCTCTGGCCTTTCTGCAGACTGCAAGCCTACTGTCCATCCATCTTAAAGTAGCTTGACATTGGCTTACAGCCAATGAAAATTTTCTATTGATTTATTGATTTCTGTCTGCCTGTGGAAGGAGCTCAGAACAGACTCTATGTGTTCTTGCAGCCTCCTGCATAGATTTTTTTTTCTTCTTTTTATCCCAGCCGTGCTTGCAGTCTGTGGTGAAGCAGAAATTAGACCATGCGGGAGCCCAATTTGTTGGCACTGAATGTGCTAGGCTCCAGATGGAAGAGAGGCTTGTTTCTTTCTACTCCCACCTCCTTGTACTGACACATACTCCTCACTCCAACTACTATGTCTTCCATGTCGTCACTGTCATACACATAGCACCCATTAGGCTTCATACAGAACTTTGTAAAATGTTACTGGTTTATCCAGAGTACAAAAAAAGCATTCAGAGCACTGTGGTCAAAGGAGAAGTTTGGAACTGCTGTATCAGTAAAGTATATGTCAAAATCTATATATCATAAACTTATATGTGAAAATACATTTAAAAAAAAGGCTGACGGTTTATCAGTGAAAATACTACAAGAACACAGAGAAATCCCACTTCTTGGAGAAAGAAATGAATTTCCTAATTCCACCCCACACCCCGCAGAATCCTTGAAATACTCTTCCACATAAATATTCATAGACAAAAATTAAAACACTGATTTCTAGGTGCAAATTTAAAGGAAGTGAGAGGAATACTGTATGTCCTATTATACAGGGTGAAGCAAAAGTCTTAACAAATCCTTGTACTAGGCAATGGTCTTGGCGGCGGTAATCCAAATTCTCATGAATATAACAGACGCCCCATTGATGAATTTAAAAAAACCAAGGAGTCATTAGTTCTGCCATATGCACCATTGTCAACAGCTACAATTCTATATTGGGGGTCAGCAATGACTATTAATATAATAGAACACAATTTTTTGTAATTAAAGAATTCTGAGCCGGTAACGGAAGGTTTGACAACCCGAATATGTTTTCCGTCCAATGCACCAATACAATTTGGAAATTGTTAAATTTCCCAGTACTTCTCAGCAATTTGTAGCCAATGTTGTGTGGTAGGATGTGGGATATATTCATCATGCAATAAGTCCCACAAGGCTCACCGAGTATCACATACCATATAGGATATGGTAGAAATTCCCATTCTAAACTGAACATCCAATGACAATAAGCTTTCCCCTGTAGCAAGAAATCTGTTTTGATTTCTCTTCAGGAGGAATGGGTCTTCTGAATTCAGTATCATGTCTTTGAATTCTTTGTGCAATATGATGCAGTAGATCATCAAAACTTTCTATGGTAATGCAAATATAATTAAAGAATTGAACCAGACATAATCGAAGCTCCAGATATACTACAGAAAACACACCTGGGGTCATTTGTTTCAATGTTATTGGGTGAACCCAATACTGACATCTTTGTCTTTTCCTGGCACATCTCCTTCATCTTGATTTTTGGATTAAAGCATTCAATCCAAATCGGATGTGTGCAGACAGCATGGTCCCAAAACACAAAGAGCAGGAATGATTATGGCTTAACTGCTAGCTCTATAAATTTACAATAAAGTGCGTACACATTGTGTACAATGGAGACACGTAGTCTACCAAGGTGATAAATATTTTTGCATTTAAAAAGACTCCTTTACAATTCTAAAATGAATCCGCTAAACTGAAGATAAAGCGGAAAACAACGGATGTAATGGATCCTTTTTGTGGACCGGATCCATTCTAGCTGTATCCTTGAATGCAGGTGTGAAAGTAGCCTAACTGGTGCAAATTATTGAAAATTGGCTTCCAATGTGTGAAAGTTTTAATTGGGAGGGAGGCTGTATTATTTGGTAGAGGAAACGATTTAGACCAAATTCCATTTTCCGATCCGCCACATTAAATTCAGCTCAGGTTTTTCCAGTGGGAAGGGGGTCATGTGGTATATCAATTGGGCCAAGAAATACCAGTCTTGGCTAGAATTTACTAGAGTTTAGTTTTTTTAACGCAATTTAACACAAGCCCAAGTAAAATAAAAAACACAATCAAAAAAAATTGGGGGATATTGAAGAATGACCCCAGTAAAGAGGAGTCCTTCCCTAGAATCCTGTTTTCATCTTTAAGAAGACCCCTAATCTTCGGCAGCAGTTAGTACATAGTGCTGAACGTAAGGGTGATGAAAGAAAAATAGGATAAATTTACCTGGTGTGGATTCTGTATCCCTTGCAAAAATAGGAGCAAGAATGATAGATTGCGGACAACGCAGGTGATATGTGCCAGTAGAAGTGAACCAGTGTTTAAGGTAAAGGGGAGCATCACATGCGAAAGTACAGGGGTGATCTACATACTGGAGTGCCCTTGCAGCCTCCAGTACGTAGGGAGAACCACTAGTAAACTTAAGACTCGAGTCCAAGAGCATATACGCAATATAAAGAAAGGACTAGAAATGCGTGGTGTTCCCATTCATTTAGCGAGATGCCATCAGAAGAACCCTAAGGGACTGCGTTTTATGGGTGTGGGGGCGACTATGTAACAAAAATTAATAAGAGAGAGGTGGAGTGGATGTACAATCTAGGGACACTACAACCTAATGGATTAAATATTGAGTGTGATTTGAAACAATGCTTAATTTAGTTCTATACATTACATACCGGCAGTGCTATTGAGGTAGGACCTGCGGTTGTAAGGGGTGGCACCAAGCAGTGGTTGGTTGGATTCTGTCAGGTGACCTGGATCACGTGATTCATCATGTGACCAGTTATCTTTGTGAATCATACTGGTGTATTTCCTTTATAGCTAACATTATGTTAGGACCTTTGGTTGTAAGGGGTGGTGCCAAGCAGTGGTTGGTTGGAATCTGTCAGATGACCTAGATCACGTGTGTTATCATGTGACCGGTTACCTTTGTGAATGATACCGGCGTATTTCTTTTTTAGCTAATATTATGTTAAAGAGTGGGGGGGGGGGGTAAAAATAGATTAGTGAGGATGTTTTTGTTTTTAATTTCTTTGTTTATATTGATTTGTGGTTTTAATTGTGTATGATTAAGTGATGTGGATAAGGGGTGGGACTATGAGGGGTTTCTAAGGTTGGTCATTTGGAGTTCAGGTGTTCGCTCCTGAAGAAGCACGTAAGCGAAACCCGGGTCGGGCGATACCTGCGATTGTGCACCTTTGTGATTTTATACATACGTTTTAATCAAGTTTCTGCTTGTGAGTATAATAAAACATTTTTAATGTACGGAGGAAGTCAGTGCTTCACTATGGTTGCGATTCCTTGTTTACCTACAGGAAGGTTGGGTAGAGGAGGGTTTCCTTACCATTAATTACATATGCAATGTTAGAACAGTGCTTAGTCAACGGTATTTGCCAAAGATTGAGGAGAGGTATAGGGGTATAACTCCCTTTTAAATACATGTTTAAAGCTTTAAACAGTTAATACATGCACGTATAACCATAAGACACGTTGGATCCATTATCTCTCTACAACAAACAGGAGCGCTCCGTAAGTTTTAAAGAAGAAGCCAGCAGAGAGGACCGGGGAACGGCAATCAAAAGACACGTGGGACGCCATGTAGAACGCCGCAACCAACAGCGAGAAGAAAACACACCTAAGATACCGCGTTCTACCTCCACCGTAAGATAGAAGTTGCGGTAATGTAACTAGTGATCCCCTATACCTCTCCTCAATCTTTGGCAAAGTACTGTTCTAACATTGCATATGTAATTAATGGTAAGGTGCAACCATTAACTCTATATGGGCCGAATCTAATTATTATCTTACCTCCATCCACGCATTGATTATAATATATTATGATATAGCGGGCCAACTCTATATGGGCCAAATCTAAATACTCTTTACCGCTACCCACGTATTCCATACAGCAGGCTGACAGTGCCTAAAAAATACCAGCATACAGGTGGATAAAGATCCCTTCCTATACTCAACAAGTTCATGTATTTAAAGGGGAGTTATATGTATTCAGCTTGAACTTTTACATTCAGTAAAGATCGAATGTATTCAGCGTGAACTTTTATATTTTACAAATATTGGATGTATTCAGCGTGAACTTCTGTATTCAGCAGAGATTGGATGTATTCAGCGTGAACTTTTATATCTAGACTTATGTATTCAACAAAAACCTGATATATTCAGCAAACATCTGATATATTCAGCAATTACCTGATGTACCCAGCCGATTAATACGAAAAAACTTTTTCCTCTGCAAAAGTAGTTTATTATCAGCAGGACTTTCAGATTTATAACAATATATTTAGTTTTTAATCATATATTTTTTATCCTTTCTATTTTTATGTATTCAGCAATTACTTCATGTACCTACCCGAAGATTCTGTTTTGCATATGCAATCTGTCTACATCTCTTTCTGTGAGTATTGAGCTTCATTATAAGTCATACACTCACTGAATTTATACACATCACGGCTACAGGTCACGGATAGAGATAAAGACAGGTACATAAAGACAGGTACATATAAGCGTGCCTTCCTTTCTAAATAATTCGTACTTATCCTTTTCATTGACAGGGGTGTCGCCATTGGATAGTGAACCTGGTTCCTTGGTTATCTGTTGGTGGAGCGACCTACAATACATATATATTATTATTTTAAACCCTATAAGTAGTTGTAGGAACATCTTCAAATTATGTTTTTTAACGTTTCTTTCAGTTATAGAATACTCCTGATCTTATCTATGAGATCTGGCAGTTGGAATCCCATAAATAGATAGAGGGTGCACTGCACTATGGAAAGCACATTTGCCATAATTTGAAGACCCAGGGCCCCAATGCAAAATTTTTAACAGAGATCCCCACCTGTCATGTTCCATTTATAATACTAGTGTACTCTTATGGGGTGCTATCTCTGCACACCACATTATAGCTACCAGTGATGGCCTCATTGTTTGTACCCCCATTGATGAGAATATCTCAATGACACCTCACACTTCTTCTGAAAATATAGGTGAACTTAAAAAAAAATTTTGGGTTACTGGTTATTGCTGCATTTGTGCTGCTCTTGAATAAAAAAATAAATAAAAAAACTATTAGATTTATTCTCTCCATGTCCATACAGTTAGTTATGCAGATTTTTATATATTGTCACATCAAAATGAACACTTTGATAACAATACGAATTGAATGACTTACCTGAAGGAACAGCTGTACTTATATAGTGAATGATGGCACAAAATTTAGTTTGCTATCCGTAAAAATCATGTACTCACGGTGAGATCTGCAATGATAGAATCTCAAACTTTTGGGGTTAAAAGTCCAAATAACCTAAAACATCGAAATAAACACCTGTCCATCTGGGTGCTAACTAACTTCTCTCTCTCATCTACGCCTTCAGCTTGTCACAGGATCAGGGTTCATACAGCCTCATGGTCAAACAGGCACCATGCTCTGACCCTGACTGAGGCTCTGAGGTCTCTATTTATTCGTTCAGTAATGATCCCGGAAGCTACAGCTGGGTTTATTTCAGATTAGAGGGAATATCCCTGCTGGATTCGGGTGTGAACTGGTAGATCCCACTACCAGACCTACCTACCAGCCCAAAAATCAAGCCCAGAACAAAGTCTTAAATAACCTGTCCCAGCAAGCTATGCTTTGCTGGAACAAATACTGTACCGATTTCTGGATTCTTTTATCTCAAATAACAGAAAAAAATATATATAATACATCCTGCACGATATGATAATGAATGTTGTGGATGTACATGGCTACATTTATACAATCACAGAAAATAATGCACTATAATAATAGATGCAAGCATAACATATGGACTAAGCCCTCACTCTATTGATAAAATCTGAGACACTTGGTCAATACCGAGTGTCTCAGATTTTATCAATAGAGTGAGGGCTTAGTCCATATGTTTTGGTTAACCTGTCTTGAAGGAGTGGCACCTTCATTTGTGAATACGCTCCTATCTTGGGAGTAGTATTCATGTGCACTTTTGCCCCACCTATCTAATAGGCAACCTTGATTAAGGTGGTACATATAGTTGTGTGTGTGCTCCTCCTCCCACCGATTGCTGCTTCACATGGAGGTAACTAGGAGCAACACACTACATGTGTGGGGTCTGCGATCCTGAACATAAATGCATAATGGCATAGGCAGGTTTAGCGTAGGACCTGCCTGAACTGAGACCACCTTGTTGCTTGGTAGGTGGGCTTAGATATGTTTTGATCAAAATGTATAGACCAAGATTTTATCAACAGAGTGAGGGCTTAGTCCATATCTTATGCTTGCATCTATTATTATAGTGCATTGTTTTCTTTGATTCTTTTATCTCACCCAACTCTGGGTGCAATATAAACCCCTTGCAGCACTTTTCCACACTTCTTGTTACATATACTATGTGCAGTTGCCTAAATAAATGTGTGTCATATGGCTCAAACTGTTATGTTGAAAATTCTTTCAAATAAAAGGGATTAAAACTCTTGGCAAATAATCTACTCTTTTTTTCACATTGAACTGTGTAGAAGAAGAAAAACAAATCAATTCAAACCATGCAAATAGAAGAAAAACTATCATTCTACTAGAAGGGATGGCTTTCAGACTGTAGGCTGCTGACTTTTGTCTTGAATAACAACTTTAAAATCTAATGATGTCTGACTGTGACATGATAATGCACATGTCATATTTGACATTCAGTCGATTGCAACTTTTTATTTTGATGGCAAGTGCTGAAATCCTGAATCATTAAAGTATTAACAGGGAGCAGTCAACATCTCTGCTGTTTCTCCTGCCAAACAACTTCTCTAGAACAAAAATTAAGGACATCAAAAGTAAACACTAAAGCTGGTATTTTTACTTTATAAAGAAGTGAAGCTATGGCCTTGAAATATACTAGTTATTAAATAGTATACTAGTGTTTGCTAGCAAGCAGGTCAATACTAACTAACTTGCTAATAGTGCTTCAGTCTGTTGCATCAAGTGCAATGTAATCTTTAGGGTACTGGAGTCAGAAATCAACCTCCTGTATAATTTTTGGTGATCTTAAGGTTCTCAGATTGTTCCCCGTCTGCCACCGTTCCACTTACTACTAATAGCTTCTTTGTGTTTGATAGGAACTCGATGCATGCAATATCCAGGATAAAAACACCATTCACTTGTCGTATTCTCCAGGAACCCCTAGGTGATCAGGGAAAAAGCCTAGCAGATTATATATTTCACTTATAGTATTCCCTTTTTCCCTAGAACATGTTACACTCATTGGTACTCACAGACCTCAAAACATAGCCACAAGTTGGTTTTCCCCTGGCTATATTGGTTTCAGTGGTCATAAAAGGGCAACAAACAGTAGTTTGGACTGCTTTACTTGGGTAATGCAATTGCCCACAGCAATGCTTTATGGGTCAAGCAATTAATGTTAGCAACAGAGAGACTAACAAGATAAATTAGCATTAATGGGATCCATTCGAGTTTCCATCAGGAAGAACACCATATTCTGCAACAATATTCTTGATGTCCATCCCCAATGGACCCCAGGGATGTTAGAGTCTATGAAAGCCATGATGTTAGTTTGAAAAGACCCTAGGAACTACTATTTTTCTTTTTCATCTGCTGTAACTGTAGAGTCTCTTTATTTTATCTTTGAAAAAAGTAGACTGCGTGCCTTGTATCCAAAGTAAGGTGTGAATCCTCATAGAAGTACCACAACAAGATGAAAATGCATTAATGAGCAAAATTATGGAGAAACTAACTCTCCCAACTGTGTGAATGCTAAATATCTAATAGTGTTTGCAGCTCAGCATCTTTCTTCCATACTAAAGAGCAGTAAACAAATTGAAAAGTACTTTGTCTGTCTTCTTAAAGACCACCTATGTTCTTATTTGCAATTATCTACATTGTAGCCTATACTTGAAGGTGGGGCTTTTTCTGGACCAGTCCTTCTGCCGCTCCATAGAGTAGCTATACAGGTATGGAAGGAGGCTGAGACTGGTGCACTTAATGGGACTAATGGCTGATATGCTTCTCTGGCATAACTCACGCCCTCCTCATATTAATAATTTAAAAGGGACTGGATTATGGAATGAGGCTGGCATTCATATTCTTGGGGATATATATTACCAGGATACTTTGCTTTCATACGCTGAGCTGCAAGAAAGACACAAGTTCCCTCATTCCCAATGTTATAAATGTTTAACCTGGAGTGGACCCTTTTAAAATTCGCTTTTATAAGTTTTATTTTCAAAAAAGCATAAGTATAGACACCCTTTGATAACTGGATATCCAAAACAAATAATAGGACAAGATGTTGCCCAGCTATCACCGTGAATTGGTGAGAAAAAAATGATAAATAAACAGATGTGCAAAAAATTCCCGTGGCATTAGTGACTTTTAAGGCTTGGGGTCGGTTGGAGAATAAGGCACATTGATGTGGGTATTCGGGATGGTTCTTTCCCTGTACCCGCCCTAAGATAATCCTCTGCCCAGGGATGAACCCTGATGGTGGGATCACCCTGTCCCCGTGCCTACCCTGTCTAGCCCTGTACAACCCTGTACAGTGGGATTTTATTACAAATGATGTTCAATAATTTTTGTATATATATTTTTATCCCGACGCGTTTCCCCACTTCTGGTTCGTCAGGGGGTCGGTTATAGGATAATAACTATGAAATACGATAAATAATAAAATATGGTTATAATTACTGCGTCCTGGTCGATGCCATGATAAGGCAGTCCGTTATGGAGGAACTGTGGATTCCCCAGACGAGGAAAGGTCACCTAGGAAAAATATTGAATAAGAGCCTGCTGTCAATATTCTGGCTACATAGAAATATTCAATTGGATTTCCAATTAGCGGTGACTTACATATAGATGTCCCTCTGTTGTTGAGACTGCCACCTGCCGTATCCGATGGGGCAGTGAGGCATCCTTGTGTTGGTGCTGTATATAAGGGACTGATTAGGCGCCTTTTGCTGTCAGGAGCCGCATGTCCGGTGAGTGGAACGCACGCTCCACCACTTCCGGTACCTTGGAACGCACGCTCCACTACTTCCGGTCTTTTGGAACGCAGGCATCGCTTCCTGTCTGCTGAATGTTATAAATGCTTACATTTGAGACATGTACTGCCTTCATAGTTCCCGCCCCCTAAGCCAAATATCTCTAAGTTCCCTTTTACTAGGCATCATGAAATAACAGGGCCCTAGAAGCCTAGTTTCAACCTTATACTCTCACCTTATTCAGAACATAATTGCTGAAGGCTCTGCAAAAATAGCGGATCTTTGGTGGGCACAAATACTAACACTGACGCAATATGCAACAAACTTATTTGCATCACATATAAAGGCGTCTCCTTTGATTAATAATAGACTGAAACTATGGTACATTATACACCAGTCATATCTTACTCTGATGCGTCTCCTTTGAATGGACAGGGTTGCATCGACTGATTGTCCCAGATGTCACTGTTCAGGTGCTGACTTCTAGCATATGATATGGACTTGTCTCTGATTGCTTGCTTCTGGAGGGAAGCGCTGCTTTCCTATCGACTCTCCTAGCCAGGCCTATGTTTTGTATGCCTCAAGTCTGGCTTCTAGGCATTTGGTTTTGTTTTTTGTTAGAAAATGCATAACTTTTAGATGGTATAATTCTACAGCTCCCTCCTTGGCTATACAGAAATCTCAGGTGAATCAAGTTATCTTATTTGAGGCAATTCTGTTTAAACATAGAAGCTGCCTGGATAAATTAGCACAAGTTTGGGGTATATGGATGGGTTATGCTCAAACTCATTATTTTGTCTCACAAAAGCGTGTAATGCTGAACGATTTTATATATATATTTGGCTCCAGCTATATATCATTGGTATGTTATTGATCATACATACTTAGAGGGATAGTTGGTTTTGGTTCCCTTTTTTCCTCTTTTTCCATAGTTCATCATCATAATAGAAGATCACTGTGTTGGACAATGCAAATGTAATTATACTTGTATTTACTGTTGTAATTGTTTTTTTATGATTGCTATACTGGTTTTTGACTTCTTGTGCTGCAATAAATTTTTGCAGTTAGATGACCATTATGTACGTAATACTTAAGCTTGAGGTACACTTCCATAACTTGATGGTATGTTTAGTTTTGTTATGTTTTATCCAAGAAACTCAGACTAAAACATGAAAAACTGTCATTATATAGTACAAAACTATCTTTTTCCAAAAAAAAAAAAAAAAGCTAGAACTAGACCCATACCTCACATGGATCCAGAAATTCCCCATTCTTTGCTCTAATTAGAATTTCAATAAACATTAAGAAAAATAAATGTTTTTATGCTGATTTCAAAACAGAATGTTTGCTGACTAATTTAGTTAAAAATATCACAGTGGTGGCATATAAATAGAATTACAGATATGCAGTAGATATGAATACTAATATAGGATTACTAAGTGTTAATAATTCTGATGAAAGGACAATCCACAGTAATTGCAACTGGATTATATACCACACAGGGGCTTTTATGACGTCCTATTCTAAATCCATAAGCATTAATATGGAGTTGGTCCCCCCATTTGCAGTTAAAACAGCTTCCATTCTTCTGGGAAGGTTTTCTACAGGATGTTGCCTGTGGGTGTCTGTGAGAGTTTTGTCCATTCATCCAGAAGAACATTTGTCAGGTCAGACTCTCATGCTTGACAAGGAGGCCTGGGTCACATACTAATTTACCCCAAAGGTGTTCAGTAGGGTTGAGGTCAGGGCTCCGAGTGGAACACTAATGTTTTTCCCCGCCAAACTCACCGAACCATGCTTTTATGGACTTTGCTTTGTGCACTTGGACACAGCCATACTGGAACAGAAAAGGGTCTTCCCCAAACTGTACTCACAAAGTAGGAAGCATACAGTTATCCACAATGTCCTGTTATACTAAAGCTTTCAGATTTTCCTTCACTGGAACTGAAGGGCCTAGGCCAACCCTAGAAAAACAACCCCATAGCATCATCCCTCCTCTACAAAAACTTTACAGTTGGCACAAAGCAGTTTGGCCGGTAACCTTTTCCTGGAATTAACCAAACCCAGACTCATCCATCAGTCTGCATGAGAAGCATAATTCATGACGTTTCCACTGCTGCAGAGTTCAGTGGTGGTGTGCTTACACCACTCCGACAGCTGTTCGGCCATGAAACCCATGCCACAAAGCTCCCAATGCAGTTTTTGTGCTGATGTTAATACCAAGGGAGGTTTTGAACTCTGCAGTTATTGAGTTACCAAAGGGTTGGTGACTTTTATGCCCTATGTATCTCAACACTTGGCGACCCCGCTGTATAACTTTACATTGTCTACCATTCTTTTACTAAATTTGTGGTTTCTTTCATCTGCCAATAATATCACTCACAACTGATGGTGGGATATCTTGGAGGGAAGAAACTCCACAAACTGATTTGATGAAACATTTGAATTAAATAATTAGGAGGTGAGTCCCAATACTTTTGTCCATATAGTGTATATTTCATATGTCTAAAATGATCCAGTGGTTCTTGCAAACTGTGGTGAAAAGTTTCACAAACCTGGATTCAATTATAGCCAAATATATCTATAAGAACATCCTTATCGTGGTAAATGTCATTGAACTTCCCATATGGTTAAACTTTAGTGTTTGTCATATGTGTAATGAATAAGGTAATCACTTGTAATCAGGACTAACTCTAAACTTTTTTCTCCATGTTCAATGTTCATGTTTCCTTTGCTAAAACCTGTGAACTACACATCGACTTCACCTCAAATCTCATTTCACTATTGACACTGCTAAAACATTTTTCTAAGTCTTAGTCATTTCTTCCTTTGATTACTATAGATCATGAATAATTAGTATTACTTTAAATAAACTCCCTCTGTTTCAATCCATCATGAACACAGCAGCAAGGCTGATAAACACCTCTGCTCTTAATCATTACACTGGTTATCTGTCTCTCCTAGAGTTGAATTAAAAAAAAAAATCACCTGTCTACCAGGCCACTTATTTTTTTTTGTCATTTGGCTTAGGCCCTACTACTATCATCTCTCATTCTATTTTCAGGTCTTCTTCAACTCTATACCCACTTTGAGGAGATCTTTACCATGAACCATTTTGGGATATTCTCCTCTTAAAAGAAGGATTTCCAGTTGGCATCAACATCCTTTAACATAATTTATGAAGGTAGCTGTAATTTCGTAATGTCACATCACCATGTCCACGCAGCTCTTATTTCCTGTGATGTCATGTCCGTGGGGGTGTTAATTGCAGCAACAGGGGCAGTGATAGGGATTAGGGAAGTGTCTATGTAACTAGCTGGGTGAGAAAAGGCATAAACTAGTAGGACATTGTTAGGGACAGTGCTGGAGCTGTGGTAGAGAAAGGAGAAGTGCATGATGGGTTTGGTTGGATCCTGCAATGGAAAGTGCTACATACAGGATGTAAATAAACCAGGTTCTGGTGAAAAGGGGTCAAGAGAGTCCAAATTGAGAAAAAATAGGGAAGATATACATGAAGAAAGCAACTACATTAGCATTTTTTCATACTGAAGCCAATGTTTCTGGGCTCCCAAAGATGCTATAGCAATGGTAATATCATTACCAAAATATAATATAGTCAGATAATAAACTAATAAAGTGCTAAGACTATCAAAACAAGCAGCCTGTGTGAATCCAGACCCATTATTTAGTAGACTTTTCTAAACCATTTTTTTCTTGTTTCTCCCTTTTTAACCAAGGTTGATGTCATTGTTCTAAGTTTATAAACGAACGATCTTGGTCTTGCTTCAGCCATGAACTGGACTTTCGTAAGATGCTGAGCAGAAAATCTTTACAGGACACAATAATAGCTCACAAATGATCTGACTATGATATGGAAGATGTTTGAAATATAACACCATGTTTCTAGAAACATTTTACCCTTTCATCTCTTATGTCAGTGATGCTATGTCAGAAGACACTCTGGGGACCAGACAGGCTGACAGCTTTTATGTGAAGTTACAAGAGTTTTCTTTCTTCAATACGATGGCCATTGTCTATATCCCACCAGCCAACACAATGAGCATGTTACTTCTGGGATTTCCACATATCTAATGCTTAAAGTGATTTTACCGCAGGTGAAGTGCCATGGAAAGCATCATCCAAGTAAATCCCAAGATAGATTGTCAATTAATAGTGTGTCCAGTGACAGCCACAATTAGTTGCTGTGATATCATGACTTTGTCACTCCACTATCTGTCTGCAAAGAACATTAAAAAAATGACAATTCTCATGTACAAGCATCTGTTTATATTAACTGGAATTTTTGCAGTATATACGATTAATAAGAACCAATACACATGTGTTTAACCTTCACATGCACTATCGAAAATGTGCCACATTTAAATACTTCCCACATGGTACAATATACACTATGTTACTATAATACTAAAATAATATAGCATTGTAGTGACAGTGAGCACTACTTGTAAAAGGCTGAATTTCAAGTAAGCACAGAAAAAGCCGATTGGTGTTATAGCATACTATCTCAAAACAAGGGTGGTGATTTGCAGGTTTAAAGGGGTTGTCTTACATCAGTCGATGGCATTTATCATGTAGACAAAATTAATACAAGGCACTTACTAATGTATTGTGATTGCCCATAATGCCTTCTTTTGCTTGTTTGATACATTTTTTCATTGCATTTTATACTGCTTGCTTCCAGGGGACACGGCCACCACTGCAGATACGAGGTGGCCAGGACAGGAGCTGCTGCGTATGCGTGCCAAGATTTTTTTCTTACAATGGGCAAGCAGGGCTAGGGCTGGATTGCAGGTTGGCTGTAATCCCTAGGAATGAGTAGTGTATAATGCGATGGAAAAATGACTCAAGCCAGCAAAGGAGGCAATATGGACAATCACAATATATTGGTCATGAGGAAGGACCGCAAATTGTTCATGGTCTGAAACGCATAACTGAACTTGTCCTGTATGTTGAAGATTTTAATACCGCAATAAAGCTACGATTTTCCATCATTCTGGAGCTGGATTTTTCAAACTTTTTTGAATCACAATATATTGGTACATGCCTTGTATTAAAGTGTAATTGTCATTCTTTTTTATTTTTGTAATGTGTAGGGGCAGTGATAGTGGTCATTTTTGTAATATACTTTAATTATTGAAATCATACTTTTCTATTAGAAAAATAGCTCTAAATTGACCTATTTTGAGCCTTAGCAACGCTGCTCTGTCTTCAGTTTACATAACTGTGGAGACTTGCTCAACATTTACAATGTTATGTAAACAGAAGACAGAGGAGCGTTGCTAAGGCTCAAAATTGGCCACTTTAGAGCTATTTTATTAATAGAAATGTACGATTTCAGTAATTCAATTATATTAAAAAAATGGTGGGTATCACTTCCGCCATACATTGCAAAGAAAAAAAAAAAAGGAATGACGGTTACACTTTAACTTTGTCTACATTATAAATGCTATTAGCTGAAGTGAGACAACTCCTTTAATGAGATAAATAAAAAATGTACCTAGATGAGCTGTAAAGAGCATATTGGCCACTTACTAATGAAATTTCAGAAATCACATTAGGTCTTTTCTGCAATTTTATCAGAAAGTGGCCAGCCTTCTAAGAACAACTTCATATGAGGTTTTCTATAGTGCAGCATGCATGCTGCACGGTTTTATGTACACTTAGCAATAAGATACATAAGTATCAGATACACAAGTATTAATAAGATTCTGAAGTAAAAGGCAAAAAGAGAAGGAGACACAGAAGTGCAATACACTCAAATGATAAGGCAAATATGGATATTGTTAAGGTTCAACTGAAAGATTTCCTTTATTTGAAGATTTGATGTAGTTAAATTAGCTTTGCAGAGATTACCTTAATTTACATAAATCCATGTCCATAAAATGGGTCTCATAATTGAATTTACAGATTTTTACCTCACACTGGGATCAATGTCATAGGAAGCCACTTAACCAATCACTATATTTTTGGAGTGTGGGAGGCAACAAGAGTATAAGGATGGAACCCATGTTGCCAATGCTGCAAAACATTAGTGCTAACAACTTAAAGGCGTTGTCCCATAAAAAAATATTCAATAAATCAGGATTTTATTTTACAAACCGGATTCCAAAAAAGTTGGGACACTAATCAAATTGTGAATAAAAACTGAATGCAATGATGTGAAGATGGCAAATGTCAATATTTTGTTTGTAATAGAACGTAGATGACAGATCAAACGTTTAATCCGAATAAATGTATAATTTTAAAGGAAAAATACGTTGATTCCAATTTTCACGGTGTCAACAAATCCCAAAAAAGTTGGGACAAGTAGCAATAAGGCTGGAAAAAGTTAATTTGAGCATAACGAAGAGCTGGAAGACCAATTAACACTAATTAGGTTAATTGGCAACATGATTGGGTATAAAAAGAGCTTCTCAGAGTGGCAGTGTCTCTCAGAAGCCAAGATGGGTAGAGGATCACCAATTCCCACAATGTTGTGCAGAAAGATAGTGGAGCAATATCAGAAAGGTGTTACCCAGCGAAACATTGCAAAGACTTTGCATCTATCATCATCAACTGTGCATAACATCATCCGAAGATTCAGAGAATCTGGAACAATCTCTGTGCGTAAGGGTCAAGGCCGTGAAACCATACTGGATGCCCGTGATCTCCGGGCCCTTAAACGACACTGCACCACAAACAGGAATGCTACTGTAAAGGAAATCACAGAATGGGCTCAGGAATACTTCCAGAAACCATTGTCAGTGAACACAATCCACCGTGCCACCCACCGTTGCCAGCTGAAACTCTACAGTGCAAAGAAGAAGCCATTTCTAAGCAAGATCCACAAGCTCAGGCGTTTTCACTGGGCTATGGATCATTTAAAATGGAGTGTGGCAAAATGGAAGACTGTTCTGTGGTCAGACGAGTCATGATTCGAAGTTCTTTTTGGAAATCTGGGACGCCATGTCATCCGGACCAAAGAGGACAAGGACAACCCAAGTTGTGATCAACGCTCAGTTCAGAAGCCTGCATCTCTGATGGTATGGGGTTGCATGAGTGCGTGTGGCATAGGCAGCTTGCATGTCTGGAAAGGCACCATCAATGCAGAAAAATATATTCAGGTTCTAGAACAACATATGCTCCCATCCAGACGTCATCTCTTTCAGGGAAGACCCTGCATTTTTCAACAAGATAATGCCAGACCACATTCTGCATCAATCACAACATCATGGCTGCGTAGGAGAAGGATCCGGGTACTGAAATGGCCAGTCTGCAGTCCAGATCTTTCACCTATAGAGAACATTTGGCGCATCATAAAGAGGAAGGTGCAACAAAGAAGGCCCAAGACGATTGAACAGTTAGAGGCCTGTTTTAGACAAGAATGGGAGAGCATTCTTATTTCTAAACTTGAGAAACTGGTCTCCTCGGTCCCCAGACGTCTGTTGAGTGTTGTAAGAAGAAGGGGAGATGCCACACAGTGGTGAAAATGGCCTTGTCCCAACTTTTTGGGGATTTGTTGACACCATGAAATTCTGATTCAACATATTTTTCCCTTAAAATGGTACATTTTCTCAGTTTAAACTTTTGTTCCGTGATTTATGTTCTATTCTGAATAAAATATTAGAAGTTGGCACCTCCACATCATTGCATTCAGTTTTTATTCACGATTTGTATAGTGTCCCAACTTTTTTGGAATCCGGTTTGTAACTGTTAGCCCGAGTTCCGGAATTTTTCCCCTTTATTGGATAAACCAGGTGTCTCAACCAACAGAATGCACAAATGGCTTACTTTAAAGCAACCAAGGCAAGATAAGACAGATCGAGAGAAGTTAAAGTGAACCTGTCATATTTTTTATTTTTTGTTTTTGCTAACGTGTAGGGAAAGAGATAGGGAGCATCTTTCTAATATACTTTTGGGCTGAAATGTCCCTTAGCAGCATTCTCTCAAATGAGCGTTACTAAGGGACATCCATCTTCCTAACAGCACAGTTCTGGGCTCACTAGAAAGATGGGCTGGGATGGGAGCTGCTGGGATGTCTCCCCTCACTGCTCCCTCATATAGTATTGGTAGTAATAACTGTAAATTAAATATATATTTTGCACACTTAGGGGGAGATTTGTCAAACTAGTGCAAAGTTGAACTGGCTTACTTGCCCATATCAACCAATCAGATTCCACCTTTCATTTTCCCAAAAAGTTGTGAAAAATGAAAGGTGGAATCTGATTGGTTGCTGTGGGCAACTAAGACAGTTCTACTTTTAACCATTTTGATAAATCTCCCCCTTAGTTCCTACTCACTGACTAGAGTGGCCAGTGGTGTCAGTGAGCTCTCCCCCTATACTCCCAGTGCGCTGCATAACTAACCAGCTGCCGGGAGAGATGTCTGAGTGAGCGGTAAGCGCTCGCTACAGGCAGTGCAGGAAGGCAGGGGGGAAGCTCTTATACAGTACATAGGGACAGTTATAGTATATTACTATCCCTATATACAGTAAATTAGCTTCCCCCTGCACTTCCAGTAGCAAACACTTACCGCTCACTCATGCTTCTCTCAGGCGGCTGGTTCATTACACAGCATGTTGGGAGTACAGGGGGAAAGCTCACGGATAGCACTGGCCACGCTGGTCAGTGAGTAGGAACTAAATGTATAAATATATATTTAATTTACAGATATTACCATACAGTAACCACTACTATATGAAGGAGCAGCTCCCAGACCAACCCATCTTCTTAGTCAGAGCAGCACTGCGCTGTTAGGAAGACGGATGTCCCTTAAAAGCGGCTCTGAAAAAGATTGCTGCTAAGGGACATTTCTGCCCAAGTTTTTGACTATAAATAAACAACTTCCATAAATAAAGTATATTAGAAAAATGTTCCCTATCTCTGTCCCTACACATTAGCATAACAAAAATAAAAAAAATTGGCAGTTACACTTTAAGCTCTGTAATATATAAGTTTATATGATATGGAGCAACATGCACAAACACTGACAAGACTCCTTGAAGAGATTGTGAGAGTCCTAATTACCTCACTGACAAGGGATGATTGACAGCCTTCTCTATACACATACTGATACAGGGAAAGATTTCAATTATCATGTGTGGACAGGGTTATCAGGACTCTCACTGTCTCTCAAAGGAGTCCTGTCAGTTACAAATCATATGAACCTATACAGGGAGTGCAGAATTATTAGGCAAGTTGTATTTTTGAGGATTAATTTTATTATTGAACAACAACCATGTTCTCAATGAACCCAAAAAACTCATTAATATCAAAGCTGAATATTTTTGGAAGTAGTTTTTAGTTTGTTTATAGTTTTAGCTATTTTAGGGGGATATCTGTGTGTGCAGGTGACTATTACTGTGCATAATTATTAGGCAACTTAACAAAAAACAAATATATACCCATTTCAATTATTTATTTTTACCAGTGAAACCAATATAACATCTCAACATTCACAAATATACATTTCTGACATTCAAAAACAAAACAAAAACAAATCAGTGACCAATATAGCCACCTTTCTTTGCAAGGACACTCAAAAGCCTGCCATCCATGGATTCTGTCAGTGTTTTGATCTGTTCACCATCAACATTGCGTGCAGCAGCAACCACAGCCTCCCAGACACTGTTCAGAGAGGTGTACTGTTTTCCCTCCTTGTAAATCTCACATTTGATGATGGACCACAGGTTCTCAATGGGTTTCAGATCAGGTGAACAAGGAGGCCATGTCATTAGATTTTCTTCTTTTATACCCTTTCTTGCCAGCCACACTGTGGAGTACTTGGACGCGTGTGATGGAGCATTGTCCTGCATGAAAATCATGTTTTTCTTGAAGGATGCAGACTTCTTCCTGTACCACTGCTTGAAGAAGGTGTCTTCCAGAAACTGGCAGTAGGACTGGGAGTTGAGCTTGACTCCATCCTCAACCCGAAAAGGCCCCACAAGCTCATCTTTGATGATACCAGCCCAAACCAGTACTCCACCTCCACCTTGCTGGCGTCTGAGTCGGACTGGAGCTCTCTGCCCTTTACCAATCCAGCCACGGGCCCATCCATCTGGCCCATCAAGACTCACTCTCATTTCATCAGTCCATAAAACCTTAGAAAAATCAGTCTTGAGATATTTCTTGGCCCAGTCTTGACGTTTCAGCTTGTGTGTCTTGTTCAGTGGTGGTCGTCTTTCAGCCTTTCTTACCTTGGCCATGTCTCTGAGTATTGCACACCTTGTGCTTTTGGGCACTCCAGTGATGTTGCAGCTCTGAAATATGGCCAAACTGGTGGCAAGTGGCATCTTGGCAGCTGCACGCTTGACTTTTCTCAGTTCATGGGCTGTTAATTTGCGCCTTGGTTTTTCCACACGCTTCTTGCGACCCTGTTGACTATTTTGAATGAAACGCTTGATTGTTCGATGATCACGCTTCAGAAGCTTTGCAATTTTAAGAGTGCTGCATCCCTCTGCAAGATATCTCACTATTTTTGACTTTTCTGAGCCTGTCAAGTCCTTCTTTTGACCCATTTTGCCAAAGGAAAGGAAGTTGCCTAATAATTATGCACACCTAATATAGGGTGTTGATGTCATTAGACCACACCCCTTCTCATTACAGAGATGCACATCACCTAATATGCTTAATTGGTAGTAGGCTTTCGAGCCTATACAGCTTGGAGTAAGACAACATGCATAAAGAGGATGATGTGGTCAAAATACTCATTTGCCTAATAATTCTGCACGCAGTGTATATCACATGATAGCTCATAAGTTTTCAGTTAGAGAATGGAGGCCAAACTTGTGTATAAACATATTTCTAGAATAATCAATAAACATTGGCATCTATTGAGGCAGGATAAGATAATAGGATCCAATATCCCAGAGCGACCGCCCATAGTCTATACAAGAGCACCTAACTTTGGATTAAAAATAACACCAAATATTAAAGGGAAGAAAAGTAAATCCATAATAACTCCGTGGAAATAAAAAAAATATAATTCCCTAGGAGAACCCAAAAGGTTAAATCCACTACCAATCAATTTGAATGGGAGATTGACGAGATATTGTAATGTAATAGTGAGTCAGTAAAATATCTAATAGAGTGCCTGTAACGGTCACGTCCACACACACACAGGGGGAAGGGTAGTGACCACTGCGCTCCACCCTCACCCCTGGCCCTGCCTACTTGCCTCACGAGTCCTGATGACAGGGGACAACTGGACGGCAGTCCCTAACTTAGGATATGTGCAGGGAAGACAGACAAGACAAAATACAGAACATGAACAGACCGGATCAGAACCAAGAGAGCTACGCAGTACAACGGATAAAGCAAAGAATGGTCAGGAGAAGCCGGGGTCAAATACCAGGAGAGTAGCGAAGTACAAGAGGAGTCCAAAGAGAGTAGTCAGGTGGGAGCCGAGGTCACAATACCAGGATGTATGCGCAGTACAGGAGGAGCAGGCAGAGGATCGTCAGGGAACAGGATCAGGTAAATATTCAGTAGTCCAACAAATAGCCAGGAACCTAGAAATTAACAGGCAACCTGTAGCCAGCAGGCTGCCTGTATTTATAGTGGGGAGTGAGGGTCATGTGACGTGGCCAGCGTCACATGACCGACAGACCAACCAGTCGAGCACCGAGTGATCAGCTCGGCGCTCAAGGCAGACTAGGAGCAGGGAGCCACCCAGCTAGTAAAGCCGCCCTGGGAATGAGGTCAAATACAGAACCTCATTCCAAAGGCTAAGCAACAGTTCTGCGGGCAATGGGGGACCGAGTGCACCTTCGGAACCCTGTGACAGTACCCCCCCTTTTACGAGGGGCCACCGGACCCAAGACTTCAGGCGATGGCTTTTCAGGGTGTTCTAAATGAAATTTACGAACAAGTCTAGGAGCATGAACCTCCCTGGCAGGTACCCAAGATCTCTCTTCAGGTCCATACCCCTTCCAGTGAATCAGGTACTGCAAGGAATTACGCACCTTCCTGACCCACTATTTTAGACACCACATACTCGACAGCATCATTAACAAGAACTGGCGGAGGCGAGGCTTTTGATGGTACTACCGGTTCAAAATATTTTTTAAGCAGAGATTTATGGAACACATTATGAATGTGGAATGACTCAGGCAGCTCCAACCTAAAAGATACCGGGTTAATCACTTCCGTGATCTTATATGGTCCAATAAAACGAGGAGCAAATTTTTTAGAAGTTACCTTGAGAGATAGATTCTTGGAGGACAACCATACTTTATCCCCAACCTGAAAGTTTACCCCCCTTGAACGTCTCCTATCGGCCTTGAGTTTTTGAGAACATTGAGCCTTTTCTAAGTTCGATTGAACCCGGGCCCAAACTGTGCACAGTTCGGAGGAGAGTTTATCAGCTTCAGGGTTAGAGGAGGAGACGGACGACCCAGAATGAAAACGGGGATGAAAACCATGGTTACAAAAGAAAGGGGAGACCCCAGCAGAAGAATTGACACGGTTATTCAGAGCAAATTCAGCCAACGGAAGGAATTTGACCCATAATTGCTGGTCATCAGCAACATACAACCTCAGGAATTGTTCCACAGACTGATTAAGGCGTTCAGTCTGCCTCTGCAGTCTACTCTCAGGATGGTAGGCGGAAGAGAAAGACAACGAAATTTTACATCTTTGACAGAAGGCCCTCCAGAATTTGGACACAAACTGCACACCCCTGTCCGAAACAATATTTTCCGGGATGCCATGTAAACGAACAATCTCTCTCACAAAAATAGACGCCAGGGTTTTAGCATTCGGAAGTTTAGACAGGGGAATGAAATGAACCATCTTGCTAAACCTATCGACCACTACCCAAACCACAGTCTTACCCTCCGCCAGCGGTAGGTCAGTTATAAAGTCCATCGAGATATGGGACCAGGGTCTACTAGGAATGGGTAGGGGTCGTAGGTTACCAGCAGGGCGAGTCCTAGGTGTCTTAGACCTGGCACAAACCTCACAGGCTGACACGTAGGACTTGACATCCCTGGTCAGAGTGGGCCACCAATAAGATCTAGAAACCAGATCCTTAGTGCCCTCAATACCCGGATGTCCACAAAAGGCAGAATCGTGACACTCACCCAACAGCTGGAGACGAAATTGTACGGGAACAAACAACTTATCTGTTGGGGTGGATGCCGGTGCCAGATGTTGTTCAGCCTTAATGCGAGCCGAGATATCCTGGGTTAGAGCCGCTAAGAAGA
Source organism: Bufo bufo (assembly GCF_905171765.1). Classification (NCBI taxonomy): domain Eukaryota; kingdom Metazoa; phylum Chordata; class Amphibia; order Anura; family Bufonidae; genus Bufo; species Bufo bufo. The sequence continues at coordinate 651,504,115 of NC_053389.1, forward strand.
TGTTTGCTGGTAGGATGGATTCAGGCGGCGTCTCAGTGGGTTGAAAAGCATGGAAGCTCCGCGATAATGCGTCTGCCTTCACATTTTTACTTCCCGGCCTGAACGTAATGGAGAAATCAAAACGGGTAAAAAACAGAGCCCATCGGGCTTGTCGGGGATTCAACCTCTTAGCGGACTCGAGAAACATTAGGTTTTTATGGTCAGTGACAACAGTTACTCGATGCCTTGCCCCCTCCAAAAAATGTCTCCACTCCTCAAATGCCCATTTAATGGCCAACAGCTCCCTATTCCCTATGTCGTAGTTTCTCTCCGTGGGAGAGAATTTCCTAGAGAAGAAGGCACACGGTCTCAGGTTAGTGAGGCTAGCAGGACCTTGTGAAAGGACTGCTCCTGCGCCGTCCTCGGACGCATCCACCTCCACAATAAAGGGTCTCTCCTGATCAGGCTGGATCAGAATGGGAGCGCTACTAAATGCCTTTTTTGATGTTTCAAATGAAGAAATGGCCTTGGTAGACCAATTCTCCAAATCCGCCCCTTAGTAAGGTCGGTCAATGGCTTAGCAATTACAGAAAAATTCATGATAAATTTACGGTAGTAATTAGCGAAACCCAAAAACCGTTGTAAAGCCTTTAAGGATGAAGGCCTTACCCATTCCTTAATTGCTAAAATCTTACCAGGATCCATCTTAAAGGCGTGAGGAGTCAAAACATGCCCTAGAAACAGTATCTCCTGTACACCAAAGACAAATTTCTCTTGCTTAGCGGATAGCTGGTTATCCCTCAACACCTCTAATACTTGTTTGACATGGGACACATGAGATTCGAAATCAGGAGAGAATATCAAAATGTCGTCAAGATAGACAATAATAAATTTACCTAAGAACTCCCTAAGAATATCGTTCATTAAGTTTTGGAACACAGCTGGGGCATTGCTGAGTCCAAAAGGCATCACCTGATATTCAAAGTGTCCTATCGGAGTATTGAACGCTGTCTTCCATTCGTCTCCCTCCTTGATTCGGATTAGATTGTATGCCCCTTTCAGGTCAATCTTGGAAAACCAGGTTGCCCCCAAAACCTGGTTAAATAAATCCGGAATCAATGGGAGAGAGTATCTATTTTGGACAGTGATTTTATTTAATCTCCGGTAATCAATACAAGGCCTAAGACCACCATCCTTCTTTTTAGCAAAGAAAAACCCTGCTCCCATAGGAGAGACTGAAGGTCTAATATGCCCTTTAGCAAGGCTCTCCTTAATATAATCTTCCATAGCCTTGCCTTCGGGCCCTGAAAGATTATAAATTCGACCTTTAGGAAATTCGGCACCCTCAATTAGCTCTATGGCGCAATCATAAGGTCTATGGGGGGGTAGAACCTCTGGAGTAAGGGATGAGAACACATTAGAATATTCCGTAATAAGAGAGGGTAATGTATTAGACCTTACTGAAACCCCAGCCTGGACCACGGACAAGCATGAGTCACACTTAGGTCCCCATTTCACCAACTCTCCTTTGGACCAATCAATTGTGGGGTTATGTAAACGGAGCCAAGGCAACCCTAGTACCACCTCAACCGGTAGGTTCTCCAGGACTAGAAGAGAACATCTCTCAGAGTGGCACACACCCACGGACAGAGAAATTTCAGAGGTACATGACCTCACCGTACCACCGATCAGGGGAGTAGCATCAATAGCCATGACATGGATAGGTGTAGGTAAAGCAAACATTGGAATACCCAATTTACAAGCAAACTCAAAGTCAATAAAGCTGGCCGCTGAACCGGAGTCAATAAAGGCCTTACCCGGCCACTTATTAACCCCCAGAGAAATTGTTATGGGTACCAAAAGCTTACCTTTAGAAAAATCAGGGTGTACCTGGTCTTTAGGTTGTCTTGCCTTAGAAGACTTGTCAGAGAGAACCCTCTTAGGACACTTGTTGATCCAATGGCCAGGATCTCCACAGTAGAAGCACTCTCCGCGTCTGCGACGAAGATTACCCCGGGTCATGCCAACCTGCATGGGTTCCTCGGTGGAGACCTCAGTGTTGTCCTTGGAAAAGGCCTCTGGCTGGACCACCATCTGAGAACAGAACTGTCGTTCTTGTCGTCTCTCTCTAACTCGTCTGTCAAGTCGGACAACTAGGGTCATCATCTCCTCTAAGGTCTCAGGAATTTGGTAATTGACCAATAGATCTTTTAAATTATCAGATAGACCAGACCTAAACTGACTCTTCAGGGCTGGTTCATTTCATCCTGAGGGGACACACCACCGTCTGAATTGGGTGCAATACTCCTCCGCAGGGAGATGGCCCTGAACCAGTGCCCTAAGAGCTGTCTCGGCTACCAGGGCCCTGTCTGGTTCGTCATAGAGGGTACCCAGGGCCTGAAAAAACCCCTCCACAGAAGTTAGACAACTGGCCCCAGGAGGTAACAAAAATGCCCAGTCCTGGGGATCACCCTGTAGTAGAGAAATGATAATCCCCACGCGTTGGCTCTCGGGACCAGAGGACACGGGGCGCAAACGGAAGTAGAGTTTGCAATTCTCCTTAAGGGAGAGAAACCTCTTCCGGTCTCCAGAAAAGGGTTCTGGGAGCTTGATCTGGGGTTCAAAATATGGACTGGAGGACAGAGGAGTGGAAGAACCTTTCCCTAACTCACAAGAACGGAGTTTCTCTCCTAGCTCCTGCACCCTCTGTGTCAAATTAGAGCCATGGTCAGTCAGGGTAGTAAGAGGATTCATGATACAGTGGTTATTGGGCCTGTTAATCTGTATTGGTCACGTCCACACACACACAGGGGGAAGGGTAGTGACCACTGCGCTCCACCCTCACCCCTGGCCCTGCCTACTTGCCTCACGAGTCCTGATGACAGGGGACAACTGGACGGCAGTCCCTAACTTAGGATATGTGCAGGGAAGACAGACAAGACAAAATACGGAACATGAACAGACAGAGTCAGAACCAAGAGAGCTACGCAGTACAACGGATAAAGCAAAGAATGGTCAGGAGAAGCCGGGGTCAAATACCAGGAGAGTAGCGAAGTACAAGAGGAGTCCAAAGAGAGTAGTCAGGTGGGAGCCGAGGTCACAATACCAGGATGTATGCGCAGTACAGGAGGAGCAGGCAGAGGATCGTCAGGGAACAGGATCAGGTAAATATTCAGTAGTCCAACAAATAGCCAGGAACCTAGAAATTAACAGGCAACCTGTAGCCAGCAGGCTGCCTGTATTTATAGTGGGGAGTGAGGGTCATGTGACGTGGCCAGCGTCACATGACCGACAGACCAACCAGTCGAGCACCGAGTGATCAGCTCGGCGCTCAAGGCAGACTAGGAGCAGGGAGCCACCCAGCTAGTAAAGCCGCCCTGGGAATGAGGTCAAATACAGAACCTCATTCCAAAAGCTAAGCAACAGTTCTGCGGGCAATGGGGGACCGAGTGCACCTTCGGAACCCTGTGACAGTGCCCTTGTCATAGGCAATATTTCTCATACTTGATTTAGTGATATACAAACATAATATTTGTAATAATAGACATATAATGTATAATAATATAAATATTGTGATTGATCGTGATGTCATATAAATATTGCTATCGATATGAAACAAAAAGGTTAAAGGAATACTAAACACTGAGACAGCAACAAAAAAAATAGCTTGGCAGTGTGTCTCTTTATCTCTTCATTTCCCTTCATCCTACTTAGGACTCATTCACATGAGCTTATGAATGGGTCCACATCCATTCCGCAATTTTGCGGAACGGGTGCGGACCCATTTATTTCAATAGGGCTGCAAAAGATGTGGAAAGCACATCATGCGCTGTCTGCATCCGTAGTTCCGTTCCGCAGCCCCCGTAAAAAAGATAGAGCATTTCCTATTCTTGCCCACAATGAGCTGCCCATTCTGTTCCGCAAGGCGGAAGGCACATTGGCGGCAGCCGCAAAACACGGCGTGGTCGTCTGAATGTGCCCTTAGTCTCATATAAAAATCAAAACAGAGATGCATATAAAGATTATTTTTCTTCTGTGTCCCAGGAGGTGAGCCATGTTCCCCCTTCCACCGCACACTGTCTTGTGTGTGGCTGTAAATGAATTCGCTGGGACAGGAGACCCCCTGCTATGTCATGTCTGCAGCTGGACAAAAAGATTGTTAAGCTCTGTCCCCTTTGCCAAGTCCACCCCCTCAGCCGGTGACCTTCCATATATGGAAGAAGTTAGTAGGAGATTCACCCTTGTGTGAATTTCTACAAGAACGTTGTCATGATTATTAATGCAGAAAATTTTGTATTTCATGTTTACGTTTAGCATTCAGTTAAAGGGTGTAGATATGCCATAATATCCTGTGACTGAAATATCCCTTTATTTTATAACTGTTGTGTTGGTTTTCTTACTCAGTTTTGCATGCTTTAGTGAAATATGCATTTTACATTTCTTTTCCAGGTTGTCTTTCGCTGTTTATAATTCATAAATGAGACATCAGGAAGATTCAGACAGATTTAATATTTCAATAATCTGCAGTCATACATCTGACATCTGTCTAGTCCCACGTGAACTGGATCACTGAGATTTAATGAATACCGCTCAGAAGAAGGAAAGAAAGACTCTGCAACAATACAATATGAGAGACGAGCGAATCGAAGCTGAAGAAGTGGAATTCGATCCGAATTTCAGGAAAAATTTGATTCGCACCAAATCTGAATTTCCTCACGCTTCATGGTAACAAATCCCATTTTTTCCTAAAATGGCTGCTGCAAGTGTGAGGACATGGAGCAAAGAACTCTGGGAAGGCGGGATCACCCATAATGTCATGCATGCAGCCAATCAGCAGCCAGCCAGTCCTGTGATGTCACAGCCTTATAAATAGCCTCAGCCATCTTGGATTCTGCCATTTTCCAGTGTACTTAGTGCAGGGAGAGACGTCAGCAAGCGCTAGGGACAGTTTTATTGGAGTGTTACAGCCATGAACAGGGTTTATTACAAGGAAATATCTCTGTCTTATTTGCACTTGTGCGGTGTTCTAAAGCATTTTTTGGCTTGTATTAGTAGGAAAAAATGGCTTAGTAGCCATTGTGTGGTGAAGTGCTAAAATGACAGTATTTTTTGTGGTGTATTAGTGGCAAAAGAAAAATATTTTTGCCATTCAGCAGTGCAGTTATATGTTCTAAAGCCTTTTCTGGTGTGTATTAGTGGTAAAAGAAAAATATATTTGACATTCAGCGGTGCAGTTATATGTTCTAAAGCCTTTTGTAGCGTGTATTAGTGGCAAAATAAAAATATATTTGCCGTTCAGCAGTGCAGTTATATGTTCTAAAGCCTTTTGTGGCGTGTATTAGTGGCAAAATTTTTTTTTTTTTTTTCGTTCACGGTGCAGTTATATGTTCTAAAGCCCTTTTTGTCGTGTAATAGTGGCAAAATAAAAATATAGATTTGCCGTTCAGCAGTGAGGTTATACAATCCGGATTCCAAAAAAGTTGGGACACTATACAAATCGTGAATAAAAACTGAATGCAATGATGTGGAGGTGCCAACTTCTAATATTTTATTCAGAATAGAACATAAATCACGGAACAAAAGTTTAAACTGTGAAATTGTACCATTTTAAGGGAAAAATATGTGGTGTCAACAAATCCCAAAAAAGTTGGGACAAGGCCATTTTCACCACTGTGTGGCATCTCCCCTTCTTCTTACAACACTCAACAGACGTCTGGGGACCAAGGAGACCAGTTTCTCAAGTTTAGAAATAGGAATGCTCTCCCATTCTTGTCTAATACAGGCCTCTAACTTGGGCCTTCTTTGTTGCACCTTCCTCTTTATGATGCGCCAAATGTTCCCTATAGGTGAAAGATCTGGACTGCAGACTGGCCATTTCAGTACCCGGATCCTTCTCCTACGCAGCCATGATGTTCTGATTGATGCAGAATGTGGTCTGGCATTATCTTGTTGAAAAATGCAGGGTCTTCCCTGAAAGAAATGACGTCTGGATGGGAGCATATGTTGTTCTAGAACCTGAATATATTTTTCTGCATTGATGGTGCCTTTCCAGACATGCAAGCTGCCCATGCCACACGCACTCATGCAACCCCATACCATCAGAGATGCAGGCTTCTGAACTGAGCGTTGATAACAACTTGGGTTGTCCTTGTCCTCTTTGGTCCGGATGACATGGCGTCCCAGATTTCCAAAAAGATCTTCGAATTGTGACTCGTCTGACCACAGAACAGTCTTCCATTTTGCCACACTCCATTTGAAATGATCCCTGGCCCAGTGAAAACGCCTGAGCTTGTGGATCTTGCTTAGAAATGGCTTCTTTGCACTGTAGAGTTTCAGCTGGCAACGGCGGATGGCACGGTGGATTGTGTTCACTGACAATGGTTTTTGGAAGTATTCCTGAGCCCATTCTGTGATTTCCTTTACAGTAGCATTCCTGTTTGTGGTGCAGTGTCGTTTAAGGGCCCGGAGATCACGGGCATCCAGTATGGCCTTGACCCTTACGCACAGAGATTGTTACAGATTCTCTGAATCTTCGGATGATGTTATGCACAGTTGATGATGATAGATGCAAAGTCTTTGCAATTTTTCGCTGGGTAACACCTTTCTGATATTGCTCCACTATCTTTCTGCGCAACATTGTGGGAATTGGTGATCCTCTACTTATCTTGGCTTCTGAGAGACACTGCCACTCTGAGAAGCTATTTTTATACCCAATCATGTTGCCAATTGACCTAATTAGTGTTATTTGGTCTTCCAGCTCTTCGTTATGCTCAAATTTACTTTTTCCAGCCTCTTATTGCTACTTGTCCCAACTTTTTGGGGATTTGTTGACACCGTGAAATTTTGAATCAACGTATTTTTCCTTTAAAATTATACATTTACTCAAATTAAACGTTTGATCTGTCATCTACGTTCTATTACAAATAAAATATAGACATTTGCCATCTCCACATCATTGCATTGAGTTTTTATTCACAATTTGTTTAGTGTCCCCACTTTTTTGGAATCTGGTTTTTATGTTCTAAAGCCTTTTGTGGCGTGTATTAGTGGAATAAGAAAAATATATTTGGCGTTCAGCGGTGCTGTTTTATGTTCTAAAGCCCTTTTTGTCGTGTAATAGTGGCAAAAGAAAAATATATTTGCTGTTCAGCGGTGCAGTTATATGTTCTAAAGCCTTTTGTGGAGTGTATTAGTGGCAAAAAATATATATATTTGCCGTTCAGCGGTGCAGTTATATGTTCTAAAGCCTTTTGTGGCGTGTAGAGGTGGAAAAAGAAAAATATATTTGCCGTTCAGCAATGCAGGTATATGTTCTAACGTCTTTTGTGGCGTGTATTTGTGGCAAAAGAAAAATATATTTGTCGTTCAGCAGTGCAGTTATATGTTCTAAAGCCTTTTGTGGCATGTATTAGTGGAAAAATAAAAATATATTAGCCGTTCCGCAGTGCAGTTATATGTTCGAAAGCCTTTTGTGGCGTGTATTAGTGGCAAAAGAAAAATATATTTGCCGTTCAATGGTGCAGTTTTATGTTTTAAAGCCCTTTTTGTCATGTATTAGTGGCAAAAGAAAAATATATTTGCCGTTAAGCGGTGCAGTTATATGTTCTAAAGCCTTTTGTGGCGTGTATAAGTTGAAAAAGAAAAATATTTTTGCCGTTCAGCAATGCAGTTATATGTTCTAAAGCCTTTTGTGGCATGTATTAGTGGCAAAAGAAAAATATATTTGTCGTTCAGCGGTGCAGTTTTATGTTCTAAAGCCCTTATTGTCATGTAATAGTGGCAAAAGAAAAATATATTTTCTGTTCAGCGGTGCAGTTATATGTTCTAAAGCCTTTTGTGGAGTGTATTAGTGGCAAAAGAAAAATATATTTGCTGTTTGGCGGTGCAGTTATATGTTCTAAAGCCATTTTTTGCTTGTGTTAGTGGCACAAAAAAATATTTGCCGTTGTGTGGTGAAGTGAGAAAATTACAGCCCTTTTTTGGCGTGTATTAGTGAGAAATAAAAGGGCTTATTAGCCGTTGTGTGGTGAAGTGAGATTTTTTTGGGGTGTTTTAATTTCCTTTTTATTTATTTATCTAATCTCACAGTGTGTCAGACAGAGAAGTGCCAGGCCCTGCCCTAAATCTTTCTGGCGCAGGCACAGGTCGCAGCAGAGTAAGGGGACGTGGCAGCAGGAGTCCCAGTGTAATCTAGCGGTCATGTTTTGACCAGCAACCCAGCGGTTCTTGAATGGTTGACTCTTTCAATGGTCATCTTTGTTTTGGATCCACTCCTTTTTTCTTTTGGCAATAGCAATACTGATGGAATACTGACCAAATTCTGACCGAGTGAAGGTGGATGCTCAACAGATAGGATCCGTTTTTTGGGGGTTTAATGTTCTGATGGATCAGAGGAAGGGCAAAATAATCAGTGACGTCCACACAAATTTACTGCTGACGCCATCTCCACTCTGTCGGGGGGCTCTACTTGTATATAAGCGTTTAATAGAAAAGGCTCTGTAGACATCTATGTGGAATCAGATGATGACGGTGTAAAAGGAGTGCGCTTCTTCTTGGCGCTAACATCGACCTGTAAGGCTGAGTTCATAGTTATTTGGTCAGTTTTGGCCCCGTGACTGCACAAATAAGTGAAGTGTGCAGTGATTCTAAGAGTAACGTCTGTCATCTGCATTTCATACTGACTCATTGTATTATTGCACTACCAAAGCAGACTCCCTATGCGTGTTACTGCAAGGCACAGTGTTCTACACCACTATAAAGGCTCTCAGCAGCCAGGAAATAGCTTTTTTTTAACGCAAATAATTCGGATCAAACCAAATTTTTTCAGAAAATTTGACGAACCGGACGAATCGAATTTTTGAAAATTTTTCTCATCTCTAAATGTGATCTATCCTCTCTTCTGTCTTGCTTTGCCTGCTAGAGCTGGACCTTGTAATGCCCTTGGTGCCACCACACAGTATAATAAATCATTCTTTTTTTCTGCTATTGATAATAAGTGTATCTGAATGATAACAGCACAGTGAGTGGATAGTTTGGTTTTGCAGGAGCTAATCACATAGGTAAGTTATTAAAAAGGATGAATTAACTTATAACTGATGGGTCACTGCATAAAACATCCTTTACATGTATAGCATAACTGCATGCAGGGTGTACAGTCATTGACCATTCATTGTGATCCGGTTGCTTAGACGTGATGAACATACCAACACTGCTTGCCTAGAGCTCCACAAATATACAATATATACTATATTATAGGCTGTTATAATACGACTATATTATAAGCATACATTATATGTGGGATAATGTAGACCTACTATATATATGAATTGAAGTATGAGCTGAGGATCATTATCAAAGAAATGAAGAAGCCTCCTAGCGTGTTTATACAGGTCAAGGAACTGCAAGATGAGTTGTAATATTCTTGATACTTTATAGCAGGGTGTACATGATTCCTTATCATACATGTAGGGTGGTTGAAAATAGCCCACCTCTCTAATAACAAATCAAGCATAAGAAGGAATTGAGGTTGGAGAGAAGGGGTCAAAAGGGAAAAAGGGAGCCGCATAGCTTGTCCATCCTGGAAGCAGCCTTGGCCTGTTGAGGAAACCGTATATAATTAAGACCAGCCACTGTGACACGTGAAAAGGGCAAATCAGAGTTGTGAGTGGCTATGAAGAGATACTGCAGCCTACAGAGACTGTGCACATTGTGCAGTACTGTGCCATGTGGAGAGAATGCTGCGGTGGTAACTCTCCATCGCCTACTAGTCTGACAAAGCACTGGTTACTACAAAATCCTTTCTGTCAATTGGAAATTTCCAGTATACATAATAATTAGGGATGAGCGAATCGACTTCGGATGAAACATGATCCCTCCGTACAGTATTAAAATGCATTGGCTCATATGAGCCGAAGTTTTTATTTCACAAAATCTCGCGAGACTTCACATAATGACCTTATAAATTAATTTCTATTGCAAAAAAACATTTCTCAAACTCGGGAATGGGTCCAAGTGGTACCTTGGAACTAAACCCAAGTTCGGGAAATGTTTTTTTTTACTATAGAAATTCTTTTATGAAGTTATTATGCGAAGTCTCGCGAGACTTTGCGAAGTAATAACTTCGGCTCATAGGAGCCAATACATTCTAATACTGTACAGAGCACTCGCTCTGTACAGTATTCAAACAAAGCTTTATACGAATCAACTTTGGATGTTTCAGCCGAAGTCGATTCGCTCATCCCTAATAATATAATGTAAACTACTTATATTTTTTTGACCTCTCTACTTCTCTTTAGTTTTTCTATTTCTGTTATTATAGAATCAGATTGGGAACATGCATCAAAATCTGTTCTAAAATAAATGAAACTGAATATAAAAATCTTTTTAATACTGTATAATAATCCTCTTAAAATATCTAGATAATTGGACTTCTCCATGAAGGTAAATTATACTGTGCAGTGGCCTTAATTTACAACATGTATGATTAAAATAAGTCCTTTCAAATGAAGGGTTTGTGCATGTATTCATTATCTCATAAGCCACATCACAATTCCACAGTTAGGGTCATTTACATGTTTTTGAGGCTTTTTTTTTTCATATTCTTTAGAAACATAAAAAAATATATAGAAAAAAGCCTACCTATAGGTAAATCTGATATGCTTTATTTGTCACAATGTGGCAGCGTGTTTTTCATTTTGTATTTTAACAAGATAACTTTAATTATTATGCAGCAAACATAGCAGTAAACAGTTATACAGATAGATCTGTGCAAGTACTAAAGCAGTTTTTTTTCTCTTCTAACAATTATGACCATCTCATGAGCTCTAAGAACACAATAATGCCTTAAGAAACACAAATCGAATAGACTGAAGAGGATATTTAAGACAGATATGTCTGGCTCTTGATTCCCAGACTCCCTTTCTATGTTTGTCTTTTCTACTCGTCTCCTTTTTGTAAAAGAAGAAGCTATTCCTTGACGCCATTTGCCTAGAAGAGAAGGTGTCTGAGCTATGAAAATAGGATCACAGGGTTAGCTCTGTGCAGGTCCTGGTCATGCTGACGGCAAGGCTGATCGATCAATACTCTGTGTGACACTTTCTGGATTCATTGGAAATGATGCCCTTTTTGAATGACTCTTGCATTTTATCGAGGGCAAACACAGCAGAAAAGCACCAAGTGTGTTTTTATAGATACGTTTGGTGGTTGCAAAGTTTACCAGGGAGGATCTCAGAGTTGGGAGATATGTTTCCCCTTTTGAACGGTATGAAGCTGGAAGAGATTTAATCTTTAAACAGCTTTGGAGTTTGACATTTCAAGTTCGTGCCTTTGCCTGTTTAATAGAGCTGGTCGCCATGCAAAAACGCTGATCTATTCCTAGCTCATCTTGCAGTTTACAATCGTTCAGATGACAGTTGAGGATGAATATCTCAGTAAGTTTGCATAACAATGTATTTACATTGCAATATTTTTGTAGCGAATATGTTCAGTAATGGCAGATGCTTTGAATCCAGGATTGGTCATTTTGCTACTTTCTACTGAATTCTTTTGGCTTAAGTATTGAAAGTATTTTATAATACTCTGCGATACGTGCATCAAACAAAACTCTTCACGTAACTGGTTACAAAAGAAACAAGCATTTCCCTTCTGAATTATATAAAAGGCAACAACAATACAAAATACTGTATGAAAAAAGTACTAAAACATGGTGTATAGCCCAAATCCTGTAATCGATAAACTACCATGTCCCCTGACTGTATCTCTGTTGCCTTTGATTTCATACAGAAGAATATAGATGGGTTTTTTTCTGGAAAAAAAAATGAACATGTTCCATCACATGTATTACTTCTAGTAAAGAATACAGTGCATTAAAAGATAGCTTTTTCACTGTGAACATTTGCTTTGGTCACCCATTGACATGCTTGATATCACTAAGGGTCCATTCACACGACTATAAGTGTTTTGTGGTCCGCAAAACACAGATACCGGCTTTGTGTGTTCCACATTTAGCGGAATGCATGCGGCCAGCCCTATAATAGAAATGCCTATTCTTGTCCGTGATTGCGGACAAGAATAGGACATGCTCTACCTTTTTTGCAGGGCCGCAGAACGGAACTACAGAATCTTTTGCGGCGCCATTGAAATAAATGGGTCCGAACCTTGCAAAATAGATGCGGTCCCAGAAATACGGACCCTAACAAACAAAACTACTGCTTCCCAAAAAAATTACATACCCACCAACCTCCACCCCTAAACCTTACATGTCCATATTTAGCGCCCTTCCCACACCACCTGTTCATGCTAAACTCAATACCCATTGTTGTCTGCATTTCAGCTCACCTCGCACTCAACCACCAAAATATCATAGTTCATACGGTTAAAAAAGACATAAGTCCATCAAGTTCAACCAAGGGATAGGTGGGGACGCGATTAAGTATATTTAAATGCAATAATGGCATTAAAAAAATGTTTACTTTAGAGCCATTTCCTCGTTTCTGGATGCATGATGTATTGAGAGGTGCGCAGTATATGTAAATCATGTAAATGAACCAACTTTCATCTAAAAGTTGTTTTATTTACCTCTTGGTGAGATGCTGGTCATATTGTCACCTCTGCAAGGTCCCTCAAAGCTTCACTGAAATACATGGTCTACACTGCAGTACTGTGCTGACATAATGGAGAGGACTCCTGTGCACATGCAATCCTGACAATGTATTTCAGGGCAGCTTTAAACTCTGACAGTGGGGGAATTGGGGCAATAGGAAAATTACAAATATCGATCTGGACTACTAATGTACAGCACTGCTCATGTATTACTGCAGATAATAGTCCAAGATCATGGTGACAGCTTCTCTTTAAGTTTCCTAGTATTGCATGATCACCCTGTGTGATAAGTGACTGGGAAATCACATTCCTCCATTATAAATGTGCTCCTATGACTGCAGAATTTGTAAAGACATACATTACAATGATGGCCGAGTTTGTCAAAAAAGAACCGACATCAATTATTTAATGTACATATCAGCAATCACCACTTTCAAAAATGGTAAGCAGTGGATTGGGGATTCTGATTGCTGGAAAGCTTTTAGCATTTACAGTAATATGATGGGTCTCTTTAAACCACGTTGTCATAAATTCCTAGACAAGTGAGAATTGCAAAATAGTTTAGTTGTATTAAAGTAAAGAGACATTTTTTTAATCCAGCTTCGCACTGTTAATGATCTTGATAGGATCTTGCCTGTATAATGGGATATATAGAATTTAAGTTTATAAACAATTGTAAATAAATTGATGGTGAGTTTTCCTATTATTCAATTGAAGTTCTGTTAGATATGTTAAGGACACTCTCTATTTTCTTAAAATCATTTCAGCAGAATCAACCCTATTTAACATAACATAACGCCTGGGTACAAACAAGCATGTCCCAGCAGAATCAACCCTATTTAACCTTGTATAATGCCTGGTAGGGTCGATCCTAAAAGCAATACCTTTGTTAGGCAGATCACTGGCTTCTTTTTGGAGAAAAGGTACTTTTAAGGCCTCATGCACACGATCGTGCCGTTTTTTGCGGTCCGCAAAAAACGGAAGCCGCATTTTACGGAACGGGTGGCCCATTGTAAACATGCCTATTCTTGTCCGCAAAACGGACAAGAATAAGGCATGCTATATTTTTTTTGCTGGGCCATGGAACGGTGCAACGGATGCGGACAGCACACAAAGCCATCCTTCTTGATCAACTGGGCAGACCTGCATAGTCATTTTGCTTGGCCCTGTCAATTGAGAAAGAGCAGGAGGGGCAGGCAGAGGAAGCAGGAGGAGGAAGGGTGCACATAGTAGCTTGGGCCCTCCCTTGGTGCACTTAAAAGTTTGCATATAAAGAAAAAGTACTTTTTCTCTAGAATACACCTCAAGTGTATACAACAAGAACAAAACCACAAATGTATACTGCAAGAACAAAGAACAGAAACAGAATCTCAAATATTAGAAACAATATTACAATTACAATGTCTGTTACAATTCTTAATTACTTTAAAATATTGGGGTATATGCCATCTAATCCAGTGATTTGTCAGTTTTAATTTTTATCTTCCTAGGTAAATGTTTGACCTTCCAAGGTAAGACTGGCAACATTTAATAAGGAGTTTATTTTGTCACTATGCAGATAATCTGACACCATTTTTGCTCTGTAAATACAGTGATTAAAAAAATGTTTAATAAGTTCGCTTTCTCTTTATCACTCCTCTCTCATGATTTTTTAAAAGTCAAATTCTCCCAGTTTAAACCTTTTAATAATTAACATAATTGAAGAACATTTTAGGGATTGTCTCCAGCTTTGCTGTTTTTTTTATTTTTACATATTGTATTTTTTCTTATATTTTTTAGTGCTTCTTCACTACCTTCCTGTTTTAGTAATTTAAATGCTTGATTTTTGCTATTTATTGACCCTTTTTATTTTTTTATTTATCCACTCAGTTTTTTTGTTTGTCTCTCTAAGCTGATCAAATATTGCCTTCCCAAAGTTTAAAGTTTTTGTTGCTCCCTGAAAAACACCCTATTGAATGAGAAGTAGAAGTTCAATATATTATAATCACTATATCCAAGGTGCCCCCAATCTGCACCAAAAAAGGGCCATGCCTTTAGTTGAGTCCTGACAAAAACCAGTTTCCCAATTTATATCTAGGCAGTTGAAGTCCAAATAATTAGTACCTCATCATGATAACTAAAGATGAGCGACTCGAATCCCATGAAGTGGAATTCGATCCGAATATCAGGAATTTTTTGATTCCCCTAGAAGCCGAATTTCCTCGTGCTTCGTGTCAGCAAATCGAATAATCCTGAAATTCAAACTTCCTGCCTCCATTTGCGCGCGAAGGGCTGCTAGCCTCCATCTTGCTTGAAGATCTCGGCCAAAATCCTGGGTCGGCACGAGATTACATCATCATGCCGGCGGGCGTGATGATGTCTTACGTCACCACGCCGGCCAGCATGATGGCGTAATCTCACGCTGCATGTGATTTCGGCCGAGATCTTCAAGCAAGACGGCCTGTCGTGTGCGAAAGTTTGATGTAATGTTTTTTTTGTATGTTAATTTCACACTGTACACTCAGAAGCCGTGATCATGTATGAACGCGGCATCTGAAGGGTAAAATGACGGGGATGGCGCTATCGCAGCTCCCTGTCATTGCACCCGCTACTTACAAAAAAATGCGCTGCGTGGTGAAGTAATTGGTTACGAAGCAAATTTTTTTGTGAAATTCGGTGAATCAGCCGAATCGAATTTTCAAGAAATTAGCTCATCTTTAGCTATAACAAACCCCTATGAGTATTTTATTATCATATTTCCTTCTCTCCATGTATTTCTACCCATAGCGACTCCACGTGTTCATTTCCCAACTATCTTTCTGTAATGTGGGCTTTAGACAGGACTTTACATAAAAGCAACCCCTTCCCTCATCCAATTTTCAAACATATTGTATCCCTGTAATTTAACCTTCCACACAGTGTCATACCCTGTGGTTTATAGTTACTTAGTCTAATGCAAGGCACCAACAAAACAGACCAGTGAAGAGGAAGTCAAGGGGTGTATTAACAAAATAAACAAAGTCCAGGCAAAACTTCACTGGAGCTAATATCAGGCAAACAAAACAAAGGGAAGCCAGTAGTCACGATCCGTGCATAAGTCCTTGTGTAACTTGCCAAGTGAACGGATGCGACACAGAAAATCCCGGGTCCTGGGTCCCACTGGAACAGACGAAGTCCAAGCAAACTTCAGTCAGCAGCAAGCAGTACTGACCTGCACCTGTATAAAGGAAGATAACAGTGGGCACTGACCGACCTGGGAGGCCACCTTTTATGTGCCTGCTAACAAATCCCAGGGCGCCAAGTGTCCACTCCCCAAAGGTCATGAATGATCCTGCCCTACACCTGTGTACAAGGCTTTGGTCGGTCATTAGTCAATTAGACCAATGCCGGCCCCCTAATCTACTTTGAACTTGTGGCCAGGTGCTATTCCCATCGCCGGATGGTAAAGCGCAAAAGAAGCGTATTCCCTTTCGAACACGTCTTCGAGCATACACACGGATGCACGACAGGCTCTGCGAGATTGCGCGAGCGCGTCGACATAAACACCAGAATGGAATCCGCAATAGGCACCGAAGACAAGCTCGGATGCAAGGTAGTGGCGCTAGCCCGGCCAAGCTGTCCCTGAAACCGATGCGGTCTTCCCCTTTGGCGCACATGCGAACGCGTCCCCGCGTCGGTTTCAAAAGGGGTCGGAGCTGGTATATCAGTGGAGACACGCGTAACCTGTCCTGCACCTCCATGAGGACCCTTTTTGGTCACACCGGAGTGCGAGACAGGTGAGGATCTTACACTTAGTGGACATTACTATTGCATAGTTTCTCTCAGTGAGTAGTGAATACTTTCTTATCTTACTACCCTCACCCACTTGTTTGAAACATGCTGCCCTATGAAGTTTTTATTATGTTTTGAACATTTTAATCTTTTTTTATACTATTCTATAATACACAATGATTTTATATGTGTTATTCTGCTGGATTTGCTACCCATTGATACTTATATTTCTCCAAGACCTTTATTGTGCACATAGGAGATATAGCAACATTATTTCCTTGCTCCTTCCAACCATGTTTTGTTATTTGGTCGATCCTATTCTAGATTGTGATTATGTTTTTCAAGAATGTTATATAAAATGTTTTTTTACACTTGTATGAAGGTAAGTTATGTACAACAATGACCCAGTTTTTTTTGCCATTCAAACAATAAACGTTATGAATTGTGCAATTGCTGAGTTCTGCCATGCAGCGGATAACACTTCACTCTTTTCATGCTTTTCTCATTTTTCTTCGTCCTTTCATGCTGCTAACATACAGTCCTTTGCTATTCATTTTATAAAATATCTCTAATCTCACTTTCAATAGTGTTGGGCAAGCATGCTCAGCCGAACACCATTTTGACTTGAGCATAGCGATGCTCGGCACATCTCGGTGTTCAGCCAAACACAGCATGTGCTCGAGCGAAATGCTCGAGTCTCCTCCCCGCACGTTTGTTGGCTGATACGCAGCCAATAAATGTGCGGGGAAGTACAGGCACTCATTGTAATGCCGTAGCCATGTTGGTTACTAGCATTACAGTGATTGGCTGGCCGGAACTCGTCATCGGGTGCTATATATGTGGTTCGGTTCAGTCTTAGTCAGGGGGAGCTGCAGCAGAAGGGACAGATAGTGTAGGGACAGGAAT
This sequence comes from Bufo bufo, assembly GCF_905171765.1. NCBI lineage: Eukaryota > Metazoa > Chordata > Amphibia > Anura > Bufonidae > Bufo > Bufo bufo. The sequence continues at coordinate 651,521,350 of NC_053389.1, forward strand.
TTTTTTATTTTTTTCAGGCAGGGTTTAGTGTTGAAAGGTGTTAGAGACCCAAAAGTCCTTTTAAGGAATATTGTTTTATCTGGCTGCAATATATATTATTAGCGCAACCTGCGCTAAATTTAGTGAAATTGTTTGGCCACTGCTGACATTGACACAACCTCTGCTACATCTGGTGTGTTACATTTGTGCATCCTGACATTCAGCGCAATTGTTTGGCCGCTGCTGGCAGCGACATTATCTGCGCTACATCTCCTGTATAACGTTTGCGAATCCTAAATATCTGAGACATTCAGTGTAATTTTTTCGCCGCTGGTGACAGCGACATTATCTGCGCTACATCTCCTGTATAATGTTTGTGCATCCTAAATATCAGTGACATTCAGTGTCATTTTTTTTGCCAGTGATGACAGGGACATTACCTGCGCTACATCTCCTTTATAGCGTTTGCACATACTAAATATCTGTGACATTCAGTGTCATTTTTTTCTTAGCCGCTGGTGATAGCGACATTACCTGCACTACATCTCCTGTATTACGTTTGCACATCCTAAATATCTGTGACATTCAGTGTAATTTATTTGCGCATACACTAACAAAACCTGTGTTACTGTACATGTGACATACTTGCAAGAATATATACCATTTAATATGTTCAAGGCGAGCAGTAAGGGACGGGGAAGTGGCCGTGCTGCTGATGGTGCACGCAGAGGCCGTGGCCCTGGGCGCGGTGAAACTGTGTCTGCTGCCAGAGCACAAGAAACACACTCATCCACGATACCTAGCTTCATGCCCAGTTTGCAAGGCGGCGCAGGACACCACTCTCAAAGTCACACCAGTGCGACCAGGTGGTCGGTTGGATTGCAGCAGATAATGCTTCCAGTCGGTTAAGCACCACCCTGTCTTCCACAAAGTCCAGTCTCAGTAGCCAAGAGTCTAGTCAGCAGAATCCTCACCCTGATTCTCCTTCCTCCCACCATGGAGAGTCTTGGCAAACAAGGGATCCCACAGTCGGATATTCTGAGGAGCTCTTTTCAGCGCCATTCCTTGATTTGGGCCTCTCGCCAAGCCCGATTGAAGAGGGACATGAGGAGATCTTGTGCACTGATTCCCAAACTCTTGAGCATCCACAGTCAGAAGAAAATGATGGTGGGGAATGGCAATTAGTGTTTCATGAGGTGGATTATGATGATGAGACACAGTTGCCAATAAGTCAATGGCAATTAGTGTCTCAAGATGTTGATGATGAGGATGAGACACAGTTGTCAATAAGTAAGATTGTTGTTAGGTCAACAAGTCAGGAGGATGAACAGAGTGAGGAAGTGGAAGAAGAGGTGGTGGACAACAAAATCACTGACCCAACCTGGGAAGGTGGCAAACCGAGCGAGGACAGCAGTACAGAGAGGGTGGGATCCGTAGCACCGCAACAGGGTGGAAGAGGCAGTGGGTAAGCAAAAGGGAGAAGGTGGGCCACACCAAACCGGCCTGCAACTGTTTTCCGGAGCACCCTCTTGCAGCGATCTCCCTTGCCAAGGGGTAGGTGTTCCGCAGTATGGCGCTTTTTCGAGGAAAGTGCGGACGATAAAAGAATTGTCATTTGCAACTAGTGCCATATCAAAATGAGCAGGGACGTGAACACTAGCAACCTCACCACCACCTGTATGATCCGCCACATGGCAACAAAGCACCCTAATAGGTGGGCCAAACGCCTGGGTCCACAATCAGTGTCTGCGGGTCACACCACTGCCTCCTCTTCCCCTGTATTACGTGCTGGCCAATCCCCTGTCCAAGACTCAGGCCCGGATGACTCCCGTCCTGCACCTGTACCTTCAGGTAGAGCATCCACTTCTGTGTCCCAGCGCAGCGTACAGATGTCAATAACCCAGGCCTTTGAACGAAAACGCAAATACCCAGCCACCCACCCACAGGCCTAAGCACTAAATGCGCACCTTTCCAAATTGCTGGCCCTGGAAATGTTGCCATTTAGGATTGTGGACACTGAGACTTTCTGTAGCCTGATGGTGGTGGCTGTCCCTCGTTACTCAGTCCTCAGCCACCACTATTTTTCCCTGTGTGCTGTCCCCGCCTTACACCAGCATGTGTCCCATAACATCACCCGTGCCCTGACCAACACAGTTATTGGGAAGGTACACTTAACGACTGACACATGGACAAGTGCTTTTGGCCAGGGACGCTACATTTCCCTGACGGCACACTGGGTGAATGTTGTAGAGGCCGAAAGGGAGTCGTACCCTAGGATGGCACAGGTGCTACCGACCCCAAGGATTTCAGGCCCTACTTCCATCAGGATTTCCACCACCACCTACATTAGTGGCTGCACCCCCCTTCTCCTCCTCCAACTCCTCCTCGACTTCCACCTCTGAATTCTCATCTTGCAGCACCAGTCAGCCATCAGTCAATAGCTATAAGCAGTGTAGCACTGCAGTGGGGAAGCGGCAACAGGCCGAGCTGAAACTAATTTTCTTAGGTGACAAACCGCACACCGCCACAGAGCTGTGCAGGGTATAAGGGACCAGACTGAGCTGTGGCTCTCGCCACTCAACCTACAACCAGGCATGGTTGTGTCTGATAATGGCCGTAACTTGGTGGCGGCTATAGAGATTGGCAAGCTCACACACATACCATGCCTAGCCCACGTCTTCAACTTAGTGGTTCAGCGGTTTCTCAAAACCTACCCCAATTTGCCTGAGCTACTGGTGAAGGTGCGCCGCATGTGTGCCCATTTCCAAAAGTCATCTACAGCTGCCGCCGATCTGGCAACGCTGTAGCAGCACTTGCAATTGCCAGCTCACCGACTGTTGTGCGACGTGAGCACGCGCTGGAACTCCACGTTCCACATGTTGGCCAAGCTTTGTGAGCAGCAGAGGGCAGTAGTGGAATACCAGCTGCAACATGGTTGTCGCCTTTCCAGTCAGCTTCCGCTCTCCACAAGCGACAATTGGGCATGGATCTCTGACCTCTGTGAGGTTTTACGCAACTTTGAGGAATCAAAACAGATGGTGAGCCGTGATGCCGCTATTATCAGCGTAACCATCCCACTTCTGTTTCTACTGAAACGCTCCCTGCTCACAATGAAGGCGGACACTTTGCATGTGGAAGATGTGGAAATGGGGGAAGACAGTACACAGGGTGATAGACAGATCACCCTCTGTTCGTCTTCTCTGTGCGAATTGTATAATTATGAGGAGGAGGAGCAGGAGATGGTTGACTCCGCTACAGAGGGTAGTACCCATAGCAGGTTTATTCCATCTGTTCAGTGTGGATGGGCCGAAGAGGAGGAAGAGGATGAGGAGATTGAGAGTCATCCTCCTGATGAGGACAGCGAAGTCTTGTCTGTTGGGACTCTGGCACACATGACTGACTTTATGTTATGCTGCCTTTCCCGTGACCCTCCCGTTATATACATTTTGACCAACAACGATTACTGGTTGTTCACCCTTTTCAACCCCCGCTACAAAGAGAACTTCTCATCTCTCATTCCTGTACTGGAGAGGTGCAATACCAGAAGGTCCATGTCAAAAAATTGCTCCAAAAATTTCCAGCTGACAACACTGGCAGCCGAGTACGTAGTTCCTTGGGCAACCGAGGAGGGGAGATGAGAGGAACACCCAGCAGTTCTAACAGAGGCAGGGCAACACTCTCCAAGGCCTGGGACAGTTTAATGACACCCCGCCAGCAGCCTCACCCTGATGCGTGGCCTAGTGTCAAAAGGAGGGAAAAGTTTTGGAAGATGGTGAAGGAATGAAGGAATACGTAGCAGACTGTGTCAGCATCCTCAGTGACCCCTCTGTGCCTTACAACTATTGGGTGACCAAGCTGGACACTTGGCACAAACTGGCGCTCTACGCCTTGGAGGTGCTGGCCTGCCCTGCCGCCAGCATTTTGTCAGAGCGGGTATTTAGTGCTGCTGGGGGAATAATAACTGATAAGCGCATCCGCCTGTCAACTGAAAATGCTGACAGGTTGACTCTTATTAAAATGAATAAGGCCTGGATTGCCCCTGACTTCTCTTCTCCACCAAAGGAAAGCAGCTGAGCATAAAGGCATTTTAAATGTGTGTTTTTTTTTGGTGTACTGAATACACTGTATTCCCTTGCACCCCTTCCACCACAAAAAAGGGTATATGGTTCAATCTTCTTTTTCTCATCCTCCTCCTCCATCATATCAACATGCTTATTAGGCTGCCCTCGCTTCTAATGTTTTAGATGGTCAGTTCAGCAGCAGACCCTCACCCCTAATGTTTCAGACGGTCACCTGCAGACCCTCACCCATAATGTTTTAGATGGTCAGATCAGCAGCAGGCCCTTGCCCCTAATGTTTTAGAGGGTCAGCTCAGCAGCAGACCCTCACCCCTAATGTTTTAAATGGTCAGTTCAGCAGCAGGACCTCGCCCCTAATGTTTTAGAGGGTCACCAGAAGGCCCATGCTCCAAATATTTTTGATGGTCAGTAGCAGGCCATTAATCATAATTTTTCAAGGGTGTGTATGATGCCCTCCTTTATGTGTAATAAAGGGTATATTGGAGTGCCGGTTACTTGTAATTTTTGGCAGCCCTTTCACTTAGTGCATAGGCTTTATGAGTGTAGGAGTCCTACTACCTGAAAAATTGTACCACAATGTGAATGAGGCTCTCCTTTATGTGATATACAGGTTGTATCGGAGTGCCTCTTCCTTGTAATTTTTGGCAGCAATTGCACTTTATATAAAAGTAAATATACAGGAAAGAATGTTTCCTAACAATTTTTCCTCTAAAATCGATTTTATCTTCGGTTTTCTGCGTATTATTGTCAGTCTGTAAAAGTGGCGTACTACTCGGACAACATCGTTCCCAGCAGCGACCTGGGAGTCCAAAATGCATCCAGACATCCTCCCCATGCTGTTCCCGAACCATTTTGTGGTGTTTCCATCAATTTCTGACCTTTTCCTATGAACCAGGCACCCTCCCCTCTTCAGAGCAGAGGGTGCCCGGTTTAATGCTCGGGTTTTCCCATTGACTTCAATTATACTTGGGTGCTCTGTAGAGCACCCGAGCATCCCAAAGTGTTCTACTCGAGCACCAGAGCATCCGAGCACTTTGGTGCTCGATCAACACTAAATCAAGTATTCATAGAAACATAGAAACATAGAATGTGTCGGCAGATAAGAACCATTTGGCCCATCTAGTCTGCCCAATATACTAAATACTATGGATAGCCCCTGGCTTTATCTTATATGAAGGATGGCCTTATGCCTATCCCATGCATGCTTAAACTCCTTCACTGTATTTGCAGCTACCACTTCTGCAGGAAGGCTATTCGATGCATCCATAGAAACATAGAAACATAGAATGTGTCGGCAGATAAGAACCATTTGGCCCATCTAGTCTGCCCAATATACTGAATACTATGGATAGCCCCCGGCCCTATCTTATATGAAGGATGGCCTTATGCCTATCCCATGCATGCTTAAACCCCTTCACTGTATTTGCAGCTACCACTTCTGCAGGAAGGCTATTCCATGCATCCACTACTCTCTCAGTAAAGTAATACTTCCTTATATTACTTTTAAACCTTTGCCCCTCTAATTTAAAACTGTGTCCTCTTGTGGTAGTTTTTCTTCTTTTAAATATGCTCTCTTCCTTTACCGAGTTGATTCCCTTTATGTATTTAAAAGTTTCTATCATATCCCCTCTGTCTCTTCTTTCTTCCAAGCTATACATATTAAGGTCCTTTAACCTTTCCTGGTAAGTTTTATCCTGCAATCCATGTACTAGTTTAGTAGCTCTTCTCTGAACTCTCTCTAGAGTATCTATATCCTTCTGGAGATATGGCCTCCAGTACTGCGCACAATACTCCAAGTGAGGTCTCACCAGTGTTCTGTACAGCGGCATAAGCACTTCACTCTTTCTACTGCTTATACCTCTCCCTATACATCCAAGCATTCTGCTGGCATTTCGTGCTGCTCTATTACATTGTCTTCCCACCTTTAAGTCTTCTGAAATAATTACTCCTAAATCCCTTTCCTCAGATACTGAGGTCAGGACTGTGTCAAATATTCTATATTCTGCCCTTGGGTTTTTACGCCCCAGGTGCATTATCTTGCACTTATCCACATTAAATTTCAGTTTCCAGAGTTCTGACCATTCTTCTAGTTTTCCTAAATCCTTTTCCATTTGGCGTTTCCCTCCAGGAACATCAACCCTGTTACATATCTTTGTGTCATCAGCAAAAAGACAAACCTTACCAGCGAGGCCTTTTGCAATATCACTTATGAAGATATTAAACAAAATCGGTCCCAGTACAGATCCCTGTGGAACCCCACTGGTAACATTACCTTGTTTTGAATGTTCTCCATTGACTACAACCCTCTGTTGTCTGTCACTCAGCCACTGCCTAATCCACTCAACAATATGGGAGTCCATGCTCAATGACTGCAGTTTATTGATAAGTCTTCTATGTGGGACAGTGTCAAAAGCCTTACTAAAATCTAGATATGCGATGTCTACTGCACCTCCACCGTCTATTATTTTATTCACCCAGTCAAAAAAATCTATAAGATTTGTTTGACATGATCTCCCTGAAGTAAACCCATGTTGTTTTTCATCTTGCAATCCATGGGATTTTAGATGTTCCACAATCCTATCCTTTAATAGGGTTTCCATTAATTTGCCTACTATTGATGTCAGACTCACTGGTCTATAGTTGCTCGATTCCTCCCTACTACCTTTCTTGTGAATGGGCACGACATTTGCCAATTTCCAATCTTCCGGGACGACTCCTGTTACTAATGATTGGTTACACTACTCTCTCAGTGAAGTAATACTTCCTGATATTACTTTTAAACCTTCGCCCCTCTAATTTAAAACGATGTCCTCTTGTAGCAGTTTTTCTTCTTTTAAATATTCTTTCCTCTTTTACCTTGTTGATTCCCTTTATGTATTTAAAAGTTTCTATCATATCACCTCTGTCTCGTCTTTCTTCCAAGCTATACATGTTAAGGTCCTTTAATCTTTCCTGGTAATTTTTATCCTGCAATCCATGTACCAGTTTAGTAGCTCTTCTCTGAACTCTCTCCAAAGTATCAATATCCTTCTGGAGATATGGTCTCCAGTACTGAGCACAATACTCCAAATGAGGTCTCACTAGTGCTCTGTAGAGCGGCATGAGCACCTCCCTCTTTCTACTGGTAATTCCTCTTGCTATACACCCAAGCATTCTGCTAGCATTTCCTGCTGCTCTGTGACATTGTCTGCCTACCTTTAAGTCTTCTGAAATAATGATCCCTAAATCCCTTTCCTCAGATACTGAGGTTAGGACTGTATCACTGATTTTATATTCTGCTCTTGGGTTTTTACGTCCCAGGTGCATTATCTTGCACTTATCAACATTAAATTTTAGTTGCCAGATTTTTGACCATTCCTCTAGTTTTCCTAAGTCCTTTTCCATTTGGTGTATTCCTCCAGGAACATCAACCCTGTTACAAATCTTTGTGTCATCAGCAAAAAGACACACCTTACCATTGAGGCCTTCTGCAATTTCGCTTACAAAGATATTACACAATATGGGTCCCAGAACAGATCCCTCAGGTACCCCACTGGTAACAAGACCTTGGTCTGAATATACTCCATTGACTAGAACCCTCTGTTGCCTGTCCCTCAGCCACTGCCTAATCCATTTAACAATATGGGAGTCCAAGCCCAATGACTGCACTTTATTGATAAGCCTTCTATGTGGGACAGTATCAAAAGCCTTACTAAAGTCTAGATAAGCGATGTCTACTGCACCTCCTCCATTCTAGTCACCCAATCAAAAAAATCAATAAGATTAGTTTGACATGATCTCCCTGAAGTAAACCCATGCTGTTTTTCATCTTTCAATCCATGGGATTTTAGATGTTCCACAATCCTCTCCTTAAGTATGGTTTCCATTAATTTCCCCACTATTAATGTCAGGCTTACTGGCCTATAGTTGCCCGATTCCTCCCTACTAGCTTTCTTGTGAATGGGCACAACATTTGCTAATTTCCAATCTTCTGGGACGACTCCTGTTGCCAGTGATTGGTTAAATAAATCTGTTAATGGTTTTGCTAGTGCACCGCTGAGCTCTTTTAATAGCTTTGGGTGTATCTCATCAGGCCCCTGTGACTTATTTGTATTAATTTTAGACAGTTGACTTAGAACCTCTTCCTCTGTAAAGACACATGCGTCAAAAGATTCATTAGTCTTCTTTCCCAACTGAGGTCCTTCTCCTTCATTTTCCTTTGTAAAAACTGAACAGAAGTATTCATTGAGGCAGTCAGCTAGTTCTTTATCTTCTTCCATATACCTTCCTTCTTTAGTTTTTAATTTGGTAATTCCTTGTTTTAGTTTCCTTTTTTCATTTATGTATCTGAAGAATGCCTTATTCCTACTTACAATAACAAGATAGTTCGATCTTGTAGCACCCAGTTGAAACTGGTTGTCCCATAGTTATATATCATATTTCTTTGTTCAATCACACAAAACAAATGTTTTCCATTGGAAGAAGTAGAAAACACCCAGTATGTATTTATTGCCATTATTATCATTTTTTAGGGGTTATTTTCATTCCTGTCTAATAACATGCCCCAAATATGTCCAGTACTGGTTAGGAGAAGCCACTTCTAGTGTGTGTGTATTTATTTATATTTTTTTTGTTGCCTACACAATAGCAGGGATCACTTGCCCATATATAGGGAGATCTAGGTGGTGGTGACTGAGCTACTGAGCATGTGTGTCCACTGGAACTGGACAAATTAGGTGGAAAGAATTAAAAGAATACCAGGGGACATAATAACAAATATGTAATGGCAACCTCAGGACACAGGAGCTTTAAAAAAAATATTCTGGTAAAAATATGGTTATTTTATGTGTGATCAGAGAATACAGAAAGTGAAAATTGAAAATTCATTCATGAGACAGCACCTTTAATAAGTGGACTTTTTTTTTTTTACAATATTAGATATAAATTTGTCACTAAACTAGACACACCTCAAAATAGCTAAATCCAAATTATATGAAATAGAAAAATAGGAAAATCCTTAGAGATCAATGGCTAACTAAAATAATGTAAGATAAAGGTAAGATAAGTAAAGACAATTGAAGAAATACTGAAACTAATAACAAACTAATATTGGTTTCTTGTACCCGATTCAATTAAAGGCCTGGTGCAATGTTGACCAATTTTTTGTTTTGTTTTTTGTTTTTTTTAACCAGGAGCGGGTCCTAAAGGCATGTTAAAAAGAATAAAGCAAATTACCTATAAACATCCTAAAAGCTAAAAAAAAATACATCCTAAAGTACAAAAAAATTATATAAAAAAACATAAAAGCAGAAAATTTTGAGACAAAGCAATATTGCCAGTAAAACCTACTTTAGGATGTTCTTCAATTATAAAAAATGGTTATAGGATTAAAAGTGAAATGAATGGCCCTTTAAAAAGAAGTAATGGGGGAGTTCTAGAAGATAATGTGGAAAAAGCAAACTCACAAAGTTTGTGAGAAAAAGGAAGTATCAAGTGAAATGTGCAATGACAAGGTAAACCTCCCTTTAAATGTCATCTGTCTAATCCATTAAGGAAAGTGAGTTCGAGTCAGGACAGGGGGGAGTCACTGGATGTTGTATATCTTGATTTTTTCAAAGCAGTTGATATTGTGTCACATGAAAGGTTCGTGCATAAAATGAGAAAGCTTGGACTGGGGGTAAATGTAATTGAGTGAAAATATGGCTCAGTGATTAAAAAAAAACATTAATGGTACATACTCAGATTGGAACTAGAGGGTTTCATCAGGGGTTAGTATTGCGCCCTATTCTCTTCAATATATTTATTAATGGTCTTGCAGATGGATTTCACAGTAAAATATAAACTTTTGCTGATGACACTAAACTGTGTAAAGTAATTCAAATAAAATAGAACAGTATACTGCTACAGACGGATGTGGATAAATTGAAGGATTAGACAAAGAAGCATCAAATTTCTTTGGCCCTCTCTGAGGGTATCATAAGGTAGTAATTTACTCATTGACTCTGGCACGGCCTATTTGATATGAGTGAATTAAGTATTTTTTAAGAAAATCAGGTCTGCTTCCTCATAGCAGGATTCCATCACTGCTGCTCTTAAAAAGTAAATTTATTGAGTTAACAAATGACAGCTGAAGGTTGACCCAATGGCTGTATACATTTATTATAGGTCAATGCAGAGATCCATAATAACTGAGCATCCTCTACATCTAGAGGAAAGAGGGTTTCTCTATTAACATAAAAGGATTCTTTACTGTAAGAGCAGTGAGATTATGGAGCTTTCTGTCATAGGAAACTGTGATGGTGAATTCACTAAAAGAGAGACCTGGATGCATTCCTGGAGTGTAATAATATTACAGTTTTTAAATACTAAATTACTGGAGATGAATTATTGATCAAAGGAGTCAATCTGATCACCACATTTAGAGTCAAGAAGAAGGAAAATTGGCTTATGCTAGGGTACGTTACCTTCTCCTGGATCAATTTTGCAAGATAATACACTGCACTGGATGGGCATATGTCTTTCAAACTATGTTACTATGTATGAGGCTTTATAAATAAAATATTTAATATAATAAGTGATAGCCAGTAGGGGTTTACCAAGGACAGACGCTGAGATAAGCAAATTGATTTTAAATAAATCTGATTAATTAGGAATTTCATAAAAATGTATCTTCCAAATGAATGCAAAGTTTTTTTTTTATTAGTTTCAGATGAATCGACTACAAAACGGAGCCCAGTGAAATTTTTCTGTGAAAATTGTGGCGAAAACAGGAGGGAGAAAAAAGATGGAGGATCACATGACCCTGGGAGGAAGTGGGCCTAATTGTCTCAGAGGCTAACAGACAACCTAATCAGCCAATCAGGGGAAAGTATTCAGCCAGGTCCTTCTGCTGAATACAAGCTAAGCGTTAGTGTGTTCTCATTAGTGGATATGATAAGATGCGTTCTGGCTGTGTCTCCAAAAAAACAATTGCAGATACAAGCCAGTTACTAGGGACACTATAGGTACACTAAAGTTGCAGTATAGGGAGAGAATAGGGAGATAACATTTGGTAGATTTTTGAATTTTATCAGGAAAAGAGAGTGAGTGAGGGACTTGTTACTGTTCCAGTTGTTTCACACAGTTTGCTGGCAAGTTCTACATTACAGAATCCTGCAAGAAACTAATATTTTTCCTTATGGCCAGCCAGCTCTTGCAAAAAAAAAAGTTTCTACAGTTCATAGGCCTATTGCCAGCATCCCAATAGCATATACAGTGGGGGAAATAATTATTTGACCCCTCACTGATTTTGTAAGTTTGTCCAATGACAAAGAAATGAAAAGTCTCAGAACAGTATCATTTCAATGGTAGGTTTATTGTAACAGTGGCAGATAGCACATCAAAAGGAAAATCGAAAAAATAACTTTAAATAAAAGATAGCAACTGATTTGCATTTCATTGAGTGAAATAAGTATTTGAACCCTCTAACAAAAAAAGACTTAATACTTGGTGGAAAAACCCTTGTTTGCAAGCACAGAGGTCAAACGTTTCTTGTAATTGATGACCAAGTTTGCGCACATTTTAGGAGGAATGTTGGTCCACTCCTCTTTGCAGATCATCTCTAAATCCCTAAGGTTTCGAGGCTGTCTCTGTGCAACTCTGAGCTTGAGCTCCCTCCATAGGTTTTCGATTGGATTAAGGTCCGGAGACTGACTAGGCCACTCCATGACCTTAATGTGCTTCTTCTTGAGCCACTCCTTTGTTGCCTTTGCTGTATGTTTTGGGTCATTGTCGTGCTGGAACACCCATCCACGACCCATTTTCAGTTTCCTGGCAGAGGGAAGGAGGTTGTCGCTCAGGATTTCACGATACATGGCTCCGTCCATTTTCCCGTTTATGCGAATAAGTTGTCCTGTGCCCTTAGCAGAAAAACACCCCCAAAGCAAAATGTTTCCACCCCCATGCTTGACGGTGGGGACGGTGTTTTGGGGGTCATAGGCAGCATTTTTCTTCCTCCAAACACAGCGAGTTGAGTTAATGCCAAAGAGCTCTATTTTGGTCTCATCAGACCACAGCACCTTCTCCCAGTCACTCTCTGAATCATTCAGGTGTTCATTGGCAAACTTCAGACGGGCCTGCACATGTGCCTTCCTGAGCAGGGGGACCTTGCGAGCCCTGCAGGATTTTAATCCATTGCGGTGTAATGTGTTTCCAATGGTTTTCTTGGTGACTGTGGTCCCTGCTAATTTGAGGTCATTAACTAACTCCTCCCGTGTAGTTCTAGGATGCTTTTTCACCTTTCTCAGAACCATTGACACCCCACGAGGTGAGATCTTGCGTGGAGCCCCAGAGCGAGGTCGATTGATGGTCATTTTGTGCTCCTTCCATTTTCGAACAATCGCACCAACAGTTGTCACCTTCTCTCCCAGCTTCTTGCTAATGGTTTTGTAGCCCATTCCAGCCTTGTGCAGGTCTACAATTTTGTCTCTGACATCCTTGGACAGCTCTTTGGTCTTTCCCATGTTGGAGAGTTTGGAGTCTGCTTGATTGATTGATTCTGTGGACAGGTGTCTTTTATACAGGTGACTAGTTAAGACAGGTGTCCTTAATGAGGGTGACTAATTGAGTAGAAGTGTCTAACCACTCTGTGGGAGCCAGAACTCTTAATGGTTGGTAGGGGTTCAAATACTTATTTCACTCAATGAAATGCAAATCAGTTGCTATCTTTTATTTAAAGTTTTTTTTTTCGATTTTCCTTTTGATGTGCTATCTGCCACTGTTACAATAAACCTACCATTGAAATGATACTGTTCTGAGACTTTTCATTTCTTTGTCATTGGACAAACTTACAAAATCAGTGAGGGGTCAAATAATTATTTCCCCCACTGTATTCTGCTGCAAACAGTGAGGAATTGCCCCCTTTTTTTCTAAAAATATAAAAATAAACAAATTTGGTTTACTGCGTGTAATTGGGCATTTCAGTGCATTATTGCCATATTATTGAATGAGTTGTATACCTTCCTACCTTCCAGATTATAACAAAAGCATTTTACTGCAATAATGCTATTGTTATACTTGTGTTATTGACTGCATTGTGTGTTAATGAAAGATACCTTTCTATTATGGTCAGCTCAGGAACTGGTGATACTGCCGATGTGGGAGCAGGCTCAAAATGTGCAGGAAGTCAAAAGCATTGCTGTGTGCAAGATCTGTAGGATTAAAATAAGTTGTGGACATTTAAACACAAACATAAGCACCATAGCTGTATCGTAGCACATAAAGCGGCATCACGCGATCCAGTGGGAAAATAGAAGTGGCTGTCAGCTAGCGCGACAAGAGTGTCCTCCTTATGGTCTCCTCTGCGACAACCAGGCAAAACACACATGCAGTACAGTGTCATTGTCATCATCAGATACTGTTTTTTTCTGTACAGATTACTCATCCTCCTCCTCTACTCAGTTGTCAGCAATCAATAACAGAAAGTGTGCCAGGAAACAAGTCTATGTTCCTAACAATGTGATGGTGTGCAAGCTTAACTCCCACCTGGCCAAGTTGTAATACCATTAAGTGCATTCTGCTGCTTTGAGTGAAATGATGGTGTGTGCTCAGACTCACTGGAGAACCCCTTGCCACCATTATTTCTACAAACAAAGCCATCCCTGCCTTGTACTCTCACTTAGCAGAGACCTTATACTGGACCTTCAGCACCACAACAACAAGGCCAGGTCCTATTGACACCTCAACATTTGTGTTGTTCTGGTTGTGTTGGCGCATATCTGCCTCCTCCACCTCCTCCTCAATCGACATCCTCCCACCTGCAACAGAAGCAAGGCAGAGCTTTGCTTCCATTTCCCTTCTCTTCTGTCATATGTGTAAAGTGAAGCATTGCCATGATAAATTGCATCAAGCAACAAACATGCCACTGGCTGTCTCCCCACCAACTCCAGCTGGGCAAGGTGGTCTTTAACAATGGCAGGAACTTCGTGGCTGTGCTGCATTTGGGAGAAATAACATATGCTCCCTGCAAAGCGCACATGATATATTTCAAAAGGCAACACTTTTTGAATAAGTGTGGTGGTTTGCCAAGTGTGCTGGCGATGCCTAGGAGACTGTCCTCGCATTTCAGTCATTCTTATGTGGCAATGAACTCTCTCCTGGACTTGTAGTGACAAAGTGGTATGCCATTGGCTGTGTCCTCAACGTTCCAACTCAATGGAATTCCCCCTTATCCTGCACCATATGCTGGAGTGTCTGTACGAGCGTGAAGCTATAAATGATTTCTACCTCATCAGGTAGCATGTGCTGTTATGAGATCAGGCAGTGGCAGCTCATTACAGACACCTTTCGCATACTCAGGCCCTTTTAAAAAGCCTTCAGAATTGTCAGTAGCCACAATGACATGAAGTAAGTTATCCCCCTGATATTTATCTTACAGCAGACGCTCACGCTAAAGCAAGAAGGGACGGTGGAAGAAGAACAGCTTACGCATCTTGCTGAACACCCTGTAGCTGTTGGGGACCAACTTGGAGAAATTCCCATGGAGGGAAAAGTGAAGGGTGAGGAGCTGGAGGAGGAGGAGTCATTTCTGCCGGAGAACGAGGCTGACGATCATGATGATGACACTAGCCATGTTGATCAGTCATCTCAGAGCTGGAAAGCACTGGGTCCTCCGGCATGCTGGTGAGTATGGAAAGCTGTATGCTTGCATACTTATGAACTGACAGGCGAATCATTAACATCAATCAATCTGCTGATATCTGGATAGCCATGCTTTTAGGCCATTGCTATCAAAGCAATATGAGGGAATGTTTTCCTGTTCCCAGAAGGGAGGCCAAATTGCGTTATTACCAGGATAGACTGTGTACACAGCTTGCCGCAGCTTTCAGTGAGTGAACGCCTGCTGCCCATGTGTCTGACTAGTAGGCCCCTCTCCACCCAGCTGTCTCTGCCACCACAAGCTTCAGAAATCACAGCAGCTGCAGCAGCCAGTTCAGTCTCATGGACATGATGGAGCAGTTTTATCATTTGCCATGCCAAACTGACATAAATCAGCAAGGGAGATGTACCAGCTAAACACTCAGGTTCAGTCCTACTTGGACTCTGTTACAAACAAAGGATTGACAGAGCTAAATTAAGTAAACATGGCTTGCAAGTTCATCACCGTCTGCTAATCAGAAGAAGTCCACCAGCACCAGTTCACATAATCAATCCCCAACGTCAGTGTCCCGACCTCCTTTACCGGACTGTAAATGCGGTGAAGATAAATTCTTGCTTTCTAATCACTTCCTTCTGTGTCCACAGATGCCTGGTAGCTTCCCGCTATATACAGCTAAAATCCTCCGTGCTGCTGACTTTCACCTATACTGGGTGAAGGGATATAAAGCATGGTGGAAAATAAAGTAAAATAAGTAGGATGGACTCCAAAAGAAAATAAAACCCTGTTTTTTAACGCCTTAAGGACCCTGAGATTTTCCATTTTTGCATTTTTGTTTTCGCTCCCCGCCTTCCCATAGTCCTAACTTTTTTATTTTTCCATTCACATAGCCTTATGAGGGACAAGTTGTACTTTTTAATGGCACCATTTATGGTTGCATACCATGTAGTAGGAAGTGGAAAAAAAACTCCAAATGGGGTAGAATTGGGAAAAAAACGCAATTCTGAGAAAGGTTTATATTTTTTTACACTGTACACTATGCGGTAAAATTGACCTGTTATCTTCATTCTCCAGGTCAGTACGATACCACACTTGTATAATTTTTCTTGCAATTTAATACTGAATTTTTTTTTAAACCTTTGAGGGAATTTAAAATATTTTTTTTTTATAACCATATTCTGACTACTAAAACTTTTTTTTTGTTATGTGTACGGGGCTGTGTGAGGGCTAATTTTTTTGCGGGACGATCTGTTCTTTTTAGTGATACCCATTTGAAGCCTGTGCGACTTTTTGATCACCTTTTATAAAAAAAATTATTGGGTAGTTAAAGGGACAAAAAATGGCAAATTGGCAGTTAAATTTTTTTTCCCATTACGCCATTTGCCGTATTCCATTAATATTGTTATATTTTAATTGTATGGGCATTTTCGCATGCAGCGATGCCCATGATGTTTATTTTTTTATTTTAAGGAAAGGGGGTTGATTTGAACTCTTTTTATATATATATATATATATATATATATTTGTAAAAACTTATTATTTTTTTTTAAGTCACCTTGGGTGACAATAACTGGCAATCATTAGATTGCCCATTGTGTTCATTGATGGCTACATAGTCATCTTTAGAGATGGCCTTGCGGTTCGCCCCCAGCGGTCGTTTCGTGGCGAACTGTGCTCGTTTGCTGTTTGCCGAACAGGCGAACATATGGCGATGTCATATTCTTTGCATTGTGCAGAATTTTGACCCCTGACACATCCATCAGGTGGGACAGCACAGCCAATTGAGACATTTCAGCACATAGACACACCCCCTATCCTATAAATAAACCCTGCTTTTTGTCAGTGTACAGTAGGGAGAGGTTGCTGTGTGGAGCAGGGACAGACTGTTAGAGATTATAGAGACACCAAACGCTAGCTAATAGGGCCACAAAAAGTCCTTTTAAGGATTGGTATAAGTGTGCTATCGATAGGTGTGACTTACTGAGGGGTGTAATATACTTATAATATACTTTCTAACATAGAAAGTATTTTATAGTGCATTTGCATTGTGCAGCAGTTGTGTGCGGTTCTGCGGAGATATCGCAACTATACAGAGGGACAAACCTCATTGGAACAACTAATTGCAACTGGTGTGATATAACAGTTGCACCCCAAAATATCTGATTGAGGCAGGGGTGTGATATACCTATTGTGGCGAAACCAACCTCGCCACTGGGTTTTGGAGAGGCCTGTTTATCAGCCTCTTGCCTCAGGATTATGGCCCATACTAACTTCTAAACCCCTGAACCTATTCAAGTGAATTTTGGATAGGTTTGTCCCCAAGTTATACTGTTTAAATTAATGTAAGTTATATGTATGGCCAATGTAAACTCACAAAGTTGTAACAATTTATAATAAGTGTAACTTGTCAGCTTGGGAGGAATATGCTGGGTGTGTTTCTATTGTGCCATTGTCCCATTGTGTGTTTAAAATGGTGATGTCTGTTCCGTTGTCCTCACATGTGTATTGGCGATCTCCCTTTGTCCTGAGCGATAATTGGATTGCTCCTCGGTTGTCTCCGGGACAGAGAGGAGGGAACCATGATGCATTGTGGGGATACGTTGTATCTGTCCTGTGACGCAGTCTCCCTTCTGGTCCTCTCGGGGCGTGAACGATTTGTTGCTGTACTTACATTGTATGTGTTGTAAATTACTGATTGGTTGCATTTCAAAACCCTGTGGGCAGTACTATGTTTGTGGTTTATGAATAAAAGAGGCTGTATGTGAAGTACAGTCAGACCACTGCTTGACCCTCAACACGGAGCCTTGTCTCGTTATTGGGGGGATCCGCTGTATGCTGTTAGAGACTGATTGCCAGGAGTGTAAACTGATCCCTGTTCGTCTGCTAGCAGCTATTCGTGAGGTTCCAGTTTGGAGTGCTACTTTGTATCCAGTTCGGGACATTGGTGTTCTGCAGTAGCTGGGCCTGTCTCTCAGAAAGGGGCACATCGCCTAAACGGATTTTAACCCCTTGTCTGCTGAAACGGTCCGTTACATTGGTGGCAAGCAGCGGGATCGTTCCTACAGCCAGAAGGACAGCTACAGGAGACATCATTTCTTTGGATTTTACAATTTAAGGGCAACGCATGTCTCAGTACAGCGACCCTAAAAGCACCAGGATGGAACCAGCAGTGGAGTACAGATACTCTGTGGAGGAATTTGACCGTATGATGTGGTTGCGGCTGAACTTCTTCGGACCCAATCCAGCTGAGAAATACGTGAAGTTCGTGAGGAGTCTAGTGTTCAAGACCCTACTATACCGGGCAGAAGGTGACGGTCAGCTGCCACGTTGGGTGGACCTCCATCGGAAGTTACAGTTGCGGGACAGAGGGAGCTCAGTCTCCTCTCCCCAGCGGCAGAGTGTCCAGCAGGGAATTGGGAGCCCAGTCTCCATTCCCCAGCGGCAGTGTGAATTGCAGGGAATTGGGAGCCCAGTCTCCATTCCCCAGCGGCAGTGTGAATTGCAGGGAATTGGGAGCCCAGTCTCCATTCCCCAGCGGCAGTGTGAATTGCAGGGAATTGGGAGCCCAGTCTCCATTCCCCAGCAGCAGAGTGAAGTGCAGGGAGAGGAGAGCAGCGTCCTCCCTCCCCAGCGGCAGGCTGAGTTACAGGGGGCAGAGGTAGTTGTTCCTGCCCCCCAGCAGCAGAGTGATATGCCGGGAAGGCAGTGTGAAATGCAGGGAGAGGAGAGCAGCGTCCTCCCTCCCCAGCAGCAGGCTGAGTTACAGGGGGCAGAGGTAGTTGTTCCTGCCCCCCAACAGCAGAGTGATATGCCGGGAAGGCAGTGTGAAATGCAGGGAGAGGAGAGCAGCGTCGTCCCTCCCCAGCGGCAGGCTGAGTTACAGGGGGCAGAGGTAGTTGTTCCTGCCCCCCAGCAGCAGAGTGATTTTTTGGGAATTGGGAGCCCAGTCTCCATTCCCCAGCGGCAGGCAGAGTTACAGGGGGCAGAGACAGTCGGTCCTGTCCCCCAGCGGCAGAGTGTCCAGCAGGGAATAGAGAGCCCAGTCTCCTTTCCCCAGCAACAGGACACTGTATTGGGAGCGGAGACGGTCGGTCGCCCTCCCCAGCGGCTGGAAGTATGTATGGGAGAGGAGCTCGTTACCCCCTCTCCCCAGCAGCAGCTTAACGCACCAGGGGGAGACAGTAAGCCCGACAACAGTGCAGATGGGACCGTGGTCTCTGCACTTACAGCACAGGGGGTAGGGACAGTTGGTTTCCCCCTCCAGCAACCAGACTCTAAGCCAGGGAGCAACACAGAGACCGGGAGTACCAGCTTCCAACATAACCTTGGTGGACTCACTGGACAGAGACAGGCTACTAAATGCAACAGGTCCAGTATTGGGTTGTGGGTGGGCTGCCAGACTAACTCAGGTACTGACCGGCGTGAGGTCAGGTATCTGGTTAGTCTTCCCTGGGGGGGGAGATGTGTGGCGAAACCAACCTCGCCACTGGGTTTTGGAGAGGCCTGTTTATCAGCCTCTTGCCTCAGGATTATGGCCCATACTAACTTTTAAACCCCTGAACCTATTCAAGTGAATTTTGGATAGGTTTACAAAGTTGTAACAATTTATAATAAGTGTAACTTGTCAGCTTGGGAGGAATATGCTGGGTGTGTTTCTATTGTGCCATTGTCCCATTGTGTGTTTAAAATGGTGATGTCTGTTCTGTTGTCCTCACATGTGTATTGGCGATCTCCCTTTGTCCTGAGAGATAATTGGATTGCTCCTCGGTTGTCTCCGGGACAGAGAGGAGGGAACCATGATGCATTGTGGGGATATGTTGTATCTGTCCTGTGACGCAGTCTCCCTTCTGGTCCTCTCGGGGCGTTAAACGATTTGTTGCTGTACTTACATTGTATGTGTTGTAAATTACTGATTGGTTGCATTTCAAAACCCTGTGGGCAGTACTATGTTTGTGGTTTATGAATAAAAGAGGCTGTACGTGAAGTTCAGTCAGACCACTGCTTGACCCTCAACACGGAGCCTTGTCTCGTTATTGGGGGAATCCGCTGTATGCTGTAAGAGACTGATTGCCAGAAGTGTAAGCTGATTCCTGTTCGTCTGCTAGCAGCTATTCGTGAGGTTCCAGTTTGGAGTGCTATTTTGTATCCAGTTCGGGAGTTGGTGTTCTGCAGTAGCTGTGCCTGTCTCTCAGAAAAGGGGCATATCGCCTAAACGGATTTTAACCCCTTGTCTGCTGAAACGGACCGTTACACCTATAATATAATTTCTATATAGTGCATTTGTATTGTGTAGAATTTGTGTGCGGTTCTGCTGAGATACCGCAGCTATACAGAGGGACAAACGCCATTGGAACAACTAATTGCAACTGGTGTAATATACCAGTTGCCCCCAAAAAAATCTGATTGAGGCAGGGGTGTGATATACCTATAATATCATTTCTATATAGTGCATTTGTATTGTGCAGCACTTGTGTGCGGTTCTGCTGAGATACCGCAGCTATACATACAGACAAACGCTATTGGAACAACTAATTGCAACTGGTCTGATATACCAGTTACCCCCCAAAAAGTCTGATTGGAACAGGCGTGGGATATACCTATAATATAATTTCTACATAGGGCTTTTATATTGTGCAGTATTTGTGTGCAGTTCTGCTGAGATACCGCAGCTATACAGACGGACAAACGCCATTGGAACAACTAATTGCAACTGGGGTGATATACCAGTTGCCCCCCCAAAAATCTGATTGGGGCAGGGGTGTGATATACCTATAATATCATTTCTATATAGTGCATTTGTATTGTGCAGCATTTGTGTGCAGTTTTGTTGAGATACCCCAGGTATACAGAGGGACAAACGTCATTGGAACAACTAATTGCAACTGGTGTGATATAACAGTTGCCCCCAAAAAAATCTAATTGAGGCAGGGGTGTGATATACCTATAATATACTTTCTATATAGTGCATTTGTATTGTGCAGCATTTGTGTGCGGTTATGCTGAGATACTGGCCTGAAGTAAAATTGTTATCCAATGACCTTCTAATATACCTCCAGCCACATAATCATTTGATCTTTTCTGTACGGTGAATGCATAATTTTTGGGGCCTGTAATCTAACTGGCCAACAGAAAAATTGTTATACGGTGACCGCCTAATGAACCTCCAGCCACATTATCAATTATTCTTTTCTGTACTGTGAATGAATAATTTTTGGGGCCTGTAGTCCACTGGCCTGCTGTAAAATTGATATCCATTGACCGTCTAATATACCTCCGGCCATATAATCACTTGATCTTTCATGTACGGTGAATACATAATTTTTGCGGCCTGTAATTTAACTGGCCAACAGTAAATATGTTATACAGTGACCATCTAATGTACCTCCAGCCACATTATCAATTGTTCTTTTTTGTCCGGTGAATGCCTAATGTTTGCCGCCTGTACTACACTGGCCTGCAGTAAAATTGATATTGAATGACCTTCTAATATTACTCCAGCCACATAATTACTTGTACTTTTCTGTCCAGTGAATGCCTAATGTTTGGGACCTCGGAGGAATTCAACACCTGTGACGACCTCGTGTTATCGAATTTCAACTATTATCATTTCAGGGGGTTTTCAAAAGGGGGGATTTCATGTTTTGAATCTTATATTTTTTGTTCTTTTAAACATATGTATGACATCCATTTGTACTGGCCTGCAGTAAAATTGATATCCATTGGTCGTCAAATGTACGGTTAATGCATAATTTTTGGGGCCTGTAATCTAACTGGCCAACAGTAAAATTGTTATACGGTTACCGCCTAATGTACCTCCAGCCACAATTGTTCTTTTCTGGACGGTTAATCAAGAATTTTTGGGGCCTGTAGTCCACTGGCCTGCAATAAAATTGATATCCAATGACCATCTAATATACCTCCAGCCACAACATAATTACTTGTTCTTTTCTGTCCGTTGAATGCCTAATGTTTGGGGCCTGTAGTACACTGGCCTGCAGTAAAATTTATATACAATGACCATATAATATACCTTCAGCCACATAATTACTTGTTCTTTTCTGTCAGGTGAATGCCTAATGTTTGGGGCCTGTACTGGCCTACATAAAAAATGTTATCCATTGACCCCATAATGTACTTCGAGACACATAATCACAATTTCTTTTATGTCAGGTGAATTCCTAATTTTTAAGGACCGTACTCCCATGGCCTAAAATAACATTTTTCTAGGCTCCAGCAGGGCACATTTCTGAGAATTTCCCTTTAAGACGCATAAAAATGGCCCCTGATTAAAATGCATATTTTTAGGGGGAATCTTTGCCATTGATCCCCCTCTGGTATGTCACTGTCCATGTTGTGGGACGATTTGTGCACTTCTTGTAAGTATTTGGTGGCTGCAAATATGATCTGAAGGTTTTTCAGGTTCGCCTGCCATTAAAGTGAATGGGGCACGCTGTGAACATGCGGTTCGCGAACATTTGAGCGCGTTTGCACGATCGCGTTCGCAAATCATCCCAGCCGATGTTCGTCCATCACTAGCCATCATTGAAGTCTTCATTTGCACTATACCAATACAAAGCTTCCACTTATTGGCCTGTATTGGTATAGTCCTAAAATAAGCTCCGTAGCCTGCTTGAGGCTTCGGGCTATTTCATAGATATAACACTCTGTTACCGGAGCGGACTGCGAAAATGCCGTGGTCACATTTGACCATGGCATCTGAAGGGGAAAATGTATGCAATCAGCCTTATGGCTGATCACATACATGTGCCGCGGGACTCTGCTATTTAAAATAGCAGAAACTCAGTGGAACAGGCGCCCGCTGCACGTGAAAGCGGGCGTCATGTTTGGGGACCGGACTTCCGCTGTACATGTACGACGGAGGTCCTTAAGGGGTTAATGGCACTTACAAAGTATTTAAAGTAAACAATTTAAACATAAGGATCTCCAGCCTATTGTCCCCCCTGATTGGCTGTGTTGACATCACTGTTTATTTTTACGTTCTTCTGATCCGTCAGAAGAACAGAAAAATAACAAAAGAAGTCGTTTGAGCATCCATAAGGCCTCTAACTCAGAGTCAGTATTTTGCATCAGGATTTGATCATGATTTGGAAGCCATAAGCAGGAGTGGGTCCAAAACACAGACTTTTCCATTACATGTTATCTCTGTTTTGGACCCACTCATGTTCTTGCGTTACTAATGCTGATCAAATACTGATGCACAAAATTGACCAAATACTGACCATGTGATAGAAGCCATAAAAGTCCTGCATGCCTGCTTCCCCACCTGAATAAAACCTATTTCAGATGCAAATGGCTAAAACTCATGCAAATTGAGCATGATGCCTCTATCACACAGTCAGTATTTTGTATCAGTACTTGATCGTGATTTGGAAGCCAAAAGCAAGAGTGGTTCCAAATACAAAATACAGATGCAAATATTTCCATCACATTTTATCTCTATTTTGGACCCACTCCAGTTTTTGCCTTACAAATAATGATGAAATGCTGACCAAATACTGACGGTTTGAAGGCAGATGCTCAAAATACACAAGAACCTGTTCTATTAAACACTTATACAAGTAGAGCCCCCGACAGAGTGGAGAGTGTGTCAGCAGTAAGTTCGTGTTGACGTCACAGATTATTTTGCCCTTCCTCTGATCCATCAGAACAATAACCCACAAAAAACTGATCCTGCCTGTTGATCATTGGCCTTCACTCAGTCAGCATTTGGTCACTAATCCATCAGTATTGCTAATGCCAAAAAATCAGGAGTGTATCCAAAACAGAGATGACATGTGAATGGAATAGTTGCATGTCTTCTGTGTTTTGTACCCACTTCTGCTTTTGGCTACCAAATCACAAGCCAATTCTTTTTTTTTTCTTTCGGGAGAGAAAAAAAACGTTTATTTCACAAACAGGACATTAACACACATAAAATACAACACAGAAGGGGCAAAACCACAAGATTTAAAAGACAAAATAAAAAAAAGGGCTTCATCAACAAGAATGGATTGACGACCAGTGTTGGGGTGACCACGATGGTAATGCATATTGATCATGAAATGTATGGGGTTATGGCTGATAACTGGAGGACAGTCCAGCAAACAAGCCGACTTCAGCTCATTCCTACAGTGCAGGCTACACAATCACAGCTGGAAAGTAACTGGTCGGTACAGGCAACACCCGAAAATCTTCATAAATAATCCTTAGTATGTGCTGGTCTCACAGCCGCTGTAACAGAATGGCAAGAAGTGGTATAACATGTAGTAAGCACTGCAGGGATCATGTCTAAGACATGTAAGATGTCCGGGGGGTCCCGAACATTGTGGACAAGGTCCGAGATGAGAGTCGTCCATGTGTTCAATACTGGATATTATTGATAGCCAGCTCCGTGATGAATCCCAGCACTCAGAATAGGTAGTCCTTACTGAGGAACTTCATAGGGAACTTTTCCTTCACAATGTGCTGATGCCACAGATGCCGTCACGTTGACGAGCTGGGTTGCTGATAAGTGGATTCTAAAGTGTCTGAAGAAATGCGAGTAAAGACATTAGAATAAATTGTCCACTTCCTCCAACTTGACCTTTGTTCTTTGATTTATGAATATCATTCCATAAAGTCTTGAAGTCATCTGCGTGGATGGCATAAGAAAGGACCATGCGAGGTTCGACACGCACAGAGAAAACAAGCTCTGTGGCTGACACTGATCCAGACACATCATACCCGCTCCACATCGCTGCTAGGCACATAAGGTCCTGAGAATTGATCACTAGCTTACCAAAACAACAGTCAAATTTTCTTTGGAATCACATCACTATGATAGCCGTTATACAGGAAAAGCGGTAGGCAAGTAAATGTCTCTGGTAACACCTCCAATAGATCGTCCTCTGTGCATGTGCTGCAGGACCAACCTGTACACACAATCTGGTCCTCTGTGCTTGCCTTGGTGAGTGGAGGCTTGGATGAAATCTGTATGAGCATAGCCAAGGGATCTCTGTCCTTTCATTTGAGTTCAGGTTAACAGGAAAATTTGGCTTTTAGGCTCAGTTCTGAGCCCACTTCAGTGGCAAGACCCTTCTGCTTCTCAGCAGCTATGTGGACAGACAGGTGCTTGGAATACTCTTTCAGTCTGGTGTATGAGAAATTATACACTGCTCAAAAAAATAAAGGGAACACTTAAACAACACAATGTAACTCCAAGTCAATCACACTTCTGTGAAATCAAACTGTCCACTTAGGAAGCAACACTGAGTGACAATCAATTTCACATGCTGTTGTGCAAATGGGATAGACAACAGGTGGAAATTATAGGCAATTAGCAATACACCCCCAATAAAGGAGTGGTTCTGCAGGTGGTGACCACAGACCACTTCTCAGTTCCTATGCTTCCTGGCTGATGTTTTGGTCACTTTTGAATGCTGGCGGTGCTTTCACTCTAGTGGTAGCATGAGACGGAGTCTACAAGTGGCTCAGGTAGTGCAGCTTATCCAGGATGGCACATTAATGCGAGCTGTGGCAAGAAGGTTTGCTGTGTCTGTCAGCGTAGTGTCCAGAGCATGGAGGCGCTACCAGGAGACAGGCCAGTACATCAGGAGACGTGGAGGAGGCCGTAGGAGGGAAACAACCCAGCAGCAGGACCGCTACCTCCGCCTTTGTGCAAGGAGGAACAGGAGGAGCACTGCCAGAGCCCAGCAAAATGACCTCCAGCAGGCCACAAATGTGCATGAGTCTGCTCAAACGGTCAGAAACAGACTCCATGAGGGTGATATGAGGGCCCGACGTCCACAGGTGGGGGTTGTGCTTACAGCCCAACACCGTGCAGGACGTTTGGCATTTGCCAGAGAACACCAAGATTGGCAAATTCGCCACTGGCGCCCTGTGCTCTTCACAGATGAAAGCAGGTTCACACTGAGCACATGTGACAGACGTGACAGAGTCTGGAGACGCCGTGGAGAACGTTCTGCTGCCTGCAACATCCTCCAGCATGACCGGTTTGGCATTGGGTCAGTAATAGTGTGGGGTGGCATTTCTTTGGAGGGCCGCACAGCCCTCCATGTGCTCGCCAGAGGTAGCCTGACTGCCATTAGGTACCGAGATGAGATCCTCAGACCCCTTGTGAGACCATATACTGGTGCGTTTGGCCCTGGGTTCCTCCTAATGCAAGACAATGCTAGACCTCATGTGGCTGGAGTGTGTCAGCAGTTCCTGCAAGACGAAGGTATTGATGCTATGGACTGGCCCGCCCGTTCCCCAGACCTGAATCCAATTGAGCACATCTGGGACATCATGTCTCGCTCTATCCACCAACGTCACGTTGCACCACAGACTGTCCAGGAGTTGGCAGATTCTTTAGTCCAGGTCTGGGAGGAGATCCCTCAGGAGACCGTCCGTCACCTCATCAGGAGCATGCACAGGCATTGTAGGGAGGTCATACAGGCACGTGGAGGCCACACACACTACTGAGCCTCATTTTGACTTGTTTTAAGGACATTACATCAAAGTTGGATCAGCATCTAGTGTGTTTTTCCACTTTAATTTTGAGTGTGACTCCAAATCCAGACCTCCATGGGTTAAAAATTTGATTTCCATTTTTTTATTTTTGTGTGATTTTGTTGTCAGCATATTCAACTATGTAAAGAAAAAAGTATTTCAGAAGAATATTTAATTAATTCAGATCTAGGATGTGTTATTTTTGTGTTCCCTTTATTTTTTTGAGCAGTGTACATCTGTGTCACTCTGTACAGAGTCCATTGTTTTTGAAGGTGCAAAGCAGCATGTGCCGGATCAAGAGTTTCCTCCAAGGGGGTGCACTGCGGGATTTTTCTTTTAGACAAGCTTCGCAATGCAGACCATCGAAGTGCAGAGGTCAAGTTCCGGGAGGATACCTCAAGCAGTGAAAATGACTGCTCCTTCGTGCTGATGACCTACTTCTGGGGGTTAACACCCCATAGGTAGGTGTTTGCATATCCTTGCGATAAATAATGTTCCTGTTCACTGACTGTAAACAGAGATCTTGACAGACAAATGTATCAAACTCTGCCGCCGTGTCTCCAGTCCCCTGACCAGCCAGATTTACCAGCATCTGTTCCAGGACATGAAGCAGTGAAATGACGTTGTTCATCCCATAGTTCTGGCGACTGACAAATAACATGGCCTCCTCAAAGGGCCTGAGCAAACGGCAGGTGTCGCGCATGCGCTGCCAATGGCTGATATTGAAGTTACACAAGGGGAGTATTCCTGTCCACTTGGATCATCAAGAAATCGTTTATGGCCTTTCTCTGCTCATATAGTCGGTCCCACATATGGAGGGTGGAAATCCAACGGTTGGAAACGTCGCATATCAGCCTATGTTGGGGGATACCGTTCTGACGCTGCAGCTTAAGGAGGGTGTGCTTTACAGTGTACAAGTGGCAGAAGTGCATGCAAAGTTTCCTGGCCATTTTTAGGATGTCTTGCAGATGGGTGGAAGACTTCAGGAACCGCTTGACAACCAGATTGAACAAGTGTGCCATGCAGGGCGCATGGCTCAGCCCTCCTTGACGCAGCGCCAACACCATGTTCTTCCCGCTGTCGGTCACCAGGGTTCCGATTTTGAGTTGTCGCAGAGAAAGCCAAGATTCAGTTTCTTGATGAAGGACACAGAGCTGTTTCTCCCTTGTGTGACTCCGTCTACCCAGGCAAACGAGGTGTAGAACAGCATGACACAGCCGTGCGATGCACATGTGGTATGCTGGAGAAGCACTGTGAATTGTCCCTGCAATGGAAGCTGAGGACACGATGGAGGATGTGGAGGTAGACTCGGACATTATAGCAGACCCAACGGAGTGAAAACGTGGAGGCGGAAGTGGTGTCGCCTGGCCAAGTTGCTGGTGTGGCTGGGCAGGAACCACATTTAACCAGTGGACTGTAAAGGACATATATTGTCCTTGACCATAGTTACAGCTACCAACCAATTTTTTCCAAAAAAGGCTGGATCACAAACAAATTTCACCACTGAATGGCTAATCGACGTAATTCGGTTCTTACAGAAAAAGGTGTACAATCACCCATCAATTTTCCCCATAAAGACTGTTTCACTAAAAAATTTCACCAATAAATGGCTAATCGACGTAATTCAGTTCATATAGAAGAAAGTCTACAATCACCCATCAATTTTCCTAAAAAAGGCTGTTTCACAAAAACATTTCACCAATGAATGGCTAATCGATGTAACTCGGTTCATACAGAAGAAAGTCTATAATCACCCATCATTTTCCTGTATTTTCTCCTATTAATACACCCCAAAAAAATTTATATAACAATCACAATTCACCGCAGAACAGCTAATAGGTCGTATGTATCTATCCTATTAATACACCCTGTAAATAGCTGTAGTACAATGGAACTTCACCACTGAACGGCAAATATTTTTTTTGCCACTAATACACACCAAAAAGGGCTGTAGTTTTCGCATTTCAAAACACAATGGCTAATAAGCCCTTTTTTTTTTTTCCCCACTATTACACACCAAATAGGGCTTTAGAACATATAACTGTACCGCTGAACGGCAAAGATATTTTTATTTTAGGGGGGGCAGTAACGTATATAAAACATAACTTTAAATAAGTCTAAATTAGAAAATGGCCCCTAACAAAAGACAGACAAAAAGACACAAAAAAGGGACTTAGCACTCAGCTCAAGGTACTAGTCAGAAGCCAAGCGCAGGGCCCGAGACAGAATTGCACAGAGGTTCCGCTGGCGGGACAAAATGACCGTAACCATAACGATAACCATAGATGGCCACCATTGGGTGGATATAAATTGAGACTGGTAAAAATTGGTAGATCTTACGGGTCCAGGCGGGTATCGTCACGGAGATGTAGGTGGGGTGCCAGTTCAATAAAGACAGCTCCAAGGTCTAGAAATCACATAGCAGATCTTGATGTGGAGTCGGGTTAAGGGATCGGGTGCTGTCCCTAATGTGCCCTTCTTGAACTGGTATTACCTAGTGACCTCCTAATACGGAGTCATCACCCCAAAAGGGGCGGCCCTGTCCGGAACCTCACCCTGATATAGAAGCCCTAGAACGCCCTGATTCCCTTAACATAAGGAGGGCTTCAAGGGACCCAGATCGGATGCTCAAATGTACGCCTTAGATCTCAAAGGATTCACATGGTGAAGAAACTATGTTCCAATGCGTTTCATCAATTTGAAGAGTCAGCCCCACGAATCATCAGGGGACATGGGGCTGAGGCTGTCAGGGTAGTATGAAAGAATGCGTATGGCAAAATCTCGGGGGGTTCTGCAATATTCCGGGGACGAGCGTATGGCTAGACTCCTGAATGCAGGGACACTGCAAATTGAAGTGTCCCAGTGTTGGTAAGCAAACCTGGCAGCCCCTCTGCTGGACATCTATGGTTATCGTTATGGTTATGGTCATTTTGTCCTGCCAGCGGAACCTCTGCGCAATTCTGGCTCGGGCCCTGATCTTGGCTTCTCCCCTACTGAACCATGTTCTACATAAATGCTGTGAAATGATTCCTCCCTATCCTTTCCCTACACCTTGAATAATCTTTCTCTGAACTTGTAAATCCTTTTTTTAGCACAATTAAGTTTTTTCTAGCACTATCTCTAGCACCTGCTGACGTCTCTCCTTGCGTTAAAGGGGTTGTCAGAGTTATTTTTATGTTCTTTCTATGTTCCTAAGCAACTGTAACAGCTAAGCAAATGTAACAGCTTTCCAATTAACTCACTTTATCTCCAGTGGCTTGTTTCTCAGATTTGACTGAGGGTCACATGACCTGTGATGTCAGCCTCTCTCTCTGCTCTGCTGGCCACGCCCCCCTTCACTGCCAGTTGCTCTCTGCTAAGATTCTTAACCCCTTCAGCTGCACACACTGGGTATCTGCTGCAGTAGTGACAATTCTGGGCACAGGATCTGACAGACTAGAGAGAGCATTGCACAAGAAGGTAGGGGGAAGATCCTGTGTGTATGAGCAGTGTCATTATACAGCTGGGACATGTAGTTCTACACTTACAAGTTGCTGTTGAATTCTCAAAGCACTCAGGGCAGCTCTTGTATCCACTCCCTTAGCAGTGTCATTATACAGCTGGGACTTGTAGTCCTACACATACAACATGCTGCAGACATGTCACTCAGGGCAGATCTTGTAGCAACTCCCTTAGCAGAGCAGGGGGAGGGGCAGAGATTGTTTTTATTGCATGTAAGCAAAAGGCCAGAAAAGAACCAGGGAAATGAGGAAATATACAGTACAGACCAAAAGTTTGGACACACCTCATTTAAAGAGTTTTCTTTATTTTCATGACTATGAAGGCATCAAAACTATGAATTAACACATGTGGAATTATATACATAACAAACAAGTGTGAAACAACTGGAAATATGTCATATTCTAGGTTCTTCAAAGTAGCCACCTTTTGCTTTGATTACTGCTTTGCACACTCTTGGCATTCTCTTGATGAGCTTCAAGAGGTAGTCCCCTGAAATGGTCTTCCAACAGTCTTGAAGGAGTTCCCAGAGATGCTTAGCACTTGTTGGCCCTTTTTCCCTCACTCTGCGGTCCAGCTCACCCCAAACCATCTCGATTGGGTTCAGGTCCGGTGACTGTGGAGGCCAGGTCATCTGGCGCAGCACCCCATCACTATCCTTCATGGTCAAATAGCCCTTACTTTCAAAGTTTTCCCAATTTTTCGGCTGACTGACTGACCTTCATTTCTTAAAGTAATGATGGCCACTCGTTTTTCTTTACTTAGCTGCTTTTTTCTTGCCATAATACAAATTCTAACAGTTTATTCAGTAGGACTATCAGCTGTGTATCCACCTGACTTCTCCTCAACGCAACTGATGGTCCCAACCCCATTTATAAGGCAAGAAATCCCACTTATTAAACCTGACAGGGCACACCTGTGAAGTGAAAACCATTTCAGGGGACTACCTCTTGAAGCTCATGAAGAGAATGCCAAGAGTGTGCAAAGCAGTAATCAAAGCAAAAGGTGGCTACTTTGAAGAACCTAGAATATGACATATTTTCAGTTGTTTCACACTTGTTTGTTATGTATATAATTCCACATGTGTTAATTCATAGTTTTGATGTCTTCAGTGTAAATCTACAATTTTCATAGTCATGAAAATAAAGAAAACTCTTTGAATGAGAAGGTGTGTCCAAACTTTTGGTCTGTACTGTATATATTTATTTTGCATAAAACTTGCTTAGCTTTGTTATATATTGCTGCCCATCAGATTTTCAGTGCTATATATTTTTTTTTCATAACTCGGACAACCCCTTTAAGTACACTGGAAAATGGCAGAATCCAAGATGGCTGAGGCTATTTATAGGGTTATAACATTACAGGGCTGGCTGCTGATCGGCTGTATGCATGGCATTATGGGTGATCCTGCATTCCCAGAGTTCCTTGCTCCATGTCCTTACACGTGCAGCAGCCATTTTAGACAAAAATGCGATTCGTTACCACGAAGCGTGAGGAAATTCGCATTCGGTGCAAATCAAATTTTTCCTGAAATTCAGATCGAATTCCACTTTGTCAGCTTCAATTCACTCATCTCTAGTTTTGACCCACAGCTGTTTTTTTGCTGACAGTAACTGATGAGAATAACTGACTAAATAAGTGAACTAAGCCTAATAGTGACACACAGCCATTCTACAGCTAACAGAAGGGATTTCAACCCATGTGTTTTCACTGCTACAATCTGGATTAAAAGAACCCTTTTTTTCTCCTTTTCTTATTTTGTTCCAGTAAAAGACGTTGGGACACAGATCCTGCAGAGGCTGTGCAACATTTTGTTTTTGCTTTACTGGAGGCTGCTGTATGCTTTTCTTTTGGTTTACCTACGGCTAACCTAGGACTGCTGGTGGCCTGCACAATGATGTGCACGCCCATATATGTGACCTGCCTGTCATTCTGACAGCCAGTTGTGCACGCAGAAAGGACTAGCTATGCATGTTGCTGTAATGCACAGTTATGTACACCGAAATAGATTCTCTCTAAAGTTTAACTGCAGGCCGGGATAGACCTGATTTAATGCACTTTGTGATAAATGAATTTGTAACAAAGAGAAATTCTTGGCGAAGCGACCGAATCGAATTTTTGAAAACTTTGCTCATAGGTCATCAGTATTAAAATCTTGGAAAGCCCCTTTAGGCTCTTTCACAGAAAATAAGTTTTCCGGACGGTTGCATGACACGAACGCATTGCCACCGCAGTGTATCTGGACCAATTCATTAGAATGGGTGTGTTTCTCAGATCAAACAGGGTTTGTCTCAGGCAGAGAGGGTAGAGATAATGCATACAAAATAATTAATGCAATCTCTCTTTCCCAAAAATATCAACGGCCATTATTATTATTAGGAACTGATGCAGAAAAGGCCATTGACAGGGTCTCCTGGTCATACATGGAAATCACTTTAGCCAAATTTGGCATCCCCACTCAATTCACGCAAGCCATCATGTCTATGTATAAAGACCCATTTATCAAAATCAATTACATTCTCTCTGACCGAGTTCTGATAAACAACGGAACAAGACATAGCTGCCCCCTCTCCCCGCTGCTATTTATTATTGTCATGGAGACTCTGTTACAGTCCATACATCAAAATAAAGATATTACAGGTCTGATTCATGAAGATAAGGGATACAAAATTGCAGCTTACGCTGGTAATCTTCTCTTACTGATCTCAAACCCGCAGGTAACCTTCCCAAAACTAGATGCACTTTTAAAGATATTTGGTGGTGTTTCAAACTTTAAAGTAAACAGTAGCAAATCTCAAGCTCTTAACTAGAGATGAGCAAATCGAAGTTGACGAAGTGGAATTCGATCCGAATTTTAGGAAAAATTCGATTAGCATAAATAGCTAAGATTCTGCCATTTTCCAGTGTACTTAGTACAGGGAGAGATGTCAGCAGACGCTAGGGACAGTGGTAGAAAAGACTTTAAATTTTGCTGTATAGCAGTTCAGGGAAAGGATAGGAATTATTCCACAGTATTGAATCAGAACAGGGTTCGGTAGGGGAGTTTACAGCCTGGGTAATAGGAACAATCCTATTACACCTTGCTGCACTGACTGCAGATCCAATTTGCCATTATATAGCTCTGTAATTCCAGCAAACCGTTCTTGTTATTGGGGTGCAAGTGCTGTTTGATACAGCCATTAACAGGGTTTATTACAAGGAAATATTTCTACGTCTTATTTGCCCTTGTGCAGTGCAGTTATATGTTCTAAAGCATTTTTTGTCTTGTATTAGTGGAAAAATAAGGGCTTATTAGTAGGGATGAACGAACCCGAACTGTATAGTTCGGGTTCGTACCGAATTTTGGGGTGTCCGTGACACGGACCCGAACCCGAACATTTTCGTAAAAGTCCGTGTTCGGGTTCGGTATTCGGCGCTTTCTTGGCGCTTTTTGAAAGGCCAATCAACAAGCGTTGTACTACTTTTTGAAAGGCCAATCAACAAGCGTCATACTACTTGGCCCAAGAGGCCATCACAGCCATGCCTACTATTGGCATGGCTGTGATTGGCCAGTGCAGCATGTGACCCAGCCTCTATTTAAGCTGGAGTCACGTAGCGCCGCACGTCACTCTGCTATGATCAGTGTAGGGAGAGGTTGCAGCTGCGACGTTAGGGCGAGATTAGGCAGATTAACTCCTCCAAAAGACTTCATTCTGTGATCGATCTGCAGCTGTGGATCATTGAAGTGCTATTATTGACTTGCTCACTTTTTTGAGGCTGCCCAGAGCGTTTTTAGATCACTTTTTTTCTGGGGTGATCGGCGGCCATTTTGTGACTTGTGGTGCGCCAGCACAAGCTATCACCAAGTGTATTTAACCATCGATAGTGTGGTTATTTTGTGCTATATCCTACATCAGCTGCAGGCTGAGCCTGTGTCACCGAAGTGCATTTAACCATCAACAGTCTGGTTATTTTTTGGCCATGTACTACATCAGCTGCAGGCTGAGCCTGTGTCACCCAAGTGCATTTAACCATCAACAGTCTGATTATTTTTTGGCCATATACTACATCTGGTGCAGGCTGAGCCTGTGTCACCCAAGTGCATTTAACCATCAACAGTGTGGTTATTTTTTGGCCATATACTACATCAGGGGCAAGTTGAGCCTGTCACCCAGCGCCTAAAAAATAGACCTGACATTTCTATTCAACCAAATTTGCCATTCTCAAAATAACTAGTTTCTGGTATTTGAGGCCTACTTGAAATCTATCCCAAAAAGAATATCTTACATTGAAGGTACTGATAGTGTCATTCAGAAAAACCTAAGACACACGCTACCGTGCAGATAGAAGTCTGATTCTGAGAGTAAACCTTAACCTGTCACACAGTGCAAAAAAAAACAGGTCTCACATTTCTATTCAAGCAAATCTGTACTGTTTTATCTGGTCAAGTTATTTGTAGCGACCGTAAAAGCCCTATTTTTTTTCTGGGTTGAAAAACTATTCCCAAATTTGCCATTCTCAAAATAACTAGTTTCTGGTATTTGAGGCCTACTTGAAATCTATCCCAAAAAGGATATCTTACATTTAAGGTACTGATAGTGTCATTCAGAAAAACCTAAGACACACGCTACCGTGCAGATAGAAGTCTGATTCTGTGATTAAACCTTAACCTGTCACACAGTGCAAAAAAAAAACAGGTCTCACATTTCTATTCAATGGTCTGCCGGGTGTTCACTCCAAGGTCATGGAAGTCACGCCTGCGGCCACCCCGTTCTCTGAGGGATATGTCCTGAAATCCAGCTGAAAGCTGCAGAACATCAGTCGGAGGTCTCTCCACTACTGGCGGGCCTCTCTGGCGCCCTCTTCCCACAAGCAAAGGCTCGGCTGGTGGCTGCTGGGGTCTTTCAATGCGTCTAGGTTCTTGAGCCTCTTGCTCCTGTCCAGGCTGTCCTTGGCTGGGCTGCCCCCTGGCACGTGCTCTTCCGCGGGCTGTGGCTCGTCCACTCATCTTCTATTCCTGAGAGGATATAAACCGCTAATAAGGTCAATCTGCCGCCTAGCAGCTCCGCCATGGCACAATCACCTCAGAACTCGCACACTGGTGACTTTAGGTATCTTCACTGGTCACTTTGAGCAGAATGATGACATCCGAGTCACGGCACCAAATGTAACCCTCTTTTCCTTGCACCATCTGCGACACCTCCAGCTTTCACACTCACTCTGTCACCAGCTCCTCCAGGCATAAACTCTAAGTGGACTCTAAGGGACGACACTCAGGTCTTCTGTGGTTTAAAGCTTTATTGAGGTGGAGTGCACTTGGCTGGAGCCTGTAATACAACAGGGAAACACTGCCACTATGTGGTATACAGCCAGGTCACCAGCCCAACTATATCATAACAGGCAGTCATTATATTACATTCCCACATACATGTTACAGGATATAACAAAGCATACAGAAAAATGAACAAGAGAAAATCATTTACAAAGATATTGCAGCAGGGTGACCTGGAATACAGCATGTCTTGCAGCCATTTTAGGAAGAACACATGGCTCTCTAACTGTACATCATCTACTCAGCCTAGCATGTGCTGCAGGGTTTAAAGGCTGCTAAAAAAACATACAGTCACCTCTTTACATTCTACAGAACTATTATGGGTATATATTATAACTTTTTACAATAGATAAATGAACTTTAGCTTTAGAGAACTTGGACAGAGATCCTACCTCCTTCACAGTAAATGTCTGCACTGAGGAGACCAAACCAAGTAGCATAATACACAGGGGGCTTTCTGGAAGAGTCCACTGTAAAGACTCTGTCTGTTAAAACTTTCCTCAGTTATCTAATAGCACATTTGAAGAGGTTTATTTAGCATGTCCTGACTCTCTGCTAACAGCTTATAAATATATGGAACTATATTTAACAAGTGATCATTGCTGCAGCTCCTGTATATTGGTATGACCCTATTGCAAACCTGCAGACTGGGTATTTGGTGAAACTTCATGTGGTTCATATCGACTGTACTACACCACTGACTTGGTGCCTGGGCCTAAATATGTGACAGTGGCCTGTTCCAGTAGTGGGTGACGTGATGCCTGATTCTCTGCTATGACATGAAGACAGATTCTGTGCTGACATAAGGCCAGATTCTCTGTTACGGGACCTCTCTCCTCTGCCTGGGTGCCTGGGCCTAAATGTGTGACAGTGGCCTGTTCCAGTGGTGGGTGACGTGAAGCCTGATTCTCTGCTATGACATGAAGACTGATTCTGCGCTGACATAAGGCCAGATTCTCTGTTACGGGACCTCTCTCCTCTGCCTGGGTGCCTGGGCCTAAATGTGTGACAGTGGTCTGTTCCAGTGGTGGGTGACGTGATGCCTGATTCTCTGCTATGACATGAAGACAGATTCTGTGCTGACATAAGGCCAGATTCTCTGTTACGGGACCTCTCTCCTTTGCCTGGGCCTAAATGTGTGACAGTGGCCTGTTCCAGTGGTGGGTGACGTGAAGCCTGATTCTCTGCTATGACATGAAGACTGATTCTGTGCTGACATAAGGCCAGATTCTCTGTTACGGGACCTCTCTCCTCTGCCTGGGTGCCTGGGCCTAAATGTGTGACAGTGGCCTGTTCCAGTGGTGGGTGACGTGATGCCTGATTCTCTGCTATGACATGAAGACAGATTCTGTGCTGACATAAGGCCAGATTCTCTGTTACAGGACCTCTCTCCTCTGTCTGGGTGCCGGGGCCTAAATGTGTGACAGTGGCCTGTTCCAGTGGTGGGTGACGTGAAGCCTGATTCTCTGCTATGACATGAAGACAGATTCTGTGCTGACATAAGGCCAGATTCTCTGTTACGGGACCTCTCTCCTCTGCCTGGGTGCCTGGGCCTAAATGTGTGACAGTGGCCTGTTCCAGTGGTGGGTGACGTGATGCCTGATTCTCTGCTATGACATGAATACAGATTCTGTGCTGACATAAGACCAGATTCTCTGTTACAGGACCTCTCTCCTCTGTCTGGGTGCCGGGGCCTAAATGTGTGACAGTGGCCTGTTCCAGTGGTGGGTGACGTGAAGCCTGATTCTCTGCTATGACATGAAGACAGATTCTGTGCTGACATAAGGCCAGATTCTCTGTTACGGGACCTCTCTCCTCTGCCTGGGTGCCTGGGCCTAAATGTGTGACAGTGGCCTGTTCCAGTGGTGGGTGACGTGATGCCTGATTCTCTGCTTTGACATGAAGACAGATTCTGTGCTGACATAAGGCCAGATTCTCTGTTACGGGACCTCTCTCCTCTGTCTGGGTGCCAGGGCCTAAATGTGTGACAGTGGCCTGTTCCAGTGGTGGGTGACGTGAAGCCTGATTCTCTGCTATGACATGAAGACAGATTCTGTGCTGACATAAGGCCAGATTCTCTTTTACGGGACCTCTCTCCTCTGCCTTGGTGCCTGGGCCTAAATATGTGACAGTGGCCTGTTCCAGTGGTGGGTGACGTGATGCCTGATTCTCTGCTATGACATGAAGACAGATTCTGTGCTGACATAAGGCCAGATTCTCTGTTACAGGACCTCTCTCCTCTGTCTGGGTGCCGGGGCCTAAATGTGTGACAGTGGCCTGTTCCAGTGGTGGGTGACGTGAAGCCTGATTCTCTGCTATGACATGAAGACTGATTCTGCGCTGACATAAGGCCAGATTCTCTGTTACGGGACCTCTCTCCTCTGCCTGGGTGCCTGGGCCTAAATGTGTGACAGTGGCCTGTTCCAGTGGTGGGTGACGTGATGCCTGATTCTCTGCTATGACATGAAGACAGATTCTGTGCTGACATAAGGCCAGATTCTCTGTTACAGGACCTCTCTCCTCTGTCTGGGTGCCGGGGCCTAAATGTGTGACAGTGGCCTGTTCCAGTGGTGGGTGACGTGAAGCCTGATTCTCTGCTATGACATGAAGACAGATTCTGTGCTGACATAAGGCCAGATTCTCTGTTACGGGACCTCTCTCCTCTGCCTGGGTGCCTGGGCCTAAATGTGTGACAGTGGCCTGTTCCAGTGGTGGGTGACGTGAAGCCTGATTCTCTGCTATGACATGAAGACTGATTCTGCGCTGACATAAGGCCAGATTCTCTGTTACGGGACCTCTCTCCTCTGCCTGGGTGCCTGGGCCTAAATGTGTGACAGTGGCCTGTTCCAGTGGTGGGTGACGTGATGCCTGATTCTCTGCTATGACATGAAGACAGATTCTGTGCTGACATAAGGCCAGATTCTCTGTTACAGGACCTCTCTCCTCTGTCTGGGTGTCGGGGCCTAAATGTGTGACAGTGGCCTGTTCCAGTGGTGGGTGACATGAAGCCTGATTCTCTGCTATGACATGAAGACTGATTCTGTGCTGACATGAAGCCAGATTCTCTGCTATGGCATGAAGAGACTGATTCTGTGCTGACATGAAGCCAGATTCTTTGCTATGGCATGAATAGACTGATTCTCTGCTGACGTGAAGCCAGATTCTTTGCTATGGGACCTCTGTCCAATTGATATTGGTTCATTTTTATTTTTTTAATTTTTATTTTAATTAATTTCCCTATCCACATTTGTTTGCAGGTGATTTACCTACATGTTGCTGCCTTTTGCAGCCCTCTAGCTCTTTCCTGGGCTGTTTTACAGCCTTTTTAGTGCCCAAAAGTTCGGGTCCCCATTGACTTCAATGGGGTTCGGGTTCGGGACGAAGTTCGGGTCGGGTTCGGATCCCGAACCCGAACATTTCCGGGAAGTTCGGCCGAACTTCTCGAACCCGAACATCCAGGTGTTCGCTCAACTCTACTTATTAGCCATTGTGTGGTGAAGTGAGAAAATTACAGCCCTCTTTGGCGTGTATTAATGGCAAAAAATCTATATTTTTTTTGCCGTTCCTCGGTGCAGTTATATGTTTTAAAGCCCTTTTTGGCATGTATTAGTGGCACAAAAAAAAGTATTTGCCGCTGTGTGGTGAAGTGAGAACATTAAAACCCTTTTTGGCTTGTATTAGTGGCAAACAATATATATATTTGCCGTTCAGCGGTGCAGTTATATGTTCTAAAGCCCTTTTTGGCGTGTATTAGTGGCAAAAAAATATATATTATTTGCCGTTCTGCGGTGCAGTTTATATGTTCTAAAGCCTTTTTTGGCGTGTATAAGTGGAAAAAATTCAGGGCCGATTTGCCGTTCAGCGATGCAGTTATATGTTCTAAAGTCTTTTGCGGCGTGTATAAGTGGAAAAAAGTAGGGGAGTTTACAGCCTGGGTAATAGGAACAATCCTATTACACCTTGCTGCACTTACTGCAGATCCAATTTGCAATTATACAGCTCTGTAATTCCAGCAAACCGTTCTTGTTATTGGGGTGCAAGTGCTGTTTGATACAGCCATTAACAGGGTTTATTACAAGGAAATATTTCTACGTCTTTTTTTGCCCTTGTGTAGTGCAGTTATATCTTCTAAAGCATTTTTTGGCTTGTATTAGTGGGAAATAAGGGCTTATTAGCCATTGTGTGGTGAAGTGAGAAAATTACAGCACTTTTTGGCGTGTATTAAAGGCAAAAAATGTATATATTATTTGCCGTTCAGTGGTGCAGTTATATGTTCTAAAGTCCTTTTTGGCGTGTATTAGTGGCAAAAAAATATATATTTGCCGTTCAGCGGTGCAGTTATATGTTCTAAAGCCCTCTTTGGCATGTATTAGTGGCACAAAAAAAAGTATTTTTCGTTGTGTGGTGAAGTGAGAAAATTAAAGCCCATTTTGGCTTGTATTAGTGGCAAAAAATTTATATATTTGCCGTTCAGCGGTGCAGTTATATGTTCTAAAGCCCTTTTTGGCATGTATTAGTGGCAAAAAATATCTATTATTTGCCGTTCTGCGGTGCAGTTTATATGTTCTAAAGCCTTTTTTGGCGTGTATAAGTGGAAAAAATTCAGAGCCTATTTGCCGTTCAGCGATGCAGTTATATGTTCTAAAGTCTTTTGTGGCATGTATAAATGGAAAAAAGTAAGGGTCTATTTGCCGTTCAGCAGTGCAATTATATGTTCTAAAGCCTTTTGTGGCGTGTATAAGTGGAAAAAAGTAAGGGCCTATTTGCCGTTCAGTGGTGCACTTATATGCTCTAAAGCACTTTTTTGGAGTGCATTAGTAGCAAAAAAATATTTCTTTGCCGTTCTGCGGTGCAGTTATATGTTCTAAAGCCTTTTTTGGTGTGTATTAGTGGAAAAAAAGGGCTTATTAGCCGTTGTGTGGTTAATTTTTTTTATTTGATCTAACAGTATATCAGACAGAGAAGTTCCAGGCCCTGCACAGGGGAGGGGCAGAGGCCTAAATGTTTCTGGCGCAGGCACAGGTCGCAGCAGAGTAAGTGGGCGTGGCAGCAGGAGTCACAGCTCCCGGTGTCATCTAGCGGTCGTGTATTGACCAGCAACCCAGCGGTTCTTGAATGGTTGACTCGGTCATCCACTTCGTCCCAAGTGACATCAGACACCTCCAGCCAAGAGCTGGTGGGTTTGTCAGACACAACTCTTAGTTGGCATGGCCCGGGAGCAGGCTCTGTGCCCTCACCTGTCCTCAACCTGCCTCTGTCCTTTTCTGTTCCCTCAGCCAGAGAAGTATTATATGCTGTGGGCTCAGCTCCACTATACAGCAAGGACGAGCTACTAGAGGACAGTCAGCAGCTACTGGCCAGCCAAGATACAAAGGAGACATCCACCGCTTCCTCCAGTAGATGGGCAAGTAGTGATGAAGAGAGTAGTGTGGGAGCTCCTGACCCAGAGACCATTGAGGAGGACATCAGTGACGTGCAGACAGTACTCGATGATGATGATGATGTAGCTGATCGCACTTGGGAGCCGGGTGAATTAGGTGCTTCATCATCATCGGGAGAAGAGGGTGGCAGCTTGCCTGTGATGCAGCAGTGGAGCCAGCAAGTCGCTAGCGTGGCCGGGAGTCAGCAGGATGGCAGCAGTGGGAGGTCAGGAGCCAAATGTGCCCGGGGTAGACCACCCGCTTCGTGGGAGCCTACCTGCCCGGAAAGTAGTGGTGCAGGGGTTCACAGAAGCAGCGGCGGAAGCAGTCAGTCAATGAGGAGTGTTGGGGTCAAAATCACCTACTTGGCGGTGTGGCAGTTTTTTATTAAGCCACCAGAGGAGGTAAATATGGCCATTTGTAGAATCTATGGGAAGAAGGTGAAGCGTGGCCAATGTTGGTACCACAGCCCTGTGTCAACATATGCAGCGTCACCATAAAGTGGCCTGGGAGAACCGTGGCTCCAATGTGGTGGTCCAGCTTACCACAGCAACCGCTGCATCACCAGTGGCAATCACCCGATTTTAGGCAGTCAAGCCTCCACCACCTTAGCCGAAGGGAGCTGTCTGTCCTTCCCATCATCTGCTGGTCCTGATGCTCCTGCACCTCTTCCTACTCCTCGTCAGTCATTCCGTCAGCAATCGATCACCAAATCGATTCCTGCTATTGAGGATATTCACAAGAAGAGATGTCTACGTCGGGCATGCATCATTCTTAGGGACTCCTCTCATCCTACCAATAAACTCTTCCAGCTGCTTCCTTCCAGAAGGCGCTACAGGACCCTTCAGACTAAAACCAGCAGGTTTAGGATCAGTTTTTTCCCCACAGCTGTCACCCTACTGAACCCAGTCCCCCGCTAAACCATTTATTCCACACTCACTCAACCCTCCACATAAATAACATGACTGTTATTAATTTTCAACATTCACAGTATGTTCACATTGGTTACTGCCATAGTTGAGACACTGTCATAGCATAGTCCCTGTTATTGTATGTACTTATACTTACACTGTTCCTACTTTTTACACTATCCTTATGCATATATAAATGTTTTTTATTACATTTGCTGCTCTTTGCACTTCTGATTAGATGCAATCTGTATTTTGTTACCCTGTATTTATACATGTGTAATGACAATAAAGTTGAATCAAATCACTCATCCAACGGCGCAGAAGTTGAATGTGTTTCTGGCCATGTTGCTGGTGCTGCAGTCCCTCCCTTTCCAAGTGGTGGACTCTGCACCTTTCAAAGAACTGATGGCTTGTGCCGAGCCGAGGTGGAGAGTCCCAAGATGTCATTTCTTTGCCAAATGCGCTGTACCAGCCCTGCACACACATTTAGAACAGAAGGTGGGCCAGTCCTTGAGCCTGTCGGTGTCTGCCAAAGTGCAAGGCAGTAGAGTTGAGCGGACACCTGGATGTTCGGGTTCGGCCGAACTTCAGAAAAAAGTTCGAGTTCGGGACCCGAACTTGACCCCGATCCCCAAGTCAATGGGGACCCGAACTTTTGAGCACTAAAATGGCTGTAAAAATGTCATGGAAAGGGCTAGAGGGCTGCAAATGGCATCAGAATGTGGTTAAGAGCATGGCAAGTGCTCTGCAAACAAATGTGGATAGGGAAATGACTTTAAATAACATAAAATACGTAAAAATAAAAAATAATAATCTTGATCTAGGAGTACGAGGTCCATATGGAGTAGGAGGTTGAGGAGGAGGTGAATGTGGCGGTGTAGGTGGAAGCGGTGGTGGAGGAGGAGGAGGTAGCCTACACTGCTTTTTGATTTTAAATTTATTTATATTTTTTTAAATCAGGGTACAACCCAAAGCAGTGGAAAATATAACCTGTGATAACCACCTCCAGTCATGCTAAACACACATTCAGACAATACACTGGCTGCAGGGCAGGCCAGCACCTCCAAGGGGTAAAGGGCAAGCTCAGGCCATGTGCCCAATTTGGAGACCCAGAAGTTGCAGGGGCTGACCCCTGTCAGTCAGTTCGTGTAGGCGTGTGCACACTTACTGCCTCACCTTGTTGCACGTCCCCGTGATGTTCACGATCCAATTTGATATCTGCTCTATCAACTTTCAATGTTCTTTTATGCGCCTACCATGGTGATCACGGTTGGTGGGGAATCCGGGTTCCATGACGGAGAGGGAGCGCGAGAAAGAGAGACAACATCCAAGGGAGGATTAATTTTTTCAAATTTAAAATTATAGAGTGGAATTATGGGACAAATTATTAAAGCGTAAAAGTGGGACAACTTTTTAAAGTTTAAGCATTGAATGAAAGGATGTGGCACGCATTAATTAATAAAGAATTTATTAAATTTTATTCCCTGTCAACTATGCAGATCAGGGGTTTCTGTCCAGCAAAATGTGAAAAATATCACCTGTCAATGTAATTGATGATTTTTTTAAATTTATGTTCCTGTCACCTATTTAGAGGTGCCCCAGTGACATCCACCATCCATTTGGATATCTTCTCTATCAACTTTCAATGTTCTTTTCGGAGCCTACCATGTTGATCGCGGTTATAGGCGAATCAGGGTTCCGCCGGAGAGGGAGCATGAGAAAAAGAGACCAAATTCAAGGGAGATACATTTATAAAAAAAATTTGGTCTGAACATTGTGGAGATGCTTGGTGACCCAGGTGGTGGCGTTGCTGGCACATCCTCTGTTTGCGAGGTGGCAGGTGTCACTGTCACTCCAGAAGGGGAAGGAAGACTAATGTTAGGAACTTAGTTAGGAAGGAAGACTAATGAATCTTTTGATGCATGTGTCTTTACAGAGGAAGAGGTTCTAAGTCAGCTGTCTAAAATTAATACAAATAAGTAACAGGGGCCTGATAGGATACACCCAAAGCTATTAAAAGAGCTCAGCGGTGAACTAGCAAAACCATTAACAGATTTATTTAACCAATCACTGGTAACAGGACTCGTCCCAGAAGATTGGAAATTAGCAAATGTTGTGCCCATTCACAAGAAAGGTAGTAGGGAGGAATTGGGCAACTATAGGCCAGTAAGCCTGACATCAATAGTGGGGAAATTAATGGAAACCATACTTAAGGAGAGGCTTGTGGAACATCTAAAATCCCATGGATTGAAAGATGAAAAACAGCATGGGTTTACTTCAGGGAGATCATGTCAAACTAATCTTATTGATTTTTTTGATTGGGTGACTAAAATAATAGATGGCGGAGGTGCAGTAGACATCTCTTATCTAGACTTTAGTAAGGCTTTTGATATTGTCCCACATAGAAGGCTTATCAATAAATTGCAGTCTTTGGGCTTGGACTCCCATATTGTTGAAAGGATTAGGCAGTGGCTGAGGGACAGACAACAGAGGATTGTAGTCAATGGAG
The DNA here is from genome assembly GCF_905171765.1 of Bufo bufo. Classification (NCBI taxonomy): domain Eukaryota; kingdom Metazoa; phylum Chordata; class Amphibia; order Anura; family Bufonidae; genus Bufo; species Bufo bufo. The sequence goes on from NC_053389.1 coordinate 651,565,159, forward strand.
TATATTCAGAACATGGTCTTGTTACCAGTGGGGTACCTCAGGGATCTATTCTGGGACCCATATTGTTTAATATCTTTATCAGCGAAATTGCAGAAGACCTCGATAGTAAGGTGTATCTTTTTGCTGATGACACAAAGATTTGTAACAGGGTTGATGTTCCTGGAGGGATACACCAAATGGAAAAGGATTTAGGAAAACTAGAGGAATGGTCAAAAATCTGGCAACTAAAATTTAATGTTGATAAGTGCAACATAATGCACCTGGGGTGTAAAAAACCAAGAGCAGAATATAAAATCAGTGATACAGTCCTAAAATCGGTATCTGAAGGAAGGGATTTAGGGGTCATTATTTCAGAAGACTTAAAGGTAGGCAGACAATGTCATAGAGCAGCAGGAAATGCTAGCAGAATGCTTGGGTGTATAGGGAGAGGCATTACCAGTAGAAATAGGGAGGTGCTCATGCAGCTCTACAGAGCACTAGTGAGACCTCATTTGGAGTATTGTGCGCAGTACTGGAAACCATATCTCCAGAAGGATATTGATACTTTTGAGACAGTTCAGAGAAGAGCTACTAAACTAGTACATGGATTGCAGGATAAAACTTAATAGGAAAGATTAAAGGACCTTAACATGTATAGCTTGGAAGAAAGACGAGACAGAGGGGATATGATAGAAACTTTTAAATACATAAAGGGAATCAACACGGTAAAAGAGGAGAGAATATTTAAAAGAAGAAAAACTGCTACAAGAGGACATAGTTTTAAATTAGAGGGGCAAAGGTTTAAAAGTAATATCAGGAAGTATTACTTTACTGAGAGAGTAGTGGATGCATGGAATAGCCTTCCTGCAGAAGTGGTAGCTGCAAATACAGTGAAGGAGTTTAAGCATGCATGGGATAGGCATAAGGCCATCCTTCATATAAGATAGGGCCAAAGGGCTATTCATAGTATTCAGTATATTGGGCAAACTAGATGGGCCAAATGGTTCTTATCTACCGACACAATCTATGTTTCTATGTTTCTATGAAGAGGCCGAGACTGCAGCAGAAGAGGAAGCAGGAGGAGCCAGAGACCTTTCTTGGGTTTTGAGGTGTCTACTCCACTGCAGCTCATGCTTTGCACTTAGATGCCTGGTCATGCAGGTTGTGCTCAGGTTTAGAACGTTTATGCCTCACTTCAGGCTCTGATTGCACAGCGTGCAAACCACTCGTGTCTTGTCATCAGCACTTGAAGAACTGCCACGCCAGTGAACTCTTTGGAGCTGGCTTTGGTGTGCTCGGTCCCTTGGTGCGGTGGGCAGTAGCAGGCGTACTGTCTAGGGGATGGCCGCTCTGCTTTTGCACCCTTTTGCACCCTGCTCCCTCTTCTGCTGAGCTTGTGGCTCTGTGTGACCACTGCCTCATTAAAAAGCATAAGAGACTGTTGCATTACTTGGGGCTCAGACTGCTTGACTGATTTGCAAGGGGGTAAGTTGAAAGACAGATGGCCATGGGCTGTAGGTGCCAACTCTAATCTTTTAGCAGGGGACTGTGGGGGAGACAATGTGAAGGAACTGTAGGCACTGTCAGCCCCTCAATCTACTATCATCTGTACTTGTTATGGCCTCACCATTTGTACTGTCCTAAATGCAGTGTAGGCCGCAAATGTACTTTCTAGCGCAAAAGATGAGCATTTGTTACCAAACAATGTAACCGACGAATTATTGAAATGTATTTCCCTGTCCACTATGTAGAGCAGGGGTATATCTCAGCCAAAAATTTGTGAATTTCACCCGACAATGTAACAGACGACTTAGTGAAATGGATGGCCCTGGGAAACCCTGATAGCAGCGCCATCAAAAAGCATAAGAGACTGTTGCATTACTTGGGGCTCAAACTGCTTGCCTGATTTGCAAGGGGGTAAGTTGAAAGACAGATGGCCATGGGCTGTAGGTGCCAACTCTGATCTTGCAGCAGGAGACTGGGTGGGAGACAATGTGAAGAAACTGGAGGCACTGTCAGCCACCCAATCTACTATCGTCTGTACTTGTTCTGGCCTCACCATTTGTACTGTCCTAAATGCAGTGTAAGCCGAAAAAGTACTTTCTAGTGCAAAAGATGAGCATTTGTTACCCAACAATGTAGCTAACGAATTAATAGTGAAATGTATTTCCCTGCTCACTATGTAGAGCAGGGGTATATCACAGCCAAAAATTGGTGAATTTCACCCGACAATGTCTTGCACAAAATGGGTGTTTTTTTAAACCAAGAATATAACTGCAGTATTTAAAGCTTGTATTTGACTGTCTCAAATGCAGCAAAGACCCCAAATGTAGGGTCTTGCACAAAATGGGTGTTTTTTTAAAACCAGGATATAACTGCATTATCAAACGCTTGTATTGGACTGTCAGAAATGCAGCAAAGGACACAAATGTAGTGTCTTGATGTAGTTATTTTTCCAACAGTTCGAAAAAATTTGCTCTAATTGTATCTGGGACAAAGTCAAGCCAAGCATATCGCGCAAAATTCTCCAACTCCCCTCTGACAAAGGCAGAATTGGCGTTCCTTCACTATATAAAACATACTGTGCTATCCATCTAAGTAGAATTGTAGATTGGCTTGGACGTCCCAGCCACAAGCATTGGATTCACCTGAAGGAGAGCTTAACCAAATATCCTCTGAGGCACTTAAAACTCACTCAGTCTCCTAAAATATTATCACCTTTAACTATTGGAGTTCTCCCCGCTGCTACAATGAAAATATGGAAAGACAACCATACTAGGGATTTATGCTCCAAATTCCCCTCCCTATTAACCACACTTAAAGACTGTTTTTCACCAACTGAGTATAAGTCTTGGAAAATTCACCCTGCACTTCAGAAAGTAAACATCCTCCTCACCGAGCTCCTTGACCAGAAGAGCGCCTTTCTCCCTGCCACTAAAATGGCAGACTTATTAAACATTCCTCAAATAGAGAAGAAACAGCACAAATATTTATGCAAACAATTTCGCCCTTATTTAATTTCAAATGTGGAGCAACAGCCCTATTCCTGGTTTGAGCGGCTCTGCACACAAATGAAAACACCATCTAAAATTATTTCCACCATAAACAAATATTCTCTTCCCCTGGAAAACCCATCAATCCCTTACTTCATTAGAGAATGGGAAAGAGAGTTACAACCCAAATTCTCAACCCCCCCCCACCCCAAATTGCATCACTTTTACGCATCCACAAACATATTTACAGGTGCGTAAAGATACAATAAAACTCCTACAAAATACTTTCAAGGTGGTATTTAACACCAGTCATGTTGAGCCAGATGTATCGCACCGAACGCAAACCGTTGGAGATGCGAGCGAGCGAGGGTCTCCTTTTTACATGTTTGGTGGGACTGTGAGTTAATGAAACCTTTTTGGCATCAGGTCCTCAGGATTATTAATAAGGTATGTAATACCTCCCTCTCTCTCAAACCAGATATAGCTTTGCTCTCGCTCTTCCCCTCTGACATGCCTTAGAAAACTAGATGGCTTCTTAACCACATGTTGGCAGCGGCCAGGCTCTTAATCCCACTTCACTTGTAGTCTAGAGAGGTTCCCTCAATCTTACACTGGTTAAACAAGATAGACCAGATTGCCAGGTTTGAAGAAATTTCTAACTGGGAACCAAGGTCTTATCAAGCTTTCTCCCATATTTGGGCACCTTGGTCCTGCCACAGGAGACTTCGCTATGACTCCTGCCCCTCACTCGCTCCCCCCTAATCTTCATTGGTTTACACCTATACCCCTATTTCAAATAGATATTGATCACCACACACAACTATCCTAGTTGTCTCTTCTCAGATATTCCAATAAACCAGTTTCCTACGGCTCATCCAGGAGACAGCACCCCCCCGTCCCCCGTCCCCGTCCTAATCTCTCTAGTTACGTTTTTCTAGTGTTCTACTAGTTCTAGAGTGTCAAGACCTGTTATGATGAAATTTCCGTAACTCTGCCTACTTTAATTGAGCATTGTATCAATTAATTCATGTACCAATTTGCACTATTTTGCCGTGATGACCTTATGCACTGACACCATGAGTTTATTTCCTTTGTTGCACTGTTTATTCTACTTTACTTTGAAAACAATAAACAGATAAAAAAAAAAAGAAAAAAGAATGGGTGTGTGTATGTATTTTCTCTGCATTGTGGATAAATCGCAGCATGTTCCATATTCTGTGTTTTTTTCGCACAGCCTTTCCTGAATAGAAGTGAATGGGGCTGTGTGAAAAACGCAATGTATCCGGATGTAAAGCGTTGCATTGCAATATTAATGGATGTTACTTAGTAACAGTGAAGGCACATGCCACAGGAAGTTTGTATTTGCAAGCGTCTGCATAGTGCTTGTACTGTGAGGAGCAGCTTCCTATTTTGCAACCAGCCCTTGCAGTGCGTCTGACAAGATGCTGAAAACTGCTAGACCACTGGATCTGGAAAAAATGGTCATACTCCTGCAGGAGAGGACACCTAGTCTGGGGAGCACCATGACCGGTACAAGAAGGAAGCAGCCTGGCTGGTGATAACTCAGGGGCTCTTTTCAAATGTTTGGTCCAAAACCTCAGAAAAAATTAGGCAGAGACTGGGTAAGTGCAAAATTTATATATGTTTGTTAACATTATCATATATTAACTAGCATAGCACATGTCAAACGCTGTAGTATGTAGCATAGCACATGGCAAACAGTAATGATATTTTAATAATCCAGTATGGTAATTTTTTTTGTCTTTGTGTAAAATTACGTTTTAGCTTGAGAAGTTAAAAACAGATGGCAGAGCTGCCGGGACCAGTTCCACAAAGAAATGATGCAAAGCTGTAGTGGTTCTGGGCTCTGCAAAAAATGGCTCTATAAGTTTAAGGTGCAGCTAATGTTCCTACTAGTGTTGATCAAGCACCGTAGTGCTCAAGGGCTCGGGCCGAACATATCACGATATTCGGGTTCTTGACCGAGCACCCGAGTATAATGGAAGTCAATGGGAGAACCCGAGCATTAAACAGGTACCCCCTGCTCTGAAGAGGGGAGGGTGCCTGGTTCATAAGAAAATGTCAGAAATTGTTGGTAACACCACCGAAATGGTTCTGTAACAGCATGGGGAGGATCTATGGATGCATCTTGGACTCGCTGGTTGCTGTTGGGAACTATGTTGTCCAAATAGTACGCCACATTTACATAATGACAATAATACGCCCAAAACCAAGGGAAAAAAATTGATTTTAGAGGAAAGATTGATAGAAAACCTTATTTCCTGAATATTTACTTTTATTGTATATAAAGTGCAAGTACTGCAAAAAATTACAAGGAAGAGGCACTCCAATACACCCTTAGTTACACATAAAGGAGGGCATCATACAGACCCTTTAAAAATTAAGATTGATGGCCTGCTGGTGACCATCAAAAACATTAGGAGCAAGGGCCTGCTGATCTGACCATCTAAAACATTATGGGCGGTGGCCTGCTGCCGCTTTAGTGACTCTAGTTAACCTGGGGCCGATGGCACGTCCCCATGACGGCAACGATCCATTCGGATGTCTGGCCTATCAATTTTCAATATAATTGTCAGCTCAAAACCATTGTAAACTACGAGTAACGGGGAATCAGTGTTTGATTCCTGAGAGGGAGCCTGAGAAACGGCTAACACTTCCAAGGAAGGCAAGCGGGTGTCGCGCAAATCACACACTCAAGACTCGTGGGGGTAGTCACGATAAATAACAATACAGGACTCTTAAGATGCTCTGTTATTTTAATGAGTAATAAAAAATTACAGGAAATGTCACTGCAGTATTTTGGATGAGGAAACGTTATACAGGAGAGACCCTGCTGCTGCCGCTTTGCTGACTTTGCTGATCGCACATCCCCGTGACGTCCGCGATCCATTTGGATATTTTCCCTATCAACTTTCGATGTTATTTTATGTGCCTAACATGGTGAACACCGGTAACGGGGAATCATTGTTCGATTTCTGAGAGGGAGCCTGATAAACGTCTACGGCTACTACTTCGAAGCAAGGCAGCATGAATTGCAGGCCTGCAGGTGAGCTGACCCTGTAAAAGATTCGAGTTGTGGGCCTGCAGGCGAGATGACCCTGTAAAAGATTTTAGATGCGGGCCTGCTGGTGAGCTGATCCTGTAAAACATTATATGCGAGTGCCTGCAGGTGAGCTGACCCTGTAAAACATTATTTGTGAATGCCTGCATCTAAGCTGACCCTCTAAAAAATTATATGCGAGGGCCTGCATGTGAGCTGACCCTGTAAAAGATTTGAGTCGCAGGGCTGCATGTGAGATGACCCAGTAAGCGATTTGATGAGCTGAGGTGGAACCGACAAACCCATCATACAGCTCTACAGATTTGTTTCTACCTGCATCTTTCTCAACAATCTGTGGCCTCAGTCTTTTATCCAGACTCTGTCATTGTGACACTATGTGGCCTCCTCATGCTGCCATCTCCACACCATGTCACCTTGCCACTAATTTTTATCACCATGCTGCTGCTGATGCTGCTTAAAAGGCCTTAAACTGATCACCAGGACCACAATTTAATTAAGGTTTTGGAATTGATAAACCCAACTTGCTTTTGTGGGCTGCATCAGTGGCGTAGCTAAAAATCACTCGGCCCCACAGCAAATTTTTGAATGGGGCTCCATCCCACAGTAATTTTTTAGCGACCCCTTCCTTTCATGCCGCCCCCATTCCTGTGGCTAGCAAAGATCGCTCTCTCAGACCAGGGCCGGCAGCTGTTCCATCCGTTTTATACACTGTCTATACTGTCACTGTATATTTCATTGTGTAATACTGTTGAGGGGACCATGACCAAATCCTTTAGTCCTCCTCCTCCTGGATGGGCCCCTTCTGGGTCAGGGCCCCAAAGCTGCAGCTTCCCCTGCTTCCCTATAGCTAAGCCCCTGGTCTGCATTAGTCTGCAGATGTCATACAGCTCCACAGATTGTTTCCATCTGCATTTTTCTAAACAATCTGTGGCCTTAGTCTTTTATCCAGACTCAGTCATTGTGCCACTATGTGGTCTCCTCATGCTGCCATCTCCACAGTATGTCACCTTGCCACTCATTTTTATTACCATGCTGCTACTTAAAAGGCCTTAACCACCTCCGGACCGCTGTACGCAGATTCGCGTTCCGGAGGTGGCAGCGCTGCGCACAGTCACGCATATACGCGTCATCTCGCGAGACGCGAGATTTCGCTCCAAGCCGGCCCGCGCATGCGCATCGCGGGCCGGCAAAAGTTAAAGAACAAGTTCGTCACCAGCCTGCCAGCAATGATCATTGGCTGGCAGGCTGGCGATTTTTAAAAAATCCAATCACAAGCCATATAACAGATCATATTAGTAAATATGATCTGTTATATGGCTTCTCTGCTCCTCTGCTGGTCCTTTTCGTCGGTTGGATCCAGCAGAGAAGCAGACATCACTGTGAGTACACCAAACACTTCACTGTAGCCCCTGATCACCCCCCTGCACCCCAATTAACCCTTTGATCACCCCTTTGATCGCCCCTGTCAATCACCAGTGAAAGGAAAAAAAGTGATCAGTGTAAACTGTCACTTTTTTTTTTTCACTAGTATTGGCTGTTAGGTTTTAGGGATAGTTTAGGCCCCTTGGTTAGGTAGTTAGCATCAGTTAGCGCCCACCCCACCGCACCGCAGTCACTTTTATTCGCTGAATAGCGTATCGCTAATCAGCATTTGTACTTTTATAGTATCTGTAAGTGATCAAAACTGATCACGGTCAGATCTATAATAGTATTAGTGTCACCTTAGCTCGCCCTCCACCCAAAACGCAGTGTTTGCCCGATCAGGCCTGATCGGTCGCCCACACGTGCGTTCACCCACGCCCGCCCCACCGCAGTGACAAAAAATATATATTTTTTGATCACTGCACATTCATTTTACACGCACTGCGGCGATAAAAAAATCAGTTTTGATATTTTTTATCAACCGCAGCGGCCTCCGGTACTTCGCTAGCCTCCCCTTTGTAAGACAGGCTTGCTTTTTTTCTTGGGTAGTCTCAGGGAATACCCCTAAATTTAGTAGTCCAAAATGTCAAACAGGGGGTATTCTTCTGAAGAGGCCTACAGGATTCTGACCTAGTCGGATGAGGAGTGGGAACCCTCATCTGATGAATCTAGCGGGTCAGAATATGAACCTGTGGAAAGCAGTGGCTCTCTGACCCAAAGTTCGGACGAGGAGGTGGAGGTCCCTGGCAGCACCAGGCGTACCCGGCCCCGTGTCGCTAGACCACAGGTTATGCAGGATCCGCTTCAAGAGCAGCAGAGTGGGGCTGTCGCTGCCGGATCACGTGGTGAGGCATACACCAGCAGCGCAGCCCTCCCTGGACCTAGTACCAGCACTGCCGTACAACATGGTGACGTGGCGAGCACCAGAAGGGCAGTTGAAGCTGGTACGGTGGCACGTGCAGTAGTTACCCCGTCGCAGCCACCGCACAGACAGGCCCGTAGAGCCCCTAGAATCCCTGAGGTGCTGGCAAACCCTGATTGGCAGTCACCAACTTCAGCCGCACCTGTAGTTCCCCCTTTCACCGCCCAGTCTGGAGTTCGGGTTGAGACGGCTCAAATCGGTTCGGCCCTGGGATTTTTTGAGCTGTTCTTGACTGCGGAGCTCTTGGACTTAGTCGTGGCAGAGACCAACCAGTATGCCACACAATTTATATCCGCCAACCCGGGAAGCTTTTATGCCCAGCCTTTCCGGTGGAAACCAGTCCAAGTTTCCGAAATTAAAATTTTTTTGGGCCTTCTCCTCAACATGGGCCTGACAAAAAAGCATGAATTGCGGTCATATTGGTCAACGCACCCGATTCATCACATGCCCATGTTCTCTGCTGCTATGTCCAGGGCACGATTTGAGGCCATCCTCCGTTTCCTGCATTTTAGCGACAACCCCACCTCCCGTCCCAGAGGCCACCCAGCTTTTGACCGGCTCCACAAAATTCGGCCCCTCATAGACCATTTCAACCAGAAATTTGCAGATTTGTATACCCCCGAGCAAAACATCTGCGTAGACGAGTCCCTAATACATTTTACCGGGCGCCTTGGCTTCAAACAGTACATCCCAAGCAAGCGTGCCCGGTATGGGGTCAAATTGTATAAGCTCTGTGAAAGGGCCACAGGCTATACCCACAAATTTCGGATCTATGAGGGAAAAGATCAGACCCTGGAGCCGGTCGGTTGCCCTGACTACCTGGGGAGCAGTGGGAAGACAGTCTGGGACTTGGTGTCACCCTTATTCGGCAAGGGGTACTATCTTTATGTGGACAATTTTTACAAAAGTGTGGCCCTCTTTAGGCATTTGTTTCTAGAACGGATTTGCGCCTGTGGCACCGCGCGAACTAGTCGCGTGGGCTTCCCCCAACGGCTTGTAACCACCCGTCTTGCAAGGGGGGAGAGGGCTGCCTTGTGTAACGAAGAACTGCTCGCGGTGAAATGGAGAGACAAGCGTGACGTTTACATGCTCTCCTCCATTCACGCAGACACGACAATCCAAATTGAGCGAGCAACCCGTGTCATTGAAAAGCCCCTCTGTGTCCACGACTATAATGCGCTCATGGGAGGGGTGGACTTCAATGACCAGATGTTGTCTCCGTATTTAGTTTCCCGCAGAACCAGACGCTGGTATAAGAAGGTGTCTGTATATTTAATTCAATTGGAGCTCTACAATAGTTTTGTTCTCTACAGTAAGGCTGGGAGAACACGATCTTTCCTCAAATTCCAGGAAGAGATCATCGAGAACCTCCTTTACCCAGGAGGTTCCGTGGCCCCATCCCCCAGTGTAGTTAGCCGTCTACACGAGCGACATTTCCCCAGTGTCGTTCCTGGTACCTCAACCCAACCGTCACCCCGAAAAAGATGTCGTGTCTGTAGCAGGAGTGGAATAAGGTGTGACACCCGCTATTTCTGTCCTGACTGTCCGGACCACCCTGCCCTATGCTATGGAGAGTGTTTCCGGAAGTACCACACACAGGTACACCTAGCATAGGGATTGCATCTCACAGGACAGGCACACAGGGCTATTAGGGCCCTTTTACTCTCAGCTGCTGCAAACCTCTCCTTTCACCTGGGATAAAGTGCATAACGTACTTCGCCACATCTTTGGGCGATTTGCGCTTTGCACATTGTCCCATGGGGAAGGAGAGGTTTGTTCTATAAAGGTAAAAAAAACTAAACAAAAAAAAAATTACCGGTAAGTAAAAAAGTTAAAAAAGTTTAAAAAAGTTAATATGTTCTGTTCTAAAGTTAATAAAGTTATTGCTTTGCGGCCTGGTTTTTTCTTTTTTGTTTTGTTTTTTTTACCTTCCAGGTGGACCAACCGATCGACCAGCTGCAGCACTGATGTGCATTCGGACAGAAGCATTGCGCTGCTGTCAGATTACACGCAAGTCGGTGTATGCGGCGCTGCAAGACGAGATTTCTCCTCTGCAGTAAAAGATATGTTTGCCGAGGCATATGAGCTGAGGAGGTGGCGGTGTTCATATACTTTGGCAAACACTTTGTATATATATAAAAAAAAAAAATCCCGGCAATGATTTATTCATCCACATCGATTGATGTGAATGGAGAAATCGGGTTTGCCAGGGCATACGAGCTGAAGTGGGTATGGATGTTGGGCGGAGCTCCTATGTCCTGGCAGACGCCTTTCCCCTCCTTTTTCTTTTTTTGGCAGAGATTTTTTCATCCACATTGATCGATGCGAATGAAGAAATCTGTGCCGTTCATTTTTTTCTTTCAGCCCAGAGGCTGAACGGGAAAAAAAAATCTCATTACCTGTATGCTCAATATAAGGAGAATAGCAGAAACTCCTAATGCTGGGCATACATGTAATGATTGCGGAGACCCTCAAATGCCAGGGCAGTACAAACACCCCACAAATAACACCATTTTGGAAAGAAGACACCCCAAGGTATTCGCTGAGGGGCATATTGAGTCCATGAAAGATTGAAATTTTTGTCCCAAGTTAGCGGAAAGGGAGACTTTGTGAGAACAAAATCCAAAAAATCAATTTCCGCTAACTTGTGCCAAATTTTTTTTTTTTTCAATGAACTCGCCATGCCCCTCATTGAATACCTTGGGGTGTCTTCTTTCCAAAATGGGGTCACATGTGGGGTATTTATACTGCCCTGGCATTTTAGGGGCCCCAAAGCGTGAGAAGAAGTCTGGTATCCAAATGTCTAAAAATGCCCTCCTAAAAGGAATTTGGGCCCCTTTGCCCACCTAGGCTGCAAAAAAGTGTCACACATGTGGTATCTCCGTATTCAGCAGAAGTTGGGGAATATGTTTTGGGGTGTCATTTTACATATACCCATGCTGGGTGAGATAAATATCTTGGTCAAATGCCAACTTTGTATAAAAAAAATGGGAAAAGTTGTCTTTTGCCAAGATATTTCTCTCACCCAGCATGGGTATATGTAAAATGACACCCCAAAACACATTCCCCACCTTCTCCTGAGTACGGAGATACCAGATGTGTGACACTTTTTTGCAGCCTAGGTGGGCAAAGGGGCCCACATTCCAAAGAGCACCTTTCGGATTTCACAGGTCATTTACCTACTTACCACACATTAGGGCCCCTGGAAAATGCCAGGGCAGTATAACTACCCCACAAGTGACCCCATTTTGGAAAGAAGACACCCCAAGGTATTCCGTGAGGGGCATGGCAAGTTCCTAGAATTTTTTATTTTTTGTCACAAGTTAGTGGAAAAAGATGATTTTTTTTTTTTTTTTTTTCATACAAAGTCTCCTATTCCACTAACTTGTGACAAAAAAAAAAAATTTCCATGAACTCACTATGCCCATCAGCGAATACCTTGGGGTCTCTTCTTTCCAAAATGGGGTCACTTGTGGGGTAGTTATACTGCCCTGGCATTCTAGGGGCCCAAATGTGTGGTAAGGAGTTTGAAATCAAATTCTGTAAAAAATGACCTGTGAAATCCGAAAGGTGCTCTTTGGAATATGGGCCCCTTTGCCCACCTAGGCTGCAAAAAAGTCTCACACATCGGGTATCTCCGTACTCAGGAGAAGGTGGGGAATGTGTTTTGGGGTGTCATTTTATATATACCCATGCTGGGTGAGAGAAATATCTTGGCAAAAGACAACTTTTCCCATTTTTTTATACAAAGTTGTCATTTGACCAAGATATTTATCTCACCCAGCATGGGTATATGTAAAAAGACACCCCAAAACACATTCCTCAACTTCTCCTGAGTACGGGGATACCAGATGTGTGACACTTTTTTGCAGCCTAGGTGGGCAAAGGGGCCCATATTCCAAAGAGCACCTTTCGGATTTCATAGGTCATTTTTTACAGAATTTGATTTCAAACTCCTTACCACACATTTGGGCCCCTAGAATGCCAGGGCAGTATAACTACCCCACAAGTGACCCCATTTTGGAAAGAAGAGACCCCAAGGTATTCGCTGATGGGCATAGTGAGTTCATGGAAGTTTTTATTTTTTGTCACAAGTTTGTGGAATATGAGACTTTGTATGAAAAAAAAAAAAAAATCATCATTTTCCACTAACTTGTGACAAAAAATAAAAAATTCTAGGAACTCGCCATGCCCCTCACGGAATACCTTGGGGTGTCTTCTTTCCAAAATGGGGTCACTTGTGGGGTGGTTATACTGCCCTGGCATTCTAGGGGCCCAAATGTGTGGTAAGGAGTTTGAAATCAAATTCTGTAAAAAATGACCTGTGAAATCCGAAAGGTGCTCTTTGGAATATGGGCCCCTTTGCCCACCTAGGCTGCAAAAAAGTGTCACACATCTGGTATCTCCGTACTCAGGAGAAGGTGGGGAATGTGTTTTGGGGTGTCATTTTATATATACCCATGCTGGGTGAGAGAAATATCTTGGCAAAAGACAACTTTTCCCATTTTTTTATACAAAGTTGTCATTTGACCAAGATATTTATCTCACCCAGCATGGGTATATGTAAAAAGACACCCCAAAACACATTCCTCAACTTCTCCTGAGTACGGGGATACCAGATGTGTGACACTTTTTTGCAGCCTAGGTGGGCAAAGGGGCCCATATTCCAAAGAGCACCTTTCGGATTTCACTGGTCATTTTTTACTGAATTTGATTTCAAACTCCTTACCACACATTTGGGCCCCTAGAATACCAGGGCAGTATAACTACCCCACAAGTGACCCCATTTTGGAAAGAAGACACCCCAAGGTATTCCGTGAGGGGCATGGCGAGTTCCTAGAATTTTTTATTTTTTGTCACAAGTTAGTGGAAAATGATGATTTTTTTTTATTTTTTTTTTCATACAAAGTCTCATATTCCACAAACTTGTGACAAAAAATAAAAACTTCCATGAACTCACTATGCCCATCAGCGAATACCTTGGGGTCTCTTCTTTCCAAAATGGGGTCACTTGTGGGGTAGTTATACTGCCCTGGCATTCTAGGGGCCCAAATGTGTGGTAAGGAGTTTGAAATCAAATTCTGTAAAAAATGACCTGGTAAATCCGAAAGGTGCTCTTTGGAATATGGGCCCCTTTGCCCACCTAGGCTGCAAAAAAGTGTCACACATCTGGTATCCCCGTACTCAGGAGAAGTTGAGGAATGTGTTTTGGGGTGTCTTTTTACATATACCCATGCTGGGTGAGATAAATATATTGGTCAAATGACAACTTTGTATAAAAAAATGGGAAAAGTTGTCTTTTGCCAAGATATTTCTCTCACCCAGCATGGGTATATATAAAATGACACCCCAAAACACATTCCCCACCTTCTCCTGAGTACGGAGATACCAGATGTGTGACACTTTTTTGCAGCCTAGGTGGGCAAAGGGGCCCATATTCCAAAGAGCACCTTTTGGATTTCACAGGTCATTTTTTACAGAATTTGATTTCAAACTCCTTACCACACATTTGGGCCCCTAGAATGCCAGGGCAGTATAACTACCCCACAAGTGACCCTATTTTGGAAAGAAGAGACCCCAAGGTATTTGCTGATGGGCATAGTGAGTTCATAGAACTTTTTATTTTTTGTCACAAGTTAGAGGAATATGAGACTTTGTAAGAAAAAAAAAAAAAATCATCATTTTCCGCTAACTTGTGACAAAAAATAAAAAGTTCTATGAACTCACTATGCCCATCAGCGAATACCTTAGGGTGTGTACTTTCCGAAATGGGGTCATTTGTGGGGTATTTGTACTGTCTGGGCATTGTAGAACCTTTAGGAAACATGACAGGTGCTCAGAAAGTCAGAGCTGCTTCAAAAAGCGGAAATTCACATTTTTGTACCATAGTTTGTAAACGCTATAACTTTTACCCAAACCATTTTTTTTTTTACCCAAACATTTTTTTTTTTATCAAAGACATGTAGAACAATAAATTTAGAGCAAAATTTCTATATGGATCTCGTTTTTTTTTGCAAAATTTTACAACTGAAAGTGAAAAATGTTATTTTTTTGCAAAAAAATCGTTAAATTTTGATTAATAACAAAAAAAGTAAAAATGTCAGCAGCAATGAAATACCACCAAATGAAAGCTCTATTAGTGAGAAGAAAAGGAGGTAAAATTCATTTGGGTGGTAAGTTGCATGACCGAGCAATAAACGGTGAAAGTAGTGTAGGTCAGAAGTGTAAAAAGTGGCCTGGTCTTTCAGGGTGTTTAAGCACTGGGGGCTGAGGTGGTTAAAGTGATCACCAGACCCACAATCTAATTAAGGTTTTATGCACAAAACCAAAGTAAAAAATAGATTTTATAGGAAAAATTGATAGAAAATATTCTTTCTTGTATATTTACTTGTATATAAAGTGCAAGTGCTGCCAAAAATTACAAGGAAGAGGCACTCCGATACAACCTGTATATCACATAAAGGAGGGCCTCATTCACATTGAGTTGCAGGCCTGCAGGTGAGCTGACCCTGTAAAAGATTTGAGTTGCCGGCCTGCAGGTGAGTTGACCCTGTAAAAGATTGGAGTTGCGTGCCTGCAGGTGAGCTGACCCTGTAAAAGATTTGAGTTGCCGGCCTGCAGGTGAGTTGACCCTGTAAAAGATTGGAGTTGCGTGCCTGCAGGTGAGCTGACCCTGTAAAAGATTTGAGTTGCGGGCCTGCAAGTGAGCTGACCCTGTAAAAGATTTTAGGTTTGGGCCTGCAAGTGAGCTGACCCTGTAAAAGATTTGAGTTGCGGGCCTGCAGGCGAGCAGACCCTGTAAAAAATTAGATGTGAGGGCCTGCTGGTGAGCAGACCCTGTAAAAATTTATGTTAGGGCCTGGTGGTGAGCGGACCCTGTAAAATAATTAGATGTGAGGGCCTGCTGGTGAGCGGACCCTGTAAAAAATTAGATGTGAGGGCCTGCTGGTGAGCGGACCCTGTAAAAAATTAGATGTGAGGGCCTGCTGGTGAGTGGACCCTGTAAAAAATTATATATGAGGGCCTGCTGGTGAGAAAACCGTATAAAAAATTAGATGTGAGGGCCTGCTGATGAGCAGACCCTCTAAAATATTATATGTGAGGGCCTGCTGGTGAGCGGACCCTCTAAAAAATGATATTCGAAGGCCATATATGCGAGGGCAAATTAGATGTGAGGCCCTGCTGGTGAGCAGACCCTGTAAAAATTTATGTTAGGGCCTGGTGGTGAGCGGACCCTGTAAAAAAATTAGATGTGAGGGCCTGCTGGTGAGCAGACCCTGTAAAAAATTAGATGTGAGGGCCTGCTGGTGAGCGGACCCTGTAAAAAATTAGATGTGAGGGCCTGCTGGTGAGTGGACCCTGTAAAAAATTAGATGTGAGGGCCTGCTGATGAGCAGACCCTCTAAAATATTATATGTGAGGGCCTGCTGGTGAGCGGACCCTCTAAAAAATGATATTCGAAGGCCATATATGCGAGGGCATTATATGTGACGAATAAGCAATGCATGGTGATATGACATAAGAGGAGGAGGAGAAAAGGAATATGCAACCATATACCCTTGTTTGTTGTGGAATGGGTGCATGTGAATACAGTCTATTAACTACATTAAAAACAACACATGTAAAGTGCCTTTATGTTCATCAGCATTCCTCTGGTGGAGTTGAGAAATCATGGCCAATCCAGGCCTTGTTCATTTTAATATGAGTCAACCTGTCAGCATTTCCAGTTGATAGGCGGATACGCTTATCTGTTGTAAAGCCCCCAGCAGCACTAAATACACGTTCAGACAAAAGACTAGCGGCAGGGCAGGCCAGCACCTCGAAAACGTAGCGCGCAAGTTAATGCCACGTGTCCAGCTTGGACACCCAGTAGTTGTAAGGCACTGAGGGATCATTGAGGACACTGACACGGTCTGCTATGTACACCTTCACCATCTTCCAAAATTTTGCTCTGCTTGTGGCAGTAGGCCAAACATCAGGGTGAGGGTGCTGGCGGGTGTCATGAAACTGTCCCAGGCTTTGGAGAGTGTTGCCCTGCCTCTGTTGGAACTGCTGTGTGTTCCCCTTGTCTCCCCTCCTCGGTTGGCCAAGGAAGTACGGACTCTGCCACCAGCATTGTCAGATGGAAAATTTTGGAGCAATTTATCAACAAGAATCTTCTGGTATTGCACAATTTTGCTCATCCTCTCCACCAGAGGAATGAGAGATGAGAAGTTCTCTTTGTAGTGGGGGTCGAGAAGGGTGAACAACCAGTAATCCGTGTTGTTTAAAATGCGTATAACTCGCGGGTCGCAGGAAAGGCAGCCTTACATGAAGTCAGCCATGTGTGTGTCATGGATGGTTATGCAGAAAACTAGAAGTCACAAATAAAGATCCAACTGACTTGATCCCAAACTAAGGAACATATGGGTGAGCCCTACAAAAGCGCTAGAGCTCTCCTTGACTGCTCAGCCCATGCAAAGATCTTAATGATAGAAAGTTGCATGCCCCCGTACCTAGACTGAGTAACACCTGAAAACCCTATAATAGTGAGGGGACACGACCACCGGCTCCCTGCACTCAATACGGAGAGAGTCAGGATCACCTAGAATCAAGCCAACAGGAAAACACAAATAAAAGAATAGACTTATCTGAGGAACCAGCAGTTGCAACATCCAGGAAGTGGTATAAACCGCAAAGTGAAGCAGTATGGGAGGGGATATAAAGGGAGGCGATCACTTCTAATAGATGACAGCTGGGAGAGGGAGGAGAGATGACAAAACGAAACGAAAACAAAAGAACATCATGCAAGAGGTACTGAAGAACGTCTGTCAGAACTTCTCAGAGATCTGGCGGTGACAGTACCCCTCCCTCTACGAGTGGACTCCGGACACTCAGAGTCCACCTTCTCAGGATGGGACCTATGGAAAGCCCTGATAAGACGAGTGGACTTAATGTCTGCCACTGGGACCCACATCCTCTCCTCAGGACCATAACCCTCCCAATGAACGAGGTACTGGAGAGAACCGCGGATAATACGAGAATCCACAATCCTAGAGACCTGAAATTCAAGATTACCATCAACCAAAATCGGAGGAGGAGGCAAAGAGGAGGGTACAGTGGGTTGGACATAAGGTTTTAAAAGGGACTTGTGAAAAACATTATGGATCTTCCAAGTCTGAGGAAGATCAAGATGGAAAGCAACGGGATTGATGACGGACACGATCTTGTAAGGCCCAATAAACTTAGGACCCAACTTCCAGGAGGGAACCTTCAATTTGATATTCTTAGTAGACAACCACACCAGATCACCCACATTCAGGTCCGGACCAGGCACACATCTCTTATCCGCCACACGCTTATATCTCTCACTCATGCTCTTTAGATTACCCTGAATCTTTTGCCAAATAGATGACAAAGACGAGGAAAATCTCTCCTCATCAGGTAAACCAGAAGACCCCTCTCCAGAGAATGTCCCAAACTGCGGATGAAACCCATATGCACCAAAAAATGGTGACTTATCAGAGGACTCCTGGCGACTGTTATTTAAAGCAAACTCAGCAAGGGACAAAAAAGAACACCAATCCTCCTGATTCTCTGTCACAAAACAGCGCAGATATGTCTCCAGATTCTGATTGACACGCCTGGTCTGGCCATTCGACTGCGGGTGAAAAGCAGAAGAGAATGACAACCGAACCCCCAAGCGAGAACAGAAAGCCTTCCAGAATCTGAAAACAAACTGTGTGCCCCTATCAGAGACTATGTCTGAAGGAATGCCATGCAATTTGACAATGTGGTCAACAAATGCTTGCGCCAGCGTTTTAGAATTGGGTAACCCAGGAAAAGGAATGAAATGTGCCATTTTGCTAAAACGGTCCACCACCACCAGAATCACAGTCTTCCCCGAGGAACGAGGCAGGTCCGTAATAAAGTCCATGGACAGATGTGTCCAAGGACGGGAAGGAATGGGTAACGGGAGGAGAGGACCCAATGGTCGTGAATGAGGGACCTTGGCACGAGCGCAGGTCTCGCAGGCTGCCATAAAACCCTCAACCGTCTTACGAAGAGCCGGCCACCAGAATCTCCGAGCAATGAGATCCACTGTGGCTCTACCCCCCGGGTGCCCAGCAAGGACAGTATCGTGGTGCTCCTTAAAAACCTTGTGTCGTAAAGCGAGAAGCACAAACAACCTCCCAGGAGGACAAAGATCAGGAGCCTCTGCCTGGGCTGCCTGAACCTTTGCCTCCAATTCAGGATAAAGAGCAGAGACGACCACCCCTTCAGCCAAAATGGGACCCGGGTCTTCAAAGTTCCCCCCTCCCGGAAAACAACGTGACAGTGTGCCAGAGTACCAACAGGCGAGACTTCGCTGTTGTCATCAGGAGGATCCCTCCCAATCTCCTCTTCCTCCTTTTCTGCCCACCCACGGAGAACAGATAGAATTAAACTTCCATGGGTACTACCCTCTGTAGCTGAGGAAACCGTCTCCTGCTCCTCCTCCTCCTCTTCAGCCTCCAATTCGTGCTGAGAAGACGAACGGAGGGTGGTCTGGCTGTAATCAACCTGTGTAATGTCTTCCCCCATTTCCACCTCTTCCACATGCACAGTGTCATCCTTAATTGTGAGCAGTGAGCGTTTGAGAAGACACAGAAGTGGGATGGTGATGCTGATAATAGCGTTATCGCCGCTCACCATCTGTGTTGATTCTTCAAAGTTGCGTAAAACCTCACAGAGGTCAGAGATCCATGCCCACTCCTCGCTTGTGAATAGCGGAAGCTGACTGGAAAGGCGTTGACCATGTTGCAGCTGGTATTCCACAACTGCCCTCAGCTGCTCGCAAAGTCTGGCCAACATGTGGAACGTGGAGTTCCAGCGCATGCTCACGTCACACAACAGCCGGTGAGCTGGCAATTTCAATTGCTGTTGCAGCGTTGACAGACCGGCTGAAGCTGTCGGTGACTTGCGGAAATGTGTACACACGCGGCGCACCTTCACCAGTAGCTCAGGCAAATTGGGGTAGGTTTTTAGAAACTGCTGAACCACAAGGTTGAATACATTGGCAAGGCATGGGATGTGTCTAAGGTTGCCAAGCTCCAAAGCCTCCACCAAGTTACGGCCATTATCAGACACAACCATGCCTGGTTCTAGGTTGAGTGGCGGAAACCACAGCTCAGTCTGGTCTCTAATCCCCAGCCACAGCTCTGCAGCGATGTGCTGTTTGTCACCTAGGCAGACCAGCTTCCCCACTGCAGTGGTACACTGCTTCCAGCTCCCGACTGATGACTGACTGGTGCTGCATGCGGATACTTCGGAGGTGGAAGTGGAGGAGGAGGCGGAGGAGGAGAAGTGGGGGTTGGAGCCACTAGGTGGTGGCGGAAACCCTGATGGAATTGGGGCCCGCAATCCTTGGCGTCGGTAGCACCTGTGCATCCCAAGGTACGAGTCGTTCCCGGCCTCCACAACATTCACCCAGTGTGCCGTCAGGGAAATGTAGCGTCCCTGGCCGAAAGCACTTGTCCATGTGTCCGTGGTTAAGTGGACCTTCCCAATAATTGCATTGTTCAGGACACGTGTGATGTTAGGGGACACATGTTGGTGTAAGGCTGGCATGGCACACCATGAAAAATAGTGGCGGCTGGGGACTGCGTAACGAGGGACGGCCACTGACATCAGGCTGCGGAAGGCCTCAGTGTCCACAAGCCTAAATGGCAACATTTTCAGGGCCAGTAATTTGGAAAGCTGTGCATTTAGTGCTATGGCCTGTGGGTGGGTGGCTGGGTATTTGCGCTTGAGTTCAAATGACTGGGGTAATGAAATTTGGATGCTGGTCTGGGACAGGAAAGTGGATGTGGTCGCTGATGGTGCTTGCAAATGTTCAGGTGCAGGGCGGAAGACATCCGTGCCTGCGTCTTGGACAGGGATTGGCCAGCACGTAAAACAGGGGAAGAGGAGGCAGTGGTGTGACCCGCAGACACAGATTGTGGACCCAGATGTTCGGCCCACCTATTAGGGTGCTTTAATGCCATGTGGCGGATCATGCTGGTGGTGGTGAGGTTGCTAGTGTTCACGCCCTGGCTCATTTTGGTGTGGCACAGGTTGCAAACTACTATTCTTCAGTCGTCCGCATTTTCCTCAAAAAAGTGCCATACTGCTGAACACCTACCCCTTGGCAAGGGAGATTTACGCAAGGGGTGCTCCGTGGAACAGTTGCGGGCCTGGTCGGTGGTCGACGCCTTCTACCTTTTCCCACCCCACTGCCTCTTTCAGCCTGTTGCAGTGCTGCAGATCCCTCCCCCTCTGTACTGCTCTCCTCGCTCGGCTTGTTGCCACCTTCCCAGGTTGGGTCAGTGACCTCATCGTCCAGCACATCCTCTTCTACTTCCTCACGCTGATCATCCTCCTGATTTGTTGAATTAACCACAACCTCAGTGATTGACAACTGTGTGTCATCCTCTTCCTCAACCTCTTGAGACAGTAATTGCGGTTGAGTCATTGGCAACTGTGCCTCATCATCATCCACCTCATTAAACACTAATTTCCATTCCCCAGCATGTTCTTGTGAATATGGATGCTCAAGAGGTTAGGAATCGGGGCACAAGATCTCAGGTCTCTCTTAAAGCGTGCTTGGCGAGAAGGCCAAATCAATTAATGGCGATGCAAAAAGGTGCTCGAAATTTCCGAGTGTGGGATCACTTGTTTGGCCAGACTGTAAATGGTGGGAGGAAGTAGGATCAGGGTAAGGATTGTGTGGACCAGACTCCTGGCTCCTGAGACTGGACTTGGTGGAAGACAGGGTGGTGTTTAACCGACTGGAAGCACTATCTGTTGCAATCCAACCGACCACCTGCTCGCACTGGGCTGACTTCAAGAGTGGTGCCCTGCGCCACCCTGCAAACTGGGACATGAAGCTAGGTATCTTGGGTGATTGTTTTTCTTGTGCTCTGGCAGCAGGCACAGTTTCACCACGCCCAGGGCCATGGCCTCTGTGTGCACCATCAGCATCACGACCACTTCCCCGTCCCTTAATGCTCACCTTCTTCATATTAAATGTTATATGTTATAAGGGACCGTTTATAGGAAAAATGTGGATAAATTATGGAAAATATATATTTGTTGTCAGTAATATTTTTCCCAATATCTGGCCCTGACACACACACAGGCGCTTGCAGCGCAGATGTGACAATTCACTGCAGACGCCGTTTATAGGCAAAGTGTGGATAAATTATGGAAAATATATATTTGTTGTCAGTAATATTTTTTTCCAATATCTGGCCCTGACACACACACACACGGGCTTGCAGCGCAGATGTGACAATTCACTGCAGACACCATTTATAGGCAAAGTGCGGATAACTTATGGAAAATATATATTTGTTGTCAGTAATATTTTTCCAAATATCTGGCCCTGACACACAGAAGGTATTGCAGCACAGATGTCACAAGTCACTGCAGACACCCTCTATTGAAAAAGTATTGTAAAGTATCGAAAAAAAAATGCTGGCTAAATTATATTGCTGCCAGCCTGCCACCACACACAATAGTCCTTAAAAGGACTTTTGGGTCTTTGAAAGGTTTTTCTATCGAATATATTGCGATCACACTCCCAAAACTATCTGTCCCTTCCTAAGCGCAGCTCTCCCTGACTCACAATGAGCTGAACCCGCATCATCGGGTGATGGTAGTACTTACCTGCACGTTTATTGGCTGCTTAGCAGCCGCGAAACGTGCTGGAAGGAGACTCGAGCATGGCGCTCAAGCACATGCGATACTCGGCCGAGTACCGCCATGTGCAGAGCATAACGATGCTCAAGTTGAACAGGTATTCGGCTGAGCATGCTCGCTCAACACTAGTTCCTACATGACATTATGAATTTGCAACCGCAAGTAATATTTTCATAATGTGATCATGGTGTAATGCTAAGTTAATACATATAATGTAACATAAAAACAATATTATAATATATTTTTTGCTTCAATGCTATTTTAATGTAACATTATTATTTTTTTTTAAACAAAATGTGGTAAAGCTGCAGACACCTGTAATGTTTTGCTGTGAAAAAAATATTGTTCATCAGAATAGAATAAATGTGTTTGAATTAGTATAAATAATGTTTGGTAAAAGTTTTGTTAGCAAAGTGGTATAGTTTCCCATATTAGTAACCCATAATATTTGAGGAAAATTATATAAAAAGGTTCTGTAATAGCAATATATGTAAGCATATGATTCTTGGACACGTGTTTTTAAACATCATTCCGGGTATTATAGAGTAGGCTCTATATAACGTCACAATGTGGTGTTTTCTTTTTAAGTTAGATTGACAAATTGACAATACTATAGCTGTTTACTAAATTTAGTTATCATTAGCATCATGTTGGCAATGTATTTTTGATGTAGCAGAATGTTTTTAAAAGTAATACAAAAATAGTTAGGGTATGATTATGTGTGTTGATAATGTAATTTTTTAAAGTGGCGATCTCATATTTATCATGTTTTCTTGTTTTATTTGAAGAACGGAGGACACTCTGGAGGTAGTTGAGAAGCCATTGGAGCAGCAATCCAGTGCATGTGAGGATGAATGTCCCCTATCCCTCCAGTGTTGAAAAGAGAGCCTCAAGTGTCCCATAGCATAATTTCTCCTGCAGTTGAATCGGTGCCACCCTTGTCTTTCCAGACTCAGAGAAAAAGACCTGCCACAGTTGTTGAGACAACGATCAGTACTCAGGTCCTGGAGTATCTTTCACAAGAGTGGCAGGAGGACCATTTTAACCTGTATGGCAGGAGTCTGGAGCCTCATCTTAGGAACCTGCCTCCAATAATCTAGCTGCAATAGGTATCGTTCTGGAGGCAGCCACTCCTCGAAATGACCCCTCAGAAGTTTTCACCGTCTTGGAGAACTGGTACACCTAAGAGCATATCACTGGCCCTGTGCCAATGCCACCTCCTCAAGTTCCCCAGCGGCCTCCAGAATACTCTCCTTAAGGTCGACAATATGCCCCCCAAACACGACATTCGGGGCCTGATAAAGTGGCGACTCTGCATAAGGCCAACATGTTCTCTCTTCTGGGCTCTTCCCATGCAACTTACCATGGCCAACAGTATGAGGGACCACCGTCCAAACCTGGATGATTTTTTAATTTGTAATTTTTTTTGGGTTTATTTGACTTTAACTTGTTTTGGTAAATTTAAACAATGACAGTTGTTTGCTATATGTAGTAGCAATAAAAAAAACATTAATCTGTGTATTATTTTTTTATTTTAATTTGAGGACTAAAATATGTATACGGATGTTAGTACTTTACAAACACAATCAATATGTCACGAACCAGTGGGTGTGAACCCACTATGCCACGTGTCCTATCTCCTCTAAGGGGGTTGTCTAAGTGAACCCCTCAATCTTCACAGTACCCCTGATAGTGGGGATAGACTTTCCCGAGGGGAACACCAGGTCGCTACCTCTTGAGGAGGATTGGCATGCGAGGCAGCTGGTCCAGATGGACCAGGAGGTACCTGAGCAAGGTACCAGAGGTACAGGCATTGTCAGCAGGCTGAGTCGTAACCAGGAGCAACAGTGCAGGACCGAAGGATGAGGCAGAGGTGAAGTCAAACAGGCAATAGGTCAGGGCAGGCGGCACAGGTACAGG
This sequence comes from Bufo bufo, assembly GCF_905171765.1. Classification (NCBI taxonomy): domain Eukaryota; kingdom Metazoa; phylum Chordata; class Amphibia; order Anura; family Bufonidae; genus Bufo; species Bufo bufo. The sequence continues at coordinate 651,589,178 of NC_053389.1, forward strand.
TCAGGCAATCCGGGTCGGTAACAGAAGAGGGAAGGCATGCAGGCAGGGATCAAACAGGTAGCAGAATCCAGGAACACAACTATGAGTCAGGAACAGAGGAACACAAGCAGATATCAGAAACCTTAGCAGGACACAAGGACCTTGACACTGAGGCATCTGGGAAGGGGGCTGAGCCACTTATATGTGTGCAGGAGGGCTAGGATTGGTCAGCAAGGTCACATGAACTAGCCCATAAAGCACAGGAAGTAATGTGCACCGGCCCTTAAGGAAGTGCTGCAGGGAACAAGCAGCAAGCATGCTGTGGCCAGGGCTGAGAGGAAACTATGGAGTGGATCCCAGAACAACAGTACCTACACAGACAGAGCCCAGGACTGCAGCAGTGAATGGGAAGGACTGGCAGCAGATCACGGCACCCGGGACCGCGGCGGTAAGCAGGGGAACAGCGGCGCACAGCAGCCACTGTTACACAATATTTTGTTCAATATTCATGATGTTGGTTTTATTTTTGACACATAGGGGGTTATTACTTAAGACCTGCATATAACACATTCTTGACAAATGGTTTATTAACTTTTTAGTATTAAAATTAAGAAGAGTAAAAAGAGGTATTAGTTGTTATTTAACACATGCTTGCAACCCAGGTCAAGGGTCCTCATTGTATTGAGAGTCCCTTACTAACAAAAAATGTAGAAACTAACTAAAAAATCACTCCCACCAGGAGAAGGTCAAATCAGACTCATCTTCACTTGAGATCATGCAGCGACTGGGACAAAGGGGCAATATGTGAGCTATGGTGGGACGATGAGGGTAGTAGTAGTTTATTCATGGTTAGCAGCTCCCTTGGCCGGCGCTCAGTGAAGGGAAGGGCAGCACCAGTTTCTTCGGGGCACGCTCTATTGTCCAGGGACTCCCGCCAGATGGTGGTTTTAAGGTGCCGGGGAGGCAGGGTACCTGGTTTTCATGACACCAGCACTGTTAGGTGCAAATGAAGTGTAGGATGGAGAAGAGACAGTCTGTTTAAATAACTGGAACCTTTACTACTGAATCAATTGCCTTGAGGTGCATTTAGCAGTTCATTTACATGGCAGAGGTAGTTATAATCCATATAATGCACATACAGTTAGCTTTGGCCGTAATCCTAGTAACAGGATCCTTGTGAGGTATAGACTCTTATAACACTTAGGCTGTGGTAACCTCTGGCTTACTATCTTCCAGGTTTGGAGTATATAGATATTAATAAACTGCTTCACATGGCCATTACACATATATAGCTTGCCTTCTTGGCTTACTCAAAATTTCCCAAGTGTCCACACTGTCTATAGAGGAATGCGGCTCCAAATGCAGCTTGTACTTCACTGTAGACCGTGAACAGGCACCGTAGGCTAACTCATGTCTCACATAGGCTTGGTCCATAGGCTGAGGAAAACACTCTCATCTCCACTAGGCTCACTTTATACTCTCTCATAACACACTGGGATCACAAATATCCTGGTGTTCAGGTCTACCATTGGTCTGCGCACAAATCAGAGGGGTAGTTCAATGTCAGCTTAATTGCAGGTACAGCAAGTCCAGCCCTGATCTTGGTCTTCTACTTCCTTTATCTGTCCTGCTTCAGTCTGGCTATGACATCTGACTTCCGTAGGTCTGGTGCCGGAGGCATCCGTTGGCTGGGCGCTAAACATGTGCTGCCCTTGCTGCACTTCACACAGCACTGATCTTAACGCATGTCTGCATGCACTCCTCTCCTTCTCCTCCTTACTCCACTCAACTCTGCACTGGTTCCCTCTCTCTCTCTCTCCTTCTAATCTCCACTGCAATGCCACACCCTAAGATATTATATATATGTGATGCCAACCCCACCAAGGGGTGAATCACATGACATACTGCAAATTTCCAGACTTATATAGGGACCCACTACAAACACGGAGTGGGACACTGCAATCATATATAAAAATTATAACGCTCCCCGTATACTATAACGTTGCTGTAAAGGAACAGAACCTAGAGGGGACATAAAATAATCTGAAAATAATTCTCTCACTCTCAGTCCTGCTGATCCAGCTCTTCCAAGGTATGATGATTCTCCTGGCGATTGCACTGTACAAACTTTGGCATCTTTATCCGGAGACGTCTCATAAGTGTGAATGTAGTTATGCAGCACTACACAGGCTTGGATGACCCCATTACCTTTCTCAGGTGTCAGCTGTATGGCTAAAAGAAAAATATGCCATTTGCTAGATAAAATCTAAAAAATGCACTCCATAAAACTTCTGGCCCTGCCAAATCGATAGTTAAAAGTGCGCCTCTTCTCATCCAAACCTTGCCTGGTGAAGGGACGCATGAGGTTTGTAGAAAGGGCAAAACGCTTGTCACCTACAAACGCAAAAGGTGCAGGTGGACCCAAGGAGTCTGGAAGGTGTGCTGGCTGTGGTATATCCAGTTAGTTGGACTGAATATATCTTGAAAAAGACTTGTTAAGTCGAAACGTTGCTTTGGTTCGGAGTCAATAATTATACGACTGGATTGAGGATTGGAGTGCCGCGGTTTTTCTTACACCTACCTTTGTTATTGTGGGGCCCTTGGGGCCAGGGCCTGACACCGCGAGCACCGCCGCTCATATTTGGACTTCTAATAGTCAGTAAGTGGTGCTATCCTATTTTTTTATTTTTTATTGTTGGTTGGACTGAAGACGCCGACCCATTCTGGAAGCCCTGAAGATGCGAGCATCTGCAAAACTTCCATTGGACCTGATATCTACAGCCAAGGCAAGCAAAACTACAGAGAAAAACTGTTTATAATTATAATATCAGAACTGTAAGTGTCACGATGCGGTGTTCTGGGAAGCGGGGACGGCAGGGGCGCGCTCGCGTCATCAGCGCGCCCCGTGTCACCCGTTCCCATGACAACCGCAATAGGGCTGAGCGCCGAGCTGATCACTCGGCGCTCAGCTGCATCAGAACTCAGGAGTCATGTGATGCTGGCCACTTCACATGACTCCACCAGCGCTCTATTTAAACAGGCAATCTGCTGGCCACAGATTGCCTGTTATTGAGGTCCTTCCTGCATGATACTCACCTGGTTTGTTTGTTCCTGCTTAGCTTCTGATTTCCTGACCGTCTCATCCTCTGGTCTTGGCGTGCTCTCCTGGTTTGACTTCGGCTTGTCCTAACGATTCTCTGCTTGCTCCTCCAGTACCTTTTCTGCTCTCTTGGTTTTGACGCAGCTTGTTTGACCTTTCTGTTTATGTGTTGTTTGTCTTCTCTGCACTATCCTAGCTAAGGGTTTGTTGACCAGTTGTCCCTTGTTGCTAGGACTTGCGAGGCAAGTAGGCAGGGACAGGGGTGAGAGTGGAGTTCAGTGGTAACTACCCCACCCCCTGTGTGTGACAGTAAGGAACTAAAATAATTTCCTGTCACCAAACAAAAACAAGCAGAAAAACACAAGCAGATAAACAGTGTAAACAGTGGGGTCTTGTCTTATGAGTGTGAAAAAATATTCTTAACTCAAAGTAATAATTAGGCGACCCTCAGGTGAGACACTATGACTCATGTTGGTGTCCAGGAAAGTCAGGCCAGACTGCAACTCCCCCAACATCTGATCAAAAGTACTGACTGTGACTGACATGCAGCAATAATTAAAGAACTTGGCTGGGTGCTCCTGTAGGTTGGCATACAAACTTGCAAACTGACTTTTGTGCACCCTCTGAGAAATAATAGGATGCACCCACTTCTGCTCCTCAATCATTTTCCTCTGCTCACTAGTAGATCAGGGAAAGTGAATTTCCTGGCAAGAAAAAATAACCAACACACTCCAACAAAATGCAACCTATATATAATATCCACACAAAATGGAGCTTAACCAATCAGAAGAGCATGCTGGGGGTATTTATTTGTAGATACACAAGTTTCAGACAGCACACCAACTTGCAGTGATATGAATGATCTTCATTAATTCATTTTAGCCAAACATTCAAGTGCAGAGGTGTAGCAATGTTTCGGGCTTAAGACATGAATCGCCCTTTATCAAGGATTTTCGTGCCTATGGATAGCTTATTGGCTGTGATCTGATTTGTATCAAAAGCTGCAGACACAATGGCAATACTTCTGTCTAAGCATAAGGAGCTGCCTGCCCACTTCCCCTTGATTGGCTGATCCCGGCTTTCTTTCAACCTCTGAGGCAATCAGGGAAAGCCTCCCCCCATGTCCTCCCAGTGTCATGTGATCCTCCATCTTCTTCCCTATTTCCATGCCAATATTAATAGTAAAATGGTACAGGGCGCCCTTTTAAAGAAATTCATCTGAAACTAATCAAAAATAATATTTGGATACATTTTTGTGAAATTCGTAATGAATTCAATTAGTTTAAAATCGATTCACTCATAGTTCCTCTTTCATTGAGTTGTAATGATTATCGGCAACACATCACTGATTACACAGATGTTCTGGTTGATAATCATTCAATCACTCACAAGGGCAAAAATAATCAGGATCCATCATTGTTATCCCCAGTCTATTCCACTGAATGCATAATTTGTAATAATATTACTGCAGCCTAGATACATTACAATTATCAACATTAAACTTTATTTGCCATGTTCTTGTCTATGCAGTTACCAACATTACAGTACCTTGAAAAGGTATTCATACCCCTTAAACTTTTTCAAATTTTTTCATGTAACACCCACAAATTTAAATGTATTTTATTGGGATTTTATGTGAGAGACCAACACAAATTAGCAAGTATATGCAAAGTGAAAAGAAAATGATACATGGTTTTCAAAATGTTTAATAAATAAAAGTCTAGAAAAGGGTGGAGTGCATTTGTATTCAGACTACCTTTCACTGCATTTAGAGCTGCAAATCTTTAGGGGTATTTTTCTACCAGCTGTGTACATCTGCACCTGTGAACAGCAATTTTCAAGTCTTGCCACAGATTCTAAATGGGCTTTAGACCTGGAATTTGACTGGGCCATTCAAACACATGAATATGCAACTAGTCAGATTCCACCTTTCATTTTTGACAGCTCCTTTGGAAAATGAAAGGTGGAATCTGATTGGTGGCTATGAGCAACTAAGCAAGTCTTTACATCAGTTTGATAAATAACCCCCCTAGAGTTTTTCATTTATACCAAAAAGTTTAACTTTGGTCTTAACTGACTAGAGCACCTTCTTCCACATGTTGGCTGCGTCCCCTACATGGCTTGTGGCAAACCTCAGCACGACTAATAGTTGCCCTGTGGACCATGAACCTTTTGACTGCTTCTCTAATTAGTGCTCTCCTTGCCTAGGCTGTCAGTTTAGGTGGATGGCCATGTCTTGGTTTGCAGTTGTGCCATACTCCTTCCATTTTTCGGATGATGTATTGAACAGTGCTTTGTGAGATGTTCAGAGCTTGAGATGCTTTTTTTTACATTTCTCAACTGCATTATCCCTGACCTGTCTGGTGTGTTCCTTGGTTTTCATGATGCTGTTTAATGACTAATGTTGTCTAACAAACCTCTGAGGCCTTCAGAGGCTGTAGTTGAACTGAGAATAAATTACACAGAGTATCACAGTACAGGGGGCTGAATACGAATGCACGCCACACTTTTCAGATTTGTATTATTAAAAATGTTTTAAATATTTTAGCATTTTCTTTTCACTTCACACATACTTGCTGCGTTGTATTGGTCTATCACATAAAATCTCAATAAAATACATTTACATTTGTGGGGGTAACATGAAAAATTTGGAAAAGTTCAATGGATATGAATACTTTTTCAAGGCATTGCATACATTACCTGTCATTATCATTCCTATGCTACCATCTTATCACTGTATTTCTATAATATTTTACGATTTATTGGTGTATCTGACTAACTGTGATGATGAAAGGAACAGCAGAAACTACTTAACAAAATAAGTCTAAGGAGACCAACAAAACATTATGGAAAAAAAACATGCCAAAGAAAAACTTAGAAAAGTATCAGTGTTTAGTATGTGGACTTTGTGAAACATCAAAAAAGAGCTCACATGGCCTAAGGTGGAAAATGCATCACATTCCCCTGAAATATGAATTAAAGAGTTTGCTTGTTTCAGTACTAAGATGGATATTTTCTACATGCCTGGAAACCTGGCAAATATTGAATGTTTTAGGAATCTATGATAGAACTGGTGCTTCCAAATGCCTCACAGGTAAAGACAGTGCGAATTAAAGGTTCTAGAAGATTACGTTAATCCTTGTACATTTGAGGTCTCAGCTTGCCTTCAAAAGATACTCTTGAGTTGAAGAGATGAAAATAATCTTAGCGCCTGAGCTGTTAAGAGGCCCTTAATAAAATGCTGGAGAGCATGCTTGAAGAAAATGGATCCAGAATCCTTTCATCTACTGTATTTAGATTTTCTTTTAATCAATCACCCAAGTCCAGCAAAAGCTAGTAACAAAAGAGAAAAGATTCGAGGCTACTAAAGCCTGCAAACTTTTAATGCAAAACACTTAGTTCTAACATCAAGCTATCACTTGTGATTTATTCAATGCATTATGGGTAAAAAGATATATAAAAACCAAAGTGCACTGGTGTAAATTGTACATTCAAGTTGTTACAGAATCCCTACTATCACTGGTTTGTGGTTGCAAACAATGACACAAAATGTATCCAAAATTACATAGTTACATAGTTAATACGGTTGAAAAAAAGACACAAGTCCATCAAGTTCAACCAAGTGATAGGTGGGGACACGAATCCCAGAAGGAATTGAGACTCAAATTTCTACACGTTTTCATAAGCATTAATGTTGTTTAGAATTCATCTAAACCCTTTATAAAACTGTCCACTGTTCCTGCTGTGACCACGTCCTGAGGAAGTCTATTCCACAGCTTCACAGTTCTTACAGTAAAGAAGCTTTGACGTTTCTGGAGACTGAACTTTTTCCTCTCCAATCAGAGGCAGTGCCCCCTTGTCTTTTGAGCACATTTTACATGGAACAGTTCTTCACCATATTCTTTGTATGGCCCATTTATATACAGTATTTGTATAGGTATATTTGTTTTCATCAGAGCAATGTTCTCGCCTAAATGTTGCAACATTTTATTTTTGCGTCACATCTATTTGAATATGTCACTAAGCAGGGGCAGATTAAGAGTATTATAGGCCCTGGGCTGTTTACCCAACTTGGGCTCCAGCCATCCATTTGCCCCTGTCCATCTCCTCTTTCGCATTCAGTCCCATAGTTATTTTTTATGGTAACTATTAAAGAAAACAATACCACTTAAATATTATAACACCCCCAGTTCCTCACAGTACATAGCATAACACCCCCAGTCCCTCACAGTATATACAATAAAACCAACAGCCTCTCACAGTAAATAATATAACACCCCAGCCCCTGAGCCATTGTTAACTGTACAATACTCAGTAATTTTAACTTGTCATGTCTTGAAATAGTTTTTCTGTGTAATGTAAATTTATTATTTTTAAGAGTACATAATATCACGTTTGTTACACAAGTTCAGCCCTTAAGGCACAACAAAGGTTGTGCCCATCCTTATTTCTACTAGATAAGGGTTGCTACACCCAAAGGCTTTTCTTATTGTGTTTAATTTTCCAATTCATAATTCCAAGTCCAGTAATCCAGAGGTGCCTATTTAACCATGTCCTCAGGTCCTGGAGGGAGAGGGTACAGCTGGACAAGAAGCGTTTTGCAGCTCAGGCTGATTATGTGACCTGTCCGGAATAGACTCATGGGACATCTGCTGTTCTGCAAATTAGAGTGCTCCTGGTCTGAAGGTCAATAGTCATTCCTCAGTAATCACCTCAACCATCCAAGCCCATAGCCCTGGAGATATCACTTAATAAGAAAAATATTTCTTCTTATGAAAAAAAAAGTTTTGCAAATGTATCAAAACCAAGTCAAAAAGAAATATGTTAACTGCCTAATGATCAAAAAAGCAAAAAAAAAAAGGTGTGGTCATGATTAAGACGTACAGTCGAAACGCGTAGACCTTGCCTGTCTGGTTAGCCTACGGATTTTAAAATAAAGAAATAAAGAAATTGGATTTTATCCTGAGCCTGCTGCTGGATTTTTTCTACTGTTTTGATTGATTCCTGGTCCGGGATCCGTGGGCGGCGAAGGAGGACGGTGGGTGAGCTGAAATCCCTTTATATTAACTGCCTAATGATGTCATTTTCCTAGGAAAAGCAAACATCTGAAATCAGTACAAGGGATGGCAAAGTGGAACATTTTATACATATAAAAGTTGCATCTAATATAAAAAGTAAGTCACTTAATAAACTCACAAATCTAAGGCCTTATTTGTATTATTTTTATATCATTTACACATTTTATTGTATCATTCCTAATAGAGATGAGCAAATGTATTTTGTGTCCACTTTGTCAAATTAACGTAATGACAGCAACAGCAAGTAATGTTACTGACCCTGAGATATATAGTTATGGGTAAATGCATTTTTTATGCTTTTTAATATTAGAAATCTTTCAAAAATTGTCCTTTATTAGGGTCAGATGCGGTTTAACCCCTTCATGACACAGCAATTTTCCATTTTTGCGTTTTCATTTTTCACTTCCTGCATTCCCAGAGTCATAACTTTCTTATTTTTCCATTCAAACAGCCACATAAGGACTTGTTTTTTGTGGGACAAACTGTAGTTTATAATTGCACCATTTAATATAACATACAATGTAGCGGGAAGCAGGAAAGAAATTCCAAATGGGTGGAATTAAAAAATATGCAATTTCATCATAGTTTTATGGGTTATGTTTTTAAGCAGTTCCCTGTACAATAAGGCTGACCTGTTCACTTCGGCAATACTACATTTTTTTCTTTTCATCACCATTACTTTTTTATATTTACATCTACAAAACTGTGTGTGGGTTCATTTTTTGCGGAGCAATCTGTGGTTATCAGTGATTTCATTTTTGTCTGTCTGTCATTTCGATTATTTTATTTTTTAAAAACTTTTTTTACTATTTTAAGCCCTTCTAGGGGACATGAACATGTGATCTTCAGATCAATTCTCTAATACACTACTTTGCAACCTGCAGACATCCATATGAATATACCTGTGATACAACTGCCCATCACCACCAATGAACGGCTTCCCTGATCTCAGCACAGAGAAACCATTCAGAACCTGAGACAACAGAGATTCCTGGGAAAGGCAACTCACAATTGATCTAAGAGATTAAATGTCTGCAATTGATGTTATCAGGGTTAATCCTCATGTCGGCTGTGTAAAACAGCAGAAATGTAAGAAATATGGTGCTTGCATCTCTGCGGAGCTGGCACCTTCTTTTAAGTGCCAAAATCCATCGTAGATGTGTGTGCAGCTAGGTTAGGGTAGTTATCTTAGAAGTAATGGTAATGTAGGAGTAATAGAAGTGGCAGTAAGGGGACTAGCAGCAGGAAGTAGCAGCTGTGGCGGTGGCTACAGAAGTTATATAGTACGGAACATGATGGTAGGTAGGCAGACAGGGGCAGTGGCATAATAGGATGGATGATAAATTGCCACTGTCAGCAATCTTAGATCTATTCTTCGTCCTAAGCGAGAGGAGTGTGAAAATCCTCACAGATCAATGCCACCTACCTCTGTCTTAAATTGCGCCGATTGCGCTTCCCCCGTCATTGTACCCCTCAGATGCCACATTTATAGCTGATCGTGGCATCTGATATTAATAACAGAGTGTATAATTAAAAAAATAAAATATCGTACTTACCTCATCCATTTGCTTGCGATGGACCAGTCGCTGCCATCTTGTTTGAACATCTGGCGCAAAATCCAGCCGGTGTGGTGACGTCATACGTCACTATGCACGGGATTTTGTGTGAGATCTTCAAGCCAATTGGCGCCGGACGGCCCTTTACGAGCAAATGGATAAAGTAAGTATGATTTTTTTTTGTTTAGTTTTTTTCACTATTTCAGGTTAAATCAATTTGCTACAACGAAGCACGAGGAATTTCAGCTTTGCGGCAAATTGAATTTATCCTGAAAAAATTTGCTTTTTTACAGTTCATAGGCTTATTGCCAGAACCCCAAATAGCATACAGTCTGTATACCTATGCTAGTGGGTCGAAAGGATTTTCTTTACCGTCATGAAAAACAGAAAAAACTTGACTGTTATATGTGCCCATAGACATGTATTAGCAAAATGGAATGCATCTTAAAGGCTTCCGTTTTGCATTCCGTCCTAAAATTTCATTATAAAGGAATTTATAAAGCTAATGCGAACCCTCCCTTATTGAACGCATTTTTCTGCCAAAGCTGCATTAATATACTTGTGTTATTGAACGAGTTTTTCTGCCAAAAAGCAAAAGCATTTTACTGCACACCTGCATTACCATACAGGTGGTAGTGAAGTGTTTTACTGCAAAAACTGGATTACTATACTCATATTAGTGAACACGTTTTACGGCCCGAAACTGCATTATTATACTTGTTTTAGTGAACATGTTGTATTACATCAAGATACTGTTCAGTTACAGCAAAAGCATTACTGCGAAATATTTTACTGCAAAAACTGAATTACTATACCTGTGTTAGTGAATGTGTTTTACTGCAAAAACTGTATTACTATACCTGTGCATTATTATCATTGTACATTATGAATACCAGTGGGCAGTGTGTTTGTAGAAGAGAAGGGACATTCAATTGCGCCTCTGTTAATATTTGTTAAACATGTCTGATCAGGATGTCTCCACCCCTCCCCCGCCAAGTCACCTGTCACAGCGCGGTGTGGGTAGTAAACTCCAAACCAAAAACAAGAGGGAAGGGAAAAGGTACTAGGCCCGAAAACTAGGGAAAGGGAAAAGGTCTAGTGAATCCCTAAACCGAGCCCTGACTACTATTAGTATGAACAGAACTTAATGGTAGGAATGTTCATACACGGAACCTAGAGCCCTATCTTACCCTAAAAGTCCCTGGAAATAATGTCAGGACAAAAGATGTCCTGTTCCTTCCCAGCTGAAGGAACAGGAGACTCCCTCAGGCCCAATACCAAAAGATAGGGTAATACAACAAACAAGAAATAAGGAAAAGACACTTAACTCTGAAGTACGCGGACGAGCAGGAACTCAAAGGAGAACCAACACCAGCACTTCCACAACCGTATGGCATGATGGGTGAGACCAGACTAAATAGAGGAGTTGGAATGACCACTTAAGCTACACCTAAGAGAAGGGGTGTGGTCAAACCCAGCAGCAACAAACAAACAAGTCAAGCCAAAGAAGCTGTCAGATCACATCATGTGCAGCCAGTCTCTTAGATCTTCTGACCCCTGTAACGGGAGAGACCGTGACATCACCCACCTCTCATTGTCTCCACTACCACAAGCAGCAATAGCTGCAGCAGCAGTTCTGTACTATGTTGCCAGCCTCAAGTGTCAACTCAAAGAGGGTTTTCAGCATTGCAGGTGGCGTCATCATACTCAAACAGACAAAGTTGTCCATCACCAGTGTACAAAACATCCCTTTTGCCAAAATTAATGAGGCATGGATCCATGAGGATTTTCACACACCTCTGGCTGAGGCCAGTGAATAGATCCGCTATTGCTGACGGTGCACCATCACGCCACTGCCACTGTCTGCCTGCCTACCATCATTTTTCACACTATATGACTGCTGCTGCTGCTACTGCCATTGCCGCAGCTGCTAATCCCCACTGCTAATCTCCCCACTGCCACTTCCATTACCCCTTCTTCCACTACCATTACCCCTGCACAACCAACACCACTACTACTACTACCCCAACACAGCCACACACACATCTAGTGCCTTGTCTGTTCTACATCCACACTATATTTCTGCTGCTCCCAAATAAAAAGGAGAATGTTTCCAGGCTTGATCAACTTCAGAACAAGCCACTGTTTCTTCTGACAATTAACATTTGTGTTTGCAAAAATACGGAGAGGCATTCTGCCCCCATTAATACACAGTTTTTGGATGCTTGATTCTATCAAGCACAGTTTTTTTTTTTTAACGATAACACTGTCTGTGTTTAAACACTATCTTCCCCTAAGTAGGGACAATTTTTGAAATATTTCTATTATTAAAAAAACACAACAAATGCAATGACACAGGTTGCTGATGACCATTTTAAATCATTCCTGAAGAACACTCCTTAAAAATCTGTAGTGAAGATGGGATGATTGACCTAAAATTTGGCTTATATAGGAGGGAAGATTAGCTCGGAGGTTAATGCCCAAAATACTGTAAGTACAAGAGTCCCTCTTCAATTGAAAAGGGAACTAGTTACCCCAATGCCTCTTAGTTGTTCAAAACACTGGTAATGCCTTAAACTTGTTAAAGCAACTCTAATCCCTGAGACAGAACCAAATCTAATAATAGTTGTCATAAAATCTAGGATCACTTGCTTTGGATTGGATACAAAGAGAAGCATAATATTGGCAAAAGCTTATATTTGTGTCTCTACAAAGCCAATGCAGATGAAAAGAGCCTTGTAGTACTCAAACTAAAGCATCAAGAGTTATTTTAAATAATAGAGACGATAGAAGACATCCTTGACATGTACCTTGAATAACACTAAAAAATAAATTATTAACCCAAACCATAGACTGAGGATTGTGATACATCATTTGTATCGCGTCACAAAACTGTGCCCCAAAATAGTACGAGGTTAATATCATATTAATATGAGACCACAAGACATGGTTAAAGGCTGTATTAGCATCTAGGCTGACCAAAATGTTCCTAGTTTGTTTCCTATGTTGACTGTGAGGGATAGCCCAGATTGTTGTTATAATATTGTAAATTAGAGATCTCCAATGAGTGAAGGTGGAGAGCCAGAAGTCATCCTTCTGCCGAATGGTGACAATTCGGCTGTCACTACACAAGCAAGTGAGCATGCATCGGGCCATTTGTGCAAGTGACTCGGAGGGACTCCCTGCCTCCATCTCCACTGCATACTGCCATGGTGTGTCTGGGTCCTCTGCCTCCTCTTCCTCATCGCACTGTAGCTCCTCTGGCTGCTCCTGCTACTCCTCTTCTGTCACCTGTGTATAAAAACCACCCATTTCGCTACACATTGCTAGTGCAATGTCCTCCTCCTCCAGTTCAGCCCCCACAGGGCTGATGTAGCCGTCCGATTTACCAGCATCTGTTCCAGGACATGAAGCAGTGGAATGACATCGTTCACCCCATAGTCCTGGCGACTGACAAATAACATGGCTTCCTCAAAGGGCCTGAGCAAACGGCAGGTGTGACGCATGAGCTGCCACTGGCTGACATCGAAGTTACACAGGGGCGTACTCCTGTCCACTTGGATCATCAAGAAATCGTTTATGGCCTTTCTCTGTTCGCATAGTTGGTCGAACATATGGAGGGTGGAATTCCAACTGGTGGAAAGGTCGCATATCAGCCTATGTTGGGGGATGCCGTTCTGCCTCTGCAGCTCAAAGAGGGTGTGCTTTGCAGTGTACGAGTGGCTGAAGTGCATGCAAAGTTTTCTGGCCATTTTTAGGATGTCTTTCAGATGGGTGGAAGACTTCAGGAACCGCTTGCCAGCAAGATTGAACACGTGTGCCATGCAGGGTGCATGGCTCAGCTCTTCTTGACACAGTGCCGACACCATGTTCTTCCTGTTGTCGGTCACCAAGGTTCCGATTTTGAGTTGTTGCAAAAAAAGCCAGGATTCGATTTCTTGATGAAGGACACGGAGCAGTTCCTCCCCTGTGTGACTCCATTCGCCCAGACAAACAAGGTGCAGAACAACGTGACACCGCCGTGCCCTGCACGTGTTGTATGTTGGACGGGCACTGGGAATTGTCCCTGCAGTGGAGGATGAGGAGGCAGAGGCGGACATTCTCGCAGGACGTGGAGGCGGAAGGGGCATCACCTTGTCCAAGTTGCTGGTGTGGCTGTGCAGGAACTACATTCACCCAGTGGGCCGTAAAGGACATGTATTGTCCCTGACCGTAGTTATAGCTCCACACATCAGCACTGCTGTGCATTTTGGCAGACACCGACAGGCTCAAGGACTGGCCCACCTTCTAATCTACATGTGTGTGCGGTGCTGGTACTGCCTTTTTGGAAAACAAATGACGGATTGGGACACTCCACCTCAGCTCAGCACAAACCATTAGTTCTCTGAAAGATGCAGAGTCCACCACCTTGAAAGGGAAGGAGTGCAGCATCAGCAACTTGGACAGGAGCACGTTCAGCTTATGCGCTGTTGGATGAGTGCACGCATACTGTTGTCTCTTGGCAATCCCTTCAGTGATCGATTGCTGACTGAATGATTTACGAGGAGTAGGAGGGCTGGGAGCAGGAGCCTCAGGACCAGCAGATGATGGGAAGGACAGACAGCTCCCTTCTGCTGAGGTGGTGGAGCCTTGACTGCCTGAAATCGGCTGCGTGCCACTGGGTGATGCAGCAGTTGCTATCAGGCCACTTTATGGTGACTCTGCATATGTTGACACAGGGCAATGGTACCAGCATTGACACCCTGGCCACGTTTCACCTTCTGCCCACAGATTTTACATATGGCCATGTTCACCTCCTCCGGTGGCTTAACAAAAAACTGCCACACCCCCAAGTAGGTGATTTTACCCTCACACTACCCACTGACTGACAGCTACTGCAGCTGCCTCCATGAAGCTGCTACTTCCCGAGCAGGTAGGCTCCTGCGAAGCGGATGGTCTACCCCGGCACGTTTGTCTCCTGACCTGCCATTGCTGCCACCCGGCTGACCCCCGGCCATGCTAGTGACTTGCTGGCTCCGCTGCTGCCACCCTCTTCTCCCGATGATAATAAAGCCCCTTCGTCACCCGGCTCCCAAGTGCGATCAGCTACATCATCATCATTGAGTACTGTCTGCATGTCACTGATGTCCTCCTCAACCATCTCTGGGTCAGGAGCCTCACCGCTCACAACACCAGCTCCCACTCCACTCTCATCATCACTACTTGCCCGCTTAGTGGAGGAAGCAGCGGATTTCTCCGCCACATCTTGGCTTGCCAGTAGATGATGACTGTCTTCTAGTAGCTCGTCCTCACCATATAGTGGAGCTGAGTCCACAGCATACAATACTTCTCTGGCTGAGGGAACAGAAAAGGACAAAGGCAGGTTGAGGACAGGTGAGGGCAAAGGGCCTGCTCCCGGGCCATGCCAACTGACGAACCCACTGAATCTTGGCTAGGGGTGTCTGATGTCACTTGCGACGAAGTCGAAGATCGAGTCAACCAATCAAGAACCGCTGGGTTGCTGGTCAAGACACGACCGCTAGCTGACACTGGGAGCTCAGGCCTCTCAAAGTGAAACCTACTGCCATGGCCCCTTACTCTGCTGTGAACTTTGCCTGCACCAGAAACATTTAGTTCTCTGCCATTCCCCTGTGCAGGGCCTGGCACTTCTCTGTTTGACATACTGTTAGATCAATTAAATAAATAAATAAATAAAAAGGAATTAAAACACCCCAAAAAAGTCTGTAATTTTCTCACTTCACCACACAACGGCTAATAAGCCCTTTTTTCACACTAATACACACAAAAAAGGGCTTTAGAACATAAAACTGCACAGCTGAACGGCAAATATATTTTCTTTTGCCACTAATACACATCACAAAAGACTTTAGAACATATAACTGCACCGCAGAATGGCTAATATATTTTTCTTTTTCCACTTATACACGCCACAAAAGGCTTTACCACAGATAACTGCACCGTTGAGCAGCAAATATATATTTTCTTTTTCCGCTAATACACACCACAAAAGGCTTTACAACATATTACTGCACCGCTGAGCGGCAAATATATTTTTTCTTTTTCCACTAATACACGCCACAAAAGGCTTTGCAACAGATAACAGCATCGCTGAGCGGGAAATATATTTTTTCTTTTTCCACCAATACATGCCACAAAAGGCTTTACAACAGATAACTGTTGAGCAGCAAATATATTTTACTTTTGATACTAATACACAACAAAAAGGGCTATAATTTTAGCACTCCACCACACAACAGCTAATAAACAAGCTAAAAAATGATTTAAAACATATAACTGCACAGCACAAGGGAAAATAAGACGTAGAAATATTGCACCCTAATATGAACGGTTTGCTGGAATTATAGAGCTGTATTATGGCAATTTGGATCCGCAGTCAGTGCAGCAAGGTGTAATCGGTTTGTTCCTATTACCCAGGCTGTAACCTCCCCTACTGAACCCTATTCAACATACATTTTGAGGACTGATTCCTCCCTATCCTTTCCCTACACCTTGAAAAATCTTTCCCCTGCACTTGTAAATAGTTTTTTTAGCGCAATGACGTTTTTTCCAACACTGTCCTTAGAGCCTGCAGACGTCTGTCCCTGCACTAAGTACAATGGTAAATAGCAGAATCTAAGATGGCTGTCGCTATTTATAGGGCTGGGACATCACAGGACTGGCTGGCTGCTGATTGGTTGCCTGCATGGCATTATAGGTGATCCCGCCTTCCCAGAGTTTCTTTCTCCATGTCCTCATAAGTGCAGCAGCCATTTTAGGAAAAAATATGATTCGTTACCACTACTGTTGATCAAGCACCGTCGTGCTCGGATGCTCGGGCCAAACACATCGGAATGTTCTGGTGCTTGACTGAGCACCCGAGTATAATGAAAGTCAATAGGAGAACCCGAGAATTAAACCAGGTACCCCTGCTCTAAAGAGGGGAGGGTGCCTGGTTCATAGGAAAATGTCAGAAATTGATTGAAACACCACCGAAATGGTTCTGGAACAGCATGGGGAGAATGTCTGGATGTATCTTGTACTCGCAGGTTGCTGCTGGGAACGATGTTGTCCGAATAGTACGCCACTTTTACAGACTGACAATAATACGCACAAAACCGAAGAAAAAAAAAAGATTTTAGGGGAAAAATTGATAGGAAACATTCTTTCCTGTATATTTACTTGTATATAAAGTGCAAGTGTTGGCAAAAATTACAAGGAAAAGGCACTCCGATATAACCTGTATATCACATAAAGGAGGGCCTCATTCAAATTGTGGTACAATTGTTCATGTAGTGGGACTCCTACACTCATAAAGCCTATGCACTAAGTGAAAGGGCTGCCGAAAATTACAAGGAACCGGCACTCCAATACACCCTTTGTTACACATAAAGGAGGGCATCATACACAGCCTTGAAAAATTATGATTTATGGCCTGCTGGTGACCCTCAAAAACATTTGGAGCAAGGGCCTGCTAATCTGACCATCTAAAACATTATGGGCAAGGGCCTGCTGCTGCTTTGGTGACTCTAGATAACCTGGGGATGATCGCACGTCCTCGTGACGGAGAAGATCCATTTGGATGTCTACCCTATCAACATTCAATGTTATTTTTAGCCCAAACCAAGTAGACCATGGGTAACGTGGGAATCATGGTTCGATTCCAAAGAGGGAGCATGAGAAACAGCTACGGCTACCACATCCAAGCAAGGCAGCATGCGTGAAAATTACCTATTAGGTATAATTAGGTGAGGGCCTGCAGGTGAGCTGACCCTGTAAAATATTTAAGGTGCGGGCCTGCAGGTGAGCTGACCCTGTAAATTATTTTAGGTGTGGGCCTGCTGATGAGCTGACCCTGTAAAAGATTGTAGGTGAAGGCCTACTGTTGAGCTGACCCTGTAAAAGATTTAAGGTGCGGGCCTGCTGGTGAGCTGACCCTGTAAAAGATTTTATATGCGGGCCTGCTGGTGAGCTGACCCTGTAAAAGATTTTAGGTGCGGGCCTGCTGGTGAGCTGACCCTGTAAAAGATTTTAGGTGAGGGCTTGTTGGTGAACTGACCCTGTGAAAGATTTTATGTGCGGGTCTTCAGGTAAGCTGACCCAGTAAAACATTATATATGCGAGGGCATGCAGGTGAGCTGACCCTGTAAAAGATTTAAGGTGCGGGCTTTCAGATGAGCTGTCCCTGTAAAAGATTTGAGGTGCTGGCCTGCTGGTGAGCTGACCCTGTAAAAGATTTTATGTGTGGGCCTGCTGGTGAGCTGACCCAGTAAAAAATTGTAGGTTAAGGCCTGCTGGTGAGCTGACCCTCTAAAAAATTATATGTGAGGGCCTGAACGTGGGCTGACCCTGTAGAAGAATGTAGGTGAGGGCCTGCTGGTGAGATGACCCTCTAAAAAATTATATGTGAGGGCCTGCAGCTGAGCTGACCCTCTAAAAAAATATATGCACGGGCCTGCATGTGAGCTGACCCTGTAAAACATTATATGCGAAGGGCATATATGCAAGGGCATTATAAGTGACGAATAAGCATGTTGATATGATAGAAGAGGAGGAGGAGGATGAGAAAAGGAAGATTCAACCACATACCCTTGTTTGTGGTGGAAGGGGTGCATGGGAATACAGTGTATTCAGTACATTATAAACAACACATTTAAAGTGCCTTTATGTTCAGCCACTTTCCTCTGGTGGAATCGAGAAGTCTTGGTCATTCCAGGCCTTGTTCATTTTTATAATAGTCAACCTGTCCGAATTTTTAGTTGACAGGCGGATACGCTTATCTGTTATATTGCCACCAGCAGCACTAAATACCCGCTCAGACAAAACGTTGGCGGCAGGGCAGGCCAGCACCTCCAAAGCGTAGAGCACCAGTTTGTGCCACGTGTCCAGCTTGGACACCCAGTAGTTGTAAGGCACTGAGGGATCATTGAGGAAGCTGACACGGTCTGCTATGTACTCCTTTACCATCTTCCAAAATGTTTCCCTCCTTTTGACACTAGGCCGCGCATCACAGTGAGGGTGCTGGCGGGGTGTCATGAAACTGTCCCAGGCTTTGGAGAGTGTTTCCCTGCCTCTGTTGGAACTGCTTTCTGTCTTCTCTCCTCGGTTAGCCAAGTAACTACGGACTCTGCCGCTAGCGTTGTCAGATGAAAATTTTTGGAACAATTTTTCAACAAGGACCTTCTGGTATCGCACCATTTTGCTCGTCCTCTCCACGAGAGGAATGAGAGATGAAAAGTTCTTTTTGTAGCTGTGGTCGAGTAGGGTGAACAACCAGTAATCCGTGTTGTCTAAAATGCTTATAACGCGCGGGTCGCTGGAAAAGCAGCCTAATATGAAGTCAGCCATGTGTGCCAGAGTACCAACAGGCAAGATTTCGCTGTGGTCATCAGGAGGATGACTCTCAATCTCCTCATCCTCTTCCTACTCTTCTGCCCACCCACGAAGAACAGATGGAATTAAGCTTCCATAGGCACTACTTTTGTAGCAGGGGCAACCGTCTCCTGCTCCTCCTCCTCTTCATCGTCCAATTCGCGCTGAGAAGATGAACTGAGGGTGGTCTGGCTACCACCCTGTGTAATGTCTTCCCGCATTTCCACCTCTTCCACATGCAAAGCTTCGTCCTTAACTGTGAGCAGCGAGCGTTTCAGTAGACACAGGAGTTGGATGGTTACGCTGATAATAGTGTTATCACCACTCATCATCTGTGTTGATTCCTCAAAGTTTCTTAAAACCTCACAGAGGTCAGACATCCATGCCCACTCAACGCTTGTGAATAGCAGAAGCTGACTGGAAAGGCGAGGACCATGTTGCAGCTGGTATTCCACTACTGCCCTCTGCTGTTCATAAAACCTGGCCAACATGTGGAACATCGAGTTCCAGCATGTGTTCACGTCGCACAACAGGCAATTTCCAGCGCTGCTGCAGCGTTGACACACAGGCTGAAGCTGTCGATGACTTGGGGAAAAATGTGCAAATTGGGGTAGGTTTTGAGAAACCACTGAACCACTAAGTTTAAGACGTGGGCTAGGCATGGGATGTGTGTGAGCTTGCCGATCTCCAAAGCCGCCACCAAGTTACGCTCATTATCAGACACAACCATGCCTGGCTCTAGGTTGAGTGGCGAGAGCCACAGATCAGTCTGGTCTCTTATCCCCTGCCACAGCTCTGCGGCAGTGTTCTGTTTGTCCCGTAAGCATATCAGCTTCAGCACGGCCTGTTGCTGCTTCCCCACTGCAGTGCTACACTGCTTCTAGCTACCGACTGATGGCTGACTGGTGCTGCATGCGGATAATTCAGAGGTGGAAGTGGAGGAGGAGGCGGAGGAGAAGAAGTGGGGGTTGGAGCCACTAACGTAGGTGCTGGCGGAAACCCTGATCTATGTAGGGCCCACAATCCTTGGTGTCAGTAGCACCTGTGCCATCCCAGGGTGCGACTCGCTCCCGGCCTCCACAACGGTCATCCAGTGTGCCGTCAGGGAAATGTAGCGTCCCTGGCCGAATACACTTGTCCATGTGTCCGTGGTTAAGTGGACCTTCCCAATAACTGCATTGGTCAGGGCAGGTGTGATGTTACAAGACACATGTTGGTGTAAGGCGAGCATGGCACACCTTGAAAAATAGTGGCGGATGGGGACGGCGTAATGCGGGACGGCCGCCGACATCAGGCTGCGGAAGGCCTCAGTGTCCGCAAGCCTAAATTTCCAGGGCCAGTAATTTGGAAAGTTGCTCATTTAGTGCTATGGCCTGTGGGTAGGTGGCTGGATGTTTGCGCTTGCGTTTAAATGCCTGGGATAAGGACATTTGTAAGCTGCGCTGGGACACGGATGTGGATGTGGTCGCTGATGGTGCTTGCGACGGTCCAGGTGCAGGGTGGGAGGCATCCGGGCCTGCACCTTCGACAGGGGATTGGCCAGCACGTAACACAGGGGAAGAGGAGGCAGCGGTGTGACCAGCAGACACAGATTGTAGACCCAGGCGTTCGTCCCACTTATTACCGTGCTTGGATGCCATGTGGCGGATCATGCTGGTGGTGGTGAGGTTGCTAGTGTTCACGCCTCGGCTCATTTTGGTACAGCACAGGTTGCAAACTACTATTCTTTTATCGTCCACACTTTCCTCAAAAAAGCGCCATACTGCAAAACACCTACCCCTTGGCAAGGGAGATTTCTGCAAGGTTGTGCTCCGTGGAACAGTTGCGGGCCTGTTTGGTGCGGCCCGCCTTCTCCCTTTTGCCACCCCACTGCCTCTTCCAGCCTGTTGCGGTGCAGCAGATCCCTCCCCCTCTGTACTGCTGTCCTCGGCTTTCCACCTTCCCAGGTTGGGTCAGTGATTTCATCGTCCACCACCTCCTCTTCCACTTCCTCACTCTGCTCATTCTCCTGACTTGTTGACCTAACCACAATCTCAGTGATTGACAACTGTGTCTCATCCTCTTCATCAACCTCTTTAGACAGTAATTGCCGTTGACTTATTGGCAACTGTGTATCATCATTATCCACCACATTAAACAGTAATTGACGTTCCCCGCCGTCATCTTCTTGTGACTGTGGATGCTCAAGAGTTTGGAAATCAGGGCACAAGATCTGTCCCTCTTCAAGCGTGCTTGGCAAGAGGGCCAAATTAAGGAATGCCGCTGAAACGACTGGAATGCCGCTGAAAAGATAGGGTGGTGCTTAAGCGACTGGAAGCATTATCTGCTGCAATTCAGCCGACCACCTGGTCGAACTGGTCTGACTTCAAGAGTGGTGTCCTGCGCCACCCTGCAAACTGGGACATGAAGTTAGGTATTGTGGATGATTGTTTTTCTTGTGCTCTGGCAGCAGGCACAGTTTCACCGCGCCCAGGGCCACAGCCTCTGCGTGCACCATCAGTATCACAGCCACTGCCCCATCCCTTACTGCTCGTCTTCTTCATATTAAATTTTACATTTGCTTGAAAGTCTGTCACACGTACAGTAGCGTAGGATTTGGAAGTGTATGAGCAAACAAATTTAAAAAGGTATTTGGGATGTGGAAACGTCACACAGGAGATATTCCGCAGATAATGTCAATGCTGTCACCAGCGGCTAATAAGAAATTACAGGGAATGTCACAGGTATTTGGGATGAGGAAACGTTATACAGGACAGGTACCACCGGTAATGTCACTGTCCGCAGCATCTACGAAAAAAGTACACGTATCACAGATACATTTTGTCAGTGCACAAGTTACACTGCAGATGTGGCACTGGTAATGTCACTGTCACTGGCCACCAATGCTTTTAATACTGGGGATTGAGGGAGGAGGGAGGCCGCACTGGCCACCGATGCTTTTAATACTGGGGAGAGAGGGGGGTCTGGCCCCTGCTGCCTGGCAGCACCTGATATCTCTTACAGGGGCCTGAGATCCGCACAATTAACCCCTCAGGTGAGGCACCTGAGGGGTTAATTGTGCGGTTCACAGCCCCCTGTAAGAGATCGGGTGCTGCCAGGCAGCAGGGGACAGTTATGTACACAGTTCTTAGTATGTTCTAACTTGAAGCGTCCCCATCACTATGGGAACGCCTCTGTGTTAGAATATACTGTCGGATCTGAGTTTTCACATCTAACTCAAATCCGATGGTATATTCTAACATAGAGGCATTCCCATGGTGATGGGGACGCTTCAAGTTAAAATATACCATCGGATTGGAGAAAACTCCGATCCGATGGTATATTAATAGGGACTCCTGACTTTACATTGAAAGTCAATGGGGGACGGATCCGTTTACAATTGCACCAATATTGTGTCAATGTAAACGGATCCGTCCCCATTGACTTACATTGTAAGTCAGGACAGATCCGTTCGGCTCCGCACCGCCAGGCGGACACCAAAACGCTGCAAGCAGCGTTTTGGTGTCCGCCTCTAGAGCGGAATGGAGGCGGAACGGAGACAAACTGATGCATTCTGAATGGATCTGCATTCATTCAGAATGCATTGGGGCTAAATTGGAGCCTTGAAACGGATCTCACAGGCGGACCCTGAAACGCCAGTGTGAAAGTAGCCTTAGTGAAGTGCGCAAGCGCGGCGCACAAACCAATCAGCACACACTCCACACACACACAGCAGGGACCGCCCAAAGCACCGCGCCACCGGCCAATAAAAACACGGCGCATCACATGCAGCCCGGACAGCCCACAGCAGTGCGGCCGTCCAATCAAAGTCGCCGCCCGGACCGCCCACAATTGCGCCAACCAATAAACAAACGGCGCACCACACCCTGTACGGACCGCCCACAGCATGGAGCCGTCCAATCACACCATCCCCACAACTGCGCCGCTGGCCAATAACCGCCTCTTATGGTGTGTGGTGTCAGTTGGAGCAGAGTGCATAAGAAGCAGAGTGCATAAGAAGCGCCGCCATTACATGCACAGTGACAGAAATTGCTCTCAGATACACACTGCAGCTGCTGCCAGCAGTATTAGCCAGCACCACCAATCAGTGCCAGCAATAATTGCCAGCCATCATTGCCACCAGTAACAGCAGTCAGTGCCAGCCCTATCAGCCACCAGTCACAGTGCCAGTGGTCTCAGCACCACCAGTTAGTGCCAGCTCTATCAGCCACCAGTCACAGTGCCCGCTGTCTCAGCACCACCAGTCAGTGCCAGCAGTCAGTGCGAGCTCTATCAGCCACCAGTCACAGTGCCAGTGGTCTCAGCACCACCAGTCAGTGCCAGCAGTCAGTGCCAGCCGTATCACCCAACAGTCACAGTGACAGCAGTCTCAGCACCACCAGTCAGTGCCAAGCGTATTAGCCACCAGTCACAGTGACAGTGGTTTCAGCACAACCAGTTAGTGCCAGCTCTATCAGCCACCAGTCACAGTGCCCGCTGTATTAGCACCACCAATCAGTGCCAGCTGTATCAGCCACCAGTCACAGTGCCAGTGGTCTCAGCACCACCAGTCAGTGCCAGCCGTATCAGCCACCAGTCACAGTGCCAGCAGTCTCAGCACTACGTGGCACTGCCAGTCGTCTCAGCCACCAGTCAGCGCCAGCTGTTTCAGCCATCAGCTGCAGTCTCAGCACCACCAGTCAGTGCCAGCAGTTCGTGCCAGCCATCTCAGGCACCAGTCACAGTGCCAGTGGTCTCAGCACCACCAGTCAGTGCCATCGGTATCAGCCGCCAGTCACAGTGACAGCAGTCTCAGCACCACGTGGCACTGCCAGTCGTCTCAGCCACCAGTCAGCGCCAGCTGTTTCAGCCATCAGCTGCAGTCTCAGCACCACCAGTCAGTGCCAGCAGTTCGTGCCAGCCATCTCAGGCACCAGTCACAGTGCCAGTGGTCTCAGCACCACCAGTCAGTGCCATCGGTATCAGCCACCAGTCACAGTGACAGCAGTCTCAGCACCACCAGTCAGTGCCAAGCGTATTAGCCACCAGTCACAGTGACAGTGGTTTTTAGCACCACTAGTTAGTGCCAGCTCTATCAGCCACCAGTCACAGTGCCTGGGGTCTCAGCACCACTAGTCAGTGCCAGCCGTATCAGCCACCAGTCAGTGCCAGCCCTATCAGCCACCAGTCACAGTGCCAGTGGTCTCAGCACCACCAGTTAGTGCCAGCTCTATCAGCCACCAGTCACAGTGCCCGCCTTCTCAGCACCACCAGTCAGTGTCAGCAGTAAGTGCGAGCTCTATCAGCCACCAGTCACAGTGCCAGTGGTCTCAGCACCACCAGTCAATGCCAGCCGTATCAGCCACCAGTCACAGTGCCAGTGTTCTTAGCACCACCAGTCAGTGCCAGCAGTCAGTGCCAGCCGTATCACCCACCAGTCACAGTGACAGCAGTCTCAGCATCAACAGTCAGTGCCAAGCGTATTAGCCACCAGTTACAATGACAGTGGTTTCTGCACCACCAGTTAGTGCCAGCTCTATCAGCCACCAGTCACAGTGCCCGCCGTATTAGCACCACCAATCAGTGCCAGCTGTATCAGCCACCAGTCACAGTGCCAGTGGTCTCAGCACCACCATTCAGTGCCATCTATATCAGCCACCAGTCACAGTGCCAGCAGTCTCAGCACCACGTGGCACTGCCAGTTGTCTCAGCCACCAGTCAGCACCAGCTGTTTCAGCCATCAGCTGCAGTCTCAGCACCACCAGTCAGTGCCAGCAGTTTGTGCCAGCCATCTCAGGCACCAGTCACAGTGCCCACAGTCTCAGCACCACCAGTCAGTCCTAGCAGTCAGTGCCAGCTGTATCAGCCACCAGTCACAGTGCCAGTGGTCTCAGCACCACCAGTCAGTGCCAGCCATATCAGCCACCAGTCACAGTGACAGCAGTCTCAGCACCACCAGTCAGTGTCAAGCGTATTAGCCACCAGTCACAGTGACAGTGGTTTCAGCACCACCAGTTAGTGCCAGCTCTATCAGCCACCAGTCACAGTGCCAGTGGTCTCAGCACCACCAGTCAGTGCCAACCGTATCAGCCACCAGTCACAGTGCCAGCAGTCTCAGCACCACGTGGCACTGCCAGTCGTCTCAGCCACCAGTCAGCACCCGCTGTTTCAGCCATCAGCTGCAGTCTCAGCACCACCAGTCAGTGCCAGCAGTTCGTGCCAGCCATCTCAGGCCCCAGTCACAGTGCCCACAGTCTCAGCACCACCAGTCAGTCCTAGCAGTCAGTGCCAGCTGTATCAGCCACCAGTCACAGTGCCAGTGGTCTCAGCACCACCAGTCAGTGCCAGCCGTATCAGCCACCAGTCACAGTGACAGCAGTCTCAGCACCACGTGGCACTGCCAGTCGTCTCAGCGACCAGTTAGTGCCAGCTGTTTCAGCCATCAGCTGCAGTCTCAGCACCACCAGTCCGTGCCAGCCATCTCAGGCACCAGTCACAGTGCCCACACTCTCAGCACCACCAGTCAGTGCCAGCAGTCAGTGCCAGCAGTATCAGCCACCAGTCACAGTAAAAGGGAGGGGAGAAGAGAGAGGCAGCGCCAAATGTGTAGTAAAGTATAAAACGATTACAGTAATGAAAAAAGTAATGCGCTTACCAGAGTCTGTTGTGAAGAGTCACAACGCCTTTGACGAGCCTTGCTGGAAAATGGACCAGCGGCCAGGGGTGCCTTGCTGCAATCTAGGTTCCAGGGCGCATTTAAAAATTAAATGCGAAAGCGAAGTGAGATAAACAAAAAAGGAAGAAAAAACTGGAACTGCAAATAGTATTTGCTCCTTTGGCGCTGCTCGGCTGGATATATAACGCAGAAGGTAAATAAAAAAGTATTTATTGGTCTACGCGTTTCGAGGGAATTGGACCCTCTTCCTCAGGACAATCATACAATACAGGGCAGTAAACATTTATTTATACACTTGTTTTTGGCGCCTAACCTCGATTTAGGGGGCGGGGCTATGGGCGGAGTTAATGTGCATATAAACAAACATGAATTAAAATAATCGTTACTATATAAGTAAAAGCAAACTTAGAGACACTTCACAAGGACGTCCGGTAATTACTGGAGTGGAAAATATGTACCAGTGATGGATGTAAACAGAGAGCAGCAGGGGGAGGTGATGCGTCAGGATGGGTCGCTAGGCCACGCCCACATTTGTGACGTAACACTGAGGGGAAAGTTGGGTTTTACTCAGCAATAGAAGCGCTGGGGGGGCGGGGCTATGGGCGGAGTTAATATACATGTAAACGAGCATGAGTTTAGGATAATCCCTACTATATTGGTGACAACAAACATAGTCACTGGAGTGTAAATTATGCCCCAGTGATGGATATAAATAGAGAGCGGCAGGGGGAGGTGATACGTTAGGATGGGTCGCTAGGCCACGCCCACATTTGTGACGTGCACTGACGGGGAAGTTGGGTTTTGCTGTTTTACTAAGTAATAGGAGCGCTGGGGGGCGGGACAGTAGGCGGAGTTAATATACATGTAAACATGAAATAAGACAATCCCTCCTTTATGGGTAAAAACAAACTTAGGGACAGACTTGGCAGACTTGGTTCAGTGCAGGAATTGTTGTGCATTTATTTCATGTTCCACTCTTTGGAGATTCGGATGCTGTCAGATCTGTAGACAGTTCTCCTTACTGCAGCAGGAAATTGCATTTTTGAAAGCTGAAATATTTAAATTATCTGTTAAACAAACTCCAGCTAGGACTGCTGCAATGCCACTGCCACAGAGGACCCCCAGAAATGGCAGATGGGTTAATGTAGGTTCTGGAAGTCTTAGAGTGGTGGATAGAAGACATGTCCCACAGTCGGTGGTTCTCCATAATTCATTTGCAGCACTCTCAGAATGTAAGGACAACATGGATATGGACTCAAGCACAGAGGGTGAGAAACCATCGACTCCTATGTCTAATGTATGCAACAAAAAAGATAAAGTGAAGTCTCAAAGGATGCAGCTGTTGCTGGGTGATTCAATCATAAGAAGTGTGGAGCTTAAAGAAAATGGTTTTGTGAGATGTCTCCCTGGGGCTACTGCTAGAAGAGATAGAAGACGTATTATTAATATTGTTAAGCAAGCAAAGCAGGAAGGGGACGTGGATGTTCTTGTCCATCTAGGGACAAATGACCTGGCTTGCAATGAAGTGTCAGAGGTGAAAAAATCTTTTATCACACTTAATAATGACGTACAGGATTTTGCATCCACCATTTCATTTTCTGAAGTTCTGCCTGTGCATAATGTTCAGAATGATAGGCAGAGGCGCATAAAGGAGTTCAACATATGGCTTGGTAAATGGTGTCAAGAGCAAGGATTTGGCTTTGTTTCTCATGATAGCTCTACTTGGAATAGAAAGGAACTGTACAAAAAAGATGGTTTGCATCTTTCTCTCAAAGGAACAAATGTACTTAGTGAACAACTCCAAGAATTTGCGAAAGAGTATTTAAACTAGGAAGGGGGGGCAAAAGAGTGAAAATAAAAGAGTCCAATTGCCCCCCGAAACAATGCCAGAACAGGTCAGAAGCACAGAGGTTAAGAAATGATAAGCTCAGAGTCCTGTCTACAAATGCTCGCAGTTTAGGTAAAAAAATCAATGAACTTGGGTCAATAATGGCATCTGAGAATGTAGATTTAGTGGCTGTTACGGAGACATGGTTTAATGAAAGAAATAACTGGGACATAACCATACCAGGGTACTCTTTATACAGAAGAGACAGAGAAGGCAAGAAAGGAGGAGGAGTGGCCCTGTATGTGAAAGATAGCATTAAATCTAACCTAATACAAGTTGGTGAGGCCAACATAGAGTCAGTTTGGGTTACGTTGCAGTTTGCTAACCATGCAGTAACTCATGTAGGTGTGATATATAGACCACCTGGTCAAGTTAAAGAACTAAATGATCTACTAGTTGAAGAAATAGCTAAAATGACAATGACAATGAAAGGAGAAGTTATCATTATGGGAGATTTCAATCTTCCAGATATAAACTGGAAAACCAAAATAGCAAGTTCTACCAGGAGTACAGATATTCTAAATTCCCTACTGGGGTTATCTCTACAACAAGTGGTTGAGGAGCCAACCCGGAGGGAGGCCATTTTGGATTTGGTATTCACAAACGGGGATTCGGTATATGATGTCATTGTAGGCGAAACCTTGGGATCTAGTGATCACCAGTCAGTGTGGTTTAATATAAGAACTGTGAAAGAGTCCCACCACACAAAAACAAAAGTTTTAGATTTTAGAAAAACAGACTTTTCAAAAATGAAATTAGTCATAAATGAGTCCTTATCAGACTGGAACAGATTACATGGAGGCCAGGAGAAATGGGACTACTTAAAAGGTGCATTATTGAAGGCAACAGAAAATTGCATTAGACTTGTCAGTAAAAGCAAAAAAAGGAGGAGACCAATGTGGTACTCAGCAGAAGTGGCCCAAATCATTAAAAATAAAAAGCTAGCATTTTGTAATTATAAAAAAACCCAGAGCAATGAAGATAAGGAAATCTACAAGATTAGGCAGAGAGAGGCCAAGCAAGTTATAAGAACTTCTAAAGCGCAGGCAGAAGAAAAACTAGCTCAGTCTATGAAAAAAGGGGATAAGACATTCTTCAGATATATAAATGAAAAAAGGAAATTAAAACAAGGAATAACTAAATTAAAAACAAAGGACGGAAGGTATGTAGAAGAGAATAAAGGGCTAGCCGACTGCCTTAATGAATACTTCTGTTCAGTTTTTACAAAAGAAAAAGGAGAAGGACCTCCACTAGAAAGAATGACTATTAAATCGTTTGATGCATGTATCTTTACAGAGGAAGATGTTCTAAGTTTGCTGTCTAAGGTGAAGACAGATAAGTCACAGGGGCCTGATGAGATACACCCAAAATTATTAAAAGAGCTTAGTGGTGAGCTGGCAAAACCGTTAACAGATTTATTTAACCAATCATTAGTAACAGGAGTCGTCCCGGAAGATTGGAAATTGGCAAATGTCGTGCCCATTCACAAGAAAGGTAGTAGGGAAGAATCGAGTAACTATAGACCAGTGAGTCTGACATCAATAGTAGGCAAATTAATGGAAACCCTATTAAAGGATAGGATTGTGGAACATCTAAAATCCCATGGATTGCAAGATGAAAAACAACATGGGTTTACTTCAGGGAGATCATGTCAAACAAATCTTATAGATTTTTTTGACTGGGTGAATAAAATAATAGACGGTGGAGGTGCAGTAGACATCGCATATCTAGATTTTAGTAAGGCTTTTGACACTGTCCCACATAGAAGACTTATCAATAAACTGCAGTCATTGAGCATGGACTCCCATATTGTTGAGTGGATTAGGCAGTGGCTGAGTGACAGACAACAGAGGGTTGTAGTCAATGGAGAACATTCAAAACAAGGTCATGTTACCAGTGGGGTTCCACAGGGATCTGTACTGGGACCGATTTTGTTTAATATCTTCATAAGTGATATTGCAAAAGGCCTCGCTGGTAAGGTTTGTCTTTTTGCTGATGACACAAAGATATGTAACAGGGTTGATGTTCCTGGAGGGAAACGCCAAATGGAAAAGGATTTAGGAAAACTAGAAGAATGGTCAGAACTCTGGAAACTGAAATTTAATGTGGAAAAGTGCAAGATAATGCACCTGGGGCGTAAAAACCCAAGGGCAGAATATAGAATATTTGACACAGTCCTGACCTCAGTATCTGAGGAAAGGGATTTAGGAGTAATTATTTCAGAAGACTTAAAGGTGGGAAGACAATGTAATAGAGCAGCACGAAATGCCAGCAGAATGCTTGGATGTATAGGGAGAGGTATAAGCAGTAGAAAGAGTGAAGTGCTTATGCCGCTGTACAGAACACTGGTGAGACCTCACTTGGAGTATTGTGCGCAGTACTGGAGGCCATATCTCCAGAAGGATATAGATACTCTAGAGAGAGTTCAGAGAAGAGCTACTAAACTAGTACATGGATTGCAGGATAAAACTTACCAGGAAAGGTTAAAGGACCTTAATATGTATAGCTTGGAAGAAAGAAGAGACAGAGGGGATATGATAGAAACTTTTAAATACATAAAGGGAATCAACTCGGTAAAGGAAGAGAGCATATTTAAAAGAAGAAAAACTACCACAAGAGGACACAGTTTTAAATTAGAGGGGCAAAGGTTTAAAAGTAATATAAGGAAGTATTACTTTACTGAGAGAGTAGTGGATGCATGGAATAGCCTTCCTGCAGAAGTGGTAGCTGCAAATACAGTGAAGGGGTTTAAGCATGCATGGGATAGGCATAAGGCCATCCTTCATATAAGATAGGGCCGGGGGCTATCCATAGTATTCAGTATATTGGGCAGACTAGATGGGCCAAATGGTTCTTATCTGCCGACACATTCTATGTTTCTATGTTTCTATTACACTTAATATGGATGTCCGGTGGTAAATAGGGTAAAAAATTTATGCACAAGTGATATATATGAAACAGAGAGCGGCAGGGGGAGGTAATACTTAGGGACGGGTCGCTAGGCCACGCCCACATTGATGACGTAACATTATAGGGGAGGTTGGGTTTTGCTGAGTGATAGAAGTGCTGGGAAGCGCTATAATATACTATACTATGCAGAGTAGTAGGACACGCCCCCACTACCTTGGCACGTAAGCTGACGGGGCGGGCCCTCGGAGATGCCGTTCGGTCATGTATAACAGTGAATAGACGTTATGGGAGCAGAATAACGACCGAATGGTGAAAGAATATAAAATGCACACAGTAAAAGGAAATTAACATAGCAGGTAAATATAGATAAAAATATTATCATAAAAAGGATATATCATGTATAAAATTCTATAAAACATAGGTAGTAGCATATGTTATTTGATTACAGTACTGTTTCACTCAGTTCATTAAGACCATGGGGTGTTAGCGTATCAAGTTGATATATCCAGAAGACTTCACGTTTTTGTAGGATATCAAACCGATTAAATGGGTTTTCTGGTATGTGTTCTATAGGAGTGATTTTTATTGGGTGTTTTTGTTTTTCTGTAGTTGTCGCACAGTGTCTTGACAGACCGTGTTTTTGATATAAGCATCGTATATTGTATCTATGTTGATTAAGTCGACAGTGTAACTCCTGTGTTGTGCGCCCCACATACTGCAGGCCGCAACTGCACTCGATTAGGTATTGTCACGAGGGTATCAAGAGCCACGTCTGACTCCGTTATACCCGGGGTCAGGAAGTCGCAGCGGGTGGCTGCGCGCTCTATATCTAAAGATCACGTTGTTTCTTTGTGATTGTTTTCTGTGTTTGCCTTGCTATCCTTTTTGTCTCTCTCAGGGATCCGTAGCTTCTCCTCCTCAGCTGTTTCTTGTCTGCCACTCCCTACCTCCTTATATTCTCCCCTCACACTTCTCTAGTTGCCAGTTATAGAGCTTCCTGCCTGGACATCTATACTGACCCACTGGAGTGGTTAATCCTGGTTGTCATTCCTGAGTGCTACCCTCCGGATCCCTGTTGGGCTTATTGTTGTCTCCTGTTGTCTCCCACCTGGGAATATATGTTGAGTCTGTGTTGTCTGTCCTCCCCTTGGTGTTTTCCCTTAGAGTTAGTGGTGCGGACTAGTGTTCCCATCGCCCTGTTCACTACCTAGGGCTCAGCTCAGGGAAAGCCAGGGCTTTAGGCACGTGATCGGCGTACGGGTGAGGAACCCGTCTAGGGACGTCAGGGCAGCCAGGTGCCAGCCGCCAGGTGAGTCAGGGGTCACCATCTTCCCTCTCACTTGGGCAGGGCCTTCCTCGTTCCCTCCCTCTGTGTCACGTATGTGATAGCCACGCCGACCGTGATATTATAACTGGCCCTTACTTTTTGAGAAAAAATAAATAAAATTTTTTTATAATTTTTTGTTTGTTGTTTTTTTTTTTCTCTCTCTACTTAGAATCCAATATGGATCCTATTGATGCCTTGGCAGAACAGCTTCAAAGCCTGTCTTTGGAGGTGGCAGGATTGAAGGCGTCTGTTCTCCAACAACAGCAGCAAATGCAGCAGACCGCACCCCCAGCGGTTGCTATGGGTAACCAGGTTGTCACTGAGCCCAAGGTTGCTCTTCCCGACAGATTTTCTGGGGGAAGAGACAAATTTGCGACGTTCCGTGAGGCCTGCAAATTATATTTTAAGTTGCGCCCTTACTCCTCAGGTCATGAGGAACAGCGGGTGGGGATTGTCATTTCCCTGCTTCAGGGGGATCCGCAATCCTGGGCGTTCTCGTTACCCCCTGGTTCCCAGGCTCTCCGGTCAGTGGAGGGATTTTTTGGGGCTTTGGGTCTCATATATGATGACCCTGACCGAGTCGCCCTGGCTGAGTCGAAGTTACGGAGACTCCTACAGGGAGATCGGTCAGCAGAGGAATATTGCTCAGAGTTCCGTAGGTGGGCTACGGATACTCAGTGGAACGACCCGGCTCTCAGGAGTCAGTTCTGCTCTGGGTTATCTGAAAGGGTTAAGGATGCACTGGCGCTGTATGAGACCCCCCTTTCCCTTGATGCTGTTATGTCCCTCTCTATCAGAATAGATAGACGTCTTAGGGAGAGATCGAAAATTCCGGAGCAATTGGTTACCTCTCCCAAGCAACAGTCAGCCTGTACTGACTTAGATGAGCCTATGCAGCTAGGCGGAACTTCTTGTCAGGTCCGTCCTCCCGAGGTTCGCCGTAGGGGGGGGCTTGTTTTTTCTGTGGGGGGAGGGGTCATTTCATTAATGTCTGTCCCTCCTTTCTCAAAAACAAAAGACCGTCGGAAAACTACTAACCCCGGGCTGTGCGGAGGATGTCAGCCGGGGGGTATACGTTTCCTCCATACGAACATCTCAATTTGTGTTACCAGCGGTCATTGTTTTTGGTGTTAAGACGGAGTCTGTTTCTGTTTTTCTAGACAGTGGAGCAGGGGTAAACTTGATTGATGCCCATTTTGCCCGCACTATGGGTTTGTCTCTCTGTACGCTGCAGAGACCTATTCCCGTATTCGCTATAGATTCTGCTCCTCTGTCTCAGAGAAACCTCACCCACATTGTTCGTAATTTACACCTTCGGGTAGGGGTCTTTCATGTTACGTTCTGGAGGGCCTTCCCTCTCCGGTGGTATTGGGTCTTCCCTGGTTGGTAGCGCACAATCCAGTGGTGGATTGGCAGGCCAGGGAGATATTGGAGTGGAGTGAGCATTGCAGAGAGAATTGCTTAAATAACAATTGCTTAATCGCCTCCATAGCTTCCCTACCTACATTTATTTCGGACTTTGAGGACGTTTTTTCTGAAAAGGGTTGTCAGAAACTACCACCTCATCGTCCTTATGATTGCCCGGTTAACCTGATTCCCGGGGCAAAATTACCCAAGTCCAGGTTGTATAATCTTTCGGGTCCCGAGAGACAAGCCATGAAAGATTATATCTCCGAGAGTCTGGCTAAGGGACACATCAGACCCTCTTCTTCACCCGTGGCTGCAGGGTTTTTCTTTGTTAAAAAGAAAGATGGGGGCCTGCGTCCTTGCTTAGATTTCCGTGAGTTAAACCAGATAACCATCCGTGACCCATACCATCTTCCTCTCATTCCTGACCTTTTTAATCAGATTGCGGGTGCTAAGTGGTTCTCCAAACTTGATCTTAGGGGGGCCTACAATCTGATTCGTATCAGGGAAGGGGATGAGTGGAAGACAGCTTTTAACACCCCTGAGGGGCATTATGAAAATCTAGTTATGCCTTTCGGTCTGACCAATGCCACCGCTGTCTTCCAACATTTCGTTAATGATATTTTTTGTCATCTCATCGGCAGGTTTGTAGTCATTTACCTAGATGATATCTTAATTTATTCGGCTGATCTGAAAACACATGAGGTGCATGTCAGGCAAGTACTGCAGGTCCTACGGACGAATAAATTATATGCGAAAATTGAAAAATGTGTCTTCGCTGTTCAGGAATTACAGTTCCTGGGATATCTATTATCTGCATCAGGTTTCCGCATGGATCCTGGGAAGGTCCAGGCAATTTTAGATTGGGATCTTCCTGAGAACCTTAAAGCCCTACAACGGTTTTTGGGTTTCGCTAATTTCTATAGAAAGTTCATTAAAAATTATTCAGTGATCGTTAAACCCCTTATCGACATGACTAGGAAGGGGACGGATTTTTCCAAATGGTCTGGCGCCGCTAAAGATGCATTTTCCTCTCTAAAGGAGAGGTTTACCTCGGCACCTGTTCTAATTCAACCTGATGTCTCCCAGCCTTTTATTGTCGAGGTAGATGCGTCAGAGGTGGGAGTGGGAGCTGTATTGTCTCAGGGTCCGTCTCCTGGCAAATGGCGTCCTTGCGCTTTCTTTTCCAAAAAATTATCTTCTGCGGAGAAGAATTATGATATTGGAAATAGGGAACTGTTGGCGATTAAACTGGCGCTTGAAGAGTGGCGTCACTTCTTAGAGGGAGCAATCCACCCCGTCACGGTGATTACGGATCACAAGAACCTTCTGTACCTAGAATCGGCTAAGCGTCTCACCCCTAGACAAGCTAGGTGGTCGCTATTCTTTACCAGATTTAACTTTGTAATCACCTATCGTCCTGGGGCAAAAAATACCAAGGCAGACGCATTATCTCGTAGTTTCCCTGGAGGGGGTAATGTTTGTGATCCGGTACCTATTTTACAAAGAGGAGTGGTTGTCTCTGCTGTACACTCTGTTCTAGAGGGAAAGGTGTTAGAGGCTAAGGGGGACGCCCTGGCCTCTTGCCCCTCAGAGAAATTGTTTGTACCGTTAAACCTGCGTCTTGAATTATTAAAAGAACATCATAATTCGGCACTTGCTGGACACCCGGGTAGTAAAGCAACCTTGGAGCTTTTATCTCGTCGTTTTTGGTGGCCAAGGTTGCGTCAGGATGTAATGGATTTCGTGTCTACTTGTTCTACTTGTGCACGCGCGAAAGTCTCTCATACACGTCCAGCAGGGTCTTTATTGCCACTTTTCATCCCCAATAGGCCATGGACACATCTGTCAATGGATTTCATCACTGACTTACCGTTGTCGGCGGGTAAAACAGTTATCTTGGTAGTAGTAGACAGGTTTAGCAAAATGGTACACTTTATTGCGCTACCCGCACTTCCTAATGCTAAAACTCTCGCTCAGGTGTTTATCAGTGAAATCGTGAAGCTTCACGGGGTCCCTTCCGATGTGGTTTCGGATCGGGGAACCCAGTTTATTTCTAAGTTTTGGAAAGCTTTTTGTTCCCGTTTGGGGGTTCACTTGTCCTTTTCCTCAGCTTTCCATCCTCAGTCGAATGGACAGACTGAGCGTACCAACCAAAACCTAGAAACATATTTAAGGTGTTTTGTGTCTGAAAACCAAGAGTTGTGGTCATCATATTTACCGTTAGCTGAGTTTGCCATAAATAATCATCAGGAGTCCACTGGCAAGTCACCATTCCTTGGTGCATACGGTTTTCATCCCCAATTTTGTACTTTCAAAGAGGGGGGGTCTTCTGGGGTTCCCGAAGAGGAAAGGTTTTCTTCATCTCTTTCATCGGTATGGCAGAAGGTGCAAGTTAACTTGAAAAAGATGAGTGGTAAATATAAATGCATGGCCGATAAGAAACGGTCGCCAGGTCCGGACCTAGGAGTGAATGACTATGTGTGGTTGTCTACTAGGAATATTAAGTTGAAGGTTCCTTCTTGGAAACTGGGTCCTAGGTTCATTGGTCCCTATAACATAGTAGCCGTCATTAACCCTGTGGCTTTTCGCCTGGAGCTACCTCAGACTTTTAAGATCCATAACGTCTTCCATAAATCGTTACTCAAGAAGTATGTTCCACCTCTAGAACCATCGCCGCTGCCACCTCCTCCTGTCATTGTGGCTGGTAATCTGGAGTTTCAAATATCCAGAATTGTTGATTCTCGTCGGGTCCGCCGCTCTCTTCAGTATCTGGTGCATTGGAGGGGTTACAGTCCCGAGGAAAGAATGTGGGTTCCAGCGTCAGAGGTAAACGCCAACAGGTTAATTCAGAGGGTATCAAGAGCCACGTCTGACTCCGTTATACCCGGGGTCAGGAAGTCGCAGCGGGTGGCTGCGTGCTCTATATCTAAAGATCACGTTGTTTCTTTGTGATTGTTTTCTGTGTTTGCCTTGCTATCCTTTTTGTCTCTCTCAGGGATCCGTAGCTTGTCCTCCTCAGCTGTTTCTTGTCTGCCACTCCCTACCTCCTTATATTCTCCCCTCACACTTCTCTAGTTGCCAGTTATAGAGCTTCCTGCCTGGACATCTATACTGACCCACTGGAGTGGTTAATCCTGGTTGTCGTTCCTGAGTGCTACCCTCCGGATCCCTGTTGGGCTTATTGTTGTCTCCTGTTGTCTCCCACCTGGGAATTAATGTTGAGTCTGTGTTGTCTGTCCTCCCCTTGGTGTTTTCCCTTAGAGTTGGTGGTGCGGACTAGTGTTCCCATCGCCCTGTTCACTACCTAGGGCTCAGCTCAGGGAAAGCCAGGGCTTTAGGCACGTGATCGGCGTACGGGTGAGGAACCCGTCTAGGGACGTCAGGGCAGCCAGGTGCCAGCCGCCAGGTGAGTCAGGGGTCACCATCTTCCCTCTCACTTGGGCAGGGCCTTCCTCGTTCCCTCCCTCTGTGTCACGTATGTGATAGCCACGCCGACCGTGATAGGTATATGACGTAAGAGGACTGGCACGTCATGTATTGTTTTATGGGGAAGGACGTTTTATTGCGGTTTGATATGAATGTGGTTTGATTATGGGTAATTGTTTTACAGCATAGGCATCGCCTAGACCGGCATTTGTAGCTGCCCACATTCTGTGCCGTAATTATACTGGATTTCTTTTGTGGTGCATTGTGTTGTCTGGGTTTGCTGGGGGCCAAAATGCTTTTTATCGTAGGGGCTCGTCTATATGTAATGGCTGGTTTATGCGCTAGGTGTTTTGAGAGGTATGGATCTTGGAGTAATATATGCCAGTGTTTGGCTAGAACGTTCTTAATATGCCCATTTGACGTGCTGTACTGGGTGATAAAATTAAGACGGTCTTGTGTTTCTTCTTTTTTGGAGGTCTTTGTAAGACATTCCTCCTGGGACACAATGGAACTTTTTTTCAAGGCGTTTTTTATCAGTTTAGGTGGGTATTTTTTTGCCGAAAAACGTTTACGGATGGTGTCTGTCTGTTGTATGAAATCTTCTTTGTATGTACAGTTACGTCTTATTCGTTTAAATTGGCTATATGGTATGTTTTGTAGCCATTTTTTGTGGTGAAAACTGGAATAATGAATATAACTGTTGCTATCTACCGGTTTGAAGTATGTTTTGGCCGATATGATGCTATTGTGACTCTGAATGATAATATCTAAAAATTCGATTTCCGTTTTATTAAAGTTGAGAGTGAAGGTAATACCCCAATCTGTTTCGTTAAGGGATTGGCAAAAGGTTTTGGCGGAGAGTTCGTCCCCATCCCATATAATGAATATATCATCGATATACCTCCTGAAAAAAATGATTTTGTTTTTATAGGTTGAGTGCTTGGTTATGTGTAGTTGTTCGAACTCCCCCATAAATAAATTAGCGAAGGACGGTGCTACTCGCGTCCCCATAGCGGTCCCCTTACACTGGTGGTAGATGTTACCATTGCCAGTGCTCTCAGTACCACCAGTCAGTGACAGCCATATCAGCCCCCAGTCACAGTGCCAGTGGTCTCAGTACCACCAGTCAGTGACAGCTGTATTAGTCACCAGTCACAGTGCAAGTGGTCTCAGCACTACCAGTCAGTGGCAGTCATATCAGCCACCAGTCACAGTGCCTGCAGTCTCAGCCAAAAGTCAGTGCCAGTGAAGCATATTACAGCTACATATAAGTCAGTATTACAGTAAAAGAAAATATTATAAAATTATAAAAGTACAAGCCTATATTACTTTGACTTTTTACTAACAACATGCCACCCAAAAAAAAGGACACATCAAGTAGGACAAAAGACACAGACAATGAAACCCTACATAACCAAATTCTCCTGGAGAAACAGTCAAGTCAGCAAGTAAAAATCTAAAAAAGAAAGGCTGAAAAACAAAGAAGAAAATGAGCAAATAGATCAATTCAAGAAACACAATGTGGTTAAATTATCTTACTATTTAATATAGACTGTTTCTACGAATGTTTATACACTACTGTTCTAGCGCCCGTTATTATAACGGGCTTAATGTCTAGTATGGCAATAATTGTATATATAATATGTATGGCAATACACACATGGCAACATACTGTATATGGTGATATACACTCACCTAAAGAATTATTAGGAACACCATACTAATACGGTGTTGGACCCCCTTTTGCCTTCAGAACTGCCTTAATTCTACGTGGCATTGATTTGAACAAGGTGCTGATAGCATTCTTTAGAAATGTTGTCCCATAATGATAGGATAGCATCTTGCAGTTGATGGAGATTTGAGGGATGCACATCCAGGGCACGAAGCTCCCGTTCCACCACATCCCAAAGATGCTCTATTGGGTTGAGATCTGGTGACTGTGGGGGCCATTTTAGTACAGTGAACTCATTGTCATGTTCAAGAAACCAATTTGAAATGATTTGAGCTTTGTGACATGGTGCATTATCCTGCTGGAAGTAGCCATCAGAGGATGGATACATGTTCTCATTCTGTTTACGCCAAATTCGGACTCTACCATTTGAATGTCTCAACAGAAATCGAGACTCATCAGACCAGGCAACATTTTTCCAGTCTTCAACAGTCCAATTTTGGTGAGCTCGTGCAAATTGTAGCCTCTTTTTCCTATTTGTAGTGGAGATGAGTGGTACCCGGTGGGGTCTTCTGCTGTTGTAGCCCATCCGCCTCAAGGTTGTGCGTGTTGTGGCTTCACAAATGCTTTGCTGCATACCTCGGTTGTAACGAGTGGTTATTTCAGTCAACGTTGCTCTTCTATCAGCTTGAATCAGTCGGCTCATTCTCCTCTGACCTCTAGCATCCACAAGGCATTTTTGCCCACAGGACTGCCGCATACTGGATGTTTTTCCCCTTTTCACACCATTCTTTGTAAACCCTAGAAATGGTTGTGGGTGAAAATCCCAGTAACTGAGCAGATTGTGAAATACTCAGACCGGCTCGTCTGGCACCAACAACCATGCCACGCTCAAAATTGCTTAAATCACCTTTCTTTCCCATTCTGACATTCAGTTTGGAGTTCAGGAGATTGTCTTGACCAGGACCACAGCCCTAAATGCATTGAAGCAACTGCCATGTGATTGGTTGACTAGATAATTGCATTAATGAGAAATAGAACAGGTGTTCCTAATAATTCTTTAGGTGAGTGTATATACATATTGTGGGGATTTGCTATAGTAGTTAGGACTAGAGGATGCAGTATAGAGGCAAAGTACACAGTTCTTGAATCAAACAGCTGTGTTTATTCACACATCAGTGTTTAACAAAATGCAGATAAGGTGTATCACAAAAGGTAGCTTGGTGTTTGTTCACACACAAGTCCATAAACAATAAAAG
This sequence comes from Bufo bufo, assembly GCF_905171765.1. Taxonomy (NCBI): domain Eukaryota; kingdom Metazoa; phylum Chordata; class Amphibia; order Anura; family Bufonidae; genus Bufo; species Bufo bufo. The sequence continues at coordinate 651,628,804 of NC_053389.1, forward strand.
TCACCTTTTCTCCTGGGTGTTAATTCACACCCTGTTAGCCGTTCAGCCTCATCAATTCCATAGGCGGCCTGTTCTCCTTTAGAGGGACCTGAGTCCTCCAGCCCGAATCAAACCTCAAATCCCAGCACAGCCCTCAGTTCACAGCACACAGACTCCTGAGCCACTGTCAGAGGGAGGTAAATCCACACACCTGGCAGTGCTGGCTTGTTTTTATGTCTGGGAAAACCCGGCCTGGAACATGGGGAGTAGTCACCCACCAAGCACTTTGACTACTGTCACGGAACCATGAACCAGACGTACAACAAGGGATAAGTGAAAATAAGAAGGCTTTATTGAAAATAAAGCTGTAAAGCAAAAGTCCAAACGGATGGCGAAACCGAAGCAGAGTCTTTGCGAAGCCAGAGGTCAGGAACCAGAAGGGTAGTCAGACGAAGCCAGGATCAGGAACCAGCAGGGTAGTCAGACGAAGCCAGGATCAGGAACCAGCAGGGTAGTCGGACGAAACCAGGATCAGGAACCAGCAGGGTAGTCGGACGAAACCAGGATCAGGAACCAGAAGCAGCAGCAGTCTAGAAGCATGTGAACACAGGAGGACCAAGCGAGGAACTGAAGCCACAGACCTCCTATATATATGAGCTAGGCATCCAGCTCCTCCCAGTGGGAAGGAGGAGCCGCAGGGTGGGAGGCTACAAGAAACCCAGAAACCAAGATGGCCGCCAGCACATGTCAAACGAAGGAGAACAGCAAGAAGGTAAGACCATGACAGTACCTCCCCCTCAAGGGCCCCTCCTCCGCGGAGTAAAGAACGGTTTCTGAGGGAAGTGTGCGTGGAAGGCTCGGAGCAAGGCAGGAGCATGGACATCTGCGGAGGGAACCCAGGAACGCTCCTCTGGACCATAACCACGCCAATGGACCAAAAACTGCACCCGACCGCGGACCAGGCGTGAGTCCAGGATATTGCTCACCTCATACTCCTCACGATTACCCACTTGGACCGGACGAGGCCGAGGAACCGAGGAAGTGAACCGATTACACACCAGTGGCTTCAACAGGGAGACATGAAACACGTTGGAGATCCGCATGCCAGGAGGAAGCGCAAGGGCATAGGCTACCGGGTTTACCCTGCGAAGCACTCGGAAGGGACCAACAAAGCGAGGCGCCAGCTTGGGAGTGGGCACCCGAAGGTTGAGGTTGCGGGTGGACAACCATACACGGTCTCCGACCTGATAGGAAGGAGCAGGCGCTCGTCTGCGATCAGCCTGGAGTCTCTGGCGCTGCGCAGAGACCTCAAGGGACTTCTGGATCAGTACCCAAGAAGCACGTAGGACGGAAAGGTGATCCTCCACAGCCGGAATATCCTGGGGAGAGAATACCTCCGGTAACACGGCAGGTTGGAACCCATAATTGGCCATGAAGGGAGACGTCCCAGAGGAAGAGTTCACCGCCGTGTTCCTGGCAAACTCAGCCCAAGGCAGGAGGTCAACCCAATTGTCTTGGTGATCGGAGACATAGCAACGAAGGAATTGCTCCAAGGCCTGATTGGATCGTTCTGCGGCCCCATTGGACTGAGGGTGGTAGGCCGAGGAGAAGGAGAGATGAATCCCCAACTGGGAGCAAAAGGCGCGCCAGAACCTGGACACAAACTGACTCCCCCGATCCGACACAATCTCCTTGGGCAAACCGTGCAACTGGAAGACCTCCCTGGCAAAAATCGTGGCCAACTCTTGTGCAGAGGGTAACTTCTTGAGTGGAACACAGTGGCACATTTTGGAAAACCGATCCACAATCATGAGAATGACCGTATGGCCTCGGGATGCAGGGAGGTCCACAATGAAATCCATCCCCAGGTGTGACCATGGGCGCTCCCCGGTGGCTATGGGTTGCAGAAGGCCCAATGGAAGGTGCCGAGGGGACTTACTCTGGGCACAAACGGAGCATGCCGCTACATATGCGGCGATGTCGGAACATAGGGAAGGCCACCAGAACAGACATGAAACAGCCCAGGACAGCTGATTCTTTCCAGGATGCCCCGCGGTCTTGGAGTTATGGTAGGTTCGCAACAACCGAGTGCGCAACTCCTCAGGCACAAAACATCTGCCGTTGGGTCTCCCAGAGGGAGCACCAGATTGAGCCGCCAAAATCTGCTCACCCAGGGGAGAGGTCAGACTGGTGCAAATGGCGGCCAAGATCTGATTCGGAGGTATGACCGAAGTCGGAATCGACTCCTCCCTGGACAGCTCGGAGTACTGCCGTGATAAGGCATCCGCCCTGATGTTCTTGGAACCGGGTAGGTAGGAGACCACGTAATTAAAACGTGACAAGAACAGAGCCCATCTGGCCTGACGTGGTGTCAATCTCTTGGCCTCAGAAAGGTAGGTCAGATTCTTGTGGTCCGTCAGGATGAGGACCGGAACCACCGAACCCTCGAGCAAGTGCCTCCATTCTTTAAGGGCCTGCACGATGGCCAATAACTCCCTGTCACCAATCTGATAGTTGCACTCCGCGGAAGACAGTTTCCGGGAGTAAAACCCACAAGGAAGCAGAGGACCCTCTGGTGTTCTACGCTGAGACAGAAGGGCGCCTACTCCCGTCTCAGACGCGTCCACCTCGAGGACAAAGGGCAACCCAGGGTTGGGATGCGACAGAATCGGAGCCGACACAAAGGCGGACTTTAGAGCCTCAAAAGCTCGGATGGCCTCGAGCGGACAGACCTGGGAATTACTGCCCTTCCTGGTCAGATCCGTGAGAGGCTTAGCTAGCATGGAAAAGTCCCTGATGAACTTCCAATAATAATTGGCGAAGCCCAAAAAGCGCTGCAGGGAACGAAGACCACTGGGCTGGGGCCACTGTAAGACAGCCGAAACCTTCTCAGGATCCATGGAGAACCCCTCAGCGGAAATGATGTAACCTAAGAAGGTTACCTGGGATCGGTGAAATTCGCATTTCTCAAGCTTACCGAACAGCTTGTTCTCTCGTAACCGTTGCAACACTCGTCTGACATCCAGAATGTGGGCCTCCATGGATTCAGAATATACCAAGATGTCATCCAAATAGACCACCACACACTGCTGCAACAGGTCACGGAAAACATTGTTGATGAATTCCTGAAAGACTGCGGTCGCATTGCACAACCCAAAGGGCATAACCAAGGATTCATAATGACCGGTCCTGGTGTTAAACGCGGTCTTCCACTCATCGCCCACCTTGATCCTTACCAGGTTATATGCCGCCCTCAGGTCGAGTTTGGTAAAGACCGTGGCCCCTTTAAGGCGATCGAACAGCTCGGAAATCAAGGGTATCGGGTAAGCGTTCTTGATCGTGATGCGATTGAGACCCCTGTAATCGATGCAAGGCCTCAACTCACCACCCTTCTTTTTCACAAAGAAAAATCCAGCCCCTGCCGGGGACGAGGATTTGCGAATGTGTCCGCGTGAAAGCGCCTCCCTCACGTACTCCTCCATGGCCTCATTCTCCGCTACCGACAGTGGATAGACTTTGCCACGAGGAGCAACGGCACCCGATTGTAACTCTATGGCACAATCGTATGGGCGGTGCGGAGGTAGGGCAACCGCGCGCACCTTATCGAATACATCCCGGTACTCCTCGTATTCAGGAGGCAACAGAGAGTCCGAGGAAGTACACAGCAACTTGACAGACCCATGGATGCAACTAGCCCCACACTGCGGTGACCACGAGAGGATCTCGGCCGATCTCCAATCGAAAGTCGGATTATGCTTCCGGAGCCAGGGGTACCCCAAGACCACCGAGTAGTGTGGAGACGAAATAACCTGGAGGCAGACCGACTCTCTGTGAACGGCACCAATGGCTATCCCCACTGGAAGGGTCTCATGAGTCACGTGTGGCGGCAGAAGGGGTCTGCCGTCTATCGCCTCAAGAGCCAGTGGGGAACCTCGAGCCTGCAGAGGAATGGAATTGGCGGCAGCGAACACATTATCAATGAACAAACCACCAGCACCAGAGTCCACCAACGCCTGGGTCGTCACCGAGCCCCCGACCCAGGAGAGGACAACAGTGATCAGTGGTTTGTCAACACGGGAAACCGGGGACGAGGAGACTCCACCCAAGATCTGCCCCCGACAGGATCTCAGGTGCGAGCGTTTCCCGGACGGTTCGGACATGCCAACCGAAAATGCCCACCGAGACCACAGTACATGCATCGGCCCTCGCGTCTCCGGAGTACCCTCTCCCCCTCGGACAGGCGAGCAAACCCCAGCTGCATGGGTTCACCCCCAGACAAGTCATCCCCAGGAGGCGTGGGAGGAGAGGGAGGCACGGGTGGGACAGCAAACGTAGGCGCCAATCTGTTAGAAAACCTCCGCAGACTCTCCTTAAAGGAAGGTCTCTCCCTGAGTCTGGTGTCAATCAAAATCAGGAAAGAAATAAGAGACTCGAGCTCCACTGGTAGGTCCTTAGCTGCAACCTCATCCTTCAAGGCATCCGAGAGACCATGAGAGAAATCAGCGACCAGAGCCTCATTATTCCAGCCCACCTCTGCTGCCAGGGTACGAAACTCAATGGCGTATTCAGCTACGGATCGTGAACCCTGTCTGATGGACATAAGGAGCTTCGCAGCAGAGGCAGCACGAGCCGTCACATCGAATACCTTCCGAAGAGAAGCAACAAAACCGGAAAACTCGGCAACCACCGGATTGTTGTTCTCCCATAAAGGGCTGGCCCAGGCCAAGGCCTTGTCCGAGAGCAGCGAGATCAAGAAGCCCACCTTTGATCTCTCAGTAGGAAAGGCATGTGGCAGCAACTCGAAATAAATGCCCACCTGGTTAAGGAAACCTCGGCACTGAGTTGGCTCTCCCCCAAAGCGCTGTGGAAGAGGGGCAGAACCGGTCATACCCCGAAACACCGCAGGTGCAACAACAGGTGTCGGGGTAGACTCTGGCGCAACAACCGGAGCGGCAGTAGGAGCGGGCCCAGGAGCGACAACCGACCCATCGGCAACGGAAGCGAAATGAGCCGTGCGTTCAAGCAGGGTTTGCAACGCCACAGCGAACCGACCCAACAGGTGATCCTGCTGATCAAGTCTGGCAACCAGCGTGGGTAGCGAGGATGGCCCTGTACCGTCAGAATTCATGGCTTGGTCCTAATGTCACGGAACCATGAACCAGACGTACAACAAGGGATAAGTGAAAATAAGAAGGCTTTATTGAAAATAAAGCTGTAAAGCAAAAGTCCAAACGGATGGCGAAACCGAAGCAGAGTCTTTGCGAAGCCAGAGGTCAGGAACCAGAAGGGTAGTCAGACGAAGCCAGGATCAGGAACCAGCAGGGTAGTCGGACGAAACCAGGATCAGGAACCAGCAGGGTAGTCGGACGAAACCAGGATCAGGAACCAGAAGCAGCAGCAGTCTAGAAGCATGTGAACACAGGAGGACCAAGCGAGGAACTGAAGCCACAGACCTCCTATATATATGAGCTAGGCATCCAGCTCCTCCCAGTGGGAAGGAGGAGCCGCAGGGTGGGAGGCTACAAGAAACCCAGAAACCAAGATGGCCGCCAGCACATGTCAAACGAAGGAGAACAGCAAGAAGGTAAGACCATGACAACTACTCCCAGTAAGAGCCGTCCCAGATCAGCTATAACAGCCATGCCAAATCTGTGTCATTTAGCAATAGCTGCTGCTGACACATAAAATACCAGCTTTTACTTCACCGAGGCCAGGAACCTCGGTGACACATACCTTCCATTCACGATGATTCCAGGAAGATTCTTACATACCCCCTTCCTTTGCTCAACCCTGGGGGGTTGAACACCAGCCATACAGTATACCAGGGACAAGGCATCCGCGTTTCCCTTTAACCGGCCTGCCCTGTGTTCCACAGAGAACTTAAAGTTCTGTAAGGACAGGAACCACCTGGTGACTCGGGCATTTCTATCTTTGGCCTGGCTCATCCACTTGAGAGGGGAGTGGTCAGTCACCAGGCGGAACTTTCTCCCTAACAAATAGTAGCGGAGAGACTCAAGTGCCCACTTGATATCCAAAAAATGCCCAATTTTAGGGCCCTCAGGATAATCAATTCGGCGGCGAAAACATGTAGGATGGAGGAGTGTTAGGTGCGGCATTTTAGGCAGGAATGAAGGTTGAATGTGACCCGTGTATGTGTGTGACCACCATTGTTCGTACAAGGGCAGATATCTTAGGCCTGTGATACACAATACAGAGATATAGCTTTTAGGGACAGGAATTAAGTTTTGTGTGTTGGTACTGAGCCACAGTACCTATACAACAGAACTGATTAGTACCCTTGGTCTGAATGCTAATTGATCAAATGTGAGTTGCACGAATCAAACAATTCCATTACCATTGGCAATAATTGCTACGTGTTTTTGGGAGACTGTAAGATAACATTCAATGGTAGCAACCTAGATTGCACCTAATTGTTTATTAATGAACTCTCAGTCTCGCACAGCAGTACCACACATGTAAACTACACCTGATCCTTAAAGGGTTTCTATCACTTCGTTTCACCTATTTAGCTTTCAGACACTAGCGATCCGCTAGTGTCTGCTCTATCTAACCATCCTAAAATAAGAGCTTATTGTCCTGCCGTTTAGCTAAAAAAATAACTTATATAGATATGCAAATGAGCCTCTAGGTGCTATGGGGGCGTGATTAGCACCTAGAGGCTCCGTCTACCTTAACAAACTGCCGCCGCCCAGCGCGTCCCTCCAGCCCGCCCATCTCCTCCGGAATGCGATGCTCCTCGTATTCGGCGCATGCGCAGTGAATGTCTGATCGCTTCCCTGCTCAGACATCTCCACTGCGCCTGCGCCGATGACGTCATAGTGCTCCGAGGAACAGGCGCAGTGGAGATGTCTGAGCAGGGAAGCGATCAGACATTTACTGCGCATGCGCCGAATACGAGGAGCATCGCATTCCGGAGGAGATGGGCGGGCTAGAGGGACGCGCTGGGCGGCGGCAGTTTGTTAAGGTAGACGGAGCCTCTAGGTGCTAATCACGCCCCCATAGCACCTAGAGGCTCATTTGCATATCTATATAAGTTATTTTTTTAGCTAAACGGCAGGACAATAAGCTCTTATATTAGGATGGTTAGATAGAGCAGACACTAGCGGATCGCTAGTGTCTGAAAGCTAAATAGGTGAAACGAAGTGATAGAAACCCTTTAATGTAGTCTAGCTATCCTCAGTTCTGTGACAGGCTCTGCACCCATAAAATAACCAAATGGTCCATAAAGTGTGAGGTGGCACCAATTGCAAGTGAGGAACCATCACCCCTCTCTCATTCCTGATAGTTTTAACTTATCCCTGTAGGTCTTTAGATTTTAGATATGTAACAATAAAGTTATTTAGTTTAGGACCCCTACAGGGATTTTTGTCGGTCCACTGACCGAATTGAGCACTTGATATCCAGGCACTCTATCTCCACTATGCTATACCTGGTTTCGGATGGGGTGATCTTGCGGCTTAAAAAGACAACGGGATGCTCCTCCCCATTGACTTCCTGAGAGAGTACAGCACCGAGGCCTACTTCAGAGGCATCTGTCTGTACCACGAACTCCCTATTCAAGTCAGCCGTCGCCAAAACCGTTGACCCGCACAGGGCCGACTTCAAAGTGGAAAAAAACTCTTCCCCCCGCTCATCCTAGCGAACCATCACTGATTTTCGTCCCTTCAAGAGCTCTGTCAAGGGCGCGGCTATAGTGGCAAAATGGGGAACAAATCTCATGTAATATATAATTCCTAGGAACGACTTGCTTAATGGTGACAGGTCGGGGCCAATTTATTTTCGCCTCTATTTTGTTTACTTGGGCTTTGATCACTCCGTGCCCAATGACATACCCCAGGTATTTTGTCTCCTCTAACCCTATCGCGCATTAATTTGGGTTAGTGGTTAGTCCAGCTTTTTGAAGAGAGTCTACTACAGCCTGCACTTTGGGCGGTCACCCCTACTGCTAGCCCTTCGGCCCCAGGTTCCCAGGGTCCTGGCCGTCCCCCTGAACAAGCCCAATCTCCTGGGCTTATTCCTGTCATAGGGGTATATTTAACTCTCACAACTGGCCATAGGGCAGGGAAACCTGGCAAGTCTCTCCCAATTATGAGGTCATAGTGGAGATTTGTGGCAACTGCAACTTTGTGGGTCCACCTGCCAGCCACCGTGGTTAGAGACAACAGCGTGGTGGGGTAGTCTTTCAAGTCTCCATGAATGCACATCACGCCAACTTTCCGGCCAATATACTCAGCGGACCGCATCAGGGTAGCCCTTACCAGGATCACCAAGCTCCCTGAGTCCAGCAGCATCTCCGCTTGAGTGTCTCCCACTTCCACCTGGCACAAGTGGTCTAGAGCTTTTCGGGGTACCTGTGGCACACAGTTCCCTAGCATATAGCAATTGTCAGTAACCATAATTAGTGTCCATGGGCTAAACCCAATGAGGATACTCAGCCCTGGTGTGGCCAGGTTCCTGACACCGCAGCAGATTAACTGGGTCCGGTCCATAGGAGGAACCTCCTGAGGGAGTTTCATTGGCTCATACTGATGGGCCTGGGGTGGTGAGCTCTGGAGTTAGCCTGCCCTCCTCCCAAAAGAACCCCCATTGAGATTCTTGGTGGCCTCATAGCGTTCCACCAGGTCCACCATTTCCAGGGCATTTACAGGAGATACCTGACCGATCCAGTGCTGGAGAGGGGGTGGGAGCACCCTTCAGAATATGTCAACCAATAGTCTATCCAGCATAGCCGTGGGACTCAGCACATCAGGCTGTATCCACTTTTGCAAAAGGTGGAGTAAGTCATAATACTAGGGTCTCACGGGCTCAGCCGGCTTAAACCCACACTGATGTACCCGCTGGGCCCGGACCAACACATTCACACCAGTCTTGCTAAAATCTCACCCTTTACCTTCGGATAGTCGGTCGCTTAATAGTCCAGCAAGTCGAAATACACCCGCTGGGACTCTCGTTCATCGCCAGGTAGGTTTCAATGTCATCTGCGGGTGTCATCTAAGGGATCGCTGCACAGACTGCTTCCCGGGCATTGTGGATGCTTGGGGTTGCTCCTGCTGTCTGCAAAGCCATCACATGTTGTAGCAGCAACTGGTTGGTCTCTTGATGCTGCTTATTAGCCTCCCGTTGGTGCAGGTTGGTCTCTCGCTGATGCAAATTAGCCTCCATGAGGGCCTTCACAACAGCCTCCATTTTGTTGTGGGGCGTGGGTTGAAATACAGCTGGTTTGATGTACGACATACAACCGTGGCCAAAAATATATCGCCGTTCACAGCAGCCTCACTGCACTTGCACGCATCCTCCACCAATTGTGGGTATTCGCTCTGGTAGTTAGGACTAGCCAAAGCAGTATAGAGGCAAAGTACACAGTTCTTGAATCAAACAGCGGTGTTTATTCACACATTGGTGCATAACAAAATGCAGATAAGGTGTATCACAAAACGCAGGTGGCTTGGAGTTTGTTCACACACAAGGAAAGTCCATAAACAATAAAAGTCACCTTTCCTCCTGGGTGTTAATTCACACCCTGTTAGCTGTTCAACCTCATCAAGTCCATAGGCGGCCTGTTTGCCCTTAGAGGGGCCTGAGTCCTCCAGCCCCTCTCAAACCTCAAATCCCATCACAGCCCACAGTTCACAGCACACAGACTCCCGGGCTTCACTGTCAGAGGGAGCCATGCTAAATCTTTTAGGTGTCAATTAGCAATAGCTGCTGCTGACACATAAAATACCGGCTCTTACTTCACCGAGTCCAGGAACCTCGGTGACATATACCTTCCATCCATGATGATTCCAGGTACCTTCTTGCAATATATACGGCTATATATATATATATATATATATATATATATATATATATATACACACACACATATATATATATTAAAAGATATTAGAAACAATATTGAAAAAATTTTTTTTTTAATTATATATAAAGATTATACACATATAGAAGGACATGATGTGTGTAGAAATGGCCACGAGGTAGTTGTTAAGTATAAAAAAAAAAAAAATACAACATTTAAAAATGAAAAAATAAAAATAAAGATGAAAATAAAAATATAAAAATAAGAATGATAGATAATAAAGATAAAAATAAATTGGTATCAGATGATGATCAGAAAAATATATATATAATATACATAATAGCTAAAAAAATATAATAATAATAATTGATATAATTTATAGATGTGTGCATATGCAGTTCCAAGCTACTAGAAAATGCCTTATATATATGGGACATTGGTGGGGGGGGAGGGATGGATTAGGTTGGAACTCCTCTTTAAACATAGTGGGGACAATATGCAGACTTGAGAATTAGTCAGTTGAATCTAGAGGCCAGTTTCCGAGAATGGTTGTGTTATTAGTGGGCATTATAGATTAATTTTGAACGCCTCGTTTAGACTGTAGGGATTTAGACTGTTGAGCTTGAAAATCCAGTACATTTTGCGTCTTCTGATGTATTGGATGTCTCCCCTTTGGTGTATTGGTATTTGTTCTATTGGAGTTATCTTGAATCCCTCTGGGCTCCCTCCGTGGTAGTCTGTGGTGCGTCTCGAGACGCTATGTTTAGGATATTTTTTTTTTATGTTGGATCTGTGCTTGTTCAACCTGTTTCTGAGTGTTTTTATTGCCCATCCAACATATATTAAATTGCAAGGGCATTCCAGTACATAGATGACGTGGGTTGAATTACAGTCGAGTTCTGAAAAAATGGGATAGGAGATCCCATCTCTTTTGTTCAGGAAGGATACTGTTTGGCAAATCATTGGGCAGCATAGGCATCTCGGTTGTCTGCATCTCTTGCTACCCTTTTGTTTTTGTTGTTAGTGTCGTCCTTTCTGCTTTTCGTATCCCTGAGTTTGCTCACAGCCAATATATTTTTCAGGGTACGTCCTCTTCTATATGTTAGTTGTGGTGCTCTTGGGATTATTTTACTGAGGATAGGATCCTTTTTTAGAATGTGCCAATGTTTGGAGAGGATAGATTTGACCACATTATGTCTTTGATTGTAGGTAGTAATAATGTTGCAGTGATAATTCTCAATTTATTTTACTTGTTTTTGTTTGGGTTCAAGAAATTTAAACTGTGTTAAACTAGCTGCCTTCTTGTGTGCAGCAGTGATGATACTTTTAGGGTAACCTTTTTCATGGAATCTAGTCTGTAGTATTGTACTCTGATGTTTGTAGTCTTCCTCTAATGTACAGTTTCGTCTTATTCTTTTGAATTGGCTGAACAGTATACTTTGTTTCCTTTTTTGAAATGTGTGCTGGTGTAGTTGAGATAGCTGTTGCTATCAACCTTTTTAAAGAATGTTTTTGTTAATATTTCTTTATCTTTAGAGAAAATCTCAAGGTCTAGAAACTCTATTTTTTCGTGGTTGTATGTCCCTGTGAAGCATATCCCCCAAATCATTTGCGTTTAGACTGAAAATAAAGTTTTCGATACTTTTTGATCCCCTTTCCAAATAAAGATCAGATCATTGATATAGCGTTTGAAGTATACAATGTTTTCTTCCCAGTGGTGTGACTTGTATATAAATAAATCTTCCAAGATCCCCATGAATAAATTTGCAAAGCTTGTGGTGAATCTAGTCCCCATAGCGGTCCCCCTGATTTGTTTATAGATCTGGTCTTGGAACTGGAACACATTATGAGTGAGGATAAACTCAATCCCTCTTATGAGGAAATCTTTTTGTTCTCCAGGTATTGTACGATATTCATCAAGAAATTTAGATTCTAATCCTAGTTTGTGAAAGATATTGGAGTATAAGGATAGAACATCCAAAGTGAGCCACTGGTATCCTTCATATCTAGTTGTTTGATTAGGGCTGTAGAGTCCTTTATATATGTAGAGTCCTTTATATATTTGAGGCTGATTACATATTTTTGTCAAAATACATCTATGTAGTGAGATAAATTTCTGGTGAGGGAGGAAACTCCAGAGATGATAGGTCGACCCACTTCTTTTTTTTTTAGGTCCTTATGGATCTTGGGGAGATGATAAAAAGTAAATAGAGTTGAATCTTTTACTAGAATGTACTCTTTTTCTTTCTTATCTAGAAAGTGGTCCGCTGTCTTTATGAGTGTTGAAAATTCTTCTCAAAATCACTACCAAACCAGACACGAGAGGAACTCGAGACACAGAGGATTGTCAACTTTACTCAACACAATGTCCCAACATCTAATAGATTTGAAGCTTTATCCTCCCCCCCTTTTTAAGATTACACTCCCCCACACCACAAGACAAAGAGATGCCAGACACGATTGCCTACCCCACCACGAAGACACATAAGGACACACTCGCCTACTCCACCAAGGAGACACACAAGAGCACAAACAAGAACACACGACTACAATCTGAGATATCATCATGATCACATGGACAACAAGAAACAGAGCAACCAATCGAGCTATCACTACCAACAACACCAACAATCAGACAAGTCCTACATAAAGACACCTGTCGAGATATATCCACACAATCACACAAAACAATCCGCAGAGGACAACACAAACACAAGAAGACCACCATACAAACAACACAGGACTCGTCCATAATAGCAAACCTGAGCCAAACCGAACTTACTACCACACAGTCATCACTTCTCAACAAAGGATTAAAACTCTCACCTACCTTGCCCATTGATAAGTTTTCTACCTACATAGAAGTAGAAAAATTTGTATGAAAATTATGCTTAAAAAGTATTTCATAAAAAATCATATAGTCAGAGATCAATTTTCTCCTACGACATTGACACAATTTACTCCCACGACCTAAAAATTTCCTCTAAGAAATATCCTAGACAAGAAATTAGTCAGGAAATTGCTACCTTTGAATGTAGAGACGGATCTCCGTAAATTGAAACAACATACGATGATAAAAAATAATTTGGCCAGAAAAGAGATTGAGGATAGAACTACAGGCCTCAAACAACATCACAATCAGGCCTGCGGATAAAGGGGGGGCTATAGTCATTTTAAGTACGATTGATTATGAACAAGAATGTATAAGACAACTTACTGATTCACTTACCTATCGTAAATTACCATCGGACCCCACTAAGGAACACCATCTAAAATGAATAGAACATTGTAATAAGGGACGTGACATAGGTATTCTTACAGACAACGAATTCAAATATATTGTTGAAACTCCAAAACGTATGCCTATCTTTTATTGTATTCCAAAAACACATAAGTCTTGTTAACCCCCCTGGCAGACCAATCATATCAGGTATAGGGTCTGTCTCTTCCAGTCTATCCTAATATATTGATAAACTGCTGCAGTCTACAGTAAGAAAAATTCCGTCATTTATAAAAGACGCTATGGACATTATAACACTATTAGAAAAAATAGACTTCAAAGAACATTGGGTTTTGGGCAAAATTGATGTCACTTCCCTATATACGATTATCAAACACTCACAGGGGATAGATGCTTTAAAAAAACAACTTATGCAAAATAGTGAATTACACAAAGATCAAATCTCCTTTTTACTGGATGGTGTAAAAGACATCCTTATTCACAATTATTTCTCATTTAACTCCCAGTTCTATTTACAGAAGAGAGGGACAGCCATGGGGACCAGATTTGCCCCCCGTTATGCCAATTTGTTCATGGCCCAATGGCAGGAAGAATTTATCAAACCCAGGCCGTGGGTAGATCTGGCCCTATGGCGCCGGTACATTGATGATATCATTTTTATTTGGCAAGGCCCTACACATTTCCTGAATGCTTTCTTGGAGGATATCAACACAAATGATAGGAACCTACATTTTACAAGTACCACAAGTAAGACGAATTTCTGGACTTAAAAATCACGATAGATAATACCAAATTAATATGCAATACAAACCATAAACCTGTAATGCGGAACAACTATATCCCATATACAAGTTGCCACTTCCCTAGATGGCTACTGAATATTCCTACAAGTCAGTTTAGGTGAATTAAGAGAAACTGTACCAGTTGAGCCGAATTTGAATTGGAAGCAACTGACCTTAAACAACCATTCGTAACAAAAGAATATCCTACTATTGCCCTAGACAAACATTAAAAAAAGTTAGAGCTATGAACAGGGAAGAATTTTTCAGACCAATCCAAAACAAACAGGAACATGAAGATCTTTGCCGTATCATTTTAAAATTTAATGCCCGATACAAATCAGTAGAGAAAATAATTTGAAAACATTGGCATTATCTGATGAACGACAAACTCATCGGATCAATTTTGACAGACTATCCTCTGATAGTATATACAAAAGCCCCTAACCTATGTCTGAAAATAGCACCTACAGTTAGGAATAAGTCATTTAGTAATAAATCAAATTGGCTTACATCAAGTGGCTTCCATGGATGCGGCAGATTTTCGAATTGTCGTATTACATCTTTTCCCAAAAAGACTATGAGAATCCAGTCAACCTCTAATATATTTAGCTTTACAATAAAAGATACCTTCACAGATGTGATTTATCTCCTGGAATGCCCATGTCATAAACAATACATTGTTAGGACAAAGAGACCGTTTAAAAAACAAGTTGCGGAACACATTACAAAGATTAAGAAAGGCTTTGAATGCCACTCGGTCTCTGATCATTTTAAAATCCATCATAATAGTTATCCTTCCCTGTTACAGTTCACAGCCTTTGAGAAAATCAGGAGACCATGGCGAGGTGGCAACCACATGGCGAGCATGGTGAGAATTGAATCAAGATGAATCAAGATGTATTTTTGACTTTAATACTCTAATTCCGTCTGGCTTTAATACTGTATTCGAATTATTCGGCTTTTTATGATCTATTATTGGGGTGGATGCCCGGCCAGGACAGGAAATCGAGTGGCTGTTTTATCAGTACCTCGATCTCCTCTACCCATTCTGCCCCCAACCCCTACCCTACATGTTAAAGATGTACTTTTCCTTGACATATTTCTTCCTTGCTTCTCTGAACACATACATATATACTTTTCTCCTTGGCTCTTTGGATATTTTCTTTTTCCACCAATATATGGATATACACAATAAAAATAAGAATACAATAAATTACTATAGGATATAAAACCTTTTCAGTTTCATAATCAGTTACTATAGGATACAAAACCTTTTTTGTTTCATAATATGTTTAAAAAGTGAAAAACGCAACAAAACCGCAGTTGCGTTTTCTAGATGGAACATTATCAATCATTGAGTACTTCCCTAATGTGCTATCTTTCCATACTCCTGTTTATGTCTCTATATCTCTGATTGTTTCCTTAATTTTTTTATGTATATTTTTTATATATATTATGTATCCATGTATTATATATATACTATGTATTCATTTATATATTTTAATATTTATCATGTATTTATTACATAAGCTATAAGGGAAGTATCTGAAACAATTGTCTTTCAAATATGGAATCATTCTATTATGTGTCAGATCAAGCTATACAGCAAGAGTTAACATTTATCCAAGGATAACTGAAACGTTGGGATTCCAGGCCAGTGCTTCCAAAAAACTGACATCTCTAGGAAACACCCATATTTTCAATCATAGTCCACATAAAAAGTCGTTACCAATCATTTACTGCTGACCACTGAGCGAGGGGCATGCTCTGCCCCGAAACACGTATGGTGTACAGCAGTAATCACAGCAAGAAGTGATTCATCCATACAATCTAACTTTCGTATTTGGCCAATACGTCTTCCGGAAAGCCTGCAAGTTACAAAGTTTATTTCACTCTTACAGCAAGCCTCTCCAGCTGTTGTCCGGATGTCTAACTACGGCAGTGCATATCACGTGACCCAGTCCGATCACGCGGGCTAACACGAAACCACGTGGTGCAGCACGTGACATGCTAGCAATCAGGCGGACGGAAGGTCCTTCTGAACACAGCTTACGAACTGCACAACGCCACACAACAACTTCAAGACTGGTAAAGTAGCGCAGTATCAACTGCCAACTTAATGTGAAGTACTAACTGTGTTCTGGGCATATATATATGTCCAGTTTTCCACCATTTTGGGACACGAAATATTTAACCCTTTAAAGACCCATGACTTAGCTGTACATCATGGGTCCAATCCCTAAACATGGCGCCCGCTCGCATGTGCAGTGGGCGCCTTAGCCGCGGGGTTTATACTATTTTAAATAGCAGAGACCTGTGGCACATATATGCGATCAGCAATAAGGCTGATCGCATACATCTTACCTTTTAGATGCCGTGGTCACATATGACCATGGCATCTGCGTAGACCGAAACCGGAAATCGTGAACTTCCGGTCCGGTAACAGCGTTCCCTGGCTGAGATCGGAAACCAGTTACCTTGCGCTAATTGACCAAAGCCTCAAGCAGGCTTCACAGTCCACTAGGTGGCAGCCTTGTATTGATATAGTGCAAATGAAGTCTTCAATGATGGCTATTTAGCCATCACTATATACTATGGGCAATAAAATGATTGCCAGTTATTTTCACCCAAGGTGACTTAAAAAAAAGTTTTAAAAAAGTTACAAAAAGTTTTTACAAATATAAAAAAAAGTTCAAATCACCCCCCTTTCCTTAAAATAAAAATAAAAATACTTAACCAATAAAATAAACATCATGGGCATCGCCACATGTGAAAATGCCCATACTATTAAAATATAACAATATTAATGGCATACGGCAAATGGCGTAGCAGGAAAAAAATTAAAACAGACAATTTGCCATTTTTTGTCATTTTAACTACCCAAGAATTTTTTTATAAAAAGTGATCAAAAAGTTCCACACACTTAAAATTGGTATTACTGAAAAGAACAGATCGTGCCCGCAAAAAATGAGCCCTCACACAGCCCCTACAAAAAAGTTATATGGGTCAGAATATGGTTATAAAAATTATACAAGTGTGGTATCGTAATGACCTGGAGAATGAAGATTCAGGTCAAGATTCAGGTCAATTTTACCGCATAGTGTACAGTGCAAAAAAAAAGACAAAAAAGAAAAGCCTTTAACAAAATTGCATTTTTTCCCAATTCTACCCCATTTTGAGTTTTTTCCCCGCTTCCTACTACATGGTATGCACCCGTAAATGGTGCCATTAGAAAGTACAACTTGTCCCGCACAAAATTAGCCCTCATAAGGCTATGTGAATGGAAAAATAAAAAGTTAGGACTATGTGAAAGCGGGGAGTGAAAAATGAAAACGCAAAAATGGAAAATCCCAGGGTCCTTAAGGGGTTAATGGATTAAACAAACAGTCCAACTAAGTGTATACCGTTTCAAATTGGATCCTTATTGCCCTGACATTTGACAAGCCAATCAGAGACTAAATCCATAACCCTCATGTGATCATCCCGTCGGGATTTTTATCAATATTTGTCCTAATGAGTTTTTCACCGGTGTTTTAAACCCTTTTTTTGGTGCTATTCTTTCTTAATTTTATTTTTACTTTTATTATTTTTTCTCATTTTTCTTACTTTCATATATTCATAATTTTGACATTCTTATATAGTTTTATGTATCATCATGCCATTTAGCAATTCATGTATTTGGGCTGGTATAGTGATACATTTATTTTGTTTTATGTAATAGGAATAAACCAATATTTTTAATATAGTGATTTTTGTCCATCTGGCGCCAGTTAGTCGACTGCCCCAAGTTTCTTTTACGCATATTGTTCTCTCATATTCATCCGACTAGGGGCAGTTGGTTGGTGAGCACCTAACCATTGCTGCCTCAATTGGTTGAGTCACTACAATTCAATCCTACTGTGCGTGATTTTAAGTGCCATGTCCCAGTAGGATGCCAAAGGTAAGTATAGAGAAGCCTTGTATAGTGTGTCTACAATATCATTAAGTGGTAGGTCTGGATATAACTGTATGGAACTTGGAATAATCTATGACAGGCCAGAGGAAATTATAGTATCTGGATATTTTACTGAGGGGTATCCCCTGTGGTTAATAAAAGATTTACAATTAAGTCTTGTGTGGAGTTTGTATCAGTATCACCAATAATCTTCACAACGTAACTAGAAGCCTGTAGGAAGGGAAAGATAACCTGGGAGGGAAGATTATATTTTGTATACAATATGAGAGAGAGAATCTAAATCGCACATCCTCATTACTATGCTTTTGATATAACAACTGTTTTAAATTTCAGCATGATAAAACATGGCTATGCAGCACTATTATCAATCTATTGCTATGCACTATTAGGAGGCATTAGTATACAATTTGATCAAAGAGCATAGGCCCACTTACCGCGCCAAAGTTAGAGTAGGTCCCCACTTAAGAGGCAACCTTGTCGTGGTAAGTGGGCCTATGCTCTTTGATCAAACTGTATACTAATGCCTCCTAATAGTGCACAGCAAATGATTGATAATATTGCTGTATAGCCATGTTTTATCATGCTAAAATTTAAAACAGTTGTTATATCAAAAGCATAGTAATGAGGATGTGCGATTTAGATTCTCTCTCACATATTGAATACATTGTATAGACTTCTCTTTTCCCCCCCTCTGGATCAGCACTCCTCCCCATTCGGCTCAGGTGCTTATAACTAGCAGAAGTCTGCAAAGGGTTTATAAATTCCTACCACCTCTCAGTTGGTGTTCCTGAGAGGCTGTGAACAGGTGAGCTCTTTGCACCTGTTCACATTATGCGGTGCTGGACGGTGGCCTTCGCTGCTTTTGTGCTGTGCTGGTGGAGTGATGGGGCCCAGGGCCTAGGTGGCTTTGCCGCACAGTGAGGGTGCTGTGTGGCTGCTGGGTCCCATTGCCTGCTGGAGCGGTGTGGGGGCGCGATAGTCGCCGCACAGTTCCGCGCCAAAGTTAGAGTAGGTCCCCACTTAAGAGGCAACCTTGTCGTGGTAAGTGGGCCTATGCTCTTTGATCAAACTGTATACTAATGCCTCCTAATAGTGCATAGCAATAGATTGATAATAGTGCTGTATAGCTATGTTTTATCATGCTGAAATTTAAAACAGTTGTTATATCAAAAGCATAGTAATGAGGATGTGCGATTTAGATTCTCTCTCACATATTGAAGATTATATTTTGCTCTGAAAGTAAGTTTAGTCCATTGGCCTTTGATAAGTCATGGACTTGCCTCACTCTCCCCCAGCACTCAGAGATACCACACCGGTCTTCCATCTTCCAGCTTGAAATTGAGGATTGCCTAAAAATGGCAATAATATACTGTAGATGTGTGTGACGGCAGGTTAATTTGATGTTTTATAGTGTGACAAGATTTGAATATGCTGGACATGAGGGGATTGTGACGTATCTCCCCTGGAAGACCATCCTGTGGAGTGTGGATGAGATATAAGAGAGAGTAGGGTTTGGCTAATTGATCCTCTAGAGGGGTATGACTAAAAGTAGAGATGTTATTCACCAAGTCAGTGAGTATCTTATTTTAGATTCCAAGTTGTAAAGATGAATATCCAGGAAACGTATTCCCCTTTGTATCTAGTTTGTTGGAGGACCCTTAAGGCAATCCTTGGGCTGAGCCCCTTCCATATAAATGTTCGAAACATGGTCAGGAGTAATCTTTCGTCCTGAGGTTTAAGGAAAATAGGAATAGATTAATAAAGGTATTATAGTTTTGGGAACGTAACGAGTTTCAATAGATTGGCCCTACCCGAGAAAGACAAAGTAAACGCCTGCCATGAGTGAAGCAACCCCTTCATGTGAGATATGTAGGTATTCATATTAAGGGAGTACAGTTTATGTGCGTTTTTGGGGAGGGTGACCCCTAAGTATGTTATGGAGATATGGGACCATTTAATAGAAATATCTTGGGCCCATAATGGAATTATCTAGAATAATCGTAAATCCTGAGGAGCGTCTGTATTTAGTGACCAAAGCTAATGTTGGATGCAACATTCAGCGAGGATTAGAGAGAAATAACATCATCAGCATATGCAGATATTCGTAATTCGTGGGCACTTATTTTGATACCTTGAATATTAGGATCTGAGTGTATGAGACATAGAAGAGGATCTAGGGATAGGTTAACTAATAGGGGAGATAAGGGACCGCCCTGTCTGGGCCCACAATATAGACTAGTAATAAAAACAATATTTCCAGTCCGTAGTTAGATGGAATGTTCAGCGAGTCTCCAAAGTGATGTGCGTTCAGTTCACATAGAGCGTTAATGGATAAATGAGACTCTTCCTAAATACAGGTATGATCCCTCTCACCACGTGAAGGAGAAACCAGGGTCCAGAGACGTCCTTTGCTTTATAACATCCTGTGGAACATCAAAGTGCGCTGATAGTGAAGTACCGCTAGTTTGATCTTAATAAAATTGCGCTACTATACTCACAAGCGCATGCAGGTTACAGGCACATCAAGTGAAATTCAAGTCTCCTTTTTTTCTTTAAATATCAGCTCAAGCGATATATCATCCTAAGAAAAAGGTTGCTTCCATAGTGAAATACCATCAATAACTGTGTATAAAAGTGGTTTATTGTACTCACAAGCGCCTTTAAAAACAAGCGTTTCCAAAAAATATCCCACGTCCTCAAACAGCCCGACCCGGGTTTCACACCTAGCGGTACTTCACTATCAGCGCACTTTGATGTTCCACAGGATGTTATAAAGCAAAGGACGTCTCTGGACCCTGGTTTCTCCTTCACGTGGTGAGAGGGATCATACCTGTATTTAGGAAGAGTCTCATTTATCCATTAACGCTCTATGTGAACTGAACCCACCTCACTTTGGAGACTCGCTGAACATTCCATCTAACTACGGACTGGAAATATTGTTTTTATTACTAGTCTATATTGTGGGCCCAGACAGGGCGGTCCCTTATCTCCCCTATTAGTTAACCTATCCCTAGATCCTCTTCTATGTCTCATACACTCAGATCCTAATATTCAAGGTATCAAAATAAGTGCCCATGAATTACGAATATCTGAAGTAGTGAAGTACCGCTAGGTGTGAAACCCGGGTCGGGCTGTTTGAGGACGCGGGATATTTTTTGGAAACGCTTGTTTTTAAAGGCGCTTGTGAGTACAATAAACCACTTTTATACACAGTTATTGATGGTATTTCACTATGGAAGCAACCTTTTTCTTAGGATGATATATCGCTTGAGCTGATATTTAAAGAAAAAAAGGAGACTTGAATTTCACTTGATGTGCCTGTAACCTGCATGCGCTTGTGAGTATAGTAGCGCAATTTTATTAAGATCAAACTAGCGGTACTTCACTATCAGCGCACTTTGATGTTCCACAGGATGTTATAAAGCAAAGGACGTCTATGGACCCTGGTTTCTCCTTGACGTGGTGAGAGGGATCATACCTGTATTTAGGAAGAGTGAAACACGCGCGGTCTCATTTATCCATTACCACAATATAGACTAATTGTGGGGGAATTCAAGCCATTGATAGTTATTGAGGTATGTGTATACATTTGCATGTGAGGGAGAAAGTTAACAAAAGTTGGACCAAATGCACGATGGGTAAGGGAGGTATTTAAAAATGTCCATGAGACCATATAAAATGCTTTCTCAGCACCTAGGCTGAGGAGCATTGTAGGGAGGCTCATTCTCAATTGAACTGCCACTGTAGCGGCGATCACCTGTCTGATGCCTCTGTCTAGAAGAATGTCTGCTGAATGTGGAGTACTGCACACCGTTATCGCTGGTGCCAGCAAGGACTTGTTAGTCGTAATCAAATAGTAGAAAATTGCAGCACACAGTTTTTTCTTTGCCGTAAAGTTAAGTTTTAATAGTATTTCATCATATGAAAATCATGATCCAGTGCAATTACAGGACGTGTAGGAAAGTCATGTACATATCAATATGGCGACCGGACGTTTCGGCCTGTCAGGGCCTTCTTCAGCGGTCTATAATCTGTGGCTGGCTTCCTGTCAAGGATGGCGCTGAATACTACTAGAAGAATGACGGTTTTGTAGAAACCCTAGTTCAGATGTTGTAAGAATAGAGGGGGGAAGGGTCTGTAAGCAATTAGCTAAGATCATTGTCAGAATTTTATAATTCTGATTGAGTAAAGAGATGGGTCTATAAGATTGCACTAAAGTTAGATCCTTGCCTGGTTTAGGAATAAGAATGGTATTGGATTCATGAAAAAGTGTAATGAGGGTATTTTGTATATAGATAAGACTATACAAGGACATTAGGGTGGATTATATATGTGGTTTCGGCAATTTATAATATTCTCTGGATAGCCCATTTCAATTCCAATTTCTTCACTAGTAATAGGTTGAGATAACATGGTCTGCTATTCCTGAGAGAGTTTAGAAAAGGGTTGGCATTAAGCAGGTCCCATATCATCTGGGCATCTTGGACAGAGACTTCATAAAGTGTTCGATAGTAGTGGGCAAATTCCTGTTTTATTAGTGAGGGGTCAGTAGTGTAGTCCCTAGTTGCAGCTAATTTAAATTTTAAAATTTTGTAAGGAGCTTTTAAGGGTTTAGTCAAAGAGCCTAACAGCTTGCCATGTTAAATTCTTAAACAAATCACAAGCATGCTTGGCCTAAGAGAAAAGTGTTTGACAATTGCTGATCCTCCCGGTATTGCTTCTTGTTGTCTGATGTTGTAGCGGAGAGCCGGAGATATGACGTGCATACGCGTCTGTTAGAGCAGTGTAGAGAGAGTTATATTTAGAAGCTTGAGTCCGGTTTCAATGTACTACATATGATATGATGTGGCCACTCATGACTGCCTTTGAAGTTCTCTAGATAAGGCTGGCGTCTTCCATATCCAGAAGATTGTCATGTACATAATTTGCCTAGGTAGTTGTAAGGAACTGATGAAAATTGTCAGCGTTCAATAGATATGATAGGAAGCTCCAGTTTCTTCTGGTAGTTTGAGAAATATTAAGATCAATTGTAATCTTAATGGGGGAATGATCAGAGATTATAATATTACGTAAAGTGGCAGCTGCAATATCCGGGAGGAGAGTGGAGGAGATCAAAAAGTTGTCAATTCTTGAGTAAGAATTGTGGACATTAGAATAAAAAGCATAATCACAAAGTTGTAGATCCGTTAATGTCAAAGTTATGATTCGCGAGGAAGTAACGTCGTGGGAAGAGGGCACCAAACGATCTATGTACATTATTGCATTGCAATCGTCCCCCAAATGACCATATATAACATTTTTTATTAAAATTTCCATATTCTGGAAAATAAATCTGTATTGGGAGCGTATTTATTGATTATCGAATAGCGGCGTTCACTAATTGTGATATCTAAGTAGAGAAAACTGGCTTCTGGATTGCTGTAGGAATCATGGATGAGATAATCAATAGCTTTATTAAGCAAGATGGCCACCCCTTTGGATTTCATATGATATGAAGCATAGAGACACTCTAAAATCCATAGTGCCTGTAAGACACAGGGGTCACCTTTATTCCAGTGGGTCTCCTGTAAGATGTCTACAGGGAGTGCAGAATTATTAGGCAAGTTGTATTTTTGAGGATTAATTTTATTATTGAACAACAACCATGTTCTCAATGAACCCAAAAAACTCATTAATATCAAAGCTGAATATTTTTGGAAGTAGTTTTTAGTTTGTTTTTAGTTTTAGCTATTTTAGGGGGATATCTGTGTGTGCAGGTGACTATTACTGTGCATAATTATTAGGCAACTTAACAAAAAACAAATATATACCCATTTCAATTATTTATTTTTACCAGTGAAACTAATATAACATCTCAACATTCACAAATATACATTTCTGACATTCAAAAACAAAACAAAAACAAATCAGTGACCAATATAGCCACCTTTCTTTGCAAGGACACTCAAAAGCCTGCCATCCATGGATTCTGTCAGTGTTTTGATCTGTTCACCATCAACATTGCGTGCAGCAGCAACCACAGCCTCCCAGACACTGTTCAGAGAGGTGTACTGTTTTCCCTCGTTGTAAATCTCACATTTGATGATGGACCACAGGTTCTCAATGGGGTTCAGATCAGGTGAACAAGGAGGCCATGTCATTAGATTTTCTTCTTTTATACCCTTTCTTGCCAGCCACGCTGTGGAGTACTTGGACGCATGTGATGGAGCATTGTCCTGCATGAGAATCATGTTTTTCTTGAAGGATGCAGACTTCTTCCTGTACCACTGCTTGAAGAAGGTGTCTTCCAGAAACTGGCAGTAGGACTGGGAGTTGAGCTTGACTCCATCCTCAACCCGAAAAGGCCCCACAAGCTCATCTTTGATGATACCAGCCCAAACCAGTACTCCACCTCCACCTTGCTGGCGTCTGAGTTGGACTGGAGCTCTCTGCCCTTTACCAATCCAGCCACTGGCCCATCCATCTGGCCCATAAAGACTCACTCTCATTTCATCAGTCCATAAAACCTTAGAAAAATCAGTCTTGAGATATTTTTTGGCCCAGTCTTGACGTTTCAGCTTGTGTGTCTTGTTCAGTGGTGGTCGTCTTTCAGCCTTTCTTACCTTGGCCATGTCTCTGAGTATTGCACACCTTGTGCTTTTGGGCACTCCAGTGATGTTGCAGCTCTGAAATATGGCCAAACTGGTGGCAAGTGGCATCTTGGCAGCTGCACGCTTGACTTTTCTCAGTTCATGGGCAGTTATTTTGCGCCTTGGTTTTTCCACACGCTTCTTGCGACCCTGTTGACTACAGGGAGTGCAGAATTATTAGGCAAATGAGTATTTTGACCACATCGTCCTCTTTATGCATGTTGTCTTACTCCAAGCTGTATAGGCTCGAAAGCCTACTACCAATTAAGCATATTAGGTGATGTGCATCTCTGTAATGAGAAGGGGTGTGGTCTAATGACATCAACACCCTATATTAGGTGTGCATAATTATTAGGCAACTTACTTTCCTTTGGCAAAATGGGTCAAAAGAAGGACTTGACAGGCTCAGAAAAGTCAAAAATAGTGAGATATCTTGCAGAGGGATGCAGCACTCTTAAAATTGCAAAGCTTCTGAAGCGTGATCATCGAACAATCAAGCGTTTCATTCAAAATAGTCAACAGGGTCGCAAGAAGCGTGTGGAAAAACCAAGGCGCAAAATAACTGCCCATGAACTGAGAAAAGTCAAGCGTGCAGCTGCCATGATGCCACTTGCCACCAATTTGGCTATATTTCAGAGCTGCAACATCACTGGAGTGCCCAAAAGCACAAGGTGTGCAATACTCAGAGACATGGCCAAGGTAAGAAAGGCTGAAAGACGACCACCACTGAACAAGACACACAAGCTGAAACGTCAAGACTGAGCCAAGAAATATCTCAAGACTGATTTTTCTAAGGTTTTATGGACTGATGAAATGAGAGTGAGTCTTAATGGGCCAGATGGATGGGCCCGTGGCTGGATTGGTAAAGGGCAGAGAGCTCCAGTCCGACTCAGACGCCAGCAAGGTGGAGGTGGAGTACTGGTTTGGGCTGGTATCATCAAAGATGAGCTTGTGGGGCCTTTTCGGGTTGAGGATGGAGTCAAGCTCAACTCTCAGTCCTACTGCCAGTTTCTGGAAGACACCTTCTTCAAGCAGTGGTACAGGAAGAAGTCTGCATCCTTCAAGAAAAACATGATTTTCATGCAGGACAATGCTCCATCACACGTGTCCAAGTACTCCACAGCGTGGCTGGCAAGAAAGGGTATAAAAGAAGAAAATCTAATGACATGGCCTCCTTGTTCACCTGATCTGAACCCCATTGAGAACCTGTGGTCCATCATCAAATGTGAGATTTACAAGGAGGGAAAACAGTACACCTCTCTGAACAGTGTCTGGGAGGCTGTGGTTGCTGCTGCACGCAATGTTGATGGTGAACAGATCAAAACACTGACAGAATCCATGGATGGCAGGCTTTTGAGTGTCCTTGCAAAGAAAGGTGGCTCTATTGGTCACTGATTTGTTTTTGTTTTTGAATGTCAGAAATGTATATTTGTGAATGTTGAGATGTTATATTGGTTTCACTGGTAAAAATAAATAATTGAAATGGGTATATATTTGTTTTTTGTTAAGTTGCCTAATAATTATGCACAGTAATAGTCACCTGCACACACAGATATCCCCCTAAAATAGCTAAAACTAAAAACAAACTAAAAACTACTTCCAAAAATATTCAGCTTTGATATTAATGAGTTTTTTGGGTTCATTGAGAACATGGTTGTTGTTCAATAATAAAATTAATCCTCAAAAATACAACTTGCCTAATAATTCTGCACTCCCTGTATTTTGAATGAAACGCTTGATTGTTCGATGATTACGCTTCAGAAGCTTTGCAATTTTAAGAGTGCTGCATCCCTCTGCTCCTCTACTTTGGGCTAGTAGCACCTTATCCAGAACCCCGCCTGAGGTGAGCCACCATTTTTGAGTTTTTAATAATTATGCACACCTGATATAGGGTGTTGATGTCATTAGACCACACCCCTTCTCATTACAGAGATGCACATCACCTAATATGCTTAATTGGTAGTAGGCTTTCGAGCCTATACAGCTTGGAGTAAGACAACATGCATAAAGAGGATGATGTGGTCAAAATACTCATTTGCCTAATAATTCTGCACGCAGTGTAATGTTGGTTTGAATTTATAAAGGTGGGAGATGACTCTTTTATGTTTTATGGGGGTATTGAGCCCAGAAACATTCCAGTATAATACCTTTAAAGATGGGTTAGTGGTGGTCGTGAGTGGAGTAGTCAAGAGTGGTGTAATCATCCTATAGCTGTCCAGACGATCATAAAGTTTAAATATCTAGATATATTAGGCTCAGGATTCCCCATCCCAGTCAGCTGGCCCCCCAGGCCCAAGAGAAAAAAAGGAAGGCCCACACAGTGCCCTAGGTCAGGGATCAGCCACCTTCGGCACTCCAGCAGCTGTGAAAGTACAACTCCCAGCATGCATACTTGCTTAACCATTCTAGTAACTCCGATAGAGGTGAATGGAGGGGTCTGAGACTTATAGTTTTAGAACAGCTGGAGTGCTGGAGGTTGCCAGTATACAACAAAGCAAGTGAAAACAAAAAACAAGAGCTTTATGAGCTCCAATAACAACAGGGTTATAAAGAACAATATGTCCACTTGTTACGGACATAAGAGAAAGGAGTCCACTAAAATGAATGAAAAGTCAGTCTTTTTTAAAGAAATTACATTTCGCCATTGATGGGTCTCCAAAGAAATGGGTAAGGATTCCCACCATTACGCTAAGCCGTGCTGGGTACTGCAGCTAGAACTTGATATTGTTGTCGACAAGATGTTTGCTGCTTTCTGTTAAGACTTTACGCTTCAAGGTCACTAAAGGTGAAAAATCTTATAAGATGTGGATATTGTATCCCTTGACTTCCAAGGAGCATTTCTTTCTGTAACTGCCGAGGATGAGAAAGTGGGAAAGTAAAAAAAAAACTTGGCAATGGTAGGGCGAAGGAAGTTATGGGCATCAGGGCATTGTTTGGCTAGACGATGGGCTCTTTCAATAGGCGGCACAGGGTTAGAGGTCGGTAGATCCAGGACTTGAAGGAGGTCATGGGAGAGGATATGGAAAAGATCTTCGCCTTTGATGGATTAAGGGATTCCGATAAAATGGAGGTTACAGCATCAGTTTCTATTCTCCAGATCATGAAGGCAGTCTAGGAATATTTTGGTCCACTGGGTAACTTTGCATGGAATATATAGAAACATAGAAACATAGAATGTGTCGGCAGATAAGAACCATTTGGCCCATCTAGTCTGCCCAATATACTGAATACTATGAATAGCCCTTGGCCCTATCTTATATAAAGGATGGCCTTATGCCTATCCCATGCATGCTTAAACTCTATCACTGTATTTGCAGCTACCACTTCTGCAGGAAGGCTATTCCATGCATCCACTACTCTCTCAGTAAAGTAATACTTCCTGATATTACTTTTAAACCTTTGCCCCTCTAATTTAAAACTATGTCCTCTTGTAGCAATTTTTCTTCTTTTAAATATTCTCTCCTCTTTTACCTTGTTGATTCCCTTTATGTATTAGTCTGTCGGGTAGATGTGGAGGCCCAGCAGCTGGACAATATAGAGGATTAGTCCTGTGAAAGCGTCTGTGAAGCCATGCATGTGCTGTCAATGCTGCGGCTCTGCAAAGAAGATGGCAAAGGCAGGTCCCGTGAGATATAGGGGAGAGATTCGTGGAGCTTCACATGGCAATCCTTGGGGTGGGTGGCAAAGAGATGTCAGGTAAGTGCCGCAGGCATACAGTTGTTGTGGGAAATGTCACAACTCTGTCAAGTGAGTCCTGCACATGGTCATCAAGATGACATAGGTGGCAGCAGCTCCAGATGAATGTCAGGCATAGAGCTTCTGGACTTCGAGGGAAAGCAGTGAAGGTAAAACCGGAAGCACTCTGGACCCCAAGGATGGCAGTAATAAATGATGTAGCAGTAAGTGTCTATCTACAGTCCTTTAATCCGGAGCTCTAGTAAGATGCGGCCACTCTGTTAGGCACCACCCCTAGAAGTTCAGATAATAGAATTTCTAAACTGTATGCAGAAGTGAACAATTTCTTTAAATTCTATTTCATCATCCATTTTACCCAAGGCTGGTATATAACAGAATTTTGAAATGTCTCTTCCCTGTGATATTTTGTTGCCATTTTTAACCGAAATTCTACTGACATTTTATAGAAATGTCCTGTATAAGGCTACATGCACCCAAACGTTGTTTGTTTCCGTTTCCTTTCCGGTTTTTTTGCAGATAGGATGCGGACCCATTGATTTCAATGGGTCCGCAAAAAATGCGGGCAGCACAACGTGTGCTGTCCGCTTCAGTATGTCCGTTCCGTAGGCCCGCAAAAAAAATAGAACATATCCTATTCTTGTCCGTTTTAGGCATTGTTACAATTGTTGCAATATGTTATTTTATTGCTACTAGGGATGAGCGAACCCGAACTGTATAGTTCGTACCGAATTTTGGGGTGTCCGTGACACGGACCCGAACCCGAACATTTTCGTAAAAGTCCGGGTTCGGTGTTCGGCGCTTTCTTGGCGCTTTTTGAAAGGCTGCAAAGCAGCCAATCAACAAGCGTCATACTACTTGCCCCAAGAGGCCATCACAGCCATGCCTACTATTGGCATGGCTGTGATTGGCCAGTGCAGCATGTGACCCAGCCTCTATTTAAGCTGGAGTCACGTAGCACCGCACTTCACTCTGCTATGATCAGTATAGGGAGAGGTTGTAGCTGCGACGTTAGGGCGAGATTAGGCAGATTAACTCCTCCAAAAGACTTCATTCTGTGATCGATCTGCAGCTGTGGATCATTGAAGTGCTATTATTGACTTGCTCACTTTTTTGAGGCTGCCCAGAGCGTTTTTAGATTACTTTTTTTCTGGGGTGATCGGCGGCCATGCGACTTGTGGTGCGCCAGCACAAGCTATCACCAAGTGCATTTAACCATCGATAGTGTGGTTATTTTGTGCTATATCCTACATCAGCTGCAGGCTGAGCCTGTGTCACCGAAGTGCATTTAACCATCAACAGTGTGGATATTTTTTGGCCATATATTACATCAGGGGCAAGTTGAGCCTGTCACCCAGCGCCTAAAAAATAGACCTGACATTTCTATTCAACCAAATCTGTACTGTTTTAGCTGGTCAAGTTATTTGTAGTGACCGTAAAAGCACACTTTTTTTTCTGGGTTGAAAAACCATTCCCAAATTTGCCATTCTCAAAATAACTAGTTTCTGGTATTTGAGACCTACTTGAAATCTATCCCAAAAAGAATATCTTACATTGAAGCTAGTGATAGTGTCATTCAGAAAAACCTAAGACACACGCTAGCGTGCAGATAGAAGTCTGATTCTGTGATTAAACCTATACCTGTCACACAGCGCAAAAAAAAACAGGCCTCACATCTCTATTTAACCAAATCTGTACTGTTTTAGCTGGTCAAGTTATTTGTAGTGACCGTAAAAGCACACTTTTTTTTCTGGGTTGAAAAACCATTCCCAAATTTGCCATTCTCAAAATAACTAGTTTCTGGTATTTGAGGCCTACTTGAAATCTATCCCAAAAAGAATATCTTACATTGAAGCTAGTGATAGTGTCATTCAGAAAAACCTAAGACACACGCTAGCGTGCTGATAGAAGTCTGATTCTGTGATTAAACCTATACCTGTCACACAGCGCAAAAAAAAACAGGCCTCACATCTCTATTTAACCAAATCTGTACTGTTTTAGCTGGTCAAGTTATTTGTAGTGACCGTAAAAGCACACTTATTTTTCTGGGTTGAAAAACCATTCCCAAATTTGCCATTCACAAAATAACTAGTTTCTGGTATTTGAGGCCTACTTGAAATCTATCCCAAAAAGAATATCTTACATTGAAGCTAGTGATAGTGTCATTCAGAAAAACCTAAGACACACGCTAGCGTGCTGATAGAAGTCTGATTCTGTGATTAAACCTATACCTGTCACACAGCGCAAAAAAAAACAGGCCTCACATCTCTATTTAACCAAATCTGTACTGTTTTAGCTGGTCAAGTTATTTGTAGTGACCGTAAAAGCACACTTTTTTTCCTGGGTTGAAAAACCATTCCCAAATTTGCCATTCTCAAAATAACTAGTTTCTGGTATTTGAGGCCTACTTGAAATCTATCCCAAAAAGAATAACTTACATTGAAGCTAGTGATAGTGTCATTCAGAAAAACCTAAGACACACGCTAGCGTGCAGATAGAAGTCTGATTCTTTGATTAAACCTATACCTGTCACACAGCGCAAAAAAAACCAGGCCTCACATCTCTATTTAACCAAATCTGTACTGTTTTAGCTGGTCAAGTTATTTGTAGTGACCGTAAAAGCACACTTTTTTTTCTGGGTTGAAAAACCATTCCCAAATTTGCCATTCTCAAAATAACTAGTTTCTGGTATTTGAGGCCTACTTGAAATCTATCCCAAAAAGAATATCTTACATTGAAGCTAGTGATAGTGTCATTCAGAAAAACCTAAGACACACGCTAGCGTGCTGATAGAAGTCTGATTCTGTGATTAAACCTATACCTGTCACACAGCGCAAAAAAAAACAGGCCTCACATCTCTATTTAACCAAATCTGTACTGTTTTAGCTGGTCAAGTTATTTGTAGTGAATGTAAAAGCACACTTTTTTTTCTGGGTTGAAAAACCATTCCCAAATTTGCCATTCTCAAAATAACTAGTTTCTGGTATTTGAGGCCTACTTGAAATCTATCCCAAAAAGAATATCTTACATTGAAGCTAGTGATAGTGTCATTCATAAAAACCTAAGACACACGCTAGCGTGCTGATAGAAATCTGATTCTGTGATTAAACCTATACCTGTCACACAGCGCAAAAAAAAACAGGCCTCACATCTCTATTTAACCAAATCTGTACTGTTTTAGCTGGTCAAGTTATTTGTAGTGACCGTAAAAGCACACTTTTTTTTCTGGGTTGAAAAACCATTCCCAAATTTGCCATTCTCAAAATAACTAGTTTCTGGTATTTGAGGCCTACTTGAATTCTAGCCCAAAAAGAATAACTTACATTGAAGCTAGTGATAGTGTCATTCAGAAAAACCTAAGACACACGCTAGCGTGCAGATAGAAGTCTGATTCTGTGATTAAACCTATACCTGTCACACAGCGCAAAAAAAAACAGGCCTCACATCTCTATTTAACCAAATCTGTACTGTTTTAGCTGGTCAAGTTATTTGTAGTGACCGTAAAAGTACACTTTTTTTTCTGGGTTGAAAAACCATTCCCAAAATAACTAGTTTCTGGTATTTGAGGCCTACTTGAAATCTATCCCAAAAAGAATATCTTACATTGAAGCTAGTGATAGTGTCATTCAGAAAAACCTAAGACACACGCTAGCGTGCTGATAGAAATCTGATTCTGTGATTAAACCTTTACCTGTCACACAGCGCAAAAAAAAACAGGCCTCACATCTCTATTTAACCAAATCTGTACTGTTTTAGCTGGTCAAGTTATTTGTAGTGACCGTAAAAGCACACTTTTTTTTCTGGGTTGAAAAACCATTCCCAAATTTGCCATTCTCAAAATAACTAGTTTCTGGTATTTGAGGCCTACTTGAAATCTATCCCAAAAAGAATATATTACATTGAAGCTAGTGATAGTGTCATTCAGAAAAACCTAAGACACACGCTAGCGTGCTGATAGAAATCTGATTCTGTGATTAAACCTATACCTGTCACACAGCGCAAAAAAAAACAGGCCTCACATCTCTATTTAACCAAATCTGTACTGTTTTAGCTGGTCAAGTTATTTGTAGTGACCGTAAAAGTACACTTTTTTTTCTGGGTTGAAAAACCATTCCCAAATTTGTCATTCTCAAAATAACTAGTTTCTGGTATTTGAGGCCTACTTGAAATCTATCCCAAAAAGAATAACTTACATTGAAGCTAGTGATAGTGTCATTCAGAAAAACCTAAGACACACGCTAGCGTGCAGATAGAAGTCTGATTCTTTGATTAAACCTATACCTGTCACACAGCGCAAAAAAAAAACAGGCCTCACATCTCTATTTAACCAAATCTGTACTGTTTTAGCTGGTCAAGTTATTTGTAGTGACCGTAAAAGCACACTTTTTTTTCTGGGTTGAAAAACCATTCCCAAATTTGCCATTCTCAAAATAACTAGTTTCTGGTATTTGAGGCCTACTTGAAATCTATCCCAAAAAGAATATCTTACATTGAAGCTAGTGATAGTGTCATTCAGAAAAACCTAAGACACACGCTAGCGTGCAGATAGAAGTCTGATTCTGTGATTAAACCTATACCTGTCACACAGCGCAAAAAAAAACAGGCCTCACATCTCTATTTAACCAAATCTGTACTGTTTTAGCTGGTCAAGTTATTTGTAGTGACCGTAAAAGTACACTTTTTTTTCTGGGTTGAAAAACCATTCCCAAATTTGTCATTCTCAAAATAACTAGTTTCTGGTATTTGAGGCCTACTTGAAATCTATCCCAAAAAGAATATCTTACATTGAAGCTAGTGATAGTGTCATTCAGAAAAACCTAAGACACACGCTAGCGTGCTGATAGAAATCTGATTCTGTGATTAAACCTATACCTGTCACACAGCGCAAAAAAAAACGGGCCTCACATCTCTATTTAACCAAATCTGTACTGTTTTAGCTGGTCAAGTTATTTGTAGTGACCGTAAAAGCACACTTTTTTTTCTGGGTTGAAAAACCATTCCCAAATTTGCCATTCTCAAAATAACTAGTTTCTGGTATTTGAGGCCTACTTGAAATCTATCCCAAAAAGAATATCTTACATTGAAGCTAGTGATAGTGTCATTCAGAAAAACCTAAGACACACGCTAGCGTGCAGATAGAAGTCTGATTCTTTGATTAAACCTATACCTGTCACACAGCGCAAAAAAAAAACAGGCCTCACATCTCTATTTAACCAAATCTGTACTGTTTTAGCTGGTCAAGTTATTTGTAGTGACCGTAAAAGCACACTTTTTTTTCTGGGTTGAAAAACCATTCCCAAATTTGCCATTCTCAAAATAACTAGTTTCTGGTATTTGAGGCCTACTTGAAATCTATCCCAAAAAGAATATCTTACATTGAAGCTAGTGATAGTGTCATTCAGAAAAACCTAAGACACACGCTAGCGTGCTGATAGAAATCTGATTCTGTGATTAAACCTATACCTGTCACACAGCGCAAAAAAAAACAGGCCTCACATCTCTATTTAACCAAATCTGTACTGTTTTAGCTGGTCAAGTTATTTGTAGTGACCGTAAAAGTACACTTTTTTTTCTGGGTTGAAAAACCATTCCCAAATTTGTCATTCTCAAAATAACTAGTTTCTGGTATTTGAGGCCTACTTGAAATCTATCCCAAAAAGAATAACTTACATTGAAGCTAGTGATAGTGTCATTCAGAAAAACCTAAGACACACGCTAGCGTGCAGATAGAAGTCTGATTCTTTGATTAAACCTATACCTGTCACACAGCGCAAAAAAAAAACAGGCCTCACATCTCTATTTAACCAAATCTGTACTGTTTTAGCTGGTCAAGTTATTTGTAGTGACCGTAAAAGCACACTTTTTTTTCTGGGTTGAAAAACCATTCCCAAATTTGCCATTCTCAAAATAACTAGTTTCTGGTATTTGAGGCCTACTTGAAATCTATCCCAAAAAGAATATCTTACATTGAATCTAGTGATAGTGTCATTCAGAAAAACCTAAGACACACGCTAGCGTGCAGATAGAAGTCTGATTCTGTGATTAAACCTATACCTGTCACACAGCGCAAAAAAAAACAGGCCTCACATCTCTATTTAACCAAATCTGTACTGTTTTAGCTGGTCAAGTTATTTGTAGTGACCGTAAAAGTACACTTTTTTTTCTGGGTTGAAAAACCATTCCCAAATTTGTCATTCTCAAAATAACTAGTTTCTGGTATTTGAGGCCTACTTGAAATCTATCCCAAAAAGAATATCTTACATTGAAGCTAGTGATAGTGTCATTCAGAAAAACCTAAGACACACGCTAGCGTGCTGATAGAAATCTGATTCTGTGATTAAACCTATACCTGTCACACAGCGCAAAAAAAAACGGGCCTCACATCTCTATTTAACCAAATCTGTACTGTTTTAGCTGGTCAAGTTATTTGTAGTGACCGTAAAAGCACACTTTTTTTTCTGGGTTGAAAAACCATTCCCAAATTTGCCATTCTCAAAATAACTAGTTTCTGGTATTTGAGGCCTACTTGAAATCTATCCCAAAAAGAATATCTTACATTGAAGCTAGTGATAGTGTCATTCAGAAAAACCTAAGACACACGCTAGCGTGCAGATAGAAGTCTGATTCTGTGATTAAACCTATACCTGTCACACAGCGCAAAAAAAAACAGTCCTCACATCTCTATTCAACCAAATCTGTACTGTTTTAGCTGGTCAAGTTATTTGTAGTGACCGTAAAAGTACACTTTTTTTTCTGGGTTGAAAAACCATTCCCAAATTTGTCATTCTCAAAATAACTAGTTTCTGGTATTTGAGGCCTACTTGAAATCTATCCCAAAAAGAATATCTTACATTGAAGCTAGTGATAGTGTCATTCAGAAAAACCTAAGACACACGCTAGCGTGCTGATAGAAATCTGATTCTGTGATTAAACCTATACCTGTCACACAGCGCAAAAAAAACGGGCCTCACATCTCTATTTAACCAAATCTGTACTGTTTTAGCTGGTCAAGTTATTTGTAGTGACCGTAAAAGCACACTTTTTTTTCTGGGTTGAAAAACCATTCCCAAATTTGCCATTCTCAAAATAACTAGTTTCTGGTATTTGAGGCCTACTTGAAATCTATCCCAAAAAGAATATCTTACATTGAAGCTAGTGATAGTGTCATTCAGAAAAACCTAAGACACACGCTAGCGTGCAGATAGAAGTCTGATTCTTTGATTAAACCTATAC
The DNA here is from genome assembly GCF_905171765.1 of Bufo bufo. NCBI lineage: Eukaryota > Metazoa > Chordata > Amphibia > Anura > Bufonidae > Bufo > Bufo bufo. The sequence goes on from NC_053389.1 coordinate 651,664,136, forward strand.
CTGTCACACAGCGCAAAAAAAAAACAGGCCTCACATCTCTATTTAACCAAATCTGTACTGTTTTAGCTGGTCAAGTTATTTGTAGTGACCGTAAAAGCACACTTTTTTTTCTGGGTTGAAAAACCATTCCCAAATTTGCCATTCTCAAAATAACTAGTTTCTGGTATTTGAGGCCTACTTGAAATCTATCCCAAAAAGAATATCTTACATTGAAGCTAGTGATAGTGTCATTCAGAAAAACCTAAGACACACGCTAGCGTGCTGATAGAAATCTGATTCTGTGATTAAACCTATACCTGTCACACAGCGCAAAAAAAAACAGGCCTCACATCTCTATTTAACCAAATCTGTACTGTTTTAGCTGGTCAAGTTATTTGTAGTGACCGTAAAAGTACACTTTTTTTTCTGGGTTGAAAAACCATTCCCAAATTTGTCATTCTCAAAATAACTAGTTTCTGGTATTTGAGGCCTACTTGAAATCTATCCCAAAAAGAATAACTTACATTGAAGCTAGTGATAGTGTCATTCAGAAAAACCTAAGACACACGCTAGCGTGCAGATAGAAGTCTGATTCTTTGATTAAACCTATACCTGTCACACAGCGCAAAAAAAAAACAGGCCTCACATCTCTATTTAACCAAATCTGTACTGTTTTAGCTGGTCAAGTTATTTGTAGTGACCGTAAAAGCACACTTTTTTTTCTGGGTTGAAAAACCATTCCCAAATTTGCCATTCTCAAAATAACTAGTTTCTGGTATTTGAGGCCTACTTGAAATCTATCCCAAAAAGAATATCTTACATTGAAGCTAGTGATAGTGTCATTCAGAAAAACCTAAGACACACGCTAGCGTGCAGATAGAAGTCTGATTCTGTGATTAAACCTATACCTGTCACACAGCGCAAAAAAAAACAGTCCTCACAACTCTATTTAACCAAATCTGTACTGTTTTAGCTGGTCAAGTTATTTGTAGTGACCGTAAAAGTACACTTTTTTTTCTGGGTTGAAAAACCATTCCCAAATTTGTCATTCTCAAAATAACTAGTTTCTGGTATTTGAGGCCTACTTGAAATCTATCCCAAAAAGAATATCTTACATTGAAGCTAGTGATAGTGTCATTCAGAAAAACCTAAGACACACGCTAGCGTGCTGATAGAAATCTGATTCTGTGATTAAACCTATACCTGTCACACAGCGCAAAAAAAAACGGGCCTCACATCTCTATTTAACCAAATCTGTACTGTTTTAGCTGGTCAAGTTATTTGTAGTGACCGTAAAAGCACACTTTTTTTTCTGGGTTGAAAAACCATTCCCAAATTTGCCATTCTCAAAATAACTAGTTTCTGGTATTTGAGGCCTACTTGAAATCTATCCCAAAAAGAATATCTTACATTGAAGCTAGTGATAGTGTCATTCAGAAAAACCTAAGACACACGCTAGCGTGCAGATAGAAGTCTGATTCTGTGATTAAACCTATACCTGTCACACAGCGCAAAAAAAAACAGGCCTCACATCTCTATTTAACCAAATCTGTACTGTTTTAGCTGGTCAAGTTATTTGTAGTGACCGTAAAAGCACACTTTTTTTTCTGGGTTGAAAAACCATTCCCAAATTTGCCATTCTCAAAATAACTAGTTTCTGGTATTTGAGGCCTACTTGAAATCTATCCCAAAAAGAATATCTTACATTGAAGCTAGTGATAGTGTCATTCAGAAAAACCTAAGACACACGCTAGCGTGCAGATAGAAGTCTGATTCTGTGATTAAACCTATACCTGTCACACAGCGCAAAAAAAAACAGGCCTCACATCTCTATTTAACCAAATCTGTACTGTTTTAGCTGGTCAAGTTATTTGTAGTGACCGTAAAAGCACACTTTTTTTTCTGGGTTGAAAAACCATTCCCAAATTTGCCATTCTCAAAATAACTAGTTTCTGGTATTTGAGGCCTACTTGAAATCTATCCCAAAAAGAATATCTTACATTGAAGCTAGTGATAGTGTCATTCAGAAAAACCTAAGACACACGCTAGCGTGCTGATAGAAGTCTGATTCTGTGATTAAACCTATACCTGTCACACAGCGCAAAAAAAAACAGGCCTCACATCTCTATTTAACCAAATCTGTACTGTTTTAGCTGGTCAAGTTATTTGTAGTGACCGTAAAAGCACACTTTTTTTTCTGGGTTGAAAAACCATTCCCAAATTTGCCATTCTCAAAATAACTAGTTTCTGGTATTTGAGGCCTACTTGAAATCTATCCCAAAAAGAATATCTTACATTGAAGCTAGTGATAGTGTCATTCAGAAAAACCTAAGACACACGCTAGCGTGCTGATAGAAGTCTGATTCTGTGATTAAACCTATACCTGTCACACAGCGCAAAAAAAAAACAGGCCTCACATCTCTATTTAACCAAATCTGTACTGTTTTAGCTGGTCAAGTTATTTGTAGTGACCGTAAAAGCACACTTTTTTTTCTGGGTTGAAAAACCATTCCCAAATTTGCCATTCTCAAAATAACTAGTTTCTGGTATTTGAGGCCTACTTGAAATCTATCCCAAAAAGAATAACTTACATTGAAGCTAGTGATAGTGTCATTCAGAAAAACCTAAGACACACGCTAGCGTGCAGATAGAAGTCTGATTCTTTGATTAAACCTATACCTGTCACACAGCGCAAAAAAAAACAGGCCTCACATCTCTATTTAACCAAATCTGTACTGTTTTAGCTGGTCAAGTTATTTGTAGTGACCGTAAAAGCACACTTTTTTTTCTGGGTTGAAAAACCATTCCCAAATTTGCCATTCTCAAAATAACTAGTTTCTGGTATTTGAGGCCTACTTGAAATCTAGCCCAAAAAGAATAACTTACATTGAAGCTAGTGATAGTGTCATTCAGAAAAACCTAAGACACACGCTAGCGTGCAGATAGAAGTCTGATTCTGTGATTAAACCTATACCTGTCACACAGCGCAAAAAAAAACAGGCCTCACATCTCTATTTAACCAAATCTGTACTGTTTTAGCTGGTCAAGTTATTTGTAGTGACCGTAAAAGTACACTTTTTTTTCTGGGTTGAAAAACCATTCCCAAAATAACTAGTTTCTGGTATTTGAGGCCTACTTGAAATCTATCCCAAAAAGAATATCTTACATTGAAGCTAGTGATAGTGTCATTCAGAAAAACCTAAGACACACGCTAGCGTGCTGATAGAAATCTGATTCTGTGATTAAACCTTTACCTGTCACACAGCGCAAAAAAAAACAGGCCTCACATCTCTATTTAACCAAATCTGTACTGTTTTAGCTGGTCAAGTTATTTGTAGTGACCGTAAAAGCACACTTTTTTTTCTGGGTTGAAAAACCATTCCCAAATTTGCCATTCTCAAAATAAATAGTTTCTGGTATTTGAGGCCTACTTGAAATCTATCCCAAAAAGAATAACTTACATTGAAGCTAGTGATAGTGTCATTCAGAAAAACCTAAGACACACGCTAGCGTGCAGATAGAAGTCTGATTCTTTGATTAAACCTATACCTGTCACACAGCGCAAAAAAAAAACAGGCCTCACATCTCTATTTAACCAAATCTGTACTGTTTTAGCTGGTCAAGTTATTTGTAGTGACCGTAAAAGCACACTTTTTTTTCTGGGTTGAAAAACCATTCCCAAATTTGCCATTCTCAAAATAACTAGTTTCTGGTATTTGAGGCCTACTTGAAATCTATCCCAAAAAGAATAACTTACATTGAAGCTAGTGATAGTGTCATTCAGAAAAACCTAAGACACACGCTAGCGTGCAGATAGAAGTCTGATTCTTTGATTAAACCTATACCTATCACACAGCGCAAAAAAAAAACAGGCCTCACATCTCTATTTAACCAAATCTGTACTGTTTTAGCTGGTCAAGTTATTTGTAGTGACCGTAAAAGCACACTTTTTTTTCTGGGTTGAAAAACCATTCCCAAATTTGCCATTCTCAAAATAACTAGTTTCTGGTATTTGAGGCCTACTTGAAATCTATCCCAAAAAGAATATCTTACATTGAAGCTAGTGATAGTGTCATTCAGAAAAACCTAAGACACACGCTAGCGTGCAGATAGAAGTCTGATTCTGTGATTAAACCTATACCTGTCACACAGCGCAAAAAAAAACAGGCCTCACATCTCTATTTAACCAAATCTGTACTGTTTTAGCTGGTCAAGTTATTTGTAGTGACCGTAAAAGCACACTTTTTTTTCTGGGTTGAAAAACCATTCCCAAATTTGCCATTCTCAAAATAACTAGTTTCTGGTATTTGAGGCCTACTTGAAATCTATCCCAAAAAGAATATCTTACATTGAAGCTAGTGATAGTGTCATTCAGAAAAACCTAAGACACACGCTAGCATGCTGATAGAAGTCTGATTCTGTGATTAAACCTATACCTGTCACACAGCGCAAAAAAAAACAGGCCTCACATCTCTATTTAACCAAATCTGTACTGTTTTAGCTGGTCAAGTTATTTGTAGTGACCGTAAAAGCACACTTTTTTTTCTGGGTTGAAAAACCATTCCCAAATTTGCCATTCTCAAAATAACTAGTTTCTGGTATTTGAGGCCTACTTGAAATCTATCCCAAAAAGAATATCTTACATTGAAGCTAGTGATAGTGTCATTCAGAAAAACCTAAGACACACGCTAGCGTGCAGATAGAAGTCTGATTCTGTGATTAAACCTATACCTGTCACACAGCGCAAAAAAAAACAGTCCTCACATCTCTATTTAACCAAATCTGTACTGTTTTAGCTGGTCAAGTTATTTGTAGTGACCGTAAAAGTACACTTTTTTTTCTGGGTTGAAAAACCATTCCCAAATTTGCCCTTCTCAAAATAACTAGTTTCTGGTATTTGAGGCCTACTTGAAATCTATCCCAAAAAGAATATCTTACATTGAAGCTAGTGATAGTGTCATTCAGAAAAACCTAAGACACACGCTAGCGTGCTGATAGAAATCTGATTCTGTGATTAAACCTATACCTGTCACACAGCGCAAAAAAAAACGGGCCTCACATCTCTATTTAACCAAATCTGTACTGTTTTAGCTGGTCAAGTTATTTGTAGTGACCGTAAAAGCACACTTTTTTTTCTGGGTTGAAAAACCATTCCCAAATTTGCCATTCTCAAAATAACTAGTTTCTGGTATTTGAGGCCTACTTGAAATCTATCCCAAAAAGAATATCTTACATTGAAGCTAGTGATAGTGTCATTCAGAAAAACCTAAGACACACGCTAGCGTGCAGATAGAAGTCTGATTCTGTGATTAAACCTATACCTGTCACACAGCGCAAAAAAAAACAGGCCTCACATCTCTATTTAACCAAATCTGTACTGTTTTAGCTGGTCAAGTTATTTGTAGTGACCGTAAAAGCACACTTTTTTTTCTGGGTTGAAAAACCATTCCCAAATTTGCCATTCTCAAAATAACTAGTTTCTGGTATTTGAGGCCTACTTGAAATCTATCCCAAAAAGAATATCTTACATTGAAGCTAGTGATAGTGTCATTCAGAAAAACCTAAGACACACGCTAGCGTGCTGATAGAAGTCTGATTCTGTGATTAAACCTATACCTGTCACACAGCGCAAAAAAAAACAGGCCTCACATCTCTATTTAACCAAATCTGTACTGTTTTAGCTGGTCAAGTTATTTGTAGTGACCGTAAAAGCACACTTTTTTTTCTGGGTTGAAAAACCATTCCCAAATTTGCCATTCTCAAAATAACTAGTTTCTGGTATTTGAGGCCTACTTGAAATCTATCCCAAAAAGAATATCTTACATTGAAGCTAGTGATAGTGTCATTCAGAAAAACCTAAGACACACGCTAGCGTGCTGATAGAAGTCTGATTCTGTGATTAAACCTATACCTGTCACACAGCGCAAAAAAAAACAGGCCTCACATCTCTATTTAACCAAATCTGTACTGTTTTAGCTGGTCAAGTTATTTGTAGTGACCGTAAAAGCACACTTTTTTTTCTGGGTTGAAAAACCATTCCCAAATTTGCCATTCTCAAAATAACTAGTTTCTGGTATTTGAGGCCTACTTGAAATCTATCCCAAAAAGAATAACTTACATTGAAGCTAGTGATAGTGTCATTCAGAAAAACCTAAGACACACGCTAGCGTGCAGATAGAAGTCTGATTCTTTGATTAAACCTATACCTGTCACACAGCGCAAAAAAAAACAGGCCTCACATCTCTATTTAACCAAATCTGTACTGTTTTAGCTGGTCAAGTTATTTGTAGTGACCGTAAAAGCACACTTTTTTTTCTGGGTTGAAAAACCATTCCCAAATTTGCCATTCTCAAAATAACTAGTTTCTGGTATTTGAGGCCTACTTGAAATCTAGCCCAAAAAGAATAACTTACATTGAAGCTAGTGATAGTGTCATTCAGAAAAACCTAAGACACACGCTAGCGTGCAGATAGAAGTCTGATTCTGTGATTAAACCTATACCTGTCACACAGCGCAAAAAAAAACAGGCCTCACATCTCTATTTAACCAAATCTGTACTGTTTTAGCTGGTCAAGTTATTTGTAGTGACCGTAAAAGCACACTTTTTTTTCTGGGTTGAAAAACCATTCCCAAAATAACTAGTTTCTGGTATTTGAGGCCTACTTGAAATCTATCCCAAAAAGAATATCTTACATTGAAGCTAGTGATAGTGTCATTCAGAAAAACCTAAGACACACGCTAGCGTGCTGATAGAAATCTGATTCTGTGATTAAACCTTTACCTGTCACACAGCGCAAAAAAAAACAGGCCTCACATCTCTATTTAACCAAATCTGTACTGTTTTAGCTGGTCAAGTTATTTGTAGTGACCGTAAAAGCACACTTTTTTTTCTGGGTTGAAAAACCATTCCCAAATTTGCCATTCTCAAAATAACTAGTTTCTGGTATTTGAGGCCTACTTGAAATCTATCCCAAAAAGAATAACTTACATTGAAGCTAGTGATAGTGTCATTCAGAAAAACCTAAGACACACGCTAGCGTGCAGATAGAAGTCTGATTCTTTGATTAAACCTATACCTATCACACAGCGCAAAAAAAAAACAGGCCTCACATCTCTATTTAACCAAATCTGTACTGTTTTAGCTGGTCAAGTTATTTGTAGTGACCGTAAAAGCACACTTTTTTTTCTGGGTTGAAAAACCATTCCCAAATTTGCCATTCTCAAAATAACTAGTTTCTGGTATTTGAGGCCTACTTGAAATCTATCCCAAAAAGAATATCTTACATTGAATCTAGTGATAGTGTCATTCAGAAAAACCTAAGACACACGCTAGCGTGCAGATAGAAGTCTGATTCTGTGATTAAACCTATACCTGTCACACAGCGCAAAAAAAAACAGGCCTCACATCTCTATTTAACCAAATCTGTACTGTTTTAGCTGGTCAAGTTATTTGTAGTGACCGTAAAAGCACACTTTTTTTTCTGGGTTGAAAAACCATTCCCACATTTGCCATTCTCAAAATAACTAGTTTCTGGTATTTGAGGCCTACTTGAAATCTATCCCAAAAAGAATATCTTACATTGAAGCTAGTGATAGTGTCATTCAGAAAAACCTAAGACACACGCTAGCATGCTGATAGAAGTCTGATTCTGTGATTAAACCTATACCTGTCACACAGCGCAAAAAAAAACAGGCCTCACATCTCTATTTAACCAAATCTGTACTGTTTTAGCTGGTCAAGTTATTTGTAGTGACCGTAAAAGCACACTTTTTTTTCTGGGTTGAAAAACCATTCCCAAATTTGCCATTCTCAAAATAACTAGTTTCTGGTATTTGAGGCCTACTTGAAATCTATCCCAAAAAGAATATCTTACATTGAAGCTAGTGATAGTGTCATTCAGAAAAACCTAAGACACACGCTAGCGTGCAGATAGAAGTCTGATTCTGTGATTAAACCTATACCTGTCACACAGCGCAAAAAAAAACAGTCCTCACATCTCTATTTAACCAAATCTGTACTGTTTTAGCTGGTCAAGTTATTTGTAGTGACCGTAAAAGTACACTTTTTTTTCTGGGTTGAAAAACCATTCCCAAATTTGTCCTTCTCAAAATAACTAGTTTCTGGTATTTGAGGCCTACTTGAAATCTATCCCAAAAAGAATATCTTACATTGAAGCTAGTGATAGTGTCATTCAGAAAAACCTAAGACACACGCTAGCGTGCTGATAGAAGTCTGATTCTGTGATTAAACCTATACCTGTCACACAGCGCAAAAAAAAACGGGCCTCACATCTCTATTTAACCAAATCTGTACTGTTTTAGCTGGTCAAGTTATTTGTAGTGACCGTAAAAGCACACTTTTTTTTCTGGGTTGAAAAACCATTCCCAAATTTGCCATTCTCAAAATAACTAGTTTCTGGTATTTGAGGCCTACTTGAAATCTATCCCAAAAAGAATATCTTACATTGAAGCTAGTGATAGTGTCATTCAGAAAAACCTAAGACACACGCTAGCGTGCTGATAGAAATCTGATTCTGTGATTAAACCTATACCTGTCACACAGCGCAAAAAAAAACAGGCCTCACATCTCTATTTAACCAAATCTGTACTGTTTTAGCTGGTCAAGTTATTTGTAGTGACCGTAAAAGCACACTTTTTTTTCTGGGTTGAAAAACCATTCCCAAATTTGCCATTCTCAAAATAACTAGTTTCTGGTATTTGAGGCCTACTTGAAATCTATCCCAAAAAGAATATCTTACATTGAAGCTAGTGATAGTGTCATTCAGAAAAACCTAAGACACACGCTAGCGTGCAGATAGAAGTCTGATTCTGTGATTAAACCTATACCTGTCACACAGCGCAAAAAAAAACAGTCCTCACATCTCTATTTAACCAAATCTGTACTGTTTTAGCTGGTCAAGTTATTTGTAGTGACCGTAAAAGCACACTTTTTTTTCTGGGTTGAAAAACCATTCCCAAATTTGTCATTCTCAAAATAACTAGTTTCTGGTATTTGAGGCCTACTTGAAATCTATCCCAAAAAGAATATCTTACATTGAAGCTAGTGATAGTGTCATTCAGAAAAACCTAAGACACACGCTAGCGTGCTGATAGAAATCTGATTCTGTGATTAAACCTATACCTGTCACACAGCGCAAAAAAAAACAGGCCTCACATCTCTATTTAACCAAATCTGTACTATTTTAGCTGGTCAAGTTATTTGTAGTGACCGTAAAAGCACACTTTTTTTTCTGGGTTGAAAAACCATTCCCAAATTTGCCATTCTCAAAATAACTAGTTTCTGGTATTTGAGGCCTACTTGAAATCTATCCCAAAAAGAATATCTTACATTGAAGCTAGTGATAGTGTCATTCAGAAAAACCTAAGACACACGCTAGCGTGCTGATAGAAGTCTGATTCTGTGATTAAACCTATACCTGTCACACAGCGCAAAAAAAAACAGGCCTCACATCTCTATTTAACCAAATCTGTACTGTTTTAGCTGGTCAAGTTATTTGTAGTGACCGTAAAAGCACACTTTTTTTCTGGGTTGAAAAACCATTCCCAAATTTGCCATTCTCAAAATAACTAGTTTCTGGTATTTGAGGCCTACTTGAAATCTATCCCAAAAAGAATATCTTACATTGAAGCTAGTGATAGTGTCATTCAGAAAAACCTAAGACACACGCTAGCGTGCTGATAGAAATCTGATTCTGTGATTAAACCTATACCTGTCACACAGCGCAAAAAAAAACAGGCCTCACATCTCTATTTAACCAAATCTGTACTGTTTTAGCTGGTCAAGTTATTTGTAGTGACCGTAAAAGCACACTTTTTTTTCTGGGTTGAAAAACCATTCCCAAATTTGCCATTCTCAAAATAACTAGTTTCTGGTATTTGAGGCCTACTTGAAATCTATCCCAAAAAGAATATCTTACATTGAAGCTAGTGATAGTGTCATTCAGAAAAACCTAAGACACACGCTAGCGTGCTGATAGAAGTCTGATTCTGTGATTAAACCTATACCTGTCACACAGCGCAAAAAAAAACAGGCCTCACATCTCTATTTAACCAAATCTGTACTGTTTTAGCTGGTCAAGTTATTTGTAGTGACCGTAAAAGCACACTTTTTTTTCTGGGTTGAAAAACCATTCCCAAATTTGCCATTCTCAAAATAACTAGTTTCTGGTATTTGAGGCCTACTTGAAATCTATCCCAAAAAGAATATCTTACATTGAAGCTAGTGATAGTGTCATTCAGAAAAACCTAAGACACACGCTAGCGTGCTGATAGAAGTCTGATTCTGTGATTAAACCTATACCTGTCACACAGCGCAAAAAAAAACAGGCCTCACATCTCTATTTAACCAAATCTGTACTGTTTTAGCTGGTCAAGTTATTTGTAGTGACCGTAAAAGCACACTTTTTTTTCTGGGTTTAAAAACCATTCCCAAATTTGCCATTCTCAAAATAACTAGTTTCTGGTATTTGAGGCCTACTTGAAATCTATCCCAAAAAGAATATCTTACATTGAAGCTAGTGATAGTGTCATTCAGAAAAACCTAAGACACACGCTAGCGTGCAGATAGAAGTCTGATTCTGTGATTAAACCTATACCTGTCACACAGCGCAAAAAAAAACAGGCCTCACATCTCTATTTAACCAAATCTGTACTGTTTTAGCTGGTCAAGTTATTTGTAGTGACCGTAAAAGCACACTTTTTTTTCTGGGTTTAAAAACCATTCCCAAATTTGCCATTCTCAAAATAACTAGTTTCTGGTATTTGAGGCCTACTTTAAATCTATCCCAAAAAGAATATCTTATATTGAAGCTAGTGATAGTGTCATTCAGAAAACCCTAAGACACACGCTAGCGTGCTGATAGAAATTTGATTCTGTGATTAAACCTATACCTGTCACACAGCGCAAAAAAAAACAGGCCTCACATCTCTATTTAACCAAATCTGTACTGTTTTAGCTGGTCAAGTTATTTGTAGTGACCGTAAAAGCACACTTTTTTTTCTGGGTTGAAAAACCATTCCCAAATTTGCCATTCTCAAAATAACTAGTTTCTGGTATTTGAGGCCTACTTTAAATCTATCCCAAAAAGAATATCTTATATTGAAGCTAGTGATAGTGTCATTCAGAAAAACCTAAGACACACGCTAGCGTGCTGATAGAAATTTGATTCTGTGATTAAACCTATACCTGTCACACAGCGCAAAAAAAAACAGGCCTCACATCTCTATTTAACCAAATCTGTACTGTTTTAGCTGGTCAAGTTATTTGTAGTGACCGTAAAAGCACACTTTTTTTTCTGGGTTGAAAAACCATTCCCAAATTTGCCATTCTCAAAATAACTAGTTTCTGGTATTTGAGGCCTACTTGAAATCTATCCCAAAAAGAATATCTTACATTGAAGCTAGTGATAGTGTCATTCAGAAAAACCTAAGACACACGCTAGCGTGCTGATAGAAGTCTGATTCTGTGATTAAACCTATACCTGTCACACAGCGCAAAAAAAAACAGGCCTCACGTCTCTATATTAACCAAATCTGTACTGTTTTAGCTGGTCAAGTTATTTGCAGTGACCGTAAAAGCACACTTTTTTTTCTGGGTTGAAAAACCATTCCCAAATTTGCCATTCTCAAAATTGTGGTGAACGGGAACAATGAGGAAAACATCTAATAAGGGACGCGGACGTGGACATGGTCGTGGTGGTGTTAGTGGACCCTCTGGTGCTGGGAGAGGACGTGGCCGTTCTGCCACAGCCACACGTCCTAGTGAACCAACTACCTCAGGTCCCAGTAGCCAGCAGAATTTACAGCGATATTTGGTGGGGCCCAATGCCGTTCTAAGGATGGTAAGGCCTGAGCAGGTGCAGGCATTAGTCAATTGGGTGGCCGACAGTGGATCCAGCACGTTTACATTATCTCCCACCCAGTCTTCTGCAGAAAGCGCACAGATGGCGCATGAAAACCAAGCCCATCGGTCTGTCACATCACCCCCATGCATATCAGGGAAACTGTCTGAGCCTCAAGTTATGCAGCAGTCTCTTATGCTGTTTGAAGACTCTGCTGCCAGGGTTTCCCAAGGGCATCCACCTAGCCCTTCCCCAGGGGTAGAAGAGATAGAATGCACTAACGCACAACCACTTATTTTTCCTGATGATGAGGACATGGGAATACCACCTCAGCACGTCTCTGATGATGACGAAACACAGGTGCCAACTGCTGCGTCTTTCTGCAGTGTGCAGACTGAACAGGAGGTCAGGGATCAAGACTGGGTGGAAGACGATGCAGGGGACGATGAGGTCCTAGACCCCACATGGAATGAAGGTCGTGCCACTGACTTTCACAGTTCGGAGGAAGAGGCAGTGGTGAGACCGAGCCAACAGCGTAGCAAAAGAGGGAGCAGTGGGCAAAATCCGAACACCCGACGCCAAGAGACTCCGCCTGCTACTGACCGCCGCCATCTGGGACCGAGCACCCCAAAGGCAGCTTCAAGGAGTTCCCTGGCATGGCACTTCTTCAAACAATGTGCTGACGACAAGACCCGAGTGGTTTGCACGCTGTGCCATCAGAGCCTGAAGCGAGGCATTAACCTTCTGAACCTTAGCACAACCTGCATGACCAGGCACCTGCATGCAAAGCATGAACTGCAGTGGAGTAAACACCTTAAAAACAAAGAAGTCACTCAGGCTTCCCCTGCTACCTCTTCTGCTGCTGCTGCCTCGGCCTCTTCTGCTGCTGCCGCTGCCTCTGCCTCTTCCTCCGCCTCTGGAGGAACGTTGGCACCTGCCGCCCAGCAAACATGGGATGTACCACCAACACCACCACCTGCGTCACCATGCATCTCAACCATGTCACACGGCAGCGTTCAGCTCTCCATCTCACAAACATTTGAGAGAAAGCGTAAATTCCCACCTAGCCACCCTCGATCCCTGGCCCTGAATGCCAGCATTTCTAAACTACTGGCCTATGAAATGCTGTCATTTAGGCTGGTGGACACACACAGCTTCAAACAGCTCATGTCACTTGCTGTCCCACAGTATGTTGTTCCCAGCCGCCACTACTTCTCCAAGAGAGCCGTGCCTTCCCTGCACAAACAAGTGTCCGATAAAATCAAGTGTGCACTGCGCAACGCCATCTGTGGCAAGGTCCACCTAACCACAGATACGTGGACCAGTAAGCACGGCCAGGGACGCTATATCTCCCTAACTGCACACTGGGTAAATGTAGTGGCGGCTGGGCCCCAGGCGGAGAGCTGTTTGGCGCACGTCCTTCCGCCGCCAAGGATCGCAGGGCAACATTCTTTGCCTCCTGTCTCCTCCTCCTCCTACTCAGCTTCCTCCTCCTCTTCTTCCACCTGCTCATCCAGTCAGCCACACACCTTCACCACCAACTTCAGCACAGCACGGGGTAAACGTCAGCAGGCCATTCTGAAACTCATATGTTTGGGGGACAGGCCCCACACCGCACAGGAATTGTGGCGGGGTATAGAACAACAGACCGACGAGTGGTTGCTGCCGGTGAGCCTCAAGCCCGGCCTGGTGGTGTGCGATAATGGGCGAAATCTCGTTGCAGCTCTGGGACTAGCCGGTTTGACGCACATCCCTTGCCTGGTGCATGTGCTGAATTTGGTGGTGCAGAAGTTCATTCGCAACTACCCCGACATGTCAGAGCTGCTGCATAAAGTGCGGGCCGTCTGTTCGCGCTTCCGGCGTTCACACCCTGCCGCTGCTCGCCTGTCTGCGCTACAGCGTAACTTCGGCCTTCCCGCTCACCGCCTCATATGCGACGTACCCACCAGGTGGAACTCCACCTTGCATATGCTGGACAGACTGTGCGAGCAGCAGCAGGCCATAGTGGAGTTTCAGCTGCAGCACGCACGGGTCAGTCGCACTGCGGATCAGACACACTTCACCACCAATGACTGGGCCTCCATGCGAGACCTGTGTGCCCTGTTGCGCTGTTTCGAGTACTCCACCAACATGGCCAGTGGCGATGACGCCGTTACCAGCGTTACAATACCACTTCTATGTCTCCTTGAGAAAACACTTAGGGCGATGATGGAAGAGGAGGTGACCCAGGAGGAAGAGGAGGAAGAGGGGTCATTTTTAGCACTTTCAGGCCAGTCTCTTCAAAGTGACTCAGAGGGAGGTTTTTTGCAACACCAGAGGCCAGGTACAAATGTGGCCAGACAGGGCCCACTACCGGAGGACGAGGAGGACGAGGAGGACGAGGAGGACGAGGATGAGGATGAGGATGAAGCATGTTCACAGCGGGGTGGCACCCAAAGCAGCTCGGGCCCATCACTGGTGCGTGGCTGGGGGGAAACACAGGACGATGACGATACGCCTCCCACAGAGGACAGCTTGTCCTTACCTCTGGGCAGCCTGGCACACATGAGCGACTACATGCTGCAGTGCCTGCGCAACGACAGCAAAGTTGCCCACATTTTAACGTGTGCGGAATACTGGGTTGCCACCCTGCTGGATCCCCGGTACAAAGACAATGTGCCCACCTTACTTCCTACACTGGAGCGTGATAGGAAGATGCGCGAGTACAAGCGCACGTTGGTAGACGCGCTACTGAGAGCATTCCCAAATGTCACAGGGGAACCAGTGGAAGCCCAAGGCGAAGGCAGAGGAGGAGCAAGAGTCGCCAACGCAGCTGTGTCACGGCCAGCTCCTCTGAGGGCAGGGTTAGCATGGCAGAGATGTGGAAAAGTTTTGTCACCACGCCACAGCTAACTGCACCACCACCTGATACGGAACGTGTTAGCAGGAGGCAACATTTCACTAACATGGTGGAACAGTACCTGTGCACACCCCTCCACGTACTGACTGATGGTTCGGCCCCATTCAACTTCTGGGTCTCCAAATTGTCCACGTGGCCAGAGCTAGCCTTTTATGCCTTGGAGGTGCTGGCCTGCCCGGCGGCCAGCGTTTTGTCTGAACGTGTATTCAGCATGGCAGGGGGCGTCATTACAGACAAACGCAGCCGCCTGTCTACAGCCAATGTGGACAAGCTGACGTTCATAAAAATGAACCAGGCATGGATCCCACAGGACCTGTCCATCCCTTGTGCAGATTAGATATTAACTACCTCCCCTTAACAATATATTATTCTACTCCAGGGCACTTCCTCATTCAATACTATTTTTAATTTCATTTTACCATTATATTGCGGGGCAACCCAAAGTTGAATGAACCTCACCTCTGTCTGGGTGCCGGGGCCTAAATGTGTGACAGTGGCCTGTTCCAGTGGTGGGTGACGTGAAGCCTGATTCTCTGCTATGACATGAATACAGATTCTGCGCTGACATAAGGCCAGATTCTCTGTTACGGGACCTCTCTCCTCTGCCTGGGTGCCTGGGCCTAAATGTTTGACAGTGGCCTGTTTCAGTGGTGGGTGACGTGAAGCCTGATTCTCTGCTATGACATGAATACAGATTCTGCGCTGACATAAGGCCAGATTCTCTGTTACGGGACCTCTCTCCTCTGCCTGGGTGCCTGGACCTAAATGTGTGACAGTGGCCTGTTCCAGTGGTGGGTGACGTGAAGCCTGATTCTCTGCTATGACATGAATACAGATTCTGCGCTGACATAAGGCCAGATTCTCTGTTACGGGACCTCTCTCCTCTGCCTGGGTGCCTGGGCCTAAATGTGTGACAGTGGCCTGTTCCAGTGGTGGGTGACGTGAAGCCTGATTCTCTGCTATGACATGAATACAGATTCTGCACTGACATAAGGCCAGATTCTCTGTTACGGGACCTCTCTCCTCTGCCTGGGTGCCTGGGCCTAAATGTGTGACAGTGGCCTGTTCCAGTGGTGGGTGACGTGAAGCCTGATTCTCTGCTATGACATGAAGACAGATTCTGCGCTGACATAAGGCCAGATTCTCTGTTACGGGACCTCTCTCCTCTGCCTGGGTGCCGGGGCCTAAATGTGTGACAGTGGCCTGTTCCAGTGGTGGGTGACGTGAAGCCTGATTCTCTGCTATGACATGAAGACAGATTCTGCGCTGACATAAGGCCAGATTCTCTGTTACGGGACCGCTCTCCTCTGTCTGGGTGCCTGGGCCTAAATGTGTGACAGTGGCCTGTTCCAGTGGTGGGTGACGTGAAGCCTGATTCTCTGCTATGACATAAATACAGATTCTGCGCTGACATAAGGCCAGATTCTCTGTTACGGGACCTCTCTCCTCTGCCTGGGTGCCTGGGCCTAAATGTGTGACAGTGGCCTGTTCCAGTGGTGGGTGACGTGAAGCCTGATTCTCTGCTATGACATGAAGACAAATTCTGCGCTGACATAAGGCCAGATTCTCTGTTACGGGACCTCTCTCCTCTGCCTGGGTGCCTGGGCCTAAATGTGTGACAGTGGCCTGTTCCAGTGGTGGGTGACGTGAAGCCTGATTCTCTGCTATGACATGAAGACAGATTCTGCGCTGACATAAGGCCAGATTCTCTGTTGCGGGACCGCTCTCCTCTGTCTGGGTGCCGGGGCCTAAATGTGTGACAGTGGCCTGTTCCAGTGGTGGGTGACGTGAAGCCTGATTCTCTGCTATGACATGAATACAGATTCTGCGCTGACATAAGGCCAGATTCTCTGTTACGGGACCTCTCTCCTCTGCCTGGGTGCCTGGGCCTAAATGTGTGACAGTGGCCTGTTCCAGTGGTGGGTGACGTGAAGCCTGATTCTCTGCTATGACATGAAGACAGATTCTGCGCTGACATAAGGCCAGATTCTCTGTTACGGGACCGCTCTCCTCTGTCTGGGTGCCGGGGCCTAAATGTGTGACAGTGGCCTGTTCCAGTGGTGGGTGACGTGAAGCCTGATTCTCTGCTATGACATGAATACAGATTCTGCGCTGACATAAGGCCAGATTCTCTGTTACGGGACCTCTCTCCTCTGTCTGGGTGCCGGGGCCTAAATGTGTGACAGTGGCCTGTTCTAGTGGTGGGTGGCGTGAAGCCTGATTCTCTGCTATGACATGAAGACAGATTCTGCGCTGACATAAGGCCAGATTCTCTGTTACGGGACCTCTCTCCTCTGCCTGGCTGCCTGGGCCTAAATGTGTGACAGTGGCCTGTTCCAGTGGTGGGTGACGTGAAGCCTGATTCTCTGCTATGACATGAAGACAGATTCTGCGCTGACATAAGGCCAGATTCTCTGTTACAGGACCTCTCTCCTCTGCCTGGGTGCCTGGGCCTAAATGTGTGACAGTGGCCTGTTCCAGTGGTGGGTGACGTGAAGCCTGATTCTCTGCTATGACATGAAGACAGATTCTGCGCTGACATAAGGCCAGATTCTCTGTTACGGGACCGCTCTCCTCTGTCTGGGTGCCGGGGCCTAAATGTGTGACAGTGGCCTGTTCCAGTGGTGGGTGACGTGAAGCCTGATTCTCTGCTATGACATGAAGACAGATTCTACGCTGACATAAGGCCAGATTCTCTGTTACGGGACCTCTCTCCTCTGCCTGGGTGCCTGGGCCTAAATGTGTGACAGTGGCCTGTTCCAGTGGTGGGTGACGTGAAGCCTGATTCTCTGCTATGACATGAAGACAGATTCTGTGCTGACATAAGGCCAGATTCTCTGTTACGGGACCGCTCTCCTCTGTCTGGGTGCCGGGGCCTAAATGTGTGACAGTGGCCTGTTCCAGTGGTGGGTGACGTGAAGCCTGATTCTCTGCTATGACATGAAGACAGATTCTGTGCTGACATAAGGCCAGATTCTCTGTTACGGGACCTCTCTCCTCTGCCTGGGTGCCGGGGCCTAAATGTGTGACAGTGGCCTGTTCCAGTGGTGGGTGACGTGAAGCCTGATTCTCTGCTATGACATGAAGACTGATTCTGCGCTGAGATGAAGCCAGATTCTCTGCTATGGCATGAAGAGACTGATTCTCTGCTGACATGAAGCCAGATTCTTTGCTATGGCATGAAGAGACTGATTCTCTGCTGACGTGAAGCCAGATTCTCTGCTATGGGACCTCTGTCCAATTGATATTGGTTCATTTTTATTTTTTTAATTTTAATTTTAATTCATTTCCCTATCCACATTTGTTTGCAGGGGATTTACCTACATGTTGCTGCCTTTTGCAGCCCTCTAGCTCTTTCCTGGGCTGTTTTACAGCCTTTTTAGTGCCCAAAAGTTCGGGTCCCCATTGACTTCAATGGGGTTCGGGTTCGGGACGAAGTTCGGATCGGGTTCGGATCCCGAACCCGAACATTTCCGGGACGTTCGGCCGAACTTCTCGAACCCGAACATCCAGGTGTTCGCTCAACTCTAATTGCTACCAGTAATGTATAGGGCTTATGTCATTATTTCCATGGTTCTTTAAGTGCCTGCTGTTACACATGTGGTAATGTAAACTGAACTTGCTAGTCTTTGTCCCTTATTTATTAATGCTATTTTTATTTTATATAGTTATTAATTGTAATAGCCAAATGACATTGTAAGATTTTTTTTTGGTCTGGCCATGGCAACATCATGTTGCTAGAGTGTTCACTTCATCCTGCGTTGCCCATACATTCATTATGAAAATGGCATGACCAGGGGCGTAGCTAGAAATGCATGGGCCCCATAGCAAAAAAAAATTATGCCATCCACAGATCCCTCTCCCCTAAACAGTGCCATCCACAGATCCCCCTCCCCTAAACAATGCCATCTAAAGATCCCCCTCCCCTAAATAGTGCCATCCACAGATCCCCCTGCCCTAAATAGTGCCACTGCCATCCACAGATCCCTCTCCCCTAAACAGTGCCATCCACAGATCCCCCACCCCTAAATAGTGCCATCCACAGATCCCTCTCCCCGAAACAGTGCCATCCACAGATCCCCCTCCCCTAAACAGTGCCATCCACAGATCTCACTCCCCTAAACAGTGCCATCCACAGATCCACCTCCCCTAAACAGTGCCATCCACAGATCCCTCTCCCCTAAATAGTGCCATCCACAGATCCCCCTCCCCTAAATAGTGCCATCTACAGATCCCCCTCCCCTAAACAGTGCCATCCACAGATCCCCACTAAACAGTAACATCCACAGATCCCCCTCCCCGACGCTCACAGAGTACATTTATAAACTAATCAGTAACTTTAACTTTAATCATTGCTGATCTCTTTACTTGGATAATGATTGGATACCTTACTCTGTCTTAGCTCCGGTAACGGTAACAGCAGGCAGTGCGGGCGGGCGGCGCTCACTCACTGAAGTCACGCACATGCGCCGCCTAGTGGGAGGAGCAGGCGCGTGACGTCAGTGAGTGAGCGCCGCCCGCCCGCACTGCCTGCTGTTACCGGAGCTAAGACAGAGTAAGGTATCCAAGTAAAGAGATCAGCAATGTCAATAATTAAAGTTAAAGTTACTGATTAGTTTATAAATGTACTCCTGTGAGCGGCGTGGCCCTTTATGTTCTAACCCCCAGGCAAGCGTCCCACTGAGAGTGTGAAAACTCAGATGCGATGGTATATTCTAACCCCCAGGCAAGCGTCCCCGTCGCCATGGGAATGCCTGGGGGTTAGAATATACCATCGGATCTTCTAAGTTACTCAGTGGCCTGGCTGGAGCCTCCCCGTCCCCAGCCTCTGTGTCGGCCCGCACTGCGTGCGCCCTGCTCCAGTCCTGACTCCTTCTCCCCAGCCAGGCCCGAGCCGCGGACCGCCCGCGCCCCGCCCACTACACTAGTCTAGTGTAGTGGGCGGGCGGTCCGCGGGTCGGGCCTGGCTGCCTGTGTGTAGTGGGTGTGTAAATAAAAAATAAAAATCAACAGAAGGCGGCCCGGACGGGCCCCCAGTGACGTAGGGCCCCATAGCCACTGCTATGGTTGCTATGTCGATCCCTACGCCACTGGGCATGACCACACTAGGTGTAAAAAAAAGCCTGTCAGAGTAGGGCCCAGAACAACATTTGTATAGTAGTGTTTAGCTGTGTTGCAAAATGTTTTTTTTACAAAAAAGGGACAGTAGAGGTTAACAAAATGCAAACAAAAATAAAGGTTAACAAAATGCAAATATCTAGACCTCTTCAGCACCTCTGTGACGTTTAATTGACAGTATTATGTCTATATCGTGGAAAATTGTTTTAAGGAAATGAAATAAAGATTTAAAATTTTATATTAGTCAGCAGATCAAGCTAGACGTAATGCAAAACTATCTCCCACGATATAGACATAATACTGTCAAGTAAACGGAACACCGGCATCTGGTGTTGTAATGGCAGCGGGGCCCGGTGCAGTCACTGTATTCTATTACACCGGGCGCCGCTCACTGTAATACTAATATTCCGATGTGAACAACTTGAAATCCTCTGCGATCCTCTCCCTCTCCCTCTCTGTACTCACAAACTTAGTAGCAGGCCGGGCGGCAGCGCAACTCACTGACGTCATGCGCCTGCTCCTCCCACTTTATGAATGAAGCAGACGGAGCAGGCGCGTGACGTCAGTGAGTTGAGCTGCCGCCCGGCCTGCTACTGAGTTTTAGAGATGGGAAGTTCGGATCTTTTTCATGAATCGAATCTTCGGTTCACTTGCTGAGTCGGCTCTCAAGTGAACCGAAGGTCTGGAGGGACTCGCTCCTGGCAAACACAGCTCTGCTGCAGTGGAGCAGACTGATGTAATTACACTGTATAGTTATTGCAGGGATTTAGATAATGGTCTAAGAGTTTATTAGTTAAAAGAATCAAATGAGTCAGAGACTCATTTGATTCTTTGAGTTAAAATAATCCTGTCACCGAGTCCCTGCCAGGCTTCCTGCTCTGCTACATTGCTGCAAGCACCCTGTACACACACAGCTCTGCTACATTGCTGCAAGCACCCTGTACACACACAGCTCTGCTACATTGCTGCAAGCACCCTGTACACACACAGCTCTGCTACATTGCTGCAAGCACCCTGTACACACACAGCTCTGCTACATTGCTGCAAGCACCCTGTACACACACAGCTCTGCTACATGCAATACTATACCACCCCCCCGGACGGACTTGTCAGGAGACAGGGAGCCGCAGAGCAGGAAGTCTGGCGGCAAGGACTCGGTGACACGGTCTCTGACTCATTAGATTCTTTTAACTAATAAACTCAGACGATTCTCTGAGTCCCTGCGACTCCCCCTGTGCTGTGAGTCAGTGCTGGACTGCTGGTTGCCTCTGATTGGTTGGAGGGCGGGGAGGGGCGGGGCTAGCTTCCACTGTCGGCTCCTATTACACTGCCTGCTGCTGCCTCTATGCTACTGAGTTTGTGAGTACAGAGAGGGAGAGGGAGAGGATCGCAGGGGATTTCAAGTTGTTCACATAGGAATATTACTATTACAGTGAGCGGGGCCCGGTGTTATGTTATTCTGCGGCGGGCCCCCATCCCGGCCGGGCCCTCGGACCATGTCCGAAGTGCCCGACCGGTCAGTCCGCCCCTGTACAGAATCGAAGTTTAGAAGAATGTACAGTACACAGTACACACCTGTGACGAGCGGTTCAGTCCGGCCCTGCCTGCAGCACACCAAAATGAATGGGGGCACATTTTAGTTGGGGGGGCACATGGGGGGGCACAGTGTGATGTAGGGGGGGCCGTGGCCCCCTCTGGCCCCCCCCCTGGCGACGCCACTGGTAGTTGAGTGTAGGGACCCGCAAGATAATGAAAGGACCCTTGACGTGGGGCTTGTGGGCTGAGGTTTTTTGGCCATAAAACCAAAAATAAAATCTGCGTAAAATTACTACAGATGCGGTTTAAAGTGTACTTAGTAATACATCATTAAATATATTTGCAATCTTGGCCAAAAAAAACTTCCAATACCTCATTGAAAGAAGAATTATTTTATGAAGTATGCCAATTATTAAACTAATAGTACTTGATAGATTGTGTGTGTGTCTATCTTTTATGTTAAAATGGGTATAAATGATTACATCATTGTTTTTACAAGCAAGACCAACAGCTAAGTGATTTTAACACAGGTTTTTTACTTATCCTCTAAAAGTCAAATCCCAAAAAAATAGACAAACCATGTCACTATATTGTTATAGGATAGATGAATAACGTTAAAAAAATAAAACATTATTACAAATTTAACAAATTCCTTATAAACGAGGTTGGTCCATAAGAGGTTCCCTACTGTACATCCCCTTGATCCGCGGCCACTGATGTGTAATGGCCCGGAAAAGTGGGTTGTGAAAAGGAAGGGGTTGTGTTTTGGGGCATGGAAAAGCGTTGTGCTGGTACCGAAGGCCCTCTGACTGGTGGCTGGCAAGGTGGAAGGGGGGGGGATTTGACTGAGGGCCAAGATAACCTGGCGCCGCATCAATTAAGGAATGTATGTCCCCTATGGGGAGGCATACATTTAGAGGATGCTAGCTATTGAGGACATGCAACAAGTTTGGCGCTCGGGAGGTACACGCAGCAGCAATGGCACCATCCTCATGATCTCCTCCTGAACATCATCCCTCTTCCGGGCCTGGCTTCCAGCTGGCAGCTCTCATGCAGCTCTCAGCCTTGCAGTATGGCAGAACTCCTCAGCTCCCAAGACACACAGCTCCACTATCACCTGGAGGTTCATTCCACACCCATCTGAGCTGCTGGCTGGGCTTTTAAACCCCAGCCCAAAACCTGGCCTGGAAGTGGGGAACAGCCACCCACCCTGCTCTTTGGCTGCTCCCAATAAGAACCGTCCCGGATTGGCTTTACAGCCACACTAAGTAAAAGAGTGTCAGCGAGCACTAGCTACCGCTGACACACAAAATTACTGGTTCTTATCTCACCGAGGCCAGGAACCTCGGTGACACGTACCTTCCGTCAATGACGCACCTCTGCGCCTTCCTACAATATACAGTATATACATATAGACGCACACACCGCAATATAACACAATACACTATAATAATACGTCTAAACTACGTTACACACAGTACAATATTCCTCCCCAAATCTATCTAAATATTACACTTCACATACACACATTAATATCAGCATCCCACCATCCTGGCTCTATACGCTATCCATATGGGGAGACAAAGGGGTTAAAAACACAATAATGACTGCAGGGGATTTTAGCCCAGTAAAGAGTTAATACAGGGCTATTGCAGGGATCAGGGGTTTTAGGGGTTGGAATACAGGGAAGGGGAGCAGCAGGGGTTAATGGGATATTGGAATGCAGGGGTGGATAGGGATCAAGGGTTAATGCAGGGGTATAGTGAATTGGTAGCAGTAGGTCACTGATAGGGAATGCAGGGATTCAGCGTTGGTGGTATAGGGAATGCAGGGGTTAATGCAGCATTGGTGGTATAGGGTTATAATACTCGGCCATCCAGGGGTTGTATTGCTCGTTGAAGGGGATGATTCTCGCAATGATGCTTGTTGTCCTGGGGATGATTCTTGCTTGGATCGGGCTGCATGGCTCAATTGCAGAGCGCAGTACCCCCGGACTATTAAAATCCGGCTGCGCTCGCTCCCGAGCAGCCCACAGGCAAGGACACATGGTCTGGCGTGGCAATATGACATCACTGCACTAGCCCGCGCCTCCCTGCCGGGCGCATCTTCTGTGACCGAGCATCTCCAGAGGTATGTGTACATACCTCTGGAGAACTTATCAAAAGACATGGAATCATTATTGATCCCCTGTCTTTTGAAGTAGCCGCACCTGGACATAATTGTCCAGCTATCTTGGCGACATCGCCCTTCTGCAGGCGCACTGGTATACGCCTGCAGGGGGATTAGGCTGGGGAGGGGGCACCCATATATATATATATAGCAAATTATAATAAAACCTGGGGCATATTATATTAGTATATATATAGATATATGTAATAACTGGGGGATACACACATCTATATACATACCCAGACATACCTGTGGCAATGCATGGCCACAACCTGGGGGATACAAATCTATCCCCACACATACACTGAGCCCATACTGGCTACACAGGGCCAACATATATATGTATATATTAGAAATATATACATATATATATACAGTACAGATCAAAAGTTTGGACACACCTTCTCATTCAAAGAGTTTTCTTTATTTTCATGACTATGAAAATTGTAGATTTACACTGAAGGCATCAAAACTATGAATTAACACATGTGGAAGTGTGAAACAACTGAAAATATGTCATACTCTAGGTTCTTCAAAGTAGCCATCTTTTGCTTTGATTACTGCTTTGCACACTCTTGGCATTCTCTTGATGAGCTTCAAGAGGTAGTCCCCTGAAATGGTTTTCACTTCACAGGTGTGCCCTGTCAGGTTTAATAAGTGGGATTTCTTGCCTTATAAATGGGGTTGGGACCATCAGTGGCGTTGAGGAGAAGTCAGGTGGATACACAGCTGATAGTCCTACTGAATAGACTGTTAGAATTTGTATAATAGCAAGAAAAAAGCAGTTAAGTAAAGAAAAACGAGTGGCCATCATTACTTTAAGAAATGAAGGTCAGTCAGTCAGCCGAAAAATTGGGAAAACTTTGAAAGTAAGGGCTATTTGACCATGAAGGAGAGTGATGGGGTGCTGCGCAAGATGACCTGGCCTCCACAGTCCCCGGACCTGAACCCAATCGAGATGGTTTGGGGTGAGCTGGACCGCAGAGTGAAGGCAAAAGGGCCAACAAGTGCTAAGCATCTCTGGGAACTCCTTCAAGACTGTTGGAAGACCATTTCAGGGGACTACCTCTTGAAGCTCATCAAGAGAATGCCAAGAGTGTGCAAAGCAGTAATCAAAGCAAAAGGTGGCTACTTTGAAGAACCTAGAATATGAGATATTTTCAGTTGTTTCACACTTGTTTGTTATGTATAAAATTCCACATGTGTTAATTCATAGTTTTGATGCCTTCATAGTCATGAAAATAAAGAAAACTCTATGAATGAGAAGGTGTGTCCAAACTTTTGGTCTGTACTGTATATATATATATTCAAATCTCACCCTTTTCTCTACAACAAACATGCTTTATGATTAATGAACAAAACTTACCGCCTTAAATCCATCACTGGTCTAAAGAACCTTAATTCTTCAGTATGCAAACAGGGCCTTTTACTTGACCTCCCTTCACCACTGCCGCCCTTCTCATTAAGTTCACGACGGAACTGGTCTCGACAACTGTTCCACCTTGTCTTCGTTTTTTTACTTTTGTAGAAACATAAAACATTTAAAACAATATATTAGATAAGTTGTGTGTAAAAATACAAATACACATTCAAAGTAACATCAAATGATGACCGTAAACTGAAATAGCTTGAAATATATGCTAAAAAGGGGATAATAAATAGCACAGAGTACAGTAGGGCATAGCTCACTAACAGGCCGCAGCCTACATATCAGTCACAGATGTCCATGTGCCGCCCACTGTAACTACATGGCCCAGGCATGTCCCAGTCTGAATTAGGTCTGTATACACAGTTAATGCTTTTCTACATCGTTTACCAGGGATTAATATGGTCGCCACTTACACTGTCGCCTCACCAGGCCAAACTCCACAGCAGCAAAACAATGTCCTTTACAAAATGTCGGCCCAGGTCTGGCTACCAGCAGCATTTGAAAAAGTACATGAACATGAAATGCCTATGAAAATACACACCAGGACAATGTCGGACAGTACATTGTCGTACTGATGTGGACCAATGGATACTAATGTGTACGACATGGATGAAGGAGGTGAATATTGTGAATAGGCCTTTAACAATATAATAATATGTTTGGAAAGGGGACAGATGTCTCCATATCAATTCTAACAGGCCCACATGTGTACAAAACTGTAAAGGGTGCACGCTGTGTATACATCACTACTGTGTGCTGGAGCAAAGGTCATGACATGCATTAAACATGTTTGTCTTCGCACATTAAGAAAACACATAATGAATGACAAACATGGACAGGGAAGAACAGAAGTACCCAGATTTTTCGCCCATAAGACGCTACTGGGTTTTTGAGGAGGAAAATAAGAAAAAAATATTTTGAACCATAAAGTGTGCTTTTGGTGGGTTTTGAACTAATGGTGGTCTGTGGATGACACTATTATGGGGGATCTGTGGGATGACACATGGGGGATCTGTGGATGACACTGTTATGGGGATCTGTGGATGACACTATTATGGGGGATCTGTGGATGACACTGTTATGGAGGAAATCTATAGATGATACTGTTATGGGGGATCTGTGGATGGCACTGTTATGGGGAGGGGGATCTGTGGATGGCACTGTTATGGGGGATATGTGGATAGCACTGTTATGGGAGGGGGATCTGTGGATGGCACTTTTATGGGGAGGGGGAGCTGTGGATGGCACTGTTATGGGAGGGGGATCTGTGGATGGCAATGTTATGGGGAGGGGGATCTGTTGATGGCACTGTTATGGGGAGGGGGATCTGTGGATGAGACTGCTATGGGGGGATCTGTGGATGACACATATATAGCATCTTATGCTATATATGTGTCATCCACAGATCCCCCCATAACAGTGTCCCCCAATACACCGGGCCCCTCCTCTCACAGCAGTATTCATATGTAAACTCTAATCCTTAACTTCTTCTTAACTTTAGTTAAAATAGCGCTATCCCGTGTACTACTACTTACTATCAAGCTCCTGTACCGTAGCAGGCAGAGCGGCCGGCAGAGTAACGTCACTCACTCACGTCACGCACCTGCTCCGCCCGATTCATTAATAAAGGAGGTGAAGCAGGTGCGTGACATGAGTGACGTTACAGCTGCCGTCCGCTCTGCCTGCTTCGGGAGCTTGATAGTAAGTAGTAGTACATGGGATAGCGCTACTGTAACTAACGTACGAAGAGGTTAGGATTACAGTTTACATATGAATACTGCTGTGAGTGGCGGGGCCCAATGAGTGGACCAGGCCCCGCCGTGATTCCAGAAGTTGGCGGCCTCCAGCCTCTCCTCCCTCCCCCTGATACATCACCGGCTTTGCAGCATCACAGCCAGAGTTAGCGATGTAAAAATGGCAGCATCCGCCCCATAAGACGCACTTTGGAGGAAAAATGCATCTTATGGGGAGAAAAATACGGTATGTCCACGAAAGGGACAAGAATATTACCTCATGTGACTAATTCCAAAGTAATTATGGAGAACACAGGGGCGGGACACAAGGGCAGGGACACAAGGGCAAGGACACAAAACCACATAGCTTCCACAAACCGAAATCAGCACGACCTCTGCTGTCTGCTCGGTCCCATTCTCCAGGCTTCATCCTTCTTGCAACTTTCTCCCAGGACCCATCTTTTTGGATTTTATCATGATAGACATTGCCACGGTGTCCTGGAGCTCTTGGCGTTCCTGGACAAGGGTTATGAGTTTTTCTACATCCCAGCGGGGCATTTTTGAAGCAGCACTTGCCAAACACTTCAGCAGGATAGTATGTCCAAACTGTCTGGCCAAAACCAGTTTCTCCTTCCTCTCGAAGTTCACAGGCCTTGGAAAGAGGTTTCATAGCAACCATCCACGAAAAAATGCGGATGCGGATGACATACGGATTGCTTCCATTGGTCATCCGCATTTTTTGCGGACCCATTGACTTCAATGGGTCCGCAAACCATTTATTGCGGACAAGAATAGAACATGCTTTACTTTATTTGCGGAAGGGAACCACAGACAGAGGACGCCGAAACCAAACGGTTGACTACACCGCATTTTCAACGGCTCCATATAAATGAATGGCTACTCATCCTATCCGCAAAAAAAAAAGGAATGGTCGTGGAAACAAAGAACGTTCGTGTGCATGTAGCCTAAGGGAGAGAATCTAAGTCTAGCAAGAATGTGATCTGCCTAATGAAACACACCCTACACATTTACTCAGACTGGTGTTTTATATACCAGTCTTACTTAAAAGTCCGGTTGGCCAAATTTATTGGGCGGCCATGACCAGGTGTTGATTTCAGCTATAATTTATCCCAGTTTTCTGTTGTAAATTATGATAAATTTGATGGGCTGTGGTGTCCTACTATCCATTTGTATTATCACAAAACATATATCTTCAAGTGTGATCATTTGGTTTTGCTTAGAAGAAAATGTGTTGTAACTTGTGTGGGTAAAGCAAGGGTTACAGACAGGATGTTTAAAAGAAAGTCTAGCTAGCAAGAGTTGGCAATGAAAGGGTCAAACTGGCTTTAATTGTGTTAAATAATGTAATGTATGCATATGTACGTATCAATTATGAAGTTTTGTTGTACACAAGAACCCATTATTCAATTTGACATTGTCAAATATACAGCAAAGCCCAGCATGTTTTGACATCCAAGGATATTTTATTTATTGGGCTTTCAATTTCAAGACTCAGATATACGAGGGTGGTTCAAAAGGAAGGCGTTATGTCTGAAATGATTATGTTAGTTTTTGGATAACATCTTTCATTCTTGAGAGCAGATTTGTCATTTTTGTCAAAACAGCCTCAATGCACAAATCCATTTTGTGATCTTTTTTGCCTAGTGCCTAAAGTTAGGTGGGCAAGGATTTATCAGTCTCTCTGCATGTGTTACCAGTACTGTGCCTATATATTAGACAAAGACAGAATGTTATAGCAACTAATGCAGTAATGAAAGTACGTGTAGCATGGAACATAATGGAATGGATAATCCAATATAGCTGATGGAGGTTTAATCATCAATGTATTAAATAACCATATTTATAGTTATAATTACACATTTTGCTTAGCAAAGTCCATGATGTTCTCCCTGCCAAGTTATTCAGAAGTTCACTCAATCCTGCATATGATATTATTTTTTAATGTTTTATCTCTGAGACGGTAATTCAATGTTTAATTAGGAGATGGTTTTCTTATTTTAGAACAAAGAGAAGAAACCTAAAATAAATGATAACCTATTTTTATTATTATGAATAATAATATTATGGTTATCATATATAGTATTATTAAAGTTGATCTGTCAGCTTAATATGTTACCTTATATATGGACAGCATATTATAGCTATAGGTCGCTACTACTAGTAGCCAAAACCACAGAATAAAAATGTTGGGTCATTTGGCTACCAGTAGTGCTGAAATAATACACCAAACTCAGTGTATACATGAGGAGAGTATTCCCCTTTTTATCATTACCTCCCTCGTCCATCAGGATGGTGATTCACAGGCAAATGTGCATGTGCATAAACAAAGCAACCTATAAATCACCACCGCAAAAAATGGGGGGAAGTGGAGGAGTGTCCTCCTAATGAATGCATCAGACTATGGGGAGAATTTATCATAAGGCAAGGGGAAGTCCAAAAAGTCCAAAAAGCCCTATTTGGCAAATTTCTAAAGTCAAAATTCTGAAATGAAGCATAATAAATCAAGACTTGGAAGGGGGGTAGGGGTATACCACAAGGGGAATATTTGAAGTCAGTTTTGCTTGAGTCTGCATAGGTGTGCTTTATGCCACATTTATCAAATATTGCATGTTGTTTGATAAATTTGGTCTTATTCTTAAACCTAGCACTTTTTGCTAGAAAAGGTACTCCAGTTTTCCTACTGCAGCCTCCTACTGCAGTGAGATTGCAACTTTTTTGCAATGTTTTAAAAAAGTATCAGCAACAAATCTGGAAGAAAACTCATTAACATAGCTAACCATGCCCAATTTCCCACCAATACTTCAAAACTGGAGTAAGTGATGTAAAATCCAAAGTAGCTGTAATATGCTGCCCTTACATAGAACAACATATTAACGCCTTACCAACATTAACTATGCATGTATAATGGATTTCTAGTGCTATAATATGGAGCTGAGCTGGCGCTATAGCCAGAAGGTGCCTGCTGTTATACAACTCGGATCACATTTAATCACTCAGATGCTGTGGTTAATTGCAACAGCATATGAGAGGTCACTCCGACAAGATTGCGGGAACCGTTCAGATACTATGGCAGTCTGGAGCCTTCAGACGGCACCCAGGCCTGCTATTGTAAAGTTTTGCCATAGACTGTTACTATACTACTATTTTCTTTCAGTCTATGGTATAAACAATTCAAAGATCACATGTTCAAACCCCATAATGGACAGGCTAAAAATAAAGATAAAAAATGTAAATTAAATTAAGAAAAAAAACAGTTTTTGCCATTTTACAAATAAACAAAAAAATAAATAAACATCATTGGTATTAGCTAGTGTTGATCAAGCACCAAAGTGCTCGGGTCCTCTGGTGCTCGAGTAGAACACTTTGGGATGCTCGAGTGCTCTACAGATCACCAGAGCACAATGGAAGTCAATGGGAGAACCCGAGCAATAAACCAGGCACCCCCTGCTCTGAATAGGGGAGGGTGTCTGGTTCACATGAAAAGGTCAGAAATTGATGGAAACACCACTGAAATGGTTCGGGAACAGCATGGGGAGGATGTCTGGATTCATCTTGGACTCCCAGGTCGCTGCTGGGAACGATGTTGTCCGAGTAGCACGCTACTTTTACAGACTGACAATAATGCGCACAAAACCGAAGATAAAATCGATTTTAGAGGAAAAATTGTTAGGAAACATTCTTTCCTGTATATTTACTTGTATATAAAGTGCAAGTGCTGCCAAAAATTACAAGGAAGAGGCACTCCGATACAACCTGTATATCACATAAAGGAGGGCCTCATTCACATTGTAGTACAATTTTTCAGGTAGTGGGACTCCTACACTCATAAAGCCTATGCACTAAGTGAAAGGGCTGCCAAAAATTACAATGAACCGACACTCCAATACACCCTTTATTACACATAAAGGAGGGCATCATACACCCTTGAAAAATTATTATTGATGGCCTGCTTGTGACACTCAAAAACATTAGGAGCAAGGTCCTGCTGGTGACCCTCTAAAACATTAGGGGCGAGGGCCTGCTGCTGATCTGACCATCTAAAACATTAGGGGTAAGGGTCTGCTTCTGATCTGACCATCTAAAACATTAAGGGTGAGGGTCTGCTGCTCAGCTGACCCTCTAAAACCTTAGGGGGGAGTGCCTGCTGCTGATCTGACCATCTAAAACATTATGGACGAGGGCCTGCTGGTTACCCTCTAAAACATTCGGGGTGATGGTCTGCTGCTGAGCTGACCCTCTAAACCATTAGGAGCGAGGGCAGCCTAATAAACATGTTGATATGATGGAGGAGGAGGACGAGAAAAGGAAGATTGAACCATATACCCTTTTTTGTGGTGGAAGGGGTGCATGGGAATACAGTGTATTCAGTACAACATAAAAGCCACATTTAAAGTGCCTTTATGTTCAGCCGCTTTCCTCTGGTGGAGTAGAGAAGTCAGGGGAAATCCAGGCCTTGTTCATTTTGATGAGTCAACCTATCAGCATTTTCAGTTGACAGGTGGATGCGCTTATCAGTTATTATGCCCCCAGCAGCACTAAATACCCGCTCTGACAAAAGGGCAGGCCAGCACCTCCAAGGCGTAGATCGCCAGTTCGTGACGCTGACACGGTCTGCTACGTACTCCTTCACCATCTTCCAAAACTTTTCCCTCCTTGTGACACTAGGCCGCGCATCAGGATGAGGGTGCTGGCGGGGTGTCATGAAACTGTCCCAGGCCTTGGAGAGTGTTGCCCTGCCTCTGTTGGAACTGCTGTGTGTTACCCTCGTCTCCGCTCCTCGGTTGCCCAAGGAACAACGTAGCCAGCTGGAAATATTTGGAGCAATTTTTCCACAAGGACCTTCTGGTATTGCACCATTTTGCTAGTCCTCTCCACCACAGGAATGAGAGATGAGAAGTTCTCTTTGTAGCAAGGGTCAAGAAGGGTGAACAACCACTAATCAGTGTTGGCCAAAATGCGTATAACGCGGGGGTCACGGGAAAGGCAGCATAACATAAAGTCAGTCATGTGTGCCAGAGTCCCAAGACAAGACTTCGCTGTTCTCATCAGGAGGATGACTCTCAATCTCCTCATCCTCTTCCTCCTCTTCGGCCCAGCCACGCTGAATAGATGGAATAGACCTGCTATAGGTCCTACCCTCTGTAGCGGAGGCAACCGTCTACTGCTCCTTCTCCTCCTCCACATCATCCAATTCTCGCTGAGAAGACGAACTAAAGATGCTCTGGCTATCACCCTGTGTACTGTCTTCCCCCATTTCCACCTCTTCCACATGCAAAGCGTCCGCCTTCATTGTGAGCAGCGAGTGTTTCAATAGACACAGAAGTGGGATGGTTAAGCTGATAATAGCGGCATCGCCGCTCAACATCTGTGTTGATTCCTCAAAGTTGCGTAAAACCTCACAGAGGTCAGACATCCATGTCCACTCGTCGCTTGTGAAAAGCAGAAGCTGACTGGAAAGGCGATGACCATGTTGCAGCTGGTATTCCACTACTGCCCTCTGCTGCTCACAAAGCCGGGCCAACATGTGGAACGTCGAGTTCCAACTCGTGCTCACGTCACACAACAGTCGATGAGCTGGCAATTGCAAGTGCTGCTGCAGCATTGCTAGACCGGCGGCAGCTGTAGATGACTTTCGGAAATCGGCACACACGCAACGCACCTTTACCAGTAGCTCAGGCAAATTGGGATAGGTTTTGAGAAACCGCTGAACCACTAAGTTGAACATGTGGGCTAGGCATGGTATGTGTGTGAGCTTGCCGAGCTTCAAAGCCGCCACCAAGTTATGGCCATTATCAGACATAACCAAGCCTGGTTGTAGGTTGAGTAGCGAGAGCCACAGCTCAGTCTGGTCCCTTATACCCTGCCACAGCTCTGTGGCGTTGAGCTATTTGTAACCTAAGCAAATTCGTTTCAGCACAGCCTGTTGCAGGTTCCCCACTGCAATGCTACACTGCTTTCAGCTACTGACTGATGGATGACTGGTGTAGCAAGATGAAAATTTAGAGGTGGAAGTGGAGGAGGAGGTGGAGGAGGAGAAGAGGGGATTGCAGCCACTAATGTAGGTAGTGGCGGAAATCCTGATGGAAGTAGGGCCCGCAATTCTTGGCCTCGGTATCACCTGTGCCATCCCAGAGTACGACTCGATCCCGGCCTCCACAACGTTCACTCAGTGTGCCATCAGGGAAATGTAGTGTCCCTGGCTAAAAGCACTTGTCCATGTGTCAGTTGTTAAGGGGACCTTTCCAATAACTGAGTTGGTCAGGGCACGGGTGATTTACGGGACACATGATGGTGTAAGGCAGGGACGACACACCGGGAAAAATAGTGGTGGCTGGGGACTGAGTAACGAGGGACATCCTCCGCCGTCATCAGGCTGCGGAAAGCCTCCATGTCCAGAAGCCTAAATGGCAAAATTTCCAGGGCCAGCAATTTGGAAATGTGTGCATTTAGTGCTATCGCCTGAGGGTGGGTAGCTGGGTATTTGCGCTTTCGTTCAAATGCCTGGGGTATGGACATCTGTTTGCTGCGCTGGGACACAGACATGAATGTGCTAGCTGATGGTGCTTGCGAAGGTCCAGGTGCAGGGCAGGAGGCATCCGGGCCTGCGTCTTGGACAGGGGATTTGCCATCACGTAACACAGGGGAAGAGGAGGCAGTGGTGTGACCCACAGACACTGATTGTGGACCTAGGCGTTCAGCCCACCTATTAGGGTGCTTTGATGCCATGTGGCAGATCATGCTGGTGGTGGTGAGGTTGCTAGTGTTCACGCCCCTGCTCATTTTGGTACGGCACAGGTTGCAAATGACAAATCTTTTATCATCCGCACTTTCCTTAAAAAAGCGCCAGCCTGCGGAACACCTATCCCTTGGCAAGGGAGATTGCCGCAAGGGGGTGCTCCGGGGAACAGTTGCGGACCTGTTTGGTGTGGCCCCCCTTCTCTCTTTTGCCACCCCACTGCCTCTTCCAGCCTGTTGCAGTGCTGCAGATCGCTCCCCCCTGTACTGCTGTCCTCGTTCGGCTTGCCACCTTCCCAAGTTGGGTCAGTGATTTCATCGTCCACCACCTCCTCTTCCACTTCCTCACTCTGGTCATTCTCCTGACTTGTTGACTTAACAACAACCTCACTTATTGACAACTGTGTTTAATCCTCATCATCAACCTCTTGAGACACTAATTGCTGTTGACTTATTGGCAACTGCAAAATAAGAATAAAAACAGGCACTCACCAGCTGGTATGTCTATAGTAGAATATTTATATAAAATCACACATAATATATATAAAATACAGAATAAAAATCCTGAATCACAGAATTACAATATTAACAAAATTAATATGCACTGGGGTTGGCACATCTATTGGATCACATATATAGTAGACAATGTAAATCTATTATAGCGATATATTTCAAGAAATAGTTGCTTCAATCTGGTAAATTGATAAAATAAAAGTGTACCCTTTAAGTGAAAAAACAAATAATTCTGGTGAGAAAAACAATTGTAGTGAAAAAAACAGATATCTGTAAGTGAAATGTCCCGTATAAGGATTGATATCTGTGAAGGAAAAATTTAAACAAAAACTGCTGGTAACAGCTGAGAAGAACTTGGTTATATCTTCTCAGGGATCAGCGTATATTAAAGTAATCGGGTTTTGTAGATGGGGCGTCCCCCTATCTGTAAACCCTCTTACCTTGCCCTTTTGGAATGCCTGTGTGGTTTATGCTGCCCAAGGTCGCTGAGTCCTTTCTGTCACTCGATGTAAGATCCGACACTTTGAGTCCCCTGCTGCTGCTCTGCGGTCTCGGCGTTCCACGTGGTATCTTTGCGTGTCGCCTTCCAGGAAGCAATGTGCAGGGATCGCGTAGTCTCGCGATAGGTCAAACCAGTTTCTCTTTCACTGGTATCCAGATCACCGTCGGAATGCTTGAATTGACCAACAATGTATAGGTCTCTTTCCTTGGGTTAGGGTGGGTAATTTGTAGCTCGCAGGACCAGCCAGACGCGTTTCGAGGGGTCTCCCTCTTCCTCAGTGGCTATATTGCGAGTGCTACTACCCTCTTCTTTTTATACTCGTTTTCACAAACCCCACCCAACACCCAGCTTGAATTAACCACCTCCGGACCGCTGTACGCAGATTCGCGTTCCGGAGGTGGCAGCGCTGCGCACAGTCACGCATATACGCGTCATCTCGCGAGACGCGAGATTTCGCTCCAAGCCGGCCCGCGCATGCGCATCGCGGGGCGGCAAAAGTTAAAGAACAAGCCTGCCAGCAATGATCATTGGCTGGCAGGCTGGCGATTTTTAAAAAATCCAATCACAAGCCATATAACAGATCATATTAGTAAATATGATCTGTTATATGGCTTCTCTGCTCCTCTGCTGGTCCTTTTCGTCGGTTGGATCCAGCAGAGAAGCAGACATCACTGTGAGTACACCAAACACTTCACTGTAGCCCCTGATCACCCCCCTGCACCCCAATTAACCCTTTGATCACCCCTTTGATCGCCCCTGTCAATCACCAGTGAAAGGAAAAAAAGTGATCAGTGTAAACTGTCACTTTTTTTTTTTCACTAGTATTGGCTGCTAGGTTTTAGGGATAGTTTAGGCCCCTTGGTTAGGTAGTTAGCGTCAGTTAGCGCCCACCCCACCGCACCGCAGTCACTTTTATTCGCTGAATAGCGTATCGCTAATCAGCATTTGTACTTTTATAGTATCTGTAAGTGATCAAAACTGATCACGGTCAGATCTATAATAGTATTAGTGTCACTTTAGTTCGCCCTCCCCCCAAAACGCAGTGTTTGCCCGATCAGGCCTGATCGGTCGCCCACACGTGCGTTCACCCACGCCCGCCCCACCGCAGTGACAAAAAATATATATTTTTTGATCACTGCACATTCATTTTACACGCACTGCGGCGATAAAAAAATCAGTTTTGATATTTTTTATCAACCGCAGCGGCCTCTGGTACTTCGCTAGCCTCCCCTTTGTAAGACAGGTTTGCTTTTTTTCTTGGGTAGTCTCAGGGAATACCCCTAAATTTAGTAGTCCAAAATGTCAAACAGGGGGTATTCTTCTGAAGAGGCCTACAGGATTCTGACCCAGTCGGATGAGGAGTGGGAACCCTCATCTGATGAATCTAGCGGGTCAGAATATGAACCTGTGGAAAGCAGTGGCTCTCTGACCCAAAGTTCGGACGAGGAGGTGGAGGTCCCTGGCAGCACCAGGCGTACCCGGCCCCGTGTCGCTAGACCACAGGTTATGCAGGATCCGCTTCAAGAGCAGCAGAGTGGGGCTGTCGCTGCCGGATCACGTGGTGAGGCATACACCAGCAGCGCAGCCCTCCCTGGACCTAGTACCAGCACTGCCGTACAACATGGTGACGTGGCGAGCACCAGAAGGGCAGTTGAAGCTGGTACGGTGGCACGTGCAGTAGTTACCCCGTCGCAGCCACCGCACAGACAGGCCCGTAGAGCCCCTAGAATCCCTGAGGTGCTGGCAAACCCTGATTGGCAGTCACCAACTTCAGCCGCACCTGTAGTTCCCCCTTTCACCACCCAGTCTGGAGTTCGGGTTGAGACGGCTCAAATCGGTTCGGCCCTGGGATTTTTTGAGCTGTTCTTGACTGCGGAGCTCTTGGACTTAGTCGTGGCAGAGACCAACCAGTATGCCACACAATTTATATCCGCCAACCCGGGAAGCTTTTATGCCCAGCCTTTCCGGTGGAAACCAGTCCAAGTTTCCGAAATTAAAATTTTTTTGGGCCTTCTCCTCAACATGGGCCTGACAAAAAAGCATGAATTGCGGTCATATTGGTCAACGCACCCGATTCATCACATGCCCATGTTCTCTGCTGCTATGTCCAGGGCACGATTTGAGGCCATCCTCCGTTTCCTGCATTTTAGCGACAACACCACCTCCCGTCCCAGAGGCCACCCAGCTTTTGACCGGCTCCACAAAATTCGGCCCCTCATAGACCATTTCAACCAGAAATTTGCAGATTTGTATACCCCCGAGCAAAACATCTGCGTAGACGAGTCCCTAATACATTTTACCGGGCGCCTTGGCTTCAAACAGTACATCCCAAGCAAGCGTGCCCGGTATGGGGTCAAATTGTATAAGCTCTGTGAAAGGGCCACAGGCTATACCCACAAATTTCGGATCTATGAGGGAAAAGATCAGACCCTGGAGCCGGTCGGTTGCCCT
Organism: Bufo bufo; assembly: GCF_905171765.1. Lineage (NCBI taxonomy): Eukaryota > Metazoa > Chordata > Amphibia > Anura > Bufonidae > Bufo > Bufo bufo. Next base: position 651,701,082 of record NC_053389.1, read on the forward strand.
GACTACCTGGGGAGCAGTGGGAAGACAGTCTGGGACTTGGTGTCACCCTTATTCGGCAAGGGGTACCATCTTTATGTGGACAATTTTTACACAAGTGTGGCCCTCTTTAGGCATTTGTTTCTAGAACGGATTTGCGCCTGTGGCACCGCGCGAACTAGTCGCGTGGGCTTCCCCCAACGGCTTGTAACCACCCGTCTTGCAAGGGGGGAGAGGGCTGCCTTGTGTAACGAAGAACTGCTCGCGGTGAAATGGAGAGACAAGCGTGACGTTTACATGCTCTCCTCCATTCACGCAGACACGACAATCCAAATTGAGCGAGCAACCCGTGTCATTGAAAAGCCCCTCTGTGTCCACGACTATAATGCGCTCATGGGAGGGGTGGACTTCAATGACCAGATGTTGTCTCCGTATTTAGTTTCCCGCAGAACCAGACGCTGGTATAAGAAGGTGTCTGTATATTTAATTCAATTGGCGCTCTACAATAGTTTTGTTCTCTACAGTAAGGCTGGGAGAACACGATCTTTCCTCAAATTCCAGGAAGAGATCATCGAGAACCCCCTTTACCCAGGAGGTTCCGTGGCCCCATCCCCCAGTGTAGTTAGCCGTCTACACGAGCGACATTTCCCCAGTGTCGTTCCTGGTACCTCAACCCAACCGTCACCCCGAAAAAGATGTCGTGTCTGTAGCAGGAGTGGAATAAGGCGTGACACCTGCTATTTCTGTCCTGACTGTCCGGACCACCCTGCCCTATGCTATGGAGAGTGTTTCCGGAAGTACCACACACAGGTACACCTAGCATAGGGATTGCATCTCACAGGACAGGCACACAGGGCTATTAGGGCCCTTTTACTCTCAGCTGCTGCAAACCTCTCCTTTCACCTGGGATAAAGTGCATAACGTACTTCGCCACATCTTTGGGCGATTTGCGCTTTGCACATTGTCCCATGGGGAAGGAGAGGTTTGTTCTATAAAGGTAAAAAAAACTAAACAAAAAAAAAATTACCGGTAAGTAAAAAAGTTAAAAAAGTTTAAAAAAGTTAATATGTTCTGTTCTAAAGTTAATAAAGTTATTGCTTTGCGGCCTGGTTTATTCTTTTTTGTTTTGTTTTTTTTACCTTCCAGGTGGACCAACCGATCGACCAGCTGCAGCACTGATGTGCATTCGGACAGAAGCATTGCGCTGCTGTCAGATTACACGCAAGTCGGTGTATGCGGCGCTGCAAGACGAGATTTCTCCTCTGCAGTAAAAGATATGTTTGCCGAGGCATATGAGCTGAGGAGGTGGCGGTGTTCATATACTTTGGCAAACACTTTGTATATATAAAAAAAAAAAAATCCCGGCAATGATTTATTCATCCACATCGATTGATGTGAATGGAGAAATCGGGTTTGCCAGGGCATACGAGCTGAAGTGGGTATGGATGTTGGGCGGAGCTCCTATGTCCTGGCAGACGCCTTTCCCCTCCTTTTTCTTTTTTTGGCAGAGATTTTTTCATCCACATTGATCGATGTGAATGAAGAAATCTGTGCCGTTCATTTTTTTCTTTCAGCCCAGAGGCTGAACGGAAAAAAAAAAATCTCATTACCCGTATGCTCAATATAAGGAGAATAGCAGAAACTCCTAATGCTGGCCATACATGTAATGATTGCGGAGACCCTCAAATGCCAGGGCAGTACAAACACCCCACAAATAACACCATTTTGGAAAGAAGACACCCCAAGGTATTCGCTGAGGGGCATATTGAGTCCATGAAAGATTGAAATTTTTGTCCCAAGTTAGCGGAAAGGGAGACTTTGTGAGAACAAAATCCAAAAAATCAATTTCCGCTAACTTGTGCCAAAATTTTTTTTTTTCAATGAACTCGCCATGCCCCTCATTGAATACCTTGGGGTGTCTTCTTTCCAAAATGGGGTCACATGTGGGGTATTTATACTGCCCTGGCATTTTAGGGGCCCCAAAGCGTGAGAAGAAGTCTGGTATCCAAATGTCTAAAAATGCCCTCCTAAAAGGAATTTGGGCACCTTTGCCCACCTAGGCTGCAAAAAAGTGTCACACATGTGGTATCTCCGTATTCAGCAGAAGTTGGGGAATATGTTTTGGGGTGTCATTTTACATATACCCATGCTGGGTGAGATAAATATCTTGGTCAAGTGCCAACTTTGTATAAAAAATGGGAAAAGTTGTCTTTTGCCAAGATATTTCTCTCACCCAGCATGGGTATATGTAAAATGACACCCCAAAACACATTCCCCACCTTCTCCTGAGTACGGAGATACCAGATGTGTGACACTTTTTTGCAGCCTAGGTGGGCAAAGGGGCCCACATTCCAAAGAGCACCTTTCGGATTTCACAGGTCATTTACCTACTTACCACACATTAGGGCCCCTGGAAAATCCCAGGGCAGTATAACTACCCCACAAGTGACCCCATTTTGGAAAGAAGACACCCCAAGGTATTCCGTGAGGGGCATGGCAAGTTCCTAGAATTTTTTATTTTTTGTCACAAGTTAGTGGAAAATGATGATTTTTTTTTTTTTTTTTCATACAAAGTCTCCTATTCCACTAACTTGTGACAAAAAAAAAAAATTTCCATGAACTCACTATGCCCATCAGCGAATACCTTGGGGTCTCTTCTTTCCAAAATGGGGTCACTTGTGGGGTAGTTATACTGCCCTGGCATTCTAGGGGCCCAAATGTGTGGTAAGGAGTTTGAAATCAAATTCTGTAAAAAATGACCTGTGAAATCCGAAAGGTGCTCTTTGGAATATGGGCCCCTTTGCCCACCTAGGCTGCAAAAAAGTGTCACACATCTGGTATCTCCGTACTCAGGAGAAGGTGGGGAATGTGTTTTGGGGTGTCATTTTATATATACCCATGCTGGGTGAGAGAAATATCTTGGCAAAAGACAACTTTTCCATTTTTTATACAAAGTTGTCATTTGACCAAGATATTTATCTCACCCAGCATGGGTATATGTAAAAAGACACCCCAAAACACATTCCTCAACTTCTCCTGAGTACGGGGATACCAGATGTGTGACACTTTTTTGCAGCCTAGGTGGGCAAAGGGGCCCATATTCCAAAGAGCACCTTTCGGATTTCACAGGTCATTTTTTACAGAATTTGATTTCAAACTCCTTACCACACATTTGGGCCCCTAGAATGCCAGGGCAGTATAACTACCCCACAAGTGACCCCATTTTGGAAAGAAGAGACCCCAGGGTATTCGCTGATGGGCATAGTGAGTTCATGGAAGTTTTTATTTTTTGTCACAAGTTTGTGGAATATGAGACTTTGTATGAAAAAAAAAAAAAAAAAAAAATCATCATTTTCCACTAACTTGTGACAAAAAATAAAAAATTCTAGGAACTCGCCATGCCACTCACGGAATACCTTGGGGTGTCTTCTTTCCAAAATGGGGTCACTTGTGGGGTGGTTATACTGCCCTGGCATTCTAGGGGCCCAAATGTGTGGTAAGGAGTTTGAAATCAAATTCTGTAAAAAATGACCTGTGAAATCCGAAAGGTGCTCTTTGGAATATGGGCCCCTTTGCCCACCTAGGCTGCAAAAAAGTGTCACACATCTGGTATCCCCGTACTCAGGAGAAGTTGAGGAATGTGTTTTGGGGTGTCTTTTTACATATACCCATGCTGGGTGAGATAAATATCTTGGTCAAATGACAACTTTGTATAAAAAAATGGGAAAAGTTGTCTTTTGCCAAGATATTTCTCTCACCCAGCATGGGTATATATAAAATGACACCCCAAAACACATTCCCCACCTTCTCCTGAGTACGGAGATACCAGATGTGTGACACTTTTTTGCAGCCTAGGTGGGCAAAGGGGCCCATATTCCAAAGAGCACCTTTCGGATTTCACAGGTCATTTTTTACAGAATTTGATTTCAAACTCCTTACCACACATTTGGGCCCCTAGAATGCCAGGGCAGTATAACTACCCCACAAGTGACCCCATTTTGGAAAGAAGAGACCCCAGGGTATTCGCTGATGGGCATAGTGAGTTCATAGAAGTTTTTATTTTTTGTCACAAGTTTGTGGAATATGAGACTTTGTATGAAAAAAAAAAAAAAAAAAAAAATCATCATTTTCCACTAACTTGTGACAAAAAATAAAAAATTCTAGGAACTCGCCATGCCACTCACGGAATACCTTGGGGTGTCTTCTTTCCAAAATGGGGTCACTTGTGGGGTGGTTATACTGCCCTGGCATTCTAGGGGCCCAAATGTGTGGTAAGGAGTTTGAAATCAAATTCTGTAAAAAATGACCTGTGAAATCCGAAAGGTGCTCTTTGGAATATGGGCCCCTTTGCCCACCTAGGCTGCAAAAAAGTGTCACACATCTGGTATCCCCGTACTCATGAGAAGTTGAGGAATGTGTTTTGGGGTGTCTTTTTACATATACCCATGCTGGGTGAGATAAATATATTGGTCAAATGACAACTTTGTATAAAAAAATGGGAAAAGTTGTCTTTTGCCAAGATATTTCTCTCACCCAGCATGGGTATATATAAAATGACACCCCAAAACACATTCCCCACCTTCTCCTGAGTACGGAGATACCAGATGTGTGACACTTTTTTGCAGCCTAGGTGGGCAAAGGGGCCCATATTCCAAAGAGCACCTTTCGGATTTCACAGGTCATTTTTTACAGAATTTGATTTCAAACTCCTTACCACACATTTGGGCCCCTAGAATGCCAGGGCAGTATAACTACCCCACAAGTGACCCCATTTTGGAAAGAAGAGACCCCAAGGTATTCGCTGATGGGCATAGTGAGTTCATAGAACTTTTTATTTTTTGTCACAAGTTAGTGGAATATGAGACTTTGTAAGAAAAAAAAAAAAATCATCATTTTCCGCTAACTTGTGACAAAAAATAAAAAGTTCTATGAACTCACTATGCCCATCAGCGAATACCTTAGGGTGTGTACTTTCCGAAATGGGGTCATTTGTGGGGTACTTGTACTGTCTGGGCATTGTAGAACCTCAGGAAACATGACAGGTGCTCAGAAAGTCAGAGCTGCTTCAAAAAGCGGAAATTCACATTTTTGTACCATAGTTTGTAAACGCTATAACTTTTACCCAAACCATTTTTTTTTTTACCCAAACATTTTTTTTTTATCAAAGACATGTAGAACAATAAATTTAGAGCAAAATTTCTATATAGATCTCGTTTTTTTTGCAAAATTTTACAACTGAAAGTGAAAAATGTCATTTTTTTGCAAAAAAAATCGTTAAATTTCGATTAATAACAAAAAAAGTAAAAATGTCAGCAGCAATGAAATACCACCAAATGAAAGCTCTATTAGTGAGAAGAAAAGGAGGTAAAATTCATTTGGGTGGTAAGTTGCATGACCGAGCAATAAACGGTGAAAGTAGTGTAGGTCAGAAGTGTAAAAAGTGGCCTGGTCTTTCAGGGTGTTTAAGCACTGGGGGCTGAGGTGGTTAATCATCTTCTAATTCGGCATTTCACCATATCCTCAGTGCATAATATTACATATATCTCTATAGACACTTTGCTTTTATTACTACAAAATTTATTATTACTAAAATTGGTAAAAACTAAAATTAATATAAGAGATTTAAAACAATTTCATTTAGAACTCAAAAAGTCAGTCTTTGGATCCTCCTTCCTTCTTTTCAATCAACCTTTATTTGCTTTTTCCTATTGTTTTAGATCTTCCTAATATTTAGAATTTAGAATTTGCATTATAAGATGTTCCAATATATAGGGCTCTTCCAGCCGCATCAAAAAATCCAAAAAACGCATCGAACCCCAAAAAACGCATATGCGTTTTTGGTGCGTTTTCAGTGCGTTTTTTATGGATTCCATTTTTTCTATTGTCCCTAATCAATTGGGAACAAAAACTAATAAAAATTGATAAAAATTGATAAAAATATTGTTGAATAATTCCCTTTTTTTTATTATTATTTTTATTTTTTATTTTTATATATGGGATTTTGTTGTTTGTTACTGCCCCTTCTGTCTTTTGAGTTGCTCGGAGTTCTGCAGTGTTAAAAGATGTTAATAGCTGTATGTGTCTCATCATCATCATCCACCTTGTGAAACACTAATTGCCGTTCCCCACCGTCATCTTCTTCTGACTGTGGATGCTCAAGACTTAGGGAACACGATGCCTCATTAGTTCCTCCCCAGAGATTATGAATACCCTAAGTGCCCCCTCACAGTAGTAATGCCCTATCTGTGAACCTTTCACAGTAGTAATGTTCTATCTGTGCCCCTTCACAGTAGTAAAGCCCTCTTTGTGCCACCTTCACAGTAATAATCCCCATTGTGCCCCCTTCACAGTAATAATCCTCATTGTGCCCCCTTCACAGTAATAATCCCCATTGGGCCCCCTTCATTGTAAAAATCCCCATTGTGCCCCCTTCATAGTAATAATGACCATTGTGCCGCCTTCACAGTAATAATGCCCTCTGTGCCCGCTCCATAGTAGAAATCCCCATTATGCCCCCTTAATAGTAGTAATGCCCTCTGTGCTAGCAAGGCCCATTGTGCCCCCTTCACAGTAATAATTCCCTCTGTGCCCCTTCATAGTAGTAATGCCCTCTGTGCCCCCTCCATAATAGAAATGCCCATTGTGCCAATTTCACATTAGCAATGCCCATTGTGTCCCCTCCATAGTAAAAATTTTCATTGTGCCCACTGCAGAGTAGAAATGCCCATTGTAACCCATTCATAGTAGAAATGTCCATTGTGCCCCGTTCGCATTAGCAATGTCCATTGTGCCCCCTCCAGAGAAGAAATTTTCATTGTGCCCCCTGCATAGTAGAAATGCCCATTGTGCCCCATCCATAGTAGAAATGCCCATTGTGCCCCTTCACATAAGCAATGCCCAATGTGCCCCCTCCAGAGTAGAAATGTCCATTGTGCTCCCTTCACATTTGCAATGCCCATTGTGCCCCCTCCAGAGTAGAAATGACCATTGTGCTCCCTCTGTGTTAAAAAACAAACAAAACAAAAACACAGTAACTACTCACCTTGTCCCGTTCCTGAAGCTCACAGTCATCTCTCCCCTTCAGACCCAGATTGCTCTGCAGCACTATGCGGGCGGAGCTTATGCAGATTTCTGGGCAATTTCTGGCCGGCAGCGCGATCTGTGCCTGCAGGCTGAATGGTGGAGCAGGGAGAAGTCTTCCTGCTTCACCATTCAGAGCGCCGCCAACCTGAAGGAGGGGAGGAGCGCGGGGAGCTGAGCTGTCAATGAGTGACAGGACCACAGCTCCCAGCGCTCCAGCAATGAGTGCTTCCATTTGAATTGATGGAAGCGCTCATTGCTTCTGGACTATGGCACCCCCTGAGAGCCGGCACCCAGGGCTGACTGCCCACCCCCCCCCTTAGAATGCCACTGCATGCAAGGGTCTGGAAAGCTGGCAACCGCGGTCTAGTTGAGTACTCTTGGTTTATAGGGCTGTGACATCACAGGGGATGGCAGATTAGTTGGCTGCATGGCATTACAGATGATCTAGCGTTGTGTCTGCTAGACTTAGTTTCGCTTTGTAACACGTGCAACCACAATTTTTGGAAAATCTGATTCATTACAACAAAGTTCAAGAAAATTCGGATTCATTGTAAATCATAGTTTTCCTAAACTTCGGATCGAATTCTGCTTCGAATGCTTAGCTTTGCTCAACATTAGTGAACACTATAATGGAAAAAAAATCTAAATGCACCACTGATCATTTTTTGGTCATTTTGCTTCCCACAAAAAAAATTAACAAAAATTTATGAAAAATACATACCCCAAAATGCTGTCAATAAAAACTGCACCTAGTCATGCAAAAAGAAGAGCCCTAACATAGCCCCATAGATGGAAATATAAAAAAAAGCTATGGGTGTCAGAATATGGTGATGCAAAGAAACTTTGTGTAAAAAGTATCAAAATATAACAAAAACTATAGAAATTGTCACGCCAATTGTATCGACCTGCAGAATAAAAGGGGATGTACCAGTGAACACAGTGAAAATTGAACCTATAAAAAATAATGGTGCAATTGCATTTTTCCAAATCTGCTCAAAAAAATAAAGGGAACACAAAAATAACACATCCTAGATCTGAATTAATTAAATATTCTTCTGAAATACTTTGTTCTTTACATAGTTGAATGTGCTGACAACAAAATCACACAAAAAGAAAAAAATGGAAATCAAATTTTTCAACCCGTGGATTTGGAGTCACACTCAAAATTAAAGTGGAAAAACACACTACAGGCTGATCCAACTTTGATGTAATGTCCGTAAAACAAGTCAAAATGAGGCTCAGTAGTGTGTGTGGCCTTCACGTGCCTGTATGACCTCCCAACAACGCCTGTGCATGCTCCGTATGAGGTGGCGGACGGGTCTCCTGAGGGATCTCCTCCCAGACCTGGACTAAAGCATCTGCCAACTCCTGGACAGTCTGTGGTGCAACGTGACGTTGGTGGATAGAGCGAGACATGATGTCCCAAATGTGCTCAATTGGATTCAGGTCTGGGGAACGGGCGGGCCAGTCCATAGCATCAATGCCTTCGTCTTGCAGGAACTGCTGACACACTCCAGCCACATGAGGTCTAGCATTGTCTTGCATTAGGAGGAACCCAGGGCCAACCGCACCATCATATGGTCTCACAAGGGGTCTGAGGATCTCATCTCGGTACCTAATGGCAGTCAGGCTACCTCTGGCGAGCACATGGAGGGCTGTGCGGCCCTCTAAAGAAATGCCACCCCACACCATTACTGACCCAATGCCAAACCGGTCATGCAGGAGGATGTTGCAGGCAGCAGAACGTTCTCCACGGCGTCTCAAGACTCTGTCACGTCTGTCACATGTGCTCAGTGTGAACCTGCTTTCATCTGTGAAGAGCACAGGGCGCCAGTGGCGAATTTGCCAATCTTGGTGTTTTCTGGCAAATGCCAAACGTCCTGCACGGTGTTGGGCTGTAAGCATAACCCCCACCTGTGGACGTCGGGCCCTCATATCACCCTCATGGAGTCTGTTTCTGACCGTTTGAGCAGACACATGCACATTTGTGGCCTGCTGGAGGTCATTTTGCAGGGCTCTGGCAGTGCTCCTCCTGTTCCTCCTTGCACAAAGGCGGAGGTAGCGGTCCTGCTGCTGGGTTGTTGCCCTCCTACGGCCTCCTCCACGTCTCCTGATGTACTGGCCTGTCTCCTGGTAGCGCCTCCATGCTCTGGACACTACGCTGACAGACACAGCAAACCTTCTTGCCACAGCTCGCATTGATGTGCCATCCTGGATAAGCTGCACTACCTGAGCCACTTGTGTGGGTTGTAGACTCCGTCTCATGCTACCACTAGAGTGAAAGCACCGCCAGCATTCAAAAGTGACCAAAACATCAGCCAGGGAGCATAGGAACTGAGAAGTGGTCTGTGATCACCACCTGCAGAACCACTCCTTTATTGGGGGTGTCTTGCTAATTGCCTATAATTTCCACCTGTTGTCTATCCCATTTGCACAACAGCATGTGAAATTGATTGTCACTCAGTGTTGCTTCCTAAGTGGACAGTTTGATTTCACAGAAGTGTGATTGACTTGGAGTTACATTGTGTTGTTTAAGTGTTCCCTTTATTTTTTTGAGCAATGTATTATATGGAATATTAAATGGTGCAATAGAAGTTACAAATTTTACTGCAAAAAATAAGCCTTCATACAGTTACACTGTATATGAAAGGGGGGGGGAGTTGTGACTTTTGAAAGGAAAGGAGAAAAAACTAAAATGAAAAAATTAAAATTGGCTATGGCGGGAGCGTGTCAAGTTGACAGACATGCTTTAGGCCCTTAATGAATTTGAAAATAGGGAACAACAGTAAGTGCAAATGAGTTGAAGGTTAGGAAGTGGAAGTGCAGAGGAAGTGCATCATGTTGAACTGCTGCCACAATCCCATAGAATTACTGTGCCTCAGTTTTAAAGGGCAGCGTAAGGCCTCTTTCACACGGGCGTCGCGTGTAAGGGCCGGATAGGATGCAGGTGCGCCGCGGGAAAATGCGCAATTGTTTCACCGCAAGTGCAAAGCGTTTTAGTGCGATTTTCATGCGCGTAAGAAAAAACGGCATGTTTGGTAACCAGACCTGAACCCGGACTTCTTCACAGAAGTTCAGGTTTGGGTTAGGTGTTCTGTAGATTTTATTATTTTCCCTTATAACATGGTTATAATAAAATAAAATAAATTCAACTCACCTCATCCACTTGTTCACGCAGCTTGGCTTGTCTTATTTCCTCTTCTTTCAGAACCTGTGAGAAAAGGACCTTTGGTGACGTCACAGCACTCATTTGGTGACGTCACCAAAGGTCCTTTTCTCCCAGGTCCTCAAAGAAGAAGAACGAAGACAAGCCGGGCTACGCGAACAAGTGGATGAGGTGAGTTTAATGTTTTTTTTTATTAACCCCTCCATCCCTAATTTACTTAGCATTCTGTATTAAGAATGCTATTATTTTCCCTTATAACCATGTTATAAGGGAAAATAATAAAGATCGGGTCCCCATCCCGATCGTCACCTAGCAACCATGCGTGAAAATCACACCGCATCCGCACTTGCTTGGGGATGCTTCCAATTTTCACGCAGCCCCATTCACTTCTATGGAGCCTGCGTTGCATGAAAAACACACAATATAGAGCATTTTGCAATTTTAACGCAACGCACAAGTGATGCGTGAAAATCATCGCTCATGTGCACAGCCCCATAGAAATGAATGGGTCCGGATTCAGTGCGGGTGCAATGCATTGCACCCGCGCGGAAAACTCGCCCGTGTAAAATGAGCCTAATATATCGCCGTCTGCATCTTCTTGAACTGCATGGCCGAGGAGCTGCCTAAATGCCCTTACCTGTCCTGAACCTGCCTCTTTCTTTTTTTGCTCCTTCTGCTAGCCAAGTAATGTATGCCACCGGCTCTGCTCTGCTGTTTAGCGAGCATGAGCTTTGTGAGGGCAGTCAGCAGTTGCAAGCCAGCACAGACTTGGAGGAGAGGTCTACCGATGATGACAGCTTGGTGGCAACACATGTTGAGAGAGGTCAGGGATGCGCATAAGAGACAGGTGAGACAGGTGAGGGTGACACAAGTGACAACCAACAGATGTAGATGATAATGTCGCTGATAGCATGTGGGAGCCGGGCATCTTCATCATCAGGGGTAAGGATGGCATCATGCCCGTGAGACAGCAGGGTGGAGGCAGTGAGAGATCTACAGCCAAAATCTGGAGGGGTACACCGTCTGTATTCTGGAGACTACCTGTGAGGAATACGCTAGCAGTGTATGGGTTTATAAAAGCAGCGGCAGGCAGGCATCACGCAGTGGTGGAGGGAAAATGCCATACTCGCCAGTGTTGGAATTTTTAATTAAGTTGCTGGGGGATGTTAGCATGTGGTATGCAGGATATGTGGGCAGAAGGTGAGGTGCGGCCAGGGTGCTAATGTTGAAACGATGGCCCTGTGTCAACATATGGGGCGTCACCATAAAGTGGATTGTGAAACCTGTGTCACTCATTTAGTTTTGCAGCCTTAGGCCTCATGCACATGACCGTTGTTTTGGTCTGCATCCGACCCGCAGTTTAGGCGGCTCAGATGCGGACCTATTCACTTCAATGGGGCCGCAAAAGATGCGGATAGCACTCTGTTTGCTGTCCGCATCCGTTGCTCCGTTCCGTGGCCCCGCAAAAATATAACATGTCCTATTCTTGTCCACGCTTTGCGGACAAGAATAGGCAGTTATATAAAGGCTGTCCGTGCCATTCCGAAAAAAATTGCGGAACGCACACAGACGCCATCCGTGTTTTGCGGATCTGCGGTTTGCGGACCGCAAAAAACTGAACAGTCCTGTGCATGTAGCCTTATGCAGCAACCACTACATCTCCCACTGGCCCTCACCTCCTCTCCAGTAGTCCTGGCTCAACAACGTCAGCAGAAGGAAGTTGTTGTTCAATCGACATCAATGTCGTCTATTGCTCCTGATGCTCCTCCTTCTCCTCATCGCTTGCTTCGACAGCAATCAATCACCGAGGCAATTGCAAAAAGACAACAGTATGCGTCAGAGCCATCTTTAAAGCAGGGCAAAATGGGCAGCTGCCCCAGGCCGAGTTGCTCCTGGGGGGCCCTAGGCAGCTGCATCTTGAGCCCTGCTGGTCAGTGGCGTAGCGTGGGGGGGGCATTGCCCCAGACGCAAAATTCCAAGGGGCGCTAGCAGAGCCGCACCGCCAATTAGGCAAAGTGAGGTGATGGCCCCAGGCAGCGGGGCCCTGGTGACAAGTGGCGGGCGGCGTCAGGGCACAGGGAGATGAGCGCTTTGATTGTGGAAGCGCACATCTCCATAGTTATCTGTATCGCCGTCCTCAGGACAGCGATACAGATAGATGTGCTGCGGCGGGGCAGAGGAGGGAGAGGCGTCTCCCTTTCCTGTTCCTCTGATAGGCTGCAGGCACTAGGCAAGCGGCTGCAGGCACTAGGATGCAAGCGGCGCGAGGCCTGCATCGCATCACTGCCAGCCTGATGGAGGTAAGTATAAGTGTTTATTTTTTTAAATGGTACTACTTACTGGCACATAATTGGGTGGCATGTATGGGGGCACTTGTTACTGGCACATGATTTGGGGGCATCTATGGGGAAACTTGTTACTGGCACATGATTGGGGGGCATCTATGGGGGCTCCTGTTACTGGCACATGATTGGGGGGCATCTATGGGGGCACTTGTTACTTGCACATGATTGGGGAGCATCTATGAGGTGACTTTTTACTGGAACATGATTGGGGGGCATATTTGGGGGTACTTGTTACTGGCACGCACATGATTGGGGCATCTATGGGGGCACTTGTTACTGGCACATGATTGGGGGCATCTATGGGGGTACTTGCTACTGGCACATGATTGGGGGGCATCTATGGACGCACTTGTTACTGGAACATGATTGGGGGGTATCTATGGGGGCACTTGTTACTGGCACATGATTGGGGGCATCTATGGGGGTACTTGTTACTGGCACATGATTGGGGGCATCTATGGATGCACTTGTTACTGGCACATGGTTGAGGGGCATCTATGGGGTACTTGTTACTGGGACATGATTAGGGGGCATCTATGGGGGCACTTGTTATTGGCACATGATTGGGGCATCTATGGGGGTACTTGTTACTGGCACATGGTTGGGGGGCATCTATGTGGGAACTTGTTACTGGCACATGATTTAGGGGCATCTATGGGGTACTTGTTACTGGAACATGATTGAGGGGCATCTATGGGAGTACTTGTTACTGGCACATTATTGGGGGGTACTTGTTACTGGCACATGATTTGGGGGCATCTATGGGGCATTTGTTACTGGCACATGATTGGGGGCATCTATGGGGGCACTTATTATTGGCACGTGATTGTGGGGCATCTATGGGGGCACTTGTTACTTGCACATAATTGGGGGGCATCTGTGGGGTCACTTGTTACTGGCACATGATTGGGGGAATCTATGGGGGAACTTGTTACTGGCACATGATTGGGGGACATCTATGGGGGTACTTGTTACTGGAACATGATTGGTGGGCATCTGTGGGGGTACTTGTTACTGGCACATTATTGGGGGTACTTGTTACTGGCACATGATTGAGGGGCATCTATGGGGGCACTTATTATTGGCACATGATCGGGGGGCATCTATGGGGGCACTTGTTACTGGCACATGATTGGGGCATATATGGGGGTACTTGTTACTGGCACATGATTAGGGGGCATCTATGGGGGTACTTGTTAATGGAACATGATTGGGGTGCATCTATGGAGGGACTTGCTACTGGAACATTATTGGGGGCATCTATGAGGGCACTTGTTACTGGCACATGATTGGGGGGCATCTATGGGGGCATTTGTTACTGGCACATGATTGAGGGCATTTATGGGGCACTTGTTACTGGCACATGATTGGGGAGCATCTATGGGGGCATTTGTTACTGGCACATGATTGGAGGGCATTTATGGGGGCACTTGTTACTTGCACATTATTGGTGGCATCTATGGGGACATTTGTTACTGGCACATGATTGGGGGGCATCTATGGGGACACTTGTAACTGGCACATGATTGGGGGGCATTTATGGGGGCACTTGTTACTGGCATATGATTGGGGGCATCTATGGGGGTACTTGTTACTGGCACATGATTGGGGGGCATCTGTGGGGGCACATCTTACTCGCACATTATTGGGGGCTCTGTGGGGGCATCTATGGGGGCACTTCTTACTAGCACATTATTGGTGGCACTTTTTACAGGCACATTATTGGGTGAGACTATGGGGGCATCTATGGGAGCACTTCTTACTGGCACATTATAGGGAGCACTATGGAGGCGTCTACTGGGGCCAGAAAGGGGTATTTTATATGGTGGAAGGGGGGAGAGAAACACTATGGGGGCTTCTATTGAGGCCACAAAGAAGGGGTATTTTATATGGGGGGCTCTGCATAGGGGCATTTTATACTGAGGCACATTATGGTGGGTATTATGGGGAAGGGGAGAGGAGTACTATGGGCTCATCTAAGGGGTATTTTATACTTGAAAATTATGGGGGAAACTGAGATCGTCTACTGGGGCACTATATGGGACATGTTATTCTGGTACATTATGGGGGGCACTAGGAGGAAGGGGGGAGAGGAGCACTATGGGGGCATTTACTGGGGGCACTATATAGGGGAATTTTATACTGGCACATTATGGGGGCACTATGGGGACATTAGCTCAACTGGGGGCCTTAAAAGGGGGTATTTTTTGCACTGACACATTATAAGGAGAATTATTACTACTGGGGGGCATTATGATGGGCTTTATTACTATTGGAGGTCTATAGGGAACATGATTACTAGTATGGGCACTTTAGGAGTATTATTACTTCTGGGGCAGGGGGTTTATCTGTTTCTGCAGTATAGTATTGGGGAGCACAGCGGCATAGTATTGGGGGTAGTAGGATGATTTGTCCAGAAGATGGGAGGATGATTTTGTTTGTCAAACTGCAGAGACGAGAAATGGCCGAAAAAGGGTGGTCTGGTCTGAAAGGAGAAGATGAGGAAAGAGAACATCTACATCAAAGAGACATCACTGGATGTAAGAGGCATGTAGCTCTGCAAAGTCATCTGCAAAATACTATATATTTGTGTCAGAAGTTGTGCTTTTTTAATTTTTTGAATAATGATACAGCCATTTTATTTGATACTTTTTAAGGGACACTATAGTCACCAGAACCACAACAGCTAAACGTAGTAGTTCTGGTGTCTATAGCATGTCTCTGAAAGATTTTTAATGTAAACACTGCCTTTTCAGATAAACACCTCTAGTGGCCACTCATCATTATTAAAGTTTACTACTCTACGAGGTGTGTGGATTTTTTTTGTGTGTGTGTGTGTTGTGGTGGAGGGCGTGATTGTATGCTAGGGTGTGGGAAGGCGGGATCCAGGGGGCCCGAGTAAATTCTTGCCCAGGGTCGTTCACGACCCACTGGGTAGATGTCGTTCCGGACCAGACACACCAGCAACTTGGTAGGTGATGGCAATGCCGCCTCTGTGTTGTAATGCGGGTATTTCTGCACCAATGTCCTCCTCTGCCTCCTCATCCTCCACCTCGTCCTCACCCTCCCCTCTAGGCACAATTCACTATGGTCCTCCAGTATATCACCTATGTAAAGCTAGGCATTGTCATGCAGTTCTTCACCTGGTCAGCCTTGACGAACGTAGCCACACCGGGGAGGAACTGCTCTTTGTCATCAATAAAGAAATCAAACACTGGCTGTCTCCTTGCCAACTGGAGATAGAAACGATAGCAGGAAGAACATTTTGTATGCATTGCGTCAGAGAGGACTGACCCATGCGCCCTGCATGGTGCACGTGTTCAATCTCATTGTCATCCGGTTCCTTAAGTCTTCCACTGAACTGCAAGAGCTGTTAATAATGTCCAGGAAACTTTGCATGCACTTTAGCCACTCTTACCATGCAAAACACGCCCCCTTGAGCTACAAAAGCAAAATGCTTTTCCCCAACATCGCCTGATATATAACGTTTCCACCCATTGAAACTTCACACTTCATATGCTAGACTGCCTGTACAAGCAAAACAGTCAACAATTGCATAATGCTGAAGGCGGACAGGTCTAATCCCCGATGTAACTTCCACATTAGCCAGTGGCAGCTCATGAGTGACACTTGCCATTTGCTCAGGCCCTTTGAAGAGTCCACTTTATTTGTCAGTCAGCAGAACTACAGGATGAATGATATCATTCCACTCCTTCATGTCCAGGAAGGTATGCTGACAAACCTGATTGGTGAGGAGACAGAAGACTTGGCACCTCAATTTCATGGCCACCTGAGCCCCAAGGAGGATGAACTGGCAGAGAAGAAGGACATAAACACCCAGGAATTTTATACACAACTAGGTTGTTTATCTCCCCAAATAACAGGACAGGTGATGGAGGAGCATGAGGAGCAAGAGAGCAACAATGAAGACGATGCAGGTGACCCCAACAGATCGTGGCAGTATGCAATGGAGATGGAGGCAGGGAGGCCCTCCAAGTCCCTTGCGTAAATGGCCATATGCATGCTGTCATGTTTGTGTAGTGACAGCTGAATTGTCGAATTGTAGATATCTATTGTTGTATTATTTTGAAGAATATGCACATAGATATAAGGAGATTTTTTTTTATTCCTGTTGCCAACAACGGGTGTAGGGTCCATCTATCAATGTCAAGTTGGCTTCTGCAGATGGGTACCTAACACCAACAGAACGTGTATTTTGTTTGCTGTCTGCATGTTAGCTTTATTGATGTGCACCAGTGTCTTAAGATGTGCTAGTCTTGCACTTTAATTAAAGTACACATTATTCCGACAAGAGTTGATTGTACCTGCCATAGAGGCGGATTATGACATTGCTGAGGAATTCAGAATGTGGAAAGCCCCAGCTTTCTATAACATCCTTTTAGGCTTGAACAAGTTGAGTTTTATAAATGGGTCCTATCTCCAGCAGTGTTGAACTTGACATCAAAAAGTGTTAGATTTATATACAAACTGACCATTGATGAGTCAAATGGGAAAAATGGTAGGGGACAAAGGCACTCTGGATGCCTTGCATCACATAGTTTTGTGTTAAGGGAGTTTTTGTCATTTCAGCATAGAATAAGTCTTCCATCTTTTCTTACTCTATTCTCCTGTATGTGAAACATGATGAATTACATGAAAGGAAGCTAAATGTATTTCTAAATATTACTAATTAAAATCTGATATTTTTAATATGCAAGAAATAAAGTATACATAATTAAACATTCAACTGCATTTTCAAACTATTACTATTAAACTCAATCTCTTATTTTGCCTGTTTATCTCTATTCATTTTGTCAATCCTGACAGAATTTGCCTTCAATAATGTAACAACTCTGTAGCATTCATTTACATCAAGATTATTACCTCACTCAACAGTAAAATTGCCAAATTAATAGGTCGTAAATGGAAGTAAAACTTAATTAGATATCTTTACTGTGAACCTGAGAAAATGCACCTTTACATTCTTTTTCTTCAACATTTATGTTTGAAGGTCATTCATTTTAAGTATAGTTAATGTTTATATAAAATGAAAGGCATACATGGCCTAAATGACTCATGTAGGTCACTTTTTTAAGCAATTTAAAAGCTGAGATTTACAGAAATGGGCATGGGAATGTTATAATATATGTGCTGTTCATCATATAATTTGGCTGGACAGCAAAAAAGGTGTGCCCATATGCTGTTGCCAAGGTTGTCCCTGTATTATTTTGATTTTTATAGGAGAACCGGCTGCCTTTGGTACTACAAAGCTACTGACTGCACTAAAGCTAACCCTGAGGCATAAAGAGTCTAGTTGGAGTTAGTGCTAACATCAGTATAGAAGAAGATCAGTTAACAATATGTTACACAATAGTGTTGATCGCAAATATCCTAATCGCAAATTTTTATCGTGAATATCGGAGCTTTGAGAATTCGCGAAAATGTAGAATATAGTGCTATATATTCGTAATCGTGAATATTCTAGATTTTTTTTTTCATTAGTAACCTCCCTTCTTGCTTGTGGGCCAATGAGAAGGCTGCAATGTCTTTGCAAGAGCTTAGCAACATCCCTAGCAACCGATAGGAAAGTTGCCTACCCCTTTACTATATAGGAAACTTCCCAGCAGACATTTTCTGCTGTTTTTTGCAGTTCTGAGAGAGAGACAGCAGTGTCATTGCTGTGCTCTGTGCTTTCATCTGGATCCTATTTCTTATCCAATTACATTAGATAGTTAGTTAGCTCATATATATAATACAGATAGTTAGTGGGAGATAGTCAGTGTAGGTTAGATAGTGATATAGTGTAGCTGGTAGGTTCCAGTGCAGGGTGTAAGGTAGTGTGATAGGAATTACAGTTTTTCTGCTGTCCATACATACATGCTACCAGTGGCGTACCGCCCATATAGGCAGCCCACGCCGTTGCTATGGGGCCCGGAGCGCAGGGGGGCCCGGAGTGCACGGAAGGCCCCGCCCCCTCAGTTTATTTTAGCCAGTACACACTGTGGCGCAGGCGCAGCGGGCCCGCGGCACTTGTCTTTGAACGTGGGCCCCCCCCCCCGCCTCGCGCTCGCCCCCCCCCCCCCTCCTCCTCCTATTCACCAGCCTCACTAGTCACTTCAGGAACTTGATTCTCCCGGCCAGGCTGCGGGTGTGTTCTAGTCTTCACACTGGCCAATCAGCGCAAGTCAGCAGCACAAAGAGGCAGCTGCTGATTGGCCAGTGTTTGCAGGCAGCAGGAGCGGGCGTCGCTCATACATACCCATACAGAGCGTGACCTGAGCGAGTGAAGTAGGCTGCGCACCCTCCTGCACCCTGCACCCAGCCCCAGACTGAAGGACTGACCGCCGGACACGGAGTCCTGGACGGTGGTCTATAGATTGGTTGGTGTGCCTGTGGACTGTGGTTTGTTGTATATGGGAAGGGATTGCCAGGCAGCAAGAGAACTCATAGGGAGGGGGGCTCATAGAGGACAGTTTGCTTTCCTCCTACTCTGTCCTGTATGAGCCTCCCCCCCTGAATCCTCTATGAGCCCCCCTAATGCCCCCATTACCCCAAAATGCCCAGGGGGGGGGAGTAGGAGGCAAGCACAATGTTCTCTATGAGCCTCCCCCCCCCCCCCCCCCCCGAGTCCTCTATGAGCCCCCTAACCCCTAATGTCCCCATTACTACAAAATGTCCATGGGGGGAGGGGTAGGAGGAAAGCACACTGTCCTCTATGAGCCCCCCCCCCCCCCCCCCAGAGTCCTCTATGAGCCCCCAAACATTTAATGCCACCCAAAATGCCCAGTGGGGAGAGGAGTAGAAGGAAATCACACTGTCCTAAGCATTTTGGAGGTCATTAAGGGTTTGTGGGGCTCATAGAGGACAGTCTGCTTTCCTCCTACTCTGTCCTGTATGATCCTCCCCCCTGAATCCTCTATGAGCCCCCCTAATGCCCCCATTACCCCAAAATGCCCAGGGGGGGGAGTAGGAGACAAGCACACTGTTCTCTCTGAGTCCCCCCCCCCCCCCCCTGAGTCCTCTATGAGCCCCCCAACCCCTAATGTCCCCCAAAATGCCCAGGTGGGAGAGGAGTAGAAGGAAAGCACACTGTCCTGAGCATTTTGGGGGGCATTAAGGGTTTGGGGGGCTCATAGTGGACAGTGTGCTCTCCTACTCCTCCCCCCCCCCCCCCGGGCATTTTGGGGGGCATTAGGGGTTGGATAACCCCTCTAACTCCTTTCTGCTGATGCTGACAGTGCACATAGCCACCAATCATATTCCCCCAATCCCCCCACCCCCCAACACCCCCACCCCCCAACACATCAGTCACCTTTGGGGGGTGGGGATATGATTGGTGGCTATGTGCACACTCAGCATCAGCAGCAAGGAGTTAAAGGGGTTTGGGGTAAGAGAAGTGATACAAAATGGCACTGGTAGCAAAGGGGTTAAGATGTGGGGGATGGCCTACGTCTGGCTTTAGCACAGTGGACACAGGAAGGAGGTGCGATGTGTATGTGGGCCCCTGCCCTGCACTCGTTCAGCTGTGCTCACATACATATTGCGCCCTGTGTCCACTATCCTGTGCCCATTCTGCTAAAGCCTGACATAGCCCATCTATGCCCGGCTTTACCAAATCAGACAGGCAGGAGCAGTGATGTGTGATGTGATCATATTTATTGTATGTATGTGTGTGTGTGTCTGTCCCTGTGTTTGTGTCACCATCACCATGCCCACAGTGTTCCTATGTCTTGACGCAGCTGCATCAGGACGTTCTGTGCGGAGCAAGAGAAAGAAGAAGGAAGAGGAGGCAGCACCGCCAGCATGGAGTCCGTGGTAGAGGCACAGGGAGGCACACTAAGGACACAGGTAACACTACCACATGATGTACACTAGTGTTATCTGTGGTTTTACATAAGACTGCAAGTAACACTACCACATTATCAGTACTAGTGTTATCTGTGGTTTTTACATAGGACTGCAGGTAACACTACCACATTTTCAGCACTAGTGTTATCTGTGGTTTTACATAGGACTGCAGGTAACACTACCACATTATCAGCACTAGTGTTATCTGTGCTTTTACATAGGACTGCAGGTAACACTACTACATTTTTGGTAATCAGAGAGCCATCACTGTGTTATTTGTATTCAGAGAGCTATCACTGTGTTATCTGTGGTGTTACATAGGACTACAGGTGACATCTACTACATTATCTGTACTCAGAGAGTTATCACTGTGTTATCTGTGGTGTTACATAGGACTACAGGTGACATCTACTACATTATCTGTACTCAGAGAGTTATCACTGTGTTATTTGCAATGTTACATAGGGCTGCAGATAAAACTTTTATGGAATATCCACAGGAGTCCCATAGATTCAGATACCACAGGGTTTTGTTCCTACAGCATTCCCTTTGCCACAAAACCGACCTGTGCCCTTCATTCTCTGGGTCAGTACGAATACGTACAAACGTATGTATACATTTATTTATTGGCAAATGGGGGTGGAGCCAAGACAGGAGGTGGGATGGGCCAATAGGTGGGCGGGGTTAGGGGGCCCAATTCAGATTCTTGCTATGGGGCCCAGTGATTTCTATGTACGCCCCTGCATGCTACAGACATAGTCCTGTGATGTCACAACAATACTTAGTGCACCAATCAGTAATATCTACTCAGACCTAATAAAATGTGAAGTTGCATGTAATGCGAAAAAAATATGCGCATCATTAGTGCTGATTTGCGCAATTGCGAAAATAATGACTGGAGATCACAAATTCTAGAATTCACAAATTTATTGCGATTATGCGAAAAATTCATGAAATATCAAAAAACAAATATTGCCTATGCCGCTCACCACTATTACATAACGGAAGTAGGTGGAAACACATAAAATATTTCTTAGGAGTGATCATCAAAAAACATTGACAAATATTACAATAACATGTATTATGACCATGCATGTGCATACAGTATATTTGGCATCCCGATAATAGTAAGAACATGTATAAAACCTATGAATGTAAAAAAAATCATGAAAGAGCATCAGTTTTTTTAACCATGTAACAAAAGAAAAATATGGAGATAAGAATTATAAGAACCTTTTTTTTGTTCAGTTTTCCTTAAATGTGTGTTACGTAACATGTGTAATATTTACAAATATTTTTTTAAGCCCTTTAGTACCAAGCCACTTTTCACCCAGGCCCAGGCTGATTTTTGCAAATCTGACATGTGTCAGTTTACGTGGTAATAACTTTGGAACACTTTTACTTATCCAAGCCATTCTTAGACAGTTTTCTCATGCCATATTGTACTTCATGCTCGAGGTAAATTTGAGTGTATGGGGTGCTGGCCTCTTTATAACTTCGGCGGATCCTCCGCCATTTCTAAATGTAAGTCAGGTACCGAGCTGTCTTTCATTTAGAACTTTTTCTATTCTTGTCCCAGCCCGTCCCCTTCCATGCCCATGCCACATTTTTAGACCTGGCGTGAGTAGGGAGAAGTCGCAGATTAGTTGTGCCACAATCTGCACCTGAAATATGCCTAATATAGGCATATTTCGGCTTAATAAATGAACCCCTTTATGTTTTACCTTTATTTATTAAAAAATCCTAAATTTACAGAAAATTTGGAAAAATTTGCAATTTTCGACAACACATTCAATTGTTATTACTAAACATTCATCATATGTCTACTTTATGTTGCCATCATTTTATAAATGTCTTTTTATTTTTTAAGACGTTAGAAGGCTTAGAATTTTAGCATTTTCAATAAAAATAAATAAATAAATAAACATCTTTGAAGGACCAATTCAGTTATGAAGTGACTTTGAGGGGCCTACATAATTGAAATCACCATAACAAGCGTTAATAGTCAAAAAAGCTACAATATTTATTACCCTGATTTTGCAGTTTACTAAAAATCCCATATATGGTCATAAACTGCTGTATAGTCACACAGCAGGGCTCATAAGGGATGGAGTGCCATAAGGTTTTTAAATAGCAGATTTTGCTGGATTCGTTTTTGGGTGCTATATGTTGCATTGAAGAGACCCTGGTGTATCCCTACAGTGGAAACCCCCAAAAAGTGACCACATTTTGGAAACTACTACCCCAAGGAATTTTTAAAGGGGTGCCCAAAATGCACTTTATAGAATTTAGAAACACTGCAGTAAAAAAAAAAAAGGCGCTATAGCCCCAAATATGTATTTTTATTTTTATTTTTTCTGTTTCACACAATGAAAGCATTGTTTAAAAAAAAGAGATTTTTGTATCGCCATTTTCTGAAATTCATATCTATTTATCTGGCGATGGTCTTGTGTGTGGGCTCATTTTTTGTGGGATGAGTTGATGTTTTCATTGGTACCAATTTTAGGGTACATAGTACTTTTTGATTGCTGAATATTACACTTTTTGCAAGGCAAGGTGACCTAAAAATGTCTGTTTCAGCAGATTTGTCAGACAGAGGAGATCATGTGATATTTTTATAGAGCCAGTCTGTCACAGTGTAGTTCACTGTGTCACGGGTTGCCGTGTTGCTCGCTTTAGTAGCTCTCGGGCATACTGGCTGTGGTGGATTCCATGTAGGCTGGTTGCCATGACCTACATGTAGTTGCAGCAGCCTGTGCTTATACTACTTCTAGTGTATTGCTCCTCTCCCTGTTTCTTGGTTCTGGTAAGTGTCACAGTGTGGTCACTGTGGCACGGGTTGTTTGCATTCTGGTGTACTGGCTGCGGAGGACTCTGTGAATGCTGGTTGCTAGAGGCAACGTCCAGTAACTGTAGCCTGTGTTTACTTCTCTGTTCATGCAGACTCCCCTCCCTGTTCGTTCATATTGGGTTAATGGTTTCGGTCTGGGTTGTGGTCACTAGTTTCTCTTTATATACCTGTGCGCCTGGATTTAGGGAGTCTGTCTCCAGCCTTGCTTGGTGCAGGAGCTATGCACCTTACCTGAGTGATTCCATCTGCCCTGTTTGTGTGGCCACTTACTATGTTATCGAGGTCACCTGGTCTTCCTGCCTTGCCTGGCTCCATGCCTGGTTTGTCTGGTTCTGTGTTTGGTCTGTGACTGGCATGCGTCGTCTTGTATGGAGTCACAGACATTTGCATGTCTGTGCCATGTTTTGTCCGTGGTTCCGTGTCTGGTCTTTGACCGCCATATATCTTCCTGCATGGAGTCCAGACATCTCCCTGTCTGTGCAGCTCTGTCTGTTCACCCATGGACTAATTCTGCATGGGGAACAGGCATCTGCTATCCATGTCTAGCCTGGCAGTGCTAACTGCTACTGTTCCTCTCTATATGTTGTTTGTGCCTTCCTAAGAGGGCTACTGGGTTCTCCGGAGGGAAGACATCTAGTTTGTGTGCTGCTCTGTCTGTTCGCCCATGGACTAACTCTGCATTGGGAACAGGTATCTGCTTGTTCAGTCTTGTATGTCCGTGTTTTGTGCTCAGCTCTGTCTGTTCGCCCATGGACTACTCCACATGGGGAACAGGCATCTGCTAGTCCTGTCTGTCTGTATGTCCATGCCTTGTGTGCAGCTCTGTCTGTTCGCCCATGGACTAACTCTGCATGGGGAACAGGCATCTGCTTGTTCTGTCTGTGCATTCGTGAGAGGGCTCCTGGTTTCTCCGGAGGGCACCTAGTCTGTGTGCAGCTCTGCCTGTGACCACCATGTGTCAGTCTACATGTGGTCCAGCCAGTTGCTTTGTACTGGTTCCTGTTTGTCCTGTCTTCCTCATACATTGCGGTTGTCTGGGTTCTAGTAGCTTGCTTGGGTTCCAATCCTGTTTGTGCGGGCTGCTGGTGTCTCCAGCAGTCTCTGCAGGTAAGTGACCCAGTGCACCGGGACCATCCTGGTGGTGCAACCAGTGAGCCTCAGCTAAGTTCATCCCAACACTCTTGGGCTCTGTGAAGAACGGGGCTTTCAGTGTCTCTGCCCTCTGAGTTTGGCCCCACGTAAAACCGGTGCACTTGGTCCAGTGGTATTTCTTGCCACTGATTCCTTACCTGCTTATCCAGGTTCCTGTTGACATGTCTTGTCTCTGCTTGCATGTTCTTGTGTGGTTGCTTTTATATGTTCTAGCAGTAGTGGTTCCTCGTCTAGAACATGGCACAGTCATTATGTATACGGCCAAACCTAATATGTAAATTATTTACAATTTTACAATTACTTGATTATGGGTAAGGGGTGCTTTTTTACTTGAGACTTATTTTTTTGTTTTTGTAAAATACACTTTTTTATTTTTGTCCCACTATGAGACTTCAACTCTTCAGGGTCTGATTCTTGTTTCGATGTAGTACAATACATAAGGTATTGTACTGCATTGAGTCTGTCAGTATTAGGCTACTTTCACAACTGAGACTTTGAGATCTGGCTGCCTGATCCAGGAAAAATGGCAAGAATCGGCTGGACACAAACCACTGCATCTATCAAAAAATTACCAGACTGCATGAAAATATAAGTAAACTTTATTAAGACATTACATAAAGGACAATCCATACATAGAGAATGGGTGCAGGGAAAGGCGGCATCCACAGGAGGAAGGCACAAGGGCAGTGATTCAATATAGTATCCACATATAAGTAACAATAAAGTGCAAGTCCATAGTGCCAAAATAATCAAACATATGTAGCACAGAATCAATTACCCATTATAATAGCAATCTGCTGAGACCTACATTTTCAGCTATATATTTTTCCTGCCGTTAAGGCTGCGCTCACACGGGCATTGTGGGTGATGTGTGGGAAAAGATGCGGGTGCTTGGCGGGAAAATGCGTGATTTTTCCCCGCAAGTGCAAAGCATTTTAATGCGTTTTGCACGCACGTGAGAAAAATCGGCATGTTTGGTACCCAGACCCGAACCCGGACTTCTTCACAGAAGTTCGGGTTTGGGTTAGGTGTTGTGTAGATTTTATTATTTTTCCTTATAACATGGTTATAAGGGAAAATAATAGCATTTTTAATACAGAATGCTTAGTACAATAGGGCTGGAGGGGTTAAAAAATAAATACAATTATTTAACTCACCTCATCCACTTGTTCGCGCAGCCCGGCTTCTCTTCTGTCCTCTTCTTTGATGCCCAGGAGGAAAAGGACCTGTGGTGACGTCACTGCGCTCCTCACATGGTCCATCACATGATCCATCACCAAATGTTTTTTTAACCCCTCCATCCCTATTTTACCAAGCATTCTGTATTAAGAATGCTATTATTTTCCCTTATAACCACGTTATAAGGGAAAATAATAATGATCGGGTCCCCATCCCGATCGTCTCCTAGTAACTTGCTTGCGGATGCTTGCGATTTTCACGCAGCCCCATTCACTTCTATGGGGCCTGTGTTGCGTGAAAAACACACAATATAGAGTATGCTGCGATTTTCACGCATCGCACAAGTGATGCGTGAAAATCACCGCTCATGTGCACAGCCCCATAGAAATGAATGGGTCCAGATTCAGTGTGGGTGCAATACGTTCACCTCACGCGTAAATCTCACCCGTGTGAAAGAGGCCTAAGAGTTTGCAGTTTCTCTCCACTTTGGCTCATACAGGGGAGTCCCATATGCCTTAAATGGGTACAGGACTTTCTCAGGGGATAACTTCTTTAAGCCAAAATAAGTTAATAGTAGGTTAGTTTTATTTCTTATCTATCTGAGCTGCTTTCACATGGCATAGCTTATTTTATAATTAGTAAATGCAAAATAATTGTGATAGCCACAGCTTAAAGGGGTTCTCCGGGAATTAAGAAAATGAAATACTTAAATATTACTTTATTATAAATATGTTCCCAAATACCTTTCGTCAGTTATAATGGCTTGTTTTGTCTAGGGAGCAATCATTAGGAGAAATAAAATGGCTGCCGTCCTATTAGTACACACAAAACCGGTCCTAATCACACAGGAAGACAAGTTACTTCAGACCACTGTACTTCATGTCGCCAACTCCATTCCTACAGAGATTCAGCTGAAGATCATATTATACTGTATTCAAGATTATAATCCCTGACAAGTAGGAGAGGAGGATGAGGCAGCTGTTTACCTCACTGCTCTGAAGTAACTTGTCCTTGTGTGTGATTAGGACAGGTTTTGTGTGTATTAATAGGACAGAACGAGACATTATAACTAATGAAAGGTATTTGGGAATATATTTATAATAAAGTCATATTTAAGTATTTTCATTTTCTTAATTCCTGGAGAATCCCTTTAAGGCCGCCTCTACTCCACTCACCAGTCGCGGGTCTCAGTCTACCAATAGCCTAAATCTATAAGCTACTCTCCTCATCATCCTTGAGGGCCCAGCTGCCAGCATAACTCTGCTTCTTCTTACAGGTTGAGGCCTGATAGGCCAGGTTTCCTGCACCAGTAGGGTGCATGCATACGCTTCCTCCGACTCTGTTAGGGCCAGCGCATCCCTGTCTTCACCAGCCAATGACTTGAAAACTCTGGATAGTTAAGGCACTTTCCCCAATAGAAAGGTGCCTGGACAATAAGGTCCCTAGCTTGCTAGACCATTGTTATTGTTGTCTCCCCATTTCCTGACTCTGATCCTCCACTGCCTGACGAGATCTCTGCCTGATTTATCCTATTGACCGTGTGCTGCCCACTCTGACCTTGATTCTGTTACACATAAAGTATTCTCCCGAACTCTGCCTGCACTGACCTCAGTTCATTACTCACTACAAGTTTTGCCTGCCCCTTTGATGCTATGCATTGGTGTCTCTTGACCCCTAAGGGTCAGCAGCCAACCACAAGGAGACTACTCCAAGACGTAGTGGCCTTATGAGTTCCTTGCAGCAAAGTCCAGATCTCTGTATAGGGGTTAAAGGGTGTATAACATGGAAGTTACAGGATAGCCCCTTAGGTCAAATCCGTTGGCACAGTGGTTCCACACCCACTGTAATAACAATATCTGCATAGTAGACTCATTAAGCCAGCAGTAAACTTCTGCAGCAGGAAACGTCAAATATTAATGTTTTTTTTCTGGGAGATGTGGATGGCCTATTCTCATTATACGTCATTAATATTAGACACCAGCACCCCACCAATAAGCTGTCTTGGAAAACTGCCAGCACTGAAAACTATACAGGAACTAGAAGCACTAAATTCCATCCACTCTGTAGTGGCTGAGCCAGGGTACTGTGCCCTACTCCAATTCAAGTCAATGGGAACCGAGCTGCAATATGCCATCATTGAAAGTTACACAGTGGACAGAGCCAGGCAACCACTGTATAATTCTGCCATCTGCGCAAAACAGCTGACCAGTGGGAGAAGCAGGTATCGAACCCCCAGCAGACTGAAACTGAATACCTATGCTGAACTGAAGATAGATTATCGATATCTGTCCAGGAGAAAGCCTTTAAATTATTTTTTAAAGCATTCACATAAAACTAATCTGACAAAAATAGGAAAATCACAAAAGGCCTTAACAAAGACAATAACATGTGAAAACAATACACATTCATTGCAAAAACCACTGCAGTTGGGATAGCTGGAGAACAAATGATTATTCTAATAAAATGTCCATTGATTCTCATGGATTAATGTGAGATGTACTACAACTACTGAGCCTAATACCTCCGTTAGTCACTTGCTCTTAGGATGACTGTGGTGGTCACTGAAAACTAAGGTGGAGAGGAGCTGAAGAGATGAATGGTAGGTTTCATTGCATGGGGTGGAGATAGATCAGAAACCGGTCTCTGTGTGCTATTCTACAGAGTGCTATCTCTTCTATTTGACTTTGCTGTAAGGCAGACAGAAAGCTTACAGGTCATCTGTTTTTGTTAGATTAATTTGATTCAGCATTTAGAAAGAGAAGGCTGATGCTGTGCACGCTAATGGCTCTCTGCAGGTGACATTGCGGTTGGTCAATGCTTGCTCCCACCCCTCCATTAAAAATAAAATAAAAGAAAAAGAATACCCTCTCTTCTACATGTTACTCTTACTCCCTATGTGAGGCAGTCACCAGGGCTTCCTAGTAAAAAAAAAAAAGCACTGCCATAATAATAGGACATTCCACATAATTTAATTGCAACCTAGAGCTTATAGCAAGGTCAGGGTGACAAGACAATGCTATGCTAAGTCAATTGCATTTCCACCAAATACAATGTGAGCTCTATGAACACCAGGAAACAGAAGTAGCCTCTGTACAGGGGGAACAAAAGGGAGATTTTCATGTAGCCATTCTTATTCATGAGTGCGATCTGAATTGTGAGGTATATTTTAGAATTTTATTTATTATATAGTGTATTTGCATGAACATGATTTTGCTGGAGAATATTGCAACAGAAAAGTATCAAAAAATCTTACTAATGCAAATAAGTGTTCTTTTCATCAAACTGGACAGAGCTACACAAAAGATGGCAGATAGATATAGATAGATAGATAGATAGATAGATAGATAGATAGATAGATAGATAGATAGATAGATAGATAGATATGACATAGATAGATATGTAGACAGGAGATAGATAGACAGATATATAAATGTAGATTCTTAGAAAATATCCAAACATTTCATCTTTGTTTCCCACGGCAACCAATCACAGCACTATAGAGATTGATAAATAAATATAAAGATAGATAATAGATGATAGATAGATATATAGATAGATAATATATAGAATATAGGTAGGTAGATAGATGATAGATAATTGATAGAATATGAATAAATAGATAGATAGATAGATAGATAGATAGATAGATAGATATTCTTATAAAATATTTAATCATTTTGTACAAAAAAGTTATGAAACTATCTAAAAAGAAAACGATCTTTGTTGCCCACAGAAACCAATCACAAGAAAGATTCTCTTTTAGACAGTTTCTAAAACTAAACCAGCCAACTGTTTTTATTAACTGTTCATATTAGTAATCTGCATTGCATAAAAAAAAATTGCCTTTATAGATAAAGCGACCTAAAGTCACATTATTAGCATATACTGTTTATATACTGCTATTAAAACAAGCAGAAACCAAAGCACACAGTGGTTGATATATAAGGATGATTTATCTTAAGTATTACTTAGGCTGATGGGGAAGACATGGCGATATTGTGATTTCAGTTGTATTATAGTTTGCTATCTAGGAGAATAATAATACTATAGCGTGCAATTTAAACTGCCCTAAGCTAATGTTGTGTGGTATAGACTGCTACACTCCCTTAGCCATAATATGCTACCTCTGTATCTTCCTCTTGGCTGTGCTCTCCTTGAGGCATCACACACCTGATTCATGAAATTGCCCATTCTGATGTTGTTCTCTCCTGTATTATATGCAGTCTGAGCTCTGTCTCTTCTCCTCTCTCCACCTCTCTTTATTAGATATAGTCTCTCCACTCCTCTTCTTCTCATGTAATATCTCCAGTCCCTGAACTTTGCTCATCCGGCCTCCCAGCCCCCACACCACAAGGTCTCCCTCTATGCTCCTCTCAATGACCTTTAAATCAATAGGACAGTCCCCACAGTAAGGAATAGAGATGGCCTTGCAGTTCGACCAGTGGTCGTTTCGCGGCGAATTTTGCTCATTTGCGATTCGCTGAACATGAGAAGATATGGCGATGTTTGCATGCGCCATATTCTTTTGCATTGCGCCGAACTTTGACCCATGAGACATCCATCAGGTGGGACAGGACAGCCAATTGAGACGTTTCAGCACATGGACACACCCACACCCTATAACAGAACCCGATCTGGCAGCCATTTTACATTCTGTGTTTTGCCAGTGTAGGGAGAGGTTGCTTTGTGGAGCAGGGACAGACTGATAGGGACACCAAACACTAGCTAATAAGGCCACAAAAGTCCTTTTAAGGACGGGTAGAGGTGTGCTATTGATAGGTGTGATATACTGAGGGGTGTGATATAATTATAATATATTTTCTAAAATAGAAAGTATATTATAGTGCATTTGTATTGTGCAGCAGTGGTGTTTGGTTCTGCTGCGATACCGCAGCTATATAGAGGAACAAACCCTATTGGAATAACTAATTGCAACTGGTGTGATATACCTGTTTCCCCAAAGAAAACTAATTGAGGGGTGTAATATACCTATAATATACTTTCTAACATAGATAGTATATAGTGCATTTGTATTGTGCAGCAGTTGTGTGCGGTTCTCCTGCGATACCGCAGGTTTATAGAGGGACAAGCGCTATTGGAACACCTAATTGCAACGTTTGTGATATACCTGTTACCCCAAAAAAAAATGATTGAGGGGTGCAATATACCTGCTTCCACAAAATACTGATTAAGGGGTTTGATATACCTGCTTCCACAAAATACAGATTGAGGGGTGCAATATACCTGCTTCCACCAAATATTGATTAAGGGGTTCTATATACCTGTTCCACAAAATACAGATTGAGGGGTGCGATATACCTGCTTCCCCCAAATAATGATTAAGGGGTTCTATATACCTGCTTCCACAAAATACAGATTGAGGGGTGTGATATACCTGATTCCACCAAATATTGATTAAGGAGTTCTATATACCTGCTTCCACAAAATACAGATTGAGGGGTGCGATATACCTGCTTCCACAAAATACTGATTAAGGGGTTTTTATATACCTGCTTCCACAAAATACTGATTGAGGGGTGCGATAAACCTGTTTCCACAAAATATTGATTAAGGGGTTCTATATACATGTTTCCACAAAATACTGATTGAGGGGTGCAATATACCTGCTTCCCCAAAATACTGATTAAGGGGTCTGATATACCTGCTTTCACAAAATACAGATTGAGGGGTGCGATATACCTGCTTCCACAAAATACTGATTAAGGTGATTGATATACCTGCTTCCATAAAATACTGATTAAGGGGATTGATATACCTCCTTCCACAAAATACCGATTGAGGGGTGCGATATACCTGCTTCTACAAAACACTGAATAAGAGGTTTTATTTACCTGCTTTCACAAAATACAGATTGAGGGGTGCGATATACCAGCTTCCACTAAATATTGATAAAGGGGTTCTATATACCAGGTTCCACAAAATACTGATCAAGGGGTGCGATATACCTGCCTCTACCAAATATTGATTGAGGCCTGCGATACACCTGCTTACACAAAATACTGATTAAGGGGCTTGATATACCTGCTTCTACAAAATACAGATTGAGGGGTGCGATATACCTGCTTCCACCAAATATTGATTAAGGGGTTCTATATACCTGCTTCCACAAAATGCTGATTGAGGGGTGCGATATACCTGCTTCCACCAAATATTGATTAAGGGGTTCTATATACCTGCTTCCACAAAATACAGATTGAGTGGTGCGATATACCTGCTTTCACAAAATACTGATTAAGGGGATTTTATATACCTGCTTCCACAAAATACTGATTGAGGGGTGCGATATACCTGCTTCCACAAAATATTGATTAAGGGGTTCTATATACATGTTTCCACAAAATACTGATTGAGGGGTGCAATATACCTGCTTCCACAAAATACTGATTAAGGGGTCTGATATACCTGCTTTCACAAAATACAGATTGAGGGGTGCGATATACCTGCTTCCACAAAATACTGATTAAGGTGATTGATATACCTGCTTCCATAAAATACTGATTAAGGGGATTGATATACCTCCTTCCACAAAATACCGATTGAGGGGTGCGATATACCTGCTTCTACAAAACACTGAATAAGAGGTTTGATATACCTGCTTTCACAAAATACAGATTGAGGGGTGCGATATACCAGCTTCCACTAAATATTGATAAAGGGGTTCTATATACCAGGTTCCACAAAATACTGATCAAGGGGTGCGATATACCTGCCTCTACCATATATTGATTGAGGCCTGCGATACACCTGCTTACACAAAATACTGATTAAGGGGCTTGATATACCTGCTTCTACAAAATACAGATTGAGGGGTGCGATATACCTGCTTCCACCAAATATTGATTAAGGGGTTCTATATACCTGCTTCCACAAAATGCTGATTGAGGGGTGCGATATACCTGCTTCCACCAAATATTGATTAAGGGGTTCTATATACCTGCTTCCACAAAATACAGATTGAGTGGTGCGATATACCTGCTTCCACAAAATACTGATTAAGGGGATTTTATATACCTGCTTCCACAAAATACTGATTGAGGGGTGCGATATACCTGCTTCCACAAAATATTGATTAAGGGGTTTAATATACCTGTTTCCACAAAATATTGATTGAGGGGTGCAATATACCTGCTTCCGCAAAATACTGATTAAGGGGTTTGATATACCTGCTTCCACAAAATGCTTATTGAGGGGTGTGATGTACCTGCTTCCTCCAAATATTGATTAAGGGGTTTGATATACCTACTTCCACAAAATACTGATTGAGGGGTGCGATATACCTGCTTCCACAAAATACTGAATAAGGGGTTTGATATACCTGCTTCCACAAAATACAGATTGAGGGGTGCGATATACCAGTTTCCACAAAATATTCATTAAGGGGTTCTATATACCTGCTTCCACAAAATAATGACTGAGGGGTGTGATATGTCTGCTTCCACAAAATACTGATTAAGAGGATTGATATACCTGCTTCCACAAAATACAAATTAATTGGATTGGTAAACCTGCTTCCACCAAATATTGATTGAGGCCTGCGATATACCTGCTTACACAAAATATTGATTAAGGGGTTTGATATCCCTGCTTCCACCAAATATTGATTAAGGGGTTCTATATACCTGCTTCCACAAAATACAGATTGAGGGGTGCGATATTCCTGCTTCCACAAAATACTGATTAAGGTTTTTTTTCATACCTTCTTCCACAAAATACTGATTGTAGGTTGCGATATACCTGTTTCCACAAAATATTGATTAAAAGGTTCTATATACCTGTTTCCACAAAATACTGATTGAGGGGTGCGATATACCTGCTTCCACAAAATACTGATTAAGGGGTTTGATATACCTGCTTCCACAAAATACAGATTAAGGGGTGCGATATACCTGCTTCCACCAAATATTGAATAAGGGGATTGATATACCTGCTTACACAAAATACTGATTAAGGGGATTGATATACCTGATTCCACAAAATATTGATTAAAAGGTTTGATATACCTGATTCCACAAAATACTGACTGAAGGGTGCGATATACCTGCTTCCACAAAATACTGAATAAGGGGTTTGATATACCTGCATGCACAAAATACAGATTGAAGGTTGCGATATACCTGCTCCCACTAAATTTTCATTAAGGGGTTCTATATACCTGCTTCCACAAAATACTGATTAAGGGGATTGATATACCTGCTTCCACCAGATATTGATTGATCCTGCAATACACCTGCTTACACAAAATACTGATTATGGGGATTGATATACCTGTTTCCACCAAATATTGACTGAGGCCGGCGGTTTAACTGCTTCCGCAAAATACTGATTAAGGGGTTTGATATACCTGCTTCCACAAAATACAGATTGGGGGATGCGATATACCTGCTTCCACCAAATATTGATTAAGGGGTTCTATATACCTGCTTCCACAAAATACTGATTGAGGGGTGCGATATACCTGCTTCCACAAAATACTGATTAAGGGAATTGATATACCTGCTTCCACCAAATATTGATTTAGGCCTACGATACACCTACTTCCACAAAATACTGATTGAGGCCTGCGATACACCTGCTTCCACAAAATTCTGATTGAGGGGTGCAATATACCTGCTTCCGCAAAATACTGATTAAGGGGTTTGATATACCTACTTCCACAAAATACAGATTGAGGGGTGCAATATACCTGCTTCTACCAAATATTAATTAAAGGGTTTTATATACTTGCTTCCACAAAATACTGATTGAGGGGTGCGATATACCTGCTTCCACCAAATATTGATTAAGGGGTTCTATATACATGCTTCCACAAAATACAGATTGAGGGGTGGTATATGCCTGCTTCCACCAAATATTGATTGAGGCCTGCGATACACCTGCTTCCACAAAATACTGATTGAGGCCTGCGATACACCTGCTTCCACAAAATACTGATTGAGGGGTGCCATATACCTGCTTCTGCAAAATACTGATTAAGGGGTTTGATATACCTGCTTTCACAAAATACTGATTGAGTGGTGCGATATACCTGCTTCCACCAAATATTGATTAAGGGGTTCTATATACCTGCTTCCACAAAATACAGATTGAGGGGTGCGATATACCTGCTTCCACAAAATATTGATTAAGGGGTTCTATATACCTGTTTCCACAAAATACTGATTGAGGAGTGCGATATACCTGCTTCCACAAAATACTGATTAAGAGGTTTGATATGCCTGCTTTCACAAAATACTGATTGAGGTGTGCGATACACCTGCTTCCACCAAACATTGATTAAGGGGTTCTATATAACTGCTTCCAAAAAATACTGATTAAGGGAATTGATATACCTGCTTCCACAAAATACTGATTAAGGGGTGCTATATACCTGCATTCAAAAAATACTGAATAAGGGGTTTGATATACCTGCTTCCACAAAATACAGATTGAGGGGTACGATATACCTGTTTCCACCAAATATTGATTAAGGGGTTCTATATACCTGCTTCCACAAAATACTGATGGAGGGGTGCGATATACCTGCTTCCACAAAATACTGATTAAGGGGATTGATATACCTGCTTCCACAAAATACTTAGTAAGGAGATTGATATACCTGTTTCCACCAAATATTAATTGAGGCCTGCCATACACCTGCTTCCACAAAATACTAATTAAGGGGTTTTGATATACCAGCTTCCACCAAAACTGATTGAGGCCTGTGCTATACCTGCTTCCACAAAATATGTATTAAGGGGTTTGATATACCTGCTTTCACAAAATACAGATTGAGGGGTGCGATATACCTGCTTCTCTAGGGACTTTGGCACAGGGTCATTTTGAAAATGACCGACAGAGCTAGAGGCAGGCCTTTCCGTAGGCGTGGTAGGGGTTGGGCAGGTGCACCAGGCCGGAGCCTAAGTGGGAGGTAGGAGAAGGTGCGTGCGATTACGTCAAAGGACGCACCAGAGTTGTTTGAGTGGCTCACTCAGCCTTCCGCTTCTGCACCCTCCTCATCCTCTGTATCTGCACCCTCCTCATGCTCTGCTGTGTGCACCCCCAAAGACACCACCACCATAGCCCCTCCACTCGAGTCAGAGGAATTATTTTCCCATCCATTCCCAGACCTTACCGATGCGCAGCCATTCTTGGCATCGGATGAGGAAGAGGAATGTAGCAACGTCCGCCACCCAGCGGTCTGATGACAGTACCCATATCAGCCCAAGGAGGGTGGTCCCCGCTGTTGCTGCCTACTCCGAGATCTCTAATGTCAGTGGTAGTGAAGGTGATGATGATGACGTGTCGATGGACATCACATGGGTGCCCACAAGAGAGGAAGAGGAGGTGAGTTCAGAGGGAGAGATGGAGCAGCAGATAGGGAGGAGAAGGAGGAGAAGCAGGCAGAACTCGCAGTGCACCGAAGGCAAAAAGCAGGCTGCAAATGTATCTGGAGTGAGCCATCCACCATGCACGGTCACATCTTGCGCTCCCAGGACGCCGGCACATGGCTCTGCAGTGTGGGCTTTTCTAACGCGTCAGCTGCTGACAATAGTGTTGCCATCTGCAACCTGTGCTGTCAACGCATAAGTTGCGGTAAGCCCAACACTCACCTAGGGACGACCGCCTTAAGAAAGCACCTGGCCTCCCATCACCGAGCCCAGTGAAAGCAACGCTGTCAGAACCCACAAAGCCACATGTCCTGCCTCTTCTCCTTCTCCTCTCTCCTCCCATTTGTCCTCCACTCCACCTTCCACCATGCCATCGTCTCCTTCATCTGGCAGAAGGCAGGCTTACGTAGCCCAAATGTTCGAGCGTAAAAATTTTATGACGCCGGATAACCCTCTTGCCCAACGGTTGACTGCTGGCTTGTCAGAACTGCTAGCCCGCCAACTACTGCCATATAAACTGATGGACTCGAATTGATGGACTTAGAATTTGTGGACATTGGCACACCGCAATGGAAAGTCCCCGGAAGGAAATATTTCTCCCAGAAGGGCATCCCAGAGCTATATGGCCACGTTCAGCGGCAAGTGAATATATCTCTGGCACACAGTGTCGGTGCCAAGATACATCTGACCACAGACACGTGGTCTAGCAAACACGGGCAGGGAAGGTACATACATTTTACTGCCCACTGGGTGAACCTTCTGACGGCCGTCAAGCCTGTAACCTGTGGCACCAATGTGAATTTGGTGTTACCGCTAATGATTGCATGCAGGCCTGCCTCTTCTCCTCCTCCTACTCCATCCTCCGTCTCCTCCTCGACTGACTCCTCCTTTTCCACTGCTACCGCCTCTTCCGCTGCACCCCCCAAACTCCCCAGAACCTATACAACGTGCCAGGTGAGATGTTGCCATGCTGTGCTGCGGCTGTTGTGCCTGGAAGCCAAGAGCCACACCAGTCCTGCACTGATTTCAGCTCTGCGGTCACAGGTCGATCAGTGGCTAACCCCACTCAATTTGACAGTTGGTAAAGTGGTATGCGACAACGGTGCCAATCTGCTGAGCACACTGAAACAGGGTAAAAATGACACACGTGCCGTGCATGGCACACGTCCTGAACTTAGTCGTGCAGCGATTCGTTGCCAAATACCCCGGGGTCCAGGACGTCTTGCGGCAGGCCAGGAAAATCTCTGGCCATTTCAGAAGATCCTACACGGCCATGGCTCGCCTTGCTGAGGTTCAGTGGCGACACCACTTGCCCGTCAGACGTCTAATTTGTGACAGCCAGACTGTCACGGAACCATGAACCAGACGTACAACAAGAGATAAGTGAAAATAAGAAGGCTTTATTGAAAATAAAGCTGTAAAGCAAAAGTCCAAACGGATGGTGAAACCGAAGCAGAGTCTTTGAGAGGCCAGAGGTCAGGAACCAGAAGGGTAGTCAGACGAAGCCAGGATCAGGAACCAGCAGGGTAGTCAGACGAAGCCAGGATCAGGAACCAGCAGGGTAGTCAGACGAAGCCAGGATCAGGAACCAGAAGCAGCAGCAGTCTTAGAAGCATGTGAACACAGGAGGACCAAGCAAGGAACTGAAGCCACAGACCTCCTATATATATGAGCTAGGCATCCAGCTCCTCCCAGTGGGAAGGAGGAGCCGCAGGGTGGAAGGCTACAAGAAACCCAGAAACCAAGATGGCCGCCAGCACATGTCAAACGAAGGAGAGCAGCAAGAAGGTAAGACCATGACAGTACCTCCCCCTCAAGGGCCCCTCCTCCGCGGAGCAAAAAACGGTTTCTGAGGGAAGCGTGCGTGGAAGGCTCGGAGCAAGGCAGGAGCATGGACATCTGCGGAGGGAACCCAGGAACGCTCCTCTGGACCATAACCACGCCAATGGACCAAAAACTGCACCCGACCGCGGACCAGGCGTGAGTCCAGGATATTGCTCACCTCATACTCCTCACGATTGCCCACTCGGACCGGACGAGGCCGAGGAACCGAGGAAGTGAAACGATTACACACCAGTGGCTTCAACAGGGAGACATGAAACACGTTAGAGATCCGCATGCCAGGAGGAAGCGCAAGGGCATAGGCTACCGGGTTTACCCTGCGAAGCACTCGGAAGGGACCAACAAAGCGAGGCGCCAGCTTGGGAGTGGGCACTCGAAGGTTGAGGTTGCGGGTGGACAACCATACACAGTCTCCGACCTGGTAGGAAGGAGCAGGCGCTCGTCTGCGATCAGCCTGGAGTCTCTGGCGCTGCGCAGAGGCCTCAAGGGACTTCTGGATCTGTACCCAAGAAGCACATAGGACGGAAAGGTGATCCTCCACAGCCGGAATATCCTGGGGAGAGAATACCTCCGGTAACACGGCAGGTTGGAACCCATAATTGGCCATGAAGGGAGACGTCCCAGAGGAAGAGTTCACCGCCGTGTTCCTGGCAAACTCAGCCCAAGGCAGGAGGTCAACCCAATTGTCTTGGTGATCGGAGACATAGCAACGAAGGAATTGCTCCAAGGCCTGATTGGATCGTTCTGCGGCCCCATTGGACTGAGGGTGGTAGGCCGAGGAGAAGGAGAGATGAATCCCCAACTGGGAGCAAAAGGCGCGCCAGAACCTGGACACAAACTGACTCCCCCGATCCGACACAATCTCCTTGGGCAAACCGTGCAACCGGAAGACCTCCCTGGCAAAAATCGTGGCCAACTCTTGTGCAGAGGGTAACTTCTTGAGAGGAACACAGTGGCACATTTTGGAAAACCGATCCACAATCATGAGAATGACCGTATGGCCTCGGGATGCAGGGAGGTCCACAATGAAATCCATCCCCAGGTGTGACCATGGGCGCTCCCCGGTGGCTATGGGTTGCAGAAGGCCCAACGGAAGGTGCCGAGGGGACTTACTCTGGGCACAAACGGAGCATGCCGCTACATATGCGGCGATGTCGGAACGTAGGGAAGGCCACCAGAACAGACGTGAAACAGCCCAGGACAGCTGATTCTTTCCAGGATGCCCCGCGGTCTTGGAGTTATGGTAGGTTCGCAACAACCGAGTGCGCAACTCCTCAGGCACAAAACATCTGCCGTTGGGTCTCCCAGAGGGAGCACCAGATTGAGCCGCCAAAATCTGCTCACCCAGGGGAGAGGTCAGGCTGGTGCGAATGGCGGCCAGGATCTGATTCGGAGGTATGACCGAAGTCGGAATCGACTCCTCCCTGGACAGCTCGGAGTACTGCCGTGATAAGGCATCCGCCCTGATGTTCTTGGAACCGGGTAGGTAGGAGACCACGTAATTAAAACGTGACAAGAACAGAGCCCATCTGGCCTGACGTGGTGACAATCTCTTGGCCTCAGAAAGGTAGGTCAGATTCTTATGGTCCGTCAGGATGAGAACCGGAACCACCGAACCCTCGAGCAAGTGCCTCCATTCTTTAAGGGCCTGCACGATGGCCAATAACTCCCTGTCACCAATCTGATAGTTGCACTCCGCGGAAGACAGTTTCCGGGAGTAAAACCCACAGGGAAGCAGAGGACCCTCTGGTGTTCTACGCTGAGACAGAAGGGCGCCTACTCCCGTCTCAGACGCGTCCACCTCGAGGACAAAGGGCAACCCAGGGTTGGGATGCGACAGAATCGGAGCCGACACAAAAGCGGACTTTAGGGCCTCAAAAGCTCGGATGGCCTCGAGCGGCCAGACCTGGGAATTACTGCCCTTCCTGGTCAGATCCGTGAGAGGCTTGGCCAGCATGGAAAAGTCCCTGATGAACTTCCGATAATAATTGGCGAAGCCCAAAAAGCGCTGCAGGGAACGAAGACCACTGGGCTGGGGCCACTGTAAGACAGCCGAAACCTTCTCAGGATCCATGGAGAACCCCTCAGCGGAAATGATGTAACCTAAGAAGGTTACCTGGGATCGGTGAAATTCGCATTTCTCAAGCTTACCGAACAGCTTGTTCTCTCGTAACCGTTGCAACACTCGTCTGACATCCAGAATGTGGGCCTCCATGGATTCAGAATATACCAAGATGTCATCCAAATAGACCACCACACACTGCTGCAACAGGTCACGGAAAACATCGTTGATGAATTCCTGAAAGACTGCGGGCGCATTGCACAACCCAAAGGGCATAACCAAGGATTCATAATGACCGGTCCTGGTGTTAAACGCGGTCTTCCACTCATCGCCCGCCTTGATCCTTACCAGGTTATATGCCGCCCTCAGGTCGAGTTTGGTAAAGACCGTGGCCCCTTTAAGGCGATCGAACAGCTCGGAAATCAAGGGTATCGGGTAAGCGTTCTTGATCGTGATGCGATTGAGACCCCTGTAATCGATGCAAGGCCTCAACTCACCGCCCTTCTTTTTCACAAAGAAAAATCCAGCCCCTGCCGGGGACGAGGATTTGCGAATGTGTCCGCGTGAAAGCGCCTCCCTCACGTACTCCTCCATGGCCTCATTCTCCGCTACCGACAGTGGATAGACTTTGCCACGAGGAGGAACGGCACCAGGTTGTAACTCTATGGCACAATCGTATGGGCGGTGCGGAGGTAGGGCAACCGCACGCACCTTATCGAATACATCCCGGTACTCCTCGTATTCAGGAGGCAACAGAGAGTCCGAGGAAGTACACAGCAACTTGACAGACCCATGGATGCAACTAGCCCCACACTGCGGTGACCACGAGAGGATCTCGGCCGATCTCCAATCGAAAGTCGGATTATGCTTCTGGAGCCAGGGGTACCCCAAGACCACCGAGTAGTGTGGAGACGAAATAACCTGGAGGCAGACCGACTCTCTGTGAACGGCACCAATGGCTATCCCCACTGGAAGGGTCTCATGAGTCACGTGTGGCGGCAGAAGGGGTCTGCCGTCTATCGCCTCAAGAGCCAGTGGGGAACCTCGAGCCTGCAGAGGAATGGAATTGGCGGCAGCGAATACACTATCAATGAACAAGCCACCAGCACCAGAGTCCACCAACGCCTGGGTCGTCACCGAGCCCCCGACCCAGGAGAGGACAACAGTGATCAGTGGTTTGTCAACACGGGAAACCGGGGACGAGGAGACTCCACCCAAGATCTGCCCCCGACAGGATCTCAGGTGCGAGCGTTTTCCCGGACGGTTCGGACATGCCAACCGAAAATGCCCACCGAGACCACAGTACATGCATCGGCCCTCGCGTCTCCGGAGTACCCTCTCCCCCTCGGACAGGCGAGCAAACCCCAGCTGCATGGGTTCACCCCCAGACAAGTCATCCCCAGGAGGCGTGGGAGAAGAGGGAGGCACGGGTGGGACAGCAAACGTAGGCGCCAATCTGTTAGAAGACCTCCGCAAGCTCTCCTTAAAGGAAGGTCTCTCCCTGAGTCTGGTGTCAATCAAAATCAGGAAAGAAATAAGAGACTCGAGCTCCACTGGTAGGTCCTTAGCTGCAACCTCATCCTTCAAGGCATCCGAGAGACCATGAGAGAAAGCAGCGACCAGAGCCTCATTATTCCAGCCCACCTCTGCTGCCAGGGTACGAAACTCAATGGCGTATTCAGCTACGGATCGTGAGCCCTGTCTGATGGACATAAGGAGCTTCGCAGCAGAGGCAGCACGAGCCGGCACATCGAATACCTTCCGAAGAGAAGCAACAAAACCGGAAAACTCGGCAACCACCGGATTGTTGTTCTCCCATAAAGGGCTGGCCCAGGCCAAGGCCTTGTCCGAGAGCAGCGAGATCAAGAAGCCCACCTTTGATCTCTCAGTAGGAAAGGCATGTGGCAGCAACTCGAAATAAATGCCCACCTGGTTAAGGAAACCTCGGCACTGAGTTGGCTCTCCCCCAAAGCGCTGTGGAAGAGGGGCAGAACCGGTCATGCCCCGAAACACCGCAGGCGCAACAACAGGTGTCGGGGTAGACTCTGGCGCAACAACCGGAGCGGCAGTAGGAGCGACAACCGACCCATCGGCAACTGAAGCGAAATGAGCCGTGCGTTCAAGCAGGGTTTGCAACGCCACAGCGAACCGACCCAACAGGTGATCCTGCTGATCAAGTCTGGCAACCAGCATGGGTAGCGAGGATGGCCCTGTACCGTCAGAATTCATGGCTTGGTCCTAATGTCACGGAACCATGAACCAGACGTACAACAAGAGATAAGTGAAAATAAGAAGGCTTTATTGAAAATAAAGCTGTAAAGCAAAAGTCCAAACGGATGGTGAAACCGAAGCAGAGTCTTTGAGAGGCCAGAGGTCAGGAACCAGAAGGGTAGTCAGACGAAGCCAGGATCAGGAACCAGCAGGGTAGTCAGACGAAGCCAGGATCAGGAACCAGCAGGGTAGTCAGACGAAGCCAGGATCAGGAACCAGAAGCAGCAGCAGTCTTAGAAGCATGTGAACACAGGAGGACCAAGCAAGGAACTGAAGCCACAGACCTCCTATATATATGAGCTAGGCATCCAGCTCCTCCCAGTGGGAAGGAGGAGCCGCAGGGTGGAAGGCTACAAGAAACCCAGAAACCAAGATGGCCGCCAGCACATGTCAAACGAAGGAGAGCAGCAAGAAGGTAAGACCATGACACAGACACACCGGAACTCCACCTTGTATATGCTTGATAGGCTGCTCCAGCAGCAACATGTTGTTAACAACTACCTGTAAGAGCTCTGCAGCAGGACAGGTTCTGGGGAGCTTGGTTTCTTTTCACCGCGCCAGTGGCTGCTCATGCGCGACGCATGCAGACTTCTGCATCCATTTGATAAGATCACCAAACTGGTCAGTCGCAGCCAGGGCATCATCAGTGACATCATATCTTATGTCTTCTTCCTGGAGCGTGCATTGCCATTGTCATTGATCAAGCCGTAGAGGAGCAGGAGCTGGAAGATGAGGAAGTCGCAATGCTGAATGAATTCCCGGGGGGGTTACTCCATCTGAGACAAGTCAGCAGGAGTCTGAAGAGGAGTCAGAGGAGGATGGTGGCTGGGGGGACGAGGAGGAGCAACAAGAGCAGGCTTTGAGGGGGACTTTAAACTTTTCTGGGATCCCTGGTGTTGTCCGTGGCTGGGGGGAGGAGACCGAAGACGACATTCTCCTGGGCGATGAACAGGAGCCAGAGCGCTCCACCACTTCCAATTGAATGCAAATTGGGGCCTTCATGCTCCAGTGCTTGAAGAGGGACCCCCGTATAAAAAGCATAAAGGGCAAGGACCAGTACTGGGTGGCAACGTACTTAGACCCCCGGTACAAACACAAAACGGTACCAGCATTACAGAGGGCTGGAAGAATGCTGAATTTATAGGACTTGCTGCAAAAGATGCTGCATTCTGCTGTTGCGGGCTCTGGCAGAAGAATTTCCACCCACAGCGAAACAGGTGCGGGTACCAATCCTACCGTGCCTGCAAGAAGAGGGCGGATTTAAGATGTGTTGGTCACTTCAGATATGAGATCATTCTTGCATTCAACCCATCGACAGCCACCTTCCGGATTCCTGGACTACTGGGTGTGCAGGCTTGACTTGTGGCCAGAGCTGGCACAATTTGCCATGGAACTCTTGGCTTGCCCCTCATCGAGTGTCCTGTCCGAAAGGACGTTCAGCGCAGCAGGGGGGATCGTGACCCCGACAGTGTGGACTCCCTCACATTTCTAAAAATAAATGAGGCATAGATCTCGGAGGAATTCAACACCTGTGACGACCACGTTTGATTGAATTTCCTCATGCCACCCACACATATCCGCCACAACCCAGAACAAAGAATGGTCCTTGTCTTATGTATATACAGCGACATAAAAGGCCTTTTCTGTCAGGTGAATGCCTAATTTTTTGGGCCTCTACTCCAGTGGCCTACAGTAAAATTTTTATCCAGTGACCACCTAATGTACCTCCAGACACATTATCACTAGTTATTTTCTGTCAGGTGAATGCCTAGTTTGGGGCCTGTACTGGCCTACAATAAAAATTTTAGCCGGTGACCATCTATTGTACCTCCAGCCACATCATCACAAGTTCTTTTCTGTCAGGTGAACGCCTAATTTTTGGGGCCTGTACTGGCCTACAGTAAAAAAAATTGCCAGTGACCGCCTAATGTACCACCAGCCACATTATCACAAGTTATTTTCTGTCAGGTGAATGCCTAATTTTGGGGGCCTGTACTGGCCTACAGTAAAATTGTTATCCACTGACCGTCTAATATACCTCCAGCCACATAATCACTTGTTCTTTTCTGTCAGGTGAATGCCTAATTTTTGGGGCCTGTACTCCACTGGCCTACAGTAAAATTGTTATTCAGTGACCGCCTAATGTACCTCCAGCCACATAATCAATTGTTCTTTTATGTCAGGTGAATGCATAATTTTTGGGGCCTGTACTGGCCTACAGTAAAATTGTTATCCACTGACCGTCTAATATACCTCCAGCCACATAATCACTTGTTCTTTTCTGTCAGGTGAATACCTAATTTTTGGGGCCTGTACTCCACTGGCCTACAGTAAAATTGTTAATCAGTGACCGCCTAATGTACCTCCAGCCACATAATCACTTGATCTATTCTGTCAGGTGAATGCCTAAGTTTTGGGGCCTGTACTCCACTGGCCTACAGTAAAATCGTTATTCAATGACTGCCTAATGTACCTCCAGCCACATAATCACTTGTTCTTTTCTGTCAGGTGAATGCCTAATTTTTGGGTCCTGTACTCCCATGGCCTAAAATAAATAAAATTTCTCTATGCTTCAGCAGGGTACATTTTTGAGGGTTTCCTTTTAAAATGCA
The DNA here is from genome assembly GCF_905171765.1 of Bufo bufo. Lineage (NCBI taxonomy): Eukaryota > Metazoa > Chordata > Amphibia > Anura > Bufonidae > Bufo > Bufo bufo. Next base: position 651,745,857 of record NC_053389.1, read on the forward strand.
TAAAAATCGCCCCTGATTAAAATACATATTTTTTGTGGGAATTTTTGCCATTGATCCCACTCTGGTATGTCACTGTCCATGTTGTGGGACTATTTGTGCACTTCTAGTAAGTATTTGGTGGCTGCAAATATGACCTGAAGGTTTTTCAGGTTCGCCTGCCATTAAAGTGAATGGGGCCTGCAGCCAACGCGCGGTTCACGAACATTTGATCACGAACACGCGTTCGCATTTGAGAAACGTTGCGGCCGATGTTCGTCCATCACTAGTGAGGAAGAAACCCCATCACCTGCAACAGACACCCAATATCATTAGAGAGTCCCCAATTTCAGTCAGTGGAAAAGATCCTGGCAAAGATTCTTCTCCCCCATTGACACTGATCCCCTAACTGGAAAACAGAGACACTCCAATCCCAGACATCAACAACCCTGTGATGATATGCTAAGATGAAAGAAGCTGGCTTTCCTAGACTATGGGTCGTGTAGTAGACTGCACACCATAGTAGTACTGTAACTTCTGTACAAAATCACCAGAAGAAAGTAAAAGTTTTTGATGCTTATTTATTTAAACTAGTTTATCTAGTGAAGACATAAAAAACTTCTTTTAGGTTAAGAAATAGGTAAAAATAGAATTAAAAAATAGTTAAAGATAGGTAAAAATAGGTGAAGAAATGAGAAACACATGTTCACATCACAAGCAGACTTATTCCATTGAAATAATTTAAAAAAAAACTAACTAGCTTATGTTCAGCTTGGCCCCAACAATTGCCGTTGCAACACTGTCTCGGTCCCGTCTGGGGTCCTCTTCCTGTGCCTCTCTCAATCACTGGATGAGACTGGTCATTCCTGCAGCCCGTTTGACTTTGGCCATCCAACGTATTCTTTTTCGAATGCAATACCTCTTTAAGAATAATGTTTCTTCAATAGTAATTTGTTTATATTATACACTGCCTGTCCAAAAAAAAAGTCGCCACCTGGATTTAACTAAGCAAATGAGGTATGAGCCTCCTATTGGATAATTACCGCATGGGCGATTATCTTTCAGCTGGCAAGTTATTTAACCCCAACTGGTGCAATGAGTTGCTTCTCATTTCTTAAACAGCCATGTCGAAAGACACATCTCGTGGTCGTGGAAAAGATGTTAGTCTTTTTGAGAAGGGTCAAATCATTGGCATGCATCAAGCAGAGAAAACATCTAAGGAGATTGCAGAAGCTACTAAAATTGGGTTAAGAACTGTCCAACGCATTATTAAAAACTGGAAGGATACTGGGGACCCATCGTATTCAAGGAAGAAATGTGGTGGGGGAAAGAATCTTGAATGATCGTGATCGGTGATCTCTTAAACGTTTGGTGAAATCAAATCGAAGAAAAACAACAGTAGAACTCAGGGCTATGTTTAATAGTGAAAGTAAGAGCATTTCCACACCCACAATGCAAAGGGAACTCAAGGGATTGAGACTGAACAGCTGTGTAGCCATAAGAAAACCACTAATCAGTGAGGCAAACCAGAAAAAAGGCTTCAATTTGCTAGGGAGCATAAAGATTGTACGCTGGAGCAATGGAAGAAGGTCATGTGGTATGATGAGTCAAGATTTACCCTGTTCCAGAGTGATGGGTGCATCAGGGTAAAAAGAGAGGCAGATAAAGTTATGCACCCATCATGCCTAGTGCCTACTGTATAAGCCTGTGGGGTTGCTGCAGTTGGTCAGGTCTAGGTTCAGCAACAGTATGTGCTCCAAGAATGAGGTCAGCTGACTACCTGAACATACTGAATGACCAGGTTATTCCATCAAGGGATTTTTTCTTCCCTGATGGCACGGGCATATTCCAAGAGGACAATGACAAGATTCATCGGGCTCAAATTGTGAAAGAGTGGTTCAGGGACCATGAGACATCATTTTCACACATGGATTGGCCACAACAGAGTCCAGACCTTAACCCCATTGAGAATCTTTGGGATGTGCTGGAAACGGCTTTGCGCAGCGGTCAGACTCTACCATCATCAATGCAAGATCTTGGTGAAAAATTTATGCAACTCTGGATGGAAATAAATCTTGTGACATTGCAGAAGGTTATCGAAACAATGCCACAGCAAATGATTACAAATGATGATTTTTTTTGGTGGTGAATTTTTTGGGGGACAGGCAGTGTATTACTAGCACAGGAGCTGTCCAAAAAATCTGAAAAACAGCTGGAGGAATTTTCATTTCCCCTCGGTAGTCTTGAATAACCACCAGCAAGCTGGAAATCATTATACAGTACATTCGGAAAAGTCTTCAGTCAGACCTTTTCATGTTTTTTCACATTTTGTTATGTTGCAACCTTTTGATCTGCACTTACCCCATAATGAGAAAGTGAAAACAGAGTGTTAGAAATCTTGGCTTATCATAAAGGAAAAACTATATTTTGCATCGACATTCAGACCCTTTATTAAGTACTTAGTTGAAGCATCTTTGGCAGCGATAACAGCCTCCAGTCTTCTAGGGTATGATGCCACAAGGTTTGCACATATGGATTTGGGGATTTTCTGCCATTCTTTTCTTCATATCTCCTCTAGGGTTGGATGGGGATTGTCGGTTCTAGTTCTCCATGAGCCACTCCTATGTTGTCTTGGTTGTGTGCTTAGGATCATTGTCTTGTTGGAAAATAAACCTTTGTCCAATTTAAGGTACATAGCACTCTGGATCAGGTTTTAATTAAGAATATTTTTGTACTTTGCTCTATTCAGGTTTCCCTCAACCCAATCTCTCTTTTCCAGCCACTAAAAAACATACGCCACAGCGTGATGCTGCCACCACCATGCTTCACTGTAGGGATGGTATTGGGATGGTACTTCACGTGTCTTTTACTGAGGAAAGGCTTCTTTCTGGCCACTCTGCCATAAAGCCCAGATTAGTGGAATGCTGTACCGATGGTTTACCTTCTGGAAGACTCTCCCATCTACACACATGATCTTTGGAGCTCAGCCAGATTGTCCATTGGGTTCTTGGTCATCTTTCTTATCAAGGGCCTTTTTTCCCCAGATTACTTAGTTTGGTGGGGAGACCACCTCTAGGAACTATCCTGGTTCTTCAAAACTTCTCATATTTCAGAATTATGGAGGCCAGTGTTCTCCTGTTAATTTTCAGTTCAACAGAAATATTTTTGTACCCACCCTTCTGTAGATCTATGTTTCCACATAATCCTGTCTCTAAACTCTACAGGCAGTTCTTTCCTCCTCATGCTTGATTTTTGTTCTGATGTGCATTGTCAGCTTTAAAACCTTATACAGACAGGTCTGTATATTTTCAAATCATGTCCAGGCAACTAATTTATCATAGGTTGACTCCAATTAAGGTGTAGAAACATCTCAAAGATGATGAAGTGAAATGGGAGGCCCCCAGAGCTATTTTAAGTGTCATAGTAAAGGGTCTGAATGTCGCTGATTTGCCGCTATCCAATGCAGTACAAGGACATCCTTAAACAGATGATTTTCAAGGGTTCCAGGTATCAGGCCCCCACCGATCTGATATTGATGACCTATCCTGAGGCTAAGTCATTAATATCAGAATCTCAGAAATCTCTTTTAATTACATTATTTTAGAAATTCAAGCAATTCTATACCATATTTTGATGCATACATCCTTCATAATGTGTACTTGGCTCTAAATATGGCTCAATAATAAGAAGGCAGTGATCGCCTTAAGGTACATTTTGTCTGCCCAATTGTCAGGCAGACCATTGGGAACACTCGTTCCCGATAATCGTCCCATGTAAATGTGCTGCAGATCAGCCAATGAACAAGCAAAATGCTCATTCATCGGGTCATATGATCTTTGGTGTGGATACCTCAACCATCGTTTCTGGTCAGCAGATCCTGCTGTTTAAACGGCACTCTGCTGTCCAGAAACAATAAATCTGTATGAGGACGCTCATTCTCATACAGCGAAGGTGAAAGTAAATGGAGGTGCATGTAAATTCAGAGCTTATCCTCCATTGATGAGCAGGCAATTTTAGGGAAGGAACACTTTCTTCCTGATAACCGTCTGCTCATTGGTGAAGATATAACCAGGTGAAAATCTGTACATTTTATTTTAATGGATCACATTATGGTGACGATTATAGATATCATATAGACAGACTCCATAAAACCTCTGATAAGAAAGTATATAGATTCTGGCTGAAGCACATGAGCATTAGTACCACTTGCTCTGAATGCCCTCCAAGCTTTGGATTTCCATGGGTAATTACAAGCTTTCATTAGCCCAGAGCAGTGTCCGCCACAGTGCCATACTATTGCTGAGCAGTCAATTTCTTCCCCCTGCCATTTCCCTCGCTCACACCATGCTGACCATGTTGGCTCAGACTGCCTGAGGTTTAGTGCAGCATTGATTTTTTTTTTTTTTCTTCTTTCACAATACTGACAAAGCCATATATCCAAGGCAAATACAGAGACACATTCAGCAGTGATAAAATATCTTTCACTTAGGTTGAACTGCATCAAAGATCAGCACACTGCTTCACCATGCTGGTTGAATCCCAGATGTTTAAAAATGAATTCCAGTTTTTCTCAGATCTAATATGATGTCCAAAAATCTTCCCTTGAAGAGCAATGCAACATATTAAACATGTATATCCATATGAGGATGTGGAATGTTTGACCATACTTGAGCGAAAGAGAAGGAGTCATGTCTAAATTGCCTAACATTATATGTCAAATCTTTCTGACGGACAAGCATCTCCAAAACTAATCAGTCTTATTGATTTTGCGTGTGTATGTGTTTATATGATTGATTGTGTCGATATGCATGTGCATATGTGTATTTATATCTATGTGTGTAAGTGTGTGTATATATATATATATATATATATATATATTGAATATATTACATGTATCTGTGTATAACTGGTTGCTTCTATATCTGTGTTAAAAATCAGATTTGAAGTGTAACCTTTAGATTTAAACATGTCAGGCATAGCATTTTATTAATCATATAACTGTTACATTTTTTATATAATTTTTTTATATGTAGTATTTATTAATTGTACTTGCTTATATAGCGCCAACAAATTTACATTAATTAATAAACACTAGCCACTATTTTGTCACATATGAAATCATATATTAACGCTATAACTAAGACTGAGATTTTTATTAACCTATAAATTCATATCATAAGGATCTTATTGTAGAACAAGATTGACAGATTCAATGAGAATATATTCTTGTTATTTTGGGGAAGGATGGGGGGGTTTGTAGAGGCAGTTCAATGTTGCACAGCCAATTCCTTAACACCTCCAGACAAATGTATGAGAAATATATTCCAGGCAATACAATTGTACAGCAAAGACATAGATACTCTATTGGATATTTTCTTACATTTGCGGGGTTTGATATATAAATTGTATTGTGTCTAATGTGTTTTAGGCTAGATTAATATTCCACAGAAAACACAATAGAGGTTGCTGGGTGGGAAATCACCACGCATCTTTCACAGTGACTTTGACTTTGTGCAAATTAAGACTTTTTAAGTACAAATAATAATTACTTTCATAGCTGCAAAAAAGGTATTTAATGTCTATTTACCTAATAGTCCCCAAGGGTGTCTTTGTTTTGAATAGACTAAAAATCTTAGCAGCAAAATAAGCGGGCAATTTCAATCAATAGACCTTGAGGACTATATTGATTATGAGAACTCCATTCTTTAGTCATTAACTCTATGTTTTCTAAAGCGCAATAGTTGAAGACAGATCCATAGTAGGAAAAAGAGGTCTTGAGCCTTTTGTTAGGCAACGTACAGGAACAATGCTGTCTGCCTCAGGAAAGAGCCTCTGAGATATTCTGCGATATAAGTGTTAGAGATATTCTGCTATATATTACATTCTAAATACATGCATTGCTTTGTCCCTGTGGTTATCTAGAATTATCTTTATAATCTATAATTACAGACTTGTGTGAAGACAGCTCTCAGTTTATAGATTATATTGTATCTACATTTTTTTTACTCTATGCATTGTTTTAATCTCTGTTATATACATCACTTCTACTAGGGTATGCACATAAACTAGTAATGGTGCCAAAACAGCATGAGCTAAATGAAAGAAATAAAATACCATGAATTGTTAGATTTTTTATTTTATTCTTTGCACTTTTATTCTTAAGCAGGTCTAAGAAATAGCCAATGTTTCTTTCTATACATAATGCATTACGGTACTGCAGGTCAAAATCATAATTATTATTTTTATTTTTTTTCTAGGCAAGGCTTTAGCTACCAAATTTTGCAATAAAACCAGAATCTATAGGTTTTGCTGCAGTATTTTATTGAGGTTTTAGTCAATAGAAAATTTGGTTGAACTACCGGGCTTAAAAAATGTCCAGGAAAAAAAAAATGTGTTACAGCTCTGTGAAAAATGAAAGGATAAGTAATCATCATAACAAAAATAATTAAATGCATAATTAACAATGCTGTAGAATTTTTATCATACTCAATTATTTATACTTTACGTAATTATTGCCTATAGAGAAAAAATATATACAAACCCTAAACAAAAAATATGAATGGAAATGCTTATTCTTGCATAGACTCATTTCAGTCTACTGCATTATTATTCATGTTATATCAGATTGTTTCCTATAATCACGTTCACAGACTTTGTTATTTTTCTTTTTTTATTCTGATTTCACTCTGATGTACCAATCCTGTTTAAAATGTAGAAAGCATAAAATTAGCAATCTAAAGATGAGCCAAATTTATACTAAATGCTCATGCCGTATGGTAAATTTGGTGTGCAACACTTTTGCACACTACTGGTATCTTAATATGAGCCATAAAGTTGGCACATATTATCACATATTTAACCACACACCTTTTCATGAATCCATGTCTTTTCTCAATTTGTTAAACCAAAATGGACAATCTAAGAGCAGTGGATTATTCTTTTGGTGCTTTTGCTTCAGAACCAGTGCTCTACTGCACAGCCCACAGGCATTGCTGCGCCATATAGTGCAATGAAAATCACTCTGCATCCTGCCATCTTAGTCAAGGGATGAGGGAGGCTATACCCCCCCTGCAGCCCTGATTGCTGCAATTGGCTGGATAATGTAGACCAGCCAATTACAGCTTCCTCACTGAAGTTGACTGCACCAATCACCTTCAAAGTTAGACGGGGAACACCTAAAGGGTTAAGTTTGTAAAAACTGTTTTGCAAAATGAGGGGTGAAGTTTATAAAATGGAGTCATTCATGGATGGTTTCAATTATGTAAGCCCTGCAAAGTGACTTCATAATTGGTCCTTAACCCCTTCAGGACCCATGACGTACATGTACGTCATATCTGGCCGGGACTTAAAGAACAGTGATGTACATGAACGTCATGCTGATCGGGCGGGTGCAGGAGCTGCGCCCGCCTGATAAGTGGCAGGGGTCCGGCAGTCATGCTGACAGCGGCACATGCGAGATCATGCGGACCCGATGGCATGAAATAAAGTAAAAAGAAATTGTAAAAAATAGGGAAAAAAAGAAGAGTAGACATATTAGGTATCGCCCCATCTGTATCGACCATCTCTATAAAAATATCATATGACCTAACCCCTCAGGGGAACACTGTCAAAAAAAAGAAAGTAAAAACTGCAAAAAAAAAATTTTGGTCACCTTACATCACTAAAAGAGCATCACCGAGCAATCAAAATGGTGTATGCCCCCCAAAATAGTACCAATCTAACCATCACCTTATTCTTCAAAAAATAAGCCCCTACCTAAGACAATCACCCCAAAAAATAAAAATAAATATGGCTCTCAGAATATGGAGACACTAAAACATGATTTTTTTTGTTTCAAAAATACTTTTATTGTGTTAAATGTAAAAAAAATAAAAAAGTAGACATATTATGTATCGCCGCATCCATGACAACCTGCTCTATAAAAATACCACAAGAACTAACCCCTCAAGGGAACACCGTAAAAAATCTAAAATAAAAACGGTCTCAAAAAAGGCATTTTTTGCCACCTTACATCACTAAAAGTGCAACACCAAGCGATCAAAAAGGCGTATGCCATCTAAAATAGTAACAATCTAACTGTCACCTCATCCCGCAAAAAAAGATGCCCTACCAAAGATAATCGCCCAAAAAAAAACTATGGCTCTCAGACTATGGAGACACTAAAACATGATTGTTTTTCGTTTCAAAAATAATATTATTGTGTAAAACTTAAATAAATAAGAAAAAAGTATACAACTTGCTTTATAAAAATATCATATGACCTAACCCCTCAGGTAAACACCTTAAAAAAATAAAAAAAATGTTTCAAAAAAGCAATTTTTGTCACCTTACATCACAAAAAGTAATAGCAAGCAATCAAAAAGTCATATGCACCCCAAAATAGTGCCAATCAAACCGTCATCTCATCCCGCAAAAATGATACCCTACATATGACAATTGCCCAAAAAAAAACAAAAAAAAAACTATGGCTCTCAGACTATAGAGACGCTAAAACATGATTTTTTTTTGTTTCAAAAATTATATTATTGTGTAAAACTTAAATAAATTTTAAAAAGCATACATATTAGGTATTGCCACGTCCATAAGGACCTGCTCTATAAAAAAAATATCACATTACCTAACCCCTCAGGTGAACACCTTAAAAAAAATAGAAACTGTGTCAAAAAAGCAATATTTTTCACCTTACATCACAAAAAGTGTAATACCAAGCGATCAAAAAGTCATATGCACCCCAAAATAGTGCCAATCAAACGATCATCTCATCCCACAAAAATTGAAGCCTACCTAAGACAATCGCCCAGAAAATGAAAGAAAAATTTGGCTCTCCGAATATGGAAACACGAAAACATGATTTTTTATTGTTTCAAAAATTATATTATTGTGTAAAACTTAAATAAATAAAAAAAAGTAGGCATATTAGGTATTACCAAGTCCGTAAGAACCTGCTCTATAAAAATATCACATGACGTAACCCCTCAGGTGAACACCGTAAAAAAAAAAGGTAAAACAGTGTCAAAAAAGTAATTTTTTGTCACCTTACATAACAAAAATTGTAATACCATGCAATCAAAAAGTCATACGCACCCCAAAATCATACCAATCAAACCATCATCTCATCCCGCAAAAAATTAGCCCCTACCTAAGACAATCGCCCAAAAAATAAATAATACTAGGGCTCTAAAACACTAAAACATGATTTTTTTGGTTTAAAAATGCTGTTATTGTGTAAAACTTTAATTAATAAAAAAGTATGCATAATAGGTATCGTCCGTAAGAACCTGTTCTATAAAAATATCACATGAACTAACCACTCAGGTGAACACTGTAATAATTTTTTTTTTTAAAAAGTGTGTCAAAAAAGCCATTTTTTGTCACCTTACATCACAAAAAGTGTAATACCAAGCGATCAAAAAGTCATATGCAACCTAAAATAGTGCCAATCAAACCGTCATCTCATACCAAAATAAATTAGCCACTACATTAGACAGTCGCCCAAAAAATAAAAAAAATCTATGGCTTTCAGAATATGTAGACACTAAAAAATAATATTTTGCAAAAATGCTTTATTATGTAAAACTGAAACAAACAACCAAAAAAAGTTGTCATATTTGGTATTGTCGCATCCCTAACAACCTGCTCTATAAAAATAACACATAATCTAACCTGTCAGATGAACATTGTAAATAAAAAAAATTTAAACGGTGCCAAAACAGCTATTTTTTGTTACCTTGCCTCATAAAAAGTGTAATATAGAGCAACCAAAAATCATATGTACCCTAAAATAGCACCAACAAAACTGCCACCTTATCCCGTAGTTTCCAAAATGGGTCTTTTTTTGGCGTTTCTACTCTAGGGGTGCATCAGGGGGTCCTCAAATGTGACATGGCAGCTTAAAATTATCCCATTGAAATCTTCCTGCCAAAAACCATATGGCGTTCTTTCCTTCTGTGCCCTGCCGTGCGCCCGTACAGCAGTTTACGACCACATATGGGGTGTTTCTGTAAACTACAGAATCAAAGCAATAAATATTGTGTTTTGTTTGGCTGTTAACCCCTGCTTTGTAACTGGAAAGAATGGATTCAAATGGAAAATCTGCCAAAAAAGTGAAATTCTGAAATTTCATCTACATTTTGCTTTCATTTTTGTGAAACACCTAAAGGGTTAACAAAGTTTGTAAAATCTGTTTTGAATACATTGAGGGTGTAGTTTATAAAAAGGGGCCATTTATGGGTGATTTCTATTATGTAAGCCTTACAAAGTGACTTCAGACCTGAACTGGTCCTTAAAAAGTGCGTTATTGAAATTTTCAAAACAATTTCAATATTTGCTTCTAAACTTCTAAGCTTCTAAAGCCCCCAAAAAAGAAAATGTAATTTACAAAATGATCCTAACATGAAGTAGACATATGGGAAATGTAAAGTAATAACTATTTTAGGAGGTATCACTATCTGTTTTAAAAGCAGAGAAATAGAAATTTTGAAAATTCTAATTTTTTCTAAATGTTTGGTAAATTTGGTATTTTTTTTATAAATAAAAATGTCATATTTTTACTCAAATTTACCACTGTCATGAAGTACAATATGTGACGAGAAAACAATCTCAGAATGGCTTGGATAAGTAAAAGCATTTTAAAGTTATCAGTCACCACATAAAGTGACACATGTGAGATTTGCAAAAAATGGCCTGGTCCTTAACCCCTTCACGCAACATCACGTACATGTATGTGGGGGAATGTGGTGCCTCACCGCATCCCCACGTGCATGTACGTGATCTGCTTTCTCTGTCAGCGCAGGGAGCGAAGCGCTGAAGGTTCAGTGAAGCCGGCGTGCTGGGGTTGCTAGGCAACCAGAGACTCCGGCGGGAACTGCATCGGAGCTCTGACCCGCCCGCGATCGCTGTGATTGGTCCAATACTGCAGAGGGACCAATCGCAGCGCATCGGGGCAGGAAAGGGGGGGTTAGGGAGGGACTATGTGCTTCTCCTTCTCTGATCGTCCCAATTCCTGTCAGGGAAGCGATCAGAGAAGGAGAGAGTGTGAAAAGCTGCTGTGAAAGCTGCTGTAGATGCCTACCAGATCGAATTAACCCCTTTTGTGCCAAAAAGCTGCTTCTGTGCCCCAGTCAGTGACACAGATCAGTTCTGTGCCTCATCAACAGCCTGTCATCTGTCATCTGTAGTCAGTTCTGTGCCTCATCCCCTGCTTAGTACATAATTAACCCCTAATTAACCCCTTCAGTACCGATTTGCCACTCTTCTGTGCCTGATTTGCCCCAGTCAGTGAGATTAGTCCTGTCCAGTCCTCTCATCATCACCTCATCCAGACACCTGTCACTACTGTCCGTCCGTTAAGACAACTGTCTGCCCGTCAAGACACCTGTCACTCCAGCCTGTCCATCCGTTAAGACAACTGTCTGCCCGTCAAGACACCTGTCACTCCAGCCTGTCCGTCAATCAAGACACCTGTCAGTCCAGCCTGTTCGTCCGTCAAGACACCTGTGACTCCAGTTTGTCTGTTCAATAAAGACACCTGTCACACTAGCCTGTCTGTCCATCACGACACCTGTGACTCCAGTCTGTCCGTCAATCAAGACACCTGTCACTAAAGTTTGTCCGTTCAATAAAGACACCTGTCACTCCAGCCTGTCCGCCCATCAAGACACCTGTCAGTCCAGTCTGTCCATTCAATAAAGACACCTATTACTCCAGCCTGTCCGCCCATCAAGACACCTGTCAGTCCAGTCTGTCCGTCCATCAAGACACCTGTGACTCCAGACTCCAGTTTGTCCGTTCAATAAAGACACCTGTTACACTAGCCTGTCTGTCCGTCAAGTCACCTGTCACACACTCCCAAGTTACATAAAAAATAAATTAAAATAACCGTCAATAGGTGTATCATCCTCCTGTGTGTATATACTCGTGTCCTGTGCTTGAGTGGCACCATTCTGTAAAATATAAGTCTCTTATGCCCCATGTGGCTTTGTGCCACCTAATACTGTAAAATAATACATTAACCCCTTTTCTGCCCCAGTAAGGATATTGGCACTACTCTGTGCCCCATACTAGACCCCTGGCTCATCGCCAGCCATCTGTGCTACCTGTGACACCTGTCAATAATTTTCAAGTGACAGGGAGTTTTTATCCTATCCTAAAGGATATACAGTATTTTAGTCTGCTGTTCTATTTAATTTTTTTAAATATATAAAAAAAAGACAAAAAAAATCTACGTTAGTTTACAGTTTAAAATGACTAAACGGCTTTTCACTGCCGAAGAGGCATATGCCGTACTTTTTGAGGACACTGACTCCAACAGTGGAGATGAAGTGACATTTTTAGTTTCATCTTCCTCAGATGATTCATCTAATGATGAACCCCCTCGTTGGCGTCCTAGGGGTAGTGCGCAGTCGCAGCCCCGTACAAGTGACTCTTCATGGATCCCCGCAGATAACTATGTGCCCCAGGTGTCTGAATTTACAGCCACTCCAGGCATCAATGTAGATACAACAGGTTTCAGTGAAATTAATTTTTTCCAATTATTCTTCACCGATGACCTAATTAACTTGATGGTGGAACAAACAAATATATATGCAGAGCAATTTATTGCCTCCCATCCAGACAGTTATCTCTCAAGGCCCCGCAAATGGACCCCTACTAACACAACTTAAATGCAAAGGTTTTGGGGACTTTTCCTAAGCATGGGCATTATAAAAAAAACAACAATACGTTCGTATTGGAACAAAGATATTTTATATCACACCCCTCTTCACTGTCTTGCCATGCCCCGGGCCCGTTTCGAAGCTCTTCTAAGATTTCTACACTTCAGCAATAATAATGAATGCCAACCCCCAAGCGACCCCAGTTATGACAGACTCTTTAAAATTAGGCCAGTGGTTGACCACTACAATTCCAAATTTGGTCAAGTATATACCCCCCAAAAATGTCTCTCAGTGGATGAATCATTGGTCCACTTCAAAGGCCGATTACATTTCCGCCAGTACCTGCCCAATAAAAGGGCTAGGTATGGTGTGAAGTTGTATAAGGCCTGTGAAAGTGTATCTGGGTATACACTGCGCTTTCGTATTTATGAGGGAAAAGATTCCAAAATTGAGCCACCCGATTGTCCCCCGGTTCTGGGTATAAGTGGGAAGATAGTATGGGATTTAGTCCACCCCCTGCTGGACCACGGATACCATCTATATTTGGACAACTTTTACAATAGTGTCCCTCTCCTGAAGTGCCTTGCTGCCAGAGGCATAGGCACATGTGGCACAATTAGAAGAAATCAAAAAGGGCTCCCTAAATCCTTTATAGATCAGACAGTGCGTCGTGGGGAAAGCAGGGCTGTTTGCTCAGAAAATTTGATGCTGCTAAAATACAAGGACAAACGGGATGTTCTTGTGCTGACTACCCTCCATGCAGATCAATCCACCCCAGTCCCAGTCCGAGGAACCACAAAGAAGAACATCAAGCCTGTGTGTATCCAGGATTACAACAAGTTCATGGGTGGAGTGGATCTTTCAGACCAGGTACTACAGCCCTACAGTGCCTTAAGAAAATCTAAGGTGTGGTACAAAAAATTGGCTGTGTACCTAACCCAAGTGTCACTATATAATGCCTTTGTCATCCACAGAACAGCTGGTCATGGGGGGACCTTCTTGGAATTTCAGGAAAAAAAATAGATTTTTGGCGTTCAGGAAGGAGCGGGCAGTTTTTCATCCAGCAGTGCTTCTGGGGTATCAAGAATAATACGTAGGCAGCATTTCCCTGGAGTACTTCCTTCCACAGAAAAAAAAAGGCGACCCCAAAAAAAGGTGTAAAGTTTGCTCGGTTAAAGGGATTAGGAAAGACACCACTCACTGCCCCTCTAAACCGGGCCTCTGCATTGGAGAGTGCTTTCAAGTTTATCACACCTCCACTGATATCCAAGTCCATTTCACTAATTTCACTAATTAATCCATGGCAAGACATTTTCAGTTGAGCATTTTTCCATTTGACAATCCAATAATAGCTCCCCCCAAAAAATAAAAAAATAAAAACCTTAAAAATTCCCATTATACCCCTAGATGAATACATTGAAAGGTGTCATTTTATTAAATGAGGCAATTCTTCAATTTCCTTTTATGTTCTGGCACCCCTAGAGCCTCGATTTTGCGGTTTTCACTGTTGGGGTGAGTGTCTTCAAATGCGACATGGTGCCTGAAAATTATTCCAGCAAAATCTGCCTTCCAAAAGCCACACGGTGTTCCTCCCATTCTGAGCCCCGCTGTGTAATCATACAGCACTTTACAACCACATATGGGGTGTTGACGTACCCAGAAGAAAATGGGTAACAGAATATGGGGTGCATTTTCTCCAGATACACCTTGTTAAAATGACAAATTTGGGCCTAAAGCGAGATATTCTTGTAAAATATGAAATTTTTCATTTTCACTGCCAAGTCTTTCTAAATTCCATGAAACGGCTATTGGGCCAAAGTGCTCAGTACACCCCTTGAAAAATTCCTTGGGGGGTGTATTTTCCATAATGGGGTCACTTTGGGGGTTCTTTCATTGTTGGGGTGCCTCTGGGTGTCTTCAAATGCGACATGGTGCCTGAAAATTATTCCAGCAAAATCTGCCTTCCAAAAGCCACACGGTGTTCCTCCCATTCTGAGCCCCGCTGTGTGCTCATACAGCACTTTACAACCACATATGGGGTGTTGACGTACCCAGAAGAAAATGGGTAACAGAATATGGGGTGCATTTTCTCCTGATACCCCTTGTTAAAATGACAAATTTGGGCCTAAAGTGAGATATTCTTGTAAAATATGAAATTTTTCATTTTCACTGCCAAGTCTTTCTAAATTCCATGAAACGGCTATTGGGCCAAAGTGCTCAGTGCACCCCTTGAAAAATTCCTTGAGGGGTGTATTTTCCATAATGGGGTCACTGTTGGGGTGCCTCAGGGTGTCTTCAAATGCGACATGGTGCTTGAAAATTATTCCAGTGAAATCTGCCTTTCAAAAGCCACACGGTGTTCCTCTCATTCTGAGCCCCGCTGTGCCCCCATATAGCACTTTATGACCACATATGGGGTGTTTCTGTAAACTTAAGAATCAGGGCAACAAATATTAAGGTTTATTTTGCTGTTAACCCATGCTGAATTGCAGGAGAAATGGATCTAAATGGAAAAATCTGCAAAAAAAAGTGAAATTTTAAAAATTCACCTCCATTTTCCAATAATTCTGGTGGAACACCTAAACGGTTAACAACGTTTGTAAAATTAGTTTTGAATACCTTTAGGGGTGTAGTTTCTAAAATGGGGTCATTTTTGGGTGGTTTCTATTATATAAGCCTCACAAAGTGACTTCGGACATGAACTGGTCCTTAAAAAGTGGGTTTTGGAAATGTTCTGAAAAATTTAAAATTTTGCTTCTAAACTTCTAAGCCTTCTAACATCCCAAAAAAATTAAATAACATTTACAAAATGATGCAAACATGAAGTAGACATATGGTAATAGTAAAGTAATAACTATTTTGTAAGTTACCACTGTCTGTCAGAGAACCAGAGAAATTCAAATTTAGAAAATTGCAAATTTTTCCAAATTTTCAGTAAATTTGGGCATTTTTTATAAATAAAGGTGAAACATATTGACTCATATTTACCACTAACATGAAGTACAATATGTCACGAGAAAACAATCTCAGAATCGCTTATATAAGTAAAAGCGTTCCAGAGTTATTACCACATAAAGTGAAACATGTCAGATTTGCAAAATGTGGCTTGGTCCTTAGGGTGAAAACTAGCTTGGTCTTGAAGGGGTTAAAGAGGACCTTTCACCGATTCTAACCCTATGAACTAACTATACAGATATGTAGAGCGGCGCCCGGGGATCTCACTGCACTTACTGTTATCCCCGGGCGCCGCTCCGTTCTCCTGCTATGCCCTCCGGTATCTCCGCTCACTAAGTTATAGTAGGCGGAGATACCAGTCCCTAAGTTATGGTAGGCGGAGTCTGCCCTAGCGCTGGCCAATCGCAGCGCAGAGCTCACAGCCTGGGAGGTTATTTTCTCCCAGGCTGTGAGCTCTGCAATGCGATTGGCCAGCGCTAGGGCAGACTCCGCCTACCATAACTTAGGGAACGGAGATACCGGAGGGCATAGCATAGCAGGAGAACGGAGCGGCGCCCGGGGATAATAGTAAGTGCAGAGAGATCCCCGGGCGCCGCTCCACATGTATGTATACTTAGTTCATAGGGTAAGAATCGGTGAAAGGTCCTCTTTAAGGTGAAAAATGGCAGTGTCCTTAAGGGGTTAAAAAAGTTGGTTTTGGAAATTTTATTGAACATTGGAAAAATTGCTTCTAAAATTCTAAGCATTCTAACATCCTTAAAAATAAAATGACATTTACAAAATGATGCCAACATAAAGTAGGCATATGGTGAGTGTTAATTAATAACTATTTTCTGACATACCACTGCCTTAAAAGCAGAGAAATAAAAATTTAGAAAATTGGGAATTGGTCCAAATTTTCTGTAAATTTCTGATTTATTTATAAGTAAATTTAAAACATATCGATCCAAATGCACTAATAGCATAAAGTACAATGTACTATAAATCTAAACACCAGTGGCACTATCCACCCTACTTTTGCAACCTCCCTATCGCTGCGGTGCTGCAACAGTACCGCTACTGCTGCCTAAAATGAGAAAGAACAATTCTATATGTCAAGTCAGCCGTGACACACTATCCACCCCTATTCGAGTACCATTTTACAGAGATACCTGTACAACCATACAGCCTATTGCAAAGGCTCAAATGACCTTTCTACACTTTGCTGTGATTTTTGTGCATCTGTCTGTCCTCTCCTTAGTGCTGGTACTTGTATTCAGGGTAGGGGAGGAAATGTTGTTCAGCTGTATGGAGAAGAACAACTGGTGGCTCTGCTCCATTCCTATACTCAAAAACTCACTCTCACATAGAGCAGTTAGTGATGTCACTTTCTGAGTTATGAGTGCCTAAGTGTAAAAAAAAAACTAATGCGTTTCGGATAGATCGCTATTCTTTGTCAGGGATACAAGTTGACTCTCCTTGATGTTTCTTTTATAGGCTTTTCATTTTGTCCCATTTAACCCTTTATCCACCGATATTTCTAGTACCCGACAACTTGCTTCTTTAAGTATTATCTAATCACTCAAATGCAAATAATTCACTTTCTGAGTTTAATCCCACTGGCACTAATGTGTTCATATTAAAAATCCTTCTTGTTTCTGCTTTGGACATTATTTTTATATAATCCCCTCCCCTTTTATCCCCTTTTTCTAATCCACTAAATTTTGCCCCCATACTTTGTCCCTCATGTTTTTCTTTATAGTGTCTTGATAAAGGATGGCCCTCATATTTTCTATGGATATTATAAAAATGTTCCCCTATTCTTTTGCTTGATGTCCTTTTAGTATGTCCTGCATAAATTTTATTACATGTTAATGAATAAGTAACACTTCGACTATTACATGTAATATAGTCTCTTATATCTTGCACATCTGCATTTTTTATTTGTATTTGTTCCCCAGATTTTCTTATTATCCTAAGTTTCTTACACACCACACATCTTCCACAGGGAAAAAAAAAAAGTTTAATAATTTAACTAATTTTTCTCTGGTTATTCACCAGTTCAGCTCAAGCATCGCTATGCTTGGCACATCGCGGTGTTCGGACGAATATTGTGTGTCCTTGAGCACGATGCTCAAGTCAGTTTATTTTAATCTAATTTAGCCTCTATTTCTGAGAAGTTTATGGTGGGATTCGAACTCACATATGAGACTAGTACTAAGTATTCCTATACAGCAGAAGTCTCATTTTTTTTTTTTTTTAAAGTAACTGGCCATGCAGCTCTATAGTGTAGTGGATAAGATTATTGGCTATAATATAGAAGGTTGTGAGTTCGAATCCCACCAGAAACTTTTCAGAAATAGAGGCTAAATTAGATTTAAATGCACTGGGTGTCCCCAAGCACTCCCCCTCTTCAGAGCAGGGGGTGCCTGGTTTAATGCTCGGGTTCTCCCATTGACTTCCATTGTGCTCTGCAGAGCACCCGAGCATTGGGAAGTGTTCTACTCGAGCACACGAGCACTTTGGTGCTCAACCAACACTACTGTTTGTTAAACTCTGCAGAGACGAGACACAGCTGAAAGAAGTCACCATGGTGGTCTGGTCTAACAGGAAAGAGAATATCAGAGAGGAGACGAACTTGGATGTAAGAAGTACATATGTAACGCTGTATGTAATGTTTTCCAAGTATGTCTACAAAGGGGTTGTCCGCTTTATTTTTTTGCATGAGTGCTGCCTTCTCTGCTCGGTTTACCTGCTCATCACTGCAAATGCTACGGCGAGCAGACGAACAGAACAGAGAAAGCAGCTCTCATATGAGCACTGCCCTCTCTTCAAACAGCTGATCGTTGGGGGTGCAGGAGGACCCTGGCCGACCTGATATTGATGAGGACAACCCCTTACCAGTAGGACTGGAGGGAAGGGGTTAGGTTGGGGGGGGGGGCATTTCAATATTTGCCTCGGGCAGCGGAAATGCTAGAAGCACCAATGCAGAGTGAAAGGGGGGCCCAAGCTGAACTCTTGCACCAGGGTCCATGAGCCTTTAGCTACGCCCCTGATTAATATACCAGTTAAGTTCAATGCATTATACTTCTTCATCCACCTCATTATACTGCTGCACTAATAGACCAATTTAATCCAACACATTGTACTGCTGCACTAAAGAGCTGCAGTGATTTATATTGATGACATGTCCTCAGGATAGGTCATCAGTGTCTTATTGGCAGGGGTCTGAGACCTGGCAAACTCGCCGATCAGCAGTTTGACAAGGAGGTAGTGCTCGGTGACAGCACTGCTTCCTGGTTTTTACACTAGGTGTCGTCTGTTGTAGAGCAGCATAGAGTAATTACAAGCACTCGCTCCATTCAAGTCATTGGATTGAGTACTTGTCATTACAATGCACTTCTGGGACGAAAGGCTGTGTAACGAACAGGAAGCAGCACTTACATGGAGCGCTGCTTACCCTTCAAACAGCTGATCAGCATCCTGAAGATAGGTCATTAATATAAATCACTGCACAGTCCCTTTATTATACCACTTATACTGAACACATTGTATTGCTGTGTTAATATACCAGTTAAATTCAATGCATTACATTGATAAAGTAATACACCAGTCTAATTCAACACATTGGACTGCAGCATTAATATACCTGTAAAATTCAACGCATTATACTGCTGTGTTAATATACAAGTTAAAGTCAATGCATTGTACTGCATTAGTATATCCGTTTAAGTCAATGCATTGTACTGAATCAATATACCATTGTAAATTGTCAATACCAGTGTTTAGTATGTTAGTAGAAAAGGAGGGATGTTTTTTTTTTTTTTTTTTTTTAATATCTTTATTACTTTTCTTACATAAAACAAGAAAAAATTATGGAACAGATATCTGATCACAGAAAGTAGGCACGTATGGCAGGCAGGTACATTTAAGCAATATATCACTTCGGTACTTAAACGACACACCTACAAAAGCATCTATATCCAGAGTATCGATTCTCTATCACACATATCAAAACCCATAAACCCATCCCCCCCGAGGCTCCCGGGGAGGCCCACCCTCACCCCCTCCCTGTCCCCCCACCCTGCACACCTGGCCTGGTGCGGCTGCCGCGAGGGGGCTTTAGGGCGCCCATATCCCTCTCTTAGATTTTTCTCAAACCTTCATCGTATCAGATCCTATTTGATGTGAACTGTCATACTGATATTTATAATTTTAAAAAAAACCTTAACAGTTTATTGATTTATATTAGGGCATAGCCACAGCACTTGGGTGGTCATCAGTACCAGTCCGGAGATTTCTTTTCGTCACTTCCCCTCTCTATGTGCCCATTTCTGTGGCATAGTTCATCCCGCGCCGTTTCATATCCTCAAAGTCTGTTATTCTTGCCATTAAACCCTGCCATTCCTCCATTGTTGGTGATCTATCTTTCACCCATTGTCGCAGGATTATTACCTTAGCCACCAGGAATCCTTTCAACCAGTAAATCTGTTCATTTTTGGTAGTTCTTTTTTTATACTCGGGGGGGAAAGAGTCCTAGCACGGCTACTTGGATAGTTAAGGGGGGATTGTTCCCACTTTGTACCATCATCGCCTGAAATATGCTACCCCAAAAACTCTTAATAGCTGGGCAATCCCACAGCATGTGCACAAATCCTGCGGCCACAAGAGAACATTTCGAGCAGCTAAATTCCTGGCCCTTATTACTATACATTTTAGATAAAAGACTCGGGGTGACGTATAAACGGTGTATTATTTTAAATTGTGTCAACCGGTGTTGTCGTGAAAGAGAGGCCTTCTTAATGTTTTGATATATTTCCCGCCATTGTGAAGAGTTACATTCCCCTATATCTACATTCCATTTATCAACACTTTTAAATTTAGTAACAGTGCTTAGTTCCTCAATAAATCTCCTATATATTGGTGAGATCTTAACTTTATTTCCTACTATATTATAACAAAATAGTAAAAACCGCTGAGTGACTGTTGTCAAGGGTATTTTTTTGAACGTGCATGCAAGTGCATGTTGTAATTGATAATATCTATAGTGTTGTAGTGCCGTTATTGGTATCTGTTGAAACAGTTCCCCTACTAATTTAATTTTCCCCTTCGTGCATATATGTGAAACTAGCGTGATACCTCTTCGAGTCCAATAATCATTTTCATTAAGTGTCAAGAATTCAGTTAGCACAGGGTTATCCCATAGTGGGGAGAAGTCCAGAACCTGAGGGGCCTGAATAAGCACCTTGATTTTATTCCAGGTCTTCTGTAGCGCGGCCCCGATGGGGCAGGAACCATCCGCACGCTTGAGAAGCCCGGTTTCCAGTATACTGAATATATTATATATATGCGGTTGACGTTGCCCAAGAATATGGGATAATAATACTCCATCCCCAGTATTAATACACCACTGTAGTTGTGAGCACAAATAATAAATTTGAAAATGGGGCAGGCCTAGGCCACCATTAGATGTCGCCATCCGCAAATATTGTAGCTTAATACGGACCCTTTTTCTGCCCCATATCAAATCATTTATCAATCGATCAATCAGATTGAAAACGCTGTCCTCAATCCAGGCAGGGCAGGAGCTCATCGTGTACAATATCCAGGGCAGCAAGACCATTTTAATCAGTGCGATCCTATTGATCTGTGAAAGTGGGAGTTTCTGCCAAACCCTTATTTTTTCCCTTATTTTCCCAACCAATGGGGTGATATTTAGTGTATTATAATCCCTGATAGAATTGCTAATTTTTATCCCTAAGTAGTCTAGGTGATCTGTCGGAGCAATGATTCTGACCCTAAGGTCATTCAAGGGGGGCATCCGGTTCAGGGGGAAGAGTACGGACTTTCCCCAGTTTATCTCATATCCAGTGATTCTACCAAATTCCTCTGCTATCCGCATAACGTCCGGGACACTTCTCTATCCATCATTCAGGTAAAGCAGTACATCATCTGCATATAGACAGATCTTATCGTCCATCCCTCTCCCCCCAAAACCCACTATGCAGGGGTCGGCACGTATCCTACAGGCGAAGGGTTCCATAAAGATTGAAAAGAGGAGCGGAGAGAGGGGGCATCCCTGCCTTGTCCCCCGATTTAGGGAAATGGCAGGGGTAATCACCCCATTTACCTTAATTCTGGCAGTTGCTTCACTATATAGCAATTTGACCCATCCAATAAATTCCTGGCCCAAATTCATCCTATGCATAACACGCCAGAGGAAGGACCACTCCACCCGGTCAAACGCCTTAGCGGCGTCCAAAGACAGGATGGAGCGGTCCTCCCCCCCGCCAATCTCAATATTAAGGATGGTCTGATCTATGTGGACTAGGCCGGTTATAACCTTTTTTAGCCTGTTAGAGAGGACTTTAGCAATTACTTTATAGTCTGCATTAAGCAACGATATAGGGCGATAATCCTCAACTTTATTGCCGCTTTTCCCTTTCTTAAGGATCAGCGTAACCGTTGCCTCCGTCAAAGACGGGGGCAGCTTTCCGCATTTACTGGATTCGTTCAAAACCTGCAACAACCCGGGCAGGAGCACCCCCGCATGGCTCTTGTATATACCAAACGGGAGTCCATCCGATCCAGGTGCCGAGGAACCCCGGGTCTCATGTAAAGCCATCTGTAGCTCATCTAAAGAGATGGGAGCACTCAGAGGGGCCGCAGCCGAGTCCGAGAGGGCCGGGATCTCAACCTGTTCTAAAAAGTCATCTGTCTTAGTCCCTACTTCATCCACACCAGAGCGATATAAATTGCCGAAATATTTTAAAAACTCTCCCTCCATCTCCACTCCCCTTTCCAATCTGCGCCCATCATCCGTCAGTATTTGTCTAATTTTCTGGGGGGGTTTTTGATTCACCATGATAGAAACCAACAACCTACCCGGAGTGCCGCCCTCACAGAAATCTTTATAACCCATAAAAAATAGTTGATTCTGAGCTTTTTTCCTCATAAAGGTTATATAATGATCTTTAGCGGATTTTAACTTAGTGCGTGTACTCGCGTCGTTCTGTAGTCTAATACATCCTTCCAGATGTGCAATGTTTACTTCCAACTTTTTTTGCTCCTCAAAGAATTCTTTTCTTTTTTTTTTTATTCTAGAGAAATATAGCCCACGAATAAATGCCTTCATGGCATCCCAAACATAATGAACGTGTGTTGTACCTATATTCTCTTGCCAAAATTGTATGAGTTCTTTATCAATCCCTACTGAGTCATTTAATATAGTTAGCCAGTGCTCGTTCAATCTGAACGATCTACTAATATCAGATTGTTGGCCAGTCTTCATCATCAATAGAATCGGTGAATGGTCGGAGATACCGTGAATCTCATATGTCATTTTTAAAATATAGTCGAGCATCTCGCCATTGGCCAGGGCAATATCAATCCTGGACATTGCACTATATGTTTTACTAAAGCAAGAGAACACCTGTTTGTTACCATAAAGCCATCGCCAGACGTCTATTAGTCCTAACTCCTCACAGAACCCTCGAAATAAGGCGTGTTTTCCCTGCGCACTTTTCCCCGCAACTGAGATTCTATCCAGCGCCGGGTCCAGCACGCAGTTAAAGTCGCCGCATATTAGTACCGGAGACCGCTCTCTATTATGGATAAAGACCATCAGCTGATTTAGGACTGTCATTGCAAAAGGTGGCGGGATATACAGAAAAGCAAGGACGCACTTTCTACCATTCCATTGGGCGTAGAGGAAGATGAATCTCCCATCTCTATCGATCAACTGATCTAACAAAATAAAGTCAATACTTTGGTGTACATACACACTTATCCCTCGGGAATATGACGAAAAGCCGGAGTGGAACTGATGTCCCGCCCACCTCTTTGTTAGGTATTCTGGGATGTCAGGTGCAGCGTGCGTTTCAAGTAGGGCCACTATTGCGGGGAGGTGTCGAATAATCAAATCGAACACCACTACCCGTTTCGTTCTATCAGCCAGTCCACGCACATTCCATATCATCACTCTATTATTAGTCATACTGTAAGCTATAGAGGAGACGTCCGTCGCCCCCCCAAAGCAACCGCAGCCAGGCCAGGATCCACCCCCACCCTCCCCCCCCCTTTTTTCCCACCCCAACATATCCCCCTTACTGGTTCACTGATGCAAAGCATCGTTGTCAACCTCTCACAATTCGCCCATCCGTCCATGGGCCGCCCCCACTATTCCACCTCCCCCTTCATTAGATCAATCTCCTGCCGTATCGGCCCAGATCCAATTCCTAGTCCCTGACAGTATCTAACCATTCCAAGGTTTCTTTAGGTGAATGGAAAAACATTACAGTATTCCTATAAACCACTCTTAGCTTTGCGGGGTATAACATAGAATATTTGATGTTTCCATCCCGTAATCTTTTCTTGATATCAAAATACTCCCTACGCTTATTTTGTGTATCCTTGGAGAAGTCGGGGTATATCTGTATCAGATGACCATTAAAAGCAATCTCTGCTAATTCCCTCTTACGTCGAAGCACCCAGTCTCTATCGCTAGAGGATACTATCCTAATTAAGAGGGGTCGAGGGGGGCCACCCGGTGGAGGTTTTTTAGCAGGCATTCTATGCACTCTCTCCACGCATAGTGCAGGAGTATCCCCACAGGGTCCCAGCGCATCAATCAGCCATTTTTGCATGAACGCCACAGGGTTCCCCCCCTCTACCCCCTCTGGGAAACCTACTATCCTGAGGTTGTTACGGCGTGCTCTATCCTCCATATCTGTTAATCTCGCGTTGATCCGTTTATTTTCTTTGTCCAATTCATCAATTTTTATGGTCATCTGTCGCTGTTCTATTTGGACCTTGGATAACCCGGTTTCTACAGATGAGATACCGGCCCTAACTTTATTCATATCATCTCTAATGAGAGTAAGCTCAGTCTGCAGTGTCAGTATAGTGGTAGAGATATCCAAAACTGATTGATTGGTGGTCTGCACAATCAATAATATATCCGCCAGCTTATTCTCAATCATATCAAATCTCAAACACTGTTCTATCTGTCCCGGTGGGTCTGTCTGTGCTTCCACAGGGTCAGGTATTTTTCTCCCCCCCCCCGCTGTTTAGGTGGAGGCGATTTCAAATATCTATCCATTCTCGCCTGAGGACTATTACCATCACCTGACCTAGGGGATCCCGTACCCCCAGATCTCCTATTATATTTAGGAGGCATGTTGTCTCAGACCTCGTGAGCGGGGATACACCGTATAAAACAACAAGGGGAGAAATAAGGGAGGCGGGTTATCCCAGGAGCAGCCAATCTCACAGTGTCGCCCCCTATCACAAATATCCCAGCACCAGGTCAACCACTGGTTGTCTAACTAATATTATGCTCAATTACAGAGTGGAGTTGTATATATACCCAACATTAATTTTCCCAAACCAGAATTTTCCAGACCACTCTGAGAGGGAAATATCAGCGTCGACCTATACCAAGGGTCCCATCTCCCTTCCCACCAGCCAGGACCTAGCGGGCTGGAACATGTACAGCTATCCAGAACAAAGGCAATTATACACATAACTTAAAGTCAATAAGTGTCAGAGCCCTGCCCAGTAATGACGTGCGGAGGGTGATGCTGACAGAGGTTAGACACCTATACGCAGCAGTGGTACAGGTGGAGTCAGTAATCAAGTGGCTTGCGGTCCTCTTCGCCGCTCTCCGCATACACCACTGTTTGTAACAATTAGAGTCCCCGATTTGACCTTTTAACAATTGGACCCCAAATTGGACCCCAAATTTGGTTCAACGGGTAGTGTCCTCCCTTGAAATCCCGGTATGGTTAAATGTAGTCCGCGAGCCGGATTATCGCAGGGACAGTCCAGCCAATCTTGGCCCATCTGCTTAAAGGAGCCCCTGTTAACTTAATGTGGGGGGGAATATCAAGCAGTAGACCCCTGTAACTCCACGCTCCTACAACCATATGGTTGATTTTACATCACAGGGAGATATAAATATGGACTTTAGCCGTTAGAGGGCAAGACAGTTGAAGAATGAGAAAGTCACAAAACACCAAACACCCGGCTGGCTAATACCACTGTACCAGGGATTCCAACTCTCATTTTCCGGCTATCCTCTTCACGGGGATTGATATAGAACTGTCCCGCATAGCCATTTCATCAGGCCGTAGCCCCGGCAGGTATAATAACCAGTGACCACACCGGATCAGTCGGTCAGCAGCCCTCCTTTCACATAGGGTTAGTATATAAAACGTTAATTAGTAAGGAGGGGTGACAATGGATAGGTGAACATAGAAGCGATCTCACCAAGTTTTCAGCCAGCCGGCCAGGTGTGGTGTATCATCGCCGGAAAGCAATCTACCAACGATGAACTTGCGATCCGCGGTCCCAGCTCTCAGCAGCCTTCTGTGCTCACCAGGATACGGTCAGGCATCAGGCGGACGTCAGGCACTTTTCCCGGGGGGCCACCTCTGTCCGTAGCAAACTTTCTCCAGGGCATACCAGCAGTTTGTCAGGCGTGCAGGTGTGTGTCTAGGTCTTAACTCGGCCGCTCGGTCGCTCGGTCTCTCGCCCCGCGCACAGCCGATATCGTGGCAGGTAGTTTGCGGCTTCAGTCCGACACCAATAGCCGCGCTGGAGGGAGCGAGGGAGGTGAAAGTGCCGAGACGCCGAGACGCCGGGACGAGGCAGGTGTCCTCGCCTGAGGACTATTACCATCACCTGACCTAGGGGATCCCGTACCCCCAGATCTCCTATTATATTTAGGAGGCATGTTGTCTCAGACCTCGTGAGCGGGGATACACCGTATAAAACAACAAGGGGAGAAATAAGGGAGGCGGGTTATCCCAGGAGCAGCCAATCTCACAGTGTCGCCCCCTATCACAAATATCCCAGCACCAGGTCAACCACTGGTTGTCTAACTAATATTATGCTCAATTACAGAGTGGAGTTGTATATATACCCAACATTAATTTTCCCAAACCAGAATTTTCCAGACCACTCTGAGAGGGAAATATCAGCGTCGACCTATACCAAGGGTCCCATCTCCCTTCCCACCAGCCAGGACCTAGCGGGCTGGAACATGTACAGCTATCCAGAACAAAGGCAATTATACATATAACTTAAAGTCAATAAGTGTCAGAGCCCTGCCCAGTAATGACGTGCGGAGGGTGATGCTGACAGAGGTTAGACACCTATACGCAGCAGTGGTACAGGTGGAGTCAGTAATCAAGTGGCTTGCGGTCCTCTTCGCCGCTCTCCGCATACACCACTGTTTGTAACAATTAGAGTCCCCGATTTGACCTTTTAACAATTGGACCCCAAATTGGACCCCAAATTTGGTTCAACGGGTAGTGTCCTCCCTTGAAATCCCGGTATGGTTAAATGTAGTCCGCGAGCCGGATTATCGCAGGGACAGTCCAGCCAATCTTGGCCCATCTGCTTAAAGGAGCCCCTGTTAACTTAATGTGGGGGGGAATATCAAGCAGTAGACCCCTGTAACTCCACGCTCCTACAACCATATGGTTGATTTTACATCACAGGGAGATATAAATATGGACTTTAGCCGTTAGAGGGCAAGACAGTTGAAGAATGAGAAAGTCACAAAACACCAAACACCCGGCTGGCTAATACCACTGTACCAGGGATTCCAACTCTCATTTTCCGGCTATCCTCTTCACGGGGATTGATATAGAACTGTCCCGCATAGCCATTTCATCAGGCCGTAGCCCCGGCAGGTATAATAACCAGTGACCACACCGGATCAGTCGGTCAGCAGCCCTCCTTTCACATAGGGTTAGTATATAAAACGTTAATTAGTAAGGAGGGGTGACAATGGATAGGTGAACATAGAAGCGATCTCACCAAGTTTTCAGCCAGCCGGCCAGGTGTGGTGTATCATCGCCGGAAAGCAATCTACCAACGATGAACTTGCGATCCGCGGTCCCAGCTCTCAGCAGCCTTCTGTGCTCACCAGGATACGGTCAGGCATCAGGCGGACGTCAGGCACTTTTCCCGGGGGGCCACCTCTGTCCGTAGCAAACTTTCTCCAGGGCATACCAGCAGTTTGTCAGGCGTGCAGGTGTGTGTCTAGGTCTTAACTCGGCCGCTCGGTCGCTCGGTCTCTCGCCCCGCGCACAGCCGATATCGTGGCAGGTAGTTTGCGGCTTCAGTCCGACACCAATAGCCGCGCTGGAGGGAGCGAGGCGGTGAAAGTGCAGAGACGCCGAGACGCCGGGACGAGGCAGGTGGGTGAGGGGGCGGAACCCATGCGGACGTGCAGTACGCCCACGCAGCTGCTCCGCTACGCTACGAAAGGAGGGATGTTTAATTGCGTCTCTGTTACTGTTGTTACTACTACTACTGCTACCATTTCTGCCCCTATTACCTCTACACAGCTTTCCCCATCTACATCCACACTGTACTATTGCTACTTCTAAAAAAATAAGATTTTTTGTGGCTTTTTTAGAACAAGCCACTGTTTCTTTTAACATTAACATTTGTGTTAGTACAAACAGCTGCTAAGGCATAATTTGTGGATGTTTGCTCATATCAAGCGCTGCCCCCCAACATGTTTCGCCGAGATTCGACGTCTTCAGCCCAATCTCGGCGAAACATATCCATATTTGTGACAAAAACTTCAAATAGCATGGAATCCCATACAGACTCATGGATAGTCCACTATAAGGGTGAATTCACACGTTGATGAATTGCAACAGATTTTGTGAGGATTCCCTAGTGACTATGTAGTTTAGGCTGCAGTACATACAGATGTACCATCTACATGTATCAGAAAAAATACAAGCAGAATCAGCTGTATTTAGAGGGATAGGATAAGTCACGATTATTAAAGTCCCTAGAAAATCCCTCTGAAAGGGTTACTTTTTTTTTTTAATCCCCCACCCCTCTACCTTCAACAGGACTTATGGAAAAACCCATACTCACCTGGTGTCTGCCACTCCGCTTAGTTCTGTTTCCATGGCTCATGGGCTGTCTTTTCTGGACTTCCGGTCTCCATTTGTTAATTTCCATACAGAGTCATGTGCAATGCTTCAGCTGGACTGGCCTCAGGGGTGATGTGCCCGCAAATGACATGTGCAGAAATTGACAGACAGGGACTGAAATCCAATGAAGACAGCCAGGGGAAAAGATTTGTGGCAAAAGATTCAATAAAACTTGTAATTTATACATTTAGGGAAAGATTTATCAAACTGGTGTAAAGCAGAACTGGCTTAGTTCGTTTTCATTTTCCAAAGGAGAAGTGAAAAATAAAAGATTGGTTGCTATGGGCAACTAAGCCAGTTCTACTTTACGCCAGTTTGATAAATCTCCCCCTTAATCTCTCCTTTATCTGACTTCGGTTGTACATGGGAGGTGTTTTCAGTGATTGACAGCATTTTCTATGTGTATACAGTGACAGCAGTTAGTCCCTGATATCACTTCCCCAGTGAACAATGAAATCAGAAATAGCAGAGATTTAAATGGATAGATTACAAATTTTACTGGATCTTTTCCCATAAAACTATATATCAATTTGCTCAGCTCCTCCTGCTCTATAACATAACATTCTGCCTGCAGATTGCATTGCATTTCATAGTAAGAGTGCCAAGTGCCAATGCTGTGGCAATGGTTCCCCTAAAAAACAGTTTTTTTATGTGCAATTTTGATATATACACTGTAAAAAGATTGAAAATGTGATTTATTGAATTAGGCTACTTTCACACTAGCGTTCGGAGCGGATCCGTCTGATGTTTCATCAGACGGATCCGCTCCGATAATGCAGACGTTCGCATCCGTTCAGAATGGATCCGTCTGCATTAAAACTTAGAAAATTTTCTAAGTGTGAAAGTAGCCTGAGCGGATCCGTTCAGACTTTACATTGAAAGTCAATGGGGAACGGATCCGCTTGAAGATTGAGCCACATTGTGTCATCTTCAAGCGGATCTGTCCCCATTGACTTACATTGTAAGTGTGGACGGATCCGCTCGCCTCCGCATGGCCAGGCGGACACCCGAACGCTGCAAGCAGCGTTCAGCTGTCCGCCTGGCCGTGCGGAGGCGAGCGGAGCGGAGGCTGAACGCCGCCAGACTGATGCAGTCTGAGCGGATCCGCATCCATTCAGACTGCATCAGGGCTGGACGGAAGCGTTCTGCTCCGCTCGTGAGCCCCTTCAAACGGAGCTCACGAGCGGACAGCAGAACGCTAGTGTGAAAGTAGCCTAACTATGCATTTTCTGTGTAAAAGAGAAATAACAGTAAGTAAGCAATTACTAGCCACTAGGTAGGGCTGTGTACCTCTTCCTATAGGGATTAGGAGTTAAAACAGTCTAGAGAAAGACAGTGGAAGGATAGCTGCGAGAGCAGAAAAACATAAGATTCAGTGTAGAGACAATGGATGTCTGGATGTCTAATCAAAGTAGATGCAAATATATTTTTTGGAAGCCTACCAGTGCCAAAAGGAGGTGTGAGTAGAAGCCCTGTGGAGATAAACTAGAAGATTATAGACTTCATAGCAGACATTTTCCAGAAATCCTGTAGCAATTTTAACTGTAAGTTTGGCAACCTGTACAAAGAGTGCAGAACTTAGTCTGACGTTGGGGTCAACTACTTGGTCGCATAGTGAGAAAGTGTTGCACAACTATTTCGGGATGCTTATGCAAAAGTCAGCTAAGAAGTGCACTGTGCGAAAAATTGCTTTAAAGAGACATTTTGGCCGATTAACTGTTGCTGCAGCCATGTAACCTGTAAGAACTATGGATATTGCACCTGTGTAAGAACTGCCACATCCATGCATGCTGAGAACTGTAACTGATGTGCTTGAACTTAATTCTTTAGTAAAGAACTGTCCTACTGGAAAACTGCATCATCATTGACTCCACTGCTCCAGGGGATTCTGCCTTGTACTTTGCATTTCATCACCATCAAAGGCACCTCGAACCACCATTAGGCAGGAGAAATCCCAAAACCAGGGTGTGCCCCCAAGGAAAGAAAGGCATTGTGAATTAGTGTTACAACCATTATTCTAGTTACTATCCCTCCTATCCTCTCCCCCTCTCCTGAGCATGCTTCAACAGGTTCTCTTTTTTTATAAATCTTTATTACAGTTTTTTCAATTCTTCCATAATTTTTCACAAAACATCTTATTCTTACAAAATTACATAAATTAATTACATGTAAATATTTCTCCCCTCCCCACCCGTAGTATGTCGGTTGCTACACAAAGAAAAAAAAAAAAGAAAAGAAGAATTTTATTTCCATCCTCCCTCCATTGTGCCTCCCCCCCCTCAGTTTTTATTTAACCACCTCCGCCACAGCCTGGCAAATCTATGTTTTTTCTTCAACCTGGTCTCATGAAACTCCTCACTGGCTAGCGACATCCTTGTGCGGTTCTCCCATTCTTTAGCTGTTGGGACCTTACTCCCCCCCCAATGCCCAACTATACATTTCCTGGCATAAAACAATAATTTAGTTGCAATTTCCCCATGTTGAGGCACTTCCACACCATCCAGCACCCCTAAGATGCATTCCTCAAAATGTCTGGGCACTGTAAACTGGTGGTATTACTCTATTTTTTCAATTATCTTTGCCCAGTAGTTTTGGATTTTTATGCATGTCCATAATATATGTATATCGTCCGCTCCTATCTCTCCACACTTCTGGCAGGTAAATACTTTAGTTCTATAATACTTCATTAACTTTTTGGGAGAGTAGTAGAGACGATACAATATATTGAATTGGATTATTCTATAAGAAAAATTCCTTGAAACCCTAGTCTTTGCCTGTATAGCTGAGTCCCAAAAATCTTCACGCACAGGTTCCAGAATGCCCTGCCATTTGTGGATCAGGTTATCAACTGCTCTTCTGTTATTCTTTTGATGCGACAACCATTGGTATATTCTTGAAATCAGTTTCTTGCCAGGTGTTAACTCAATAATATTCGCCAGGGGCTGTGGCAAAGTGGCCATTTGTGTACCTTTCCCTATCATCTTATACAGTGCATGTTTTAGTTGTAAATAATAGAACCTCGACCCTGTATTTTTCAGTTGGTATTTCCTTTTTAACTCTTCATAAGGTATTATATCCCCTACCTCCCATACATGTCCCAGTTTATATATTCCGTATTTCCACCAGATCTTCTGATCAATTGACTTTAATTCTGTGATGCCAATATTGTCCCATAGTATGGTGTCTGCATAGAGCCCGGATTGGGACCATAGTGCTTTTACCATCTCCCAGCTCTTGGCCATCAACAGAATCAAAGGTCTATATTTACATCCCTGTTGGGCCAGAATACCTGTTTCCATAACTTGAAAGATGTTACATTTCTCCAGTCTTTTATTTATCCCTGCTATTAGATTTTTGTAACTTTGCGTATTACTCCATGTTATCATATTTTTTATAATCCCTGCACTAAAGTAAAGTTCCAAATCAGGTACAGACAGTCCCCCCTCCCTCTCCTGAATACTCAGTATCTGTGCCTTTATCCTTGTTTTTTTCCCTCGCCATATTAAATCAGTTAGTAAGCTGGCTATTATTTTAAAGTATCTTTTGGGGATTATCACTGGTGTATTCCACAGGGTATAGTTCAAGGCGAGTAATACGCACATCTTAACTAATGAGATACGTCCTGCCATCGACATATACAGTCTTTTCCAAACCTCTATTTTCTTCTTTATTTCCTGGATTTTCGGAGTCACATTTAATCTAACATAGTTATTGGGATCCGGAGTAATCAGAATTCCCAAGTATTTAACGGGTTCATTAGTCTTCTTAATTTCTAACTGTCCCGGTCTAAATTCGTTCAGAGGGTCAATCGGGACACACGCCGATTTAGACCAGTTTATACTGAGTCCCGCATGTTTACCAAATTGCTCAAATACCTGAAATATCTGAAAATATATATTTAGAGATCCATGTGAGCCTACAAATAGCATGATATTGTCCGCATATAATGCAATTTTTTCCTCGTGGGTGCGATATCTGAACCCCACAATTCCCGGATCCTGTCTGCAAGCGGTTCAATAGCTATAGCAAAAAGCAGAGGGGAGAGGGGACATTCCTGTCTAACCCCTCTGCCAATTGGTATGCGACCTGAGTGTTCTCCATTTACTATTACCCTTGCAGAGATTTCCGTGTACAATAGTTTTACCCATGTAACAAAGCGATCCCCGAAACCCAACAGGAAGGGCCATTCTATCATGTCAAAAGCCTTTGAGGCATCTGTAGTTACAATCAACCGTTCTCCGCAATTTGTGGGCTCAAACTGGGTATTCACTAAATATCTCAAAATATTCTCTGTGGTAGTTTTCCCCAACATGAATCCCGATTGGTCCTCATGAACAAGCACCGAGATCACACTCCTAAGTCTATTTGCCAAAATCTTGGCCAATATTTTATTGTCTGTGGTGATCAGTGAAATAGGACGATACGAGTCCATCAGGGCCGGATCCTTACCTGGCTTTAGGATAAGTGTGATCAAGGCTTCTCGCATAGAGTCTGGCAATTTTCCCTCCTGCTTTGCTGACTCCCAAACTCTGAGCAGTTTCGAAACTAATATTTCTTTATATTGAAGATATACCTCAAACGGGATGCCATCTATACCTGGGGCCTTGTTCTTTGTTATCCCATTTAACATCTCGTATACTTCTGAAGGGGTTAAGGGAGCTTCCAGGGACTTACATTGGTCTATTGTTAACCTCAAAATAGTAATTTCATCCAAAAACTGTTGTATTTGCTCTGCATTTTTATTTGTCTTACTTCTATATATATCGGCAAAATATTTTTGGAGTAACTCTATTTTGGCTGTTTGCTCAGTATTTTTGTGCCCCATTTCATCCATTATACAATGGATATATTTATTATTTTTTGTTTAGGTCGCTACCAGGGCTGCAAATTTTTTCCGAGGGATATGTGCATAGATGTAGTTATCCCTTACGTGTTTTTTTTTTTGTTGTTCTGCCAATGGGAGCAATTCATCCTTTAATTCCGAGGCCTTCTCTATCCAGGTAGTATAGTTTTGATCTGTAGGGTTTGCAATGTAATTTTTTTAATTTTTTTCTGCCTCACCTTCCAATATTGTTATTTTCTCCCTTATTCCTTTCTTATATAATATTGTATACTTTGTAATAATACCTCTAATAAAGGCCTTGGCAGCCTCCCATATTATATTAACTGTCGTTGATCCATCGTTTATCTCGAAGAACTCTCTTATCTCTCGCAAAATCTTGTCGTGTGTATCCATCATATTTATCCATCCTATACTTATGTTCATCCCTCTTTTTTTTATTTTTTGTGTTTTAATGTTTATATTAATTGGGTTGTGGTCCGAAACTCCCCATTGCCCATATTTCACCCCTACAATTTCCAGTGAGCCTTTCTCATTTGTGAAAACTAAATCTATCCGTGATAGACTCCTTTGAGTCTTTGAAAAACACGAGTATTTCCGTGAATTAGGGTGCATAACCCTCCAAATGTCAATCCAACCCATCTCTTTAGTGATATTTTTTTATTTGGATCCCATGCAGGGACCCTGATTATTCCCCAATTTACATCTATCTATTCTTGCAACCATAACATTATTGAAATCTCCAACCACCAACAGTAATTTATCCCCTGCCTTAAGTGCAATATCGTAAATTTTTAATAGGACGTCGATTTTAAAGGGTGGCGATATATACACACTTGCTATTAACCACGCTCTGCCTTCCAGTATACAATCCAACAGGACGTAACGGCCCTCCTTATCTATAGTTGCTTTTACTATTTTTATATCTATGTCCCGATGTATTAATATGCTTACTCCTCTCGCGTATGCTGAATACACTGAGTGGAAAGCATGTTGTATCCATGGTCTACCTATCCCATCCCTAGTCTCATTCGTCAGATGTGTTTCCTGTAGACAGACTATTGCAGGGAGAGATCTATGTATTACATCAAAGACCGCAACTCTCTTGGAGCCCCTACTCCGCCCCCTAATGTTCCATGAGATAATTCTCATGTTTTTTGTTCATAATCTTTTCCATTACCAAAGTATGGCAGCCCCCAATATTACAGAAGGGTCGGGAACCCCAAGACAAGAGAGGGAGGAGGACGACACAACAGTGATGGGGGGGGGCGGGACAATGGAGAACGGAGGAGAAGAATAAAAAAAAAAAAAAAGAGACAACCGACAAACCTTACCCATCCCTCACGAATGATCCAGGAAACCTAGGTCCTGGTTCTCTAAACTAGCATTCCCCCCTATGGCATCCCATACATCCCAGCCCACTGCTCAGCCCTTTATCTTTTCCTTAACCCATTCTCCCGCCGCCTCTGCTGTGTCAAAAAAACACGATTTACTTTCCCATTCAATTCTCAGTTTAGCCAGAAACATCATTGAATATTTAACATTCTTTAACCGTAATATTTTTTTCACCTCCATGAACCGGCTTCTATCATTTACCGTTTCTTTTGCATAATCGGGAAATACCATAACTGTTGTACCCGCATAGTCCAGCCTCCCCTTCCTCCTTGCGCTGCGCAATATCCCCTCCCTGTCCCTGTCCGAGAGCAGATTCAAAATCATTACCCTCGGTCTTGTACCTGGAGGGGGTATCTTTGCCGGCACTCTATAAGCATTCTCCACAAAGTTTTTATATTCAGAAATATCCTGACCCATTTGTTCCTTCAACCAATCTTGTATACTATGTTACTATGTTACTAATCTTGTATAAAAATGCGAGGGTCTTGCCCCTCTGCTCCCTCTGAGATCCCCAGGCATCTCAAAGTTGACCTCCTGGCCCTATTTTCCAACTGTATTAGTTTATATTTTATTTCCTTATTTTCTGCCATTAACATGTTTTTCTCTTTAACCACTGTCTGCACTATATCCTCCACTTCTGATGTTCTTTTCTCCACTTCTGTCAGTCTATCTTTGTAATTTTGTAGATCCGCCCTAAGGAATCCAACCGATTCCCTAATATTTCAAGAGAGAGAGGTCCCGTATCGCCGTGTTACTTTTTTTTTTTCCTGAAATATATCTTGCAGACTAGGAGCCTGTTCCAAAACGGCTTTTTTTCTTTCGACCTCATCAAGCTGAACACCACCCTTCTCCCCAGACTGAGAGCCTTCCCCGACCAACACCGACTCCAAGTTTCCCTCCGAGAGCAGCTCCCCCTCCTGGTCTAATAACCCGTCCTCTTTTTTTTTCTTTGCAGGACTATGTCCGCGCATGCTAGTCAGGAGCAACTGTTTGGATCTTTCATTTCTTTTAGGGATTGGGGAAACCGTGGTGTTCAACTCCGATTGCCCCTTTGCCTTTTTCCCTGTGCCCTGTCTCGCCATTGCCCTACTTCACCCCTGACCTCCCTTTTCTCCTCCCCAAGCTAACTCAAATACTATATCAGTACAAAACCCACTGAGGGGGACAGTTCACATATTACAGTATATCTATCACATGCACTCAGCCATTTTCCTATATTCACAGTCAATTATCAATTAGCAGTCCATCTTTGCTTTTAGTAGTGTAGTAGCCATAAACTGATTAGAAGCTCTGCAGTTAGTAACGTCAGCAGTTCCGGGTAGTTAGTATCGCTATGGTCACTGGCAATCCCTTAGTTAGTTGTATTATTTGGGTTAATCTTTATTAATTCATTGTTGCCAGTCCCCGTACGTTCTCATATAGTTGCTTGCGATTCCACTAATGGTACTCACATGCTGGAACACTTTCAGTTACCAATTAGTTATCTCCATTTCCACCACCTCCATTAGGGGTTAGCCCTTAAAACGGATTAGCCGCTTCCCCTTTATAACACCCTGACTACTCCAATTGGAATTCCGGCTACTTCAAGCGTTCTGAGTGCATACAGTCAGTGTCATATATCATATATAGCAGATCTGATTAACGCAGTTAGCGTGCCATATTTTTTGCCACCGATTATACTCTTTCCAACCGCAGACCCCCTGAACCAACAGCAGACCCTCTGGTTAGTCCTTATAGCCCGAAGCCCACGGTCACTGACGCTCCTGCCACCACTGCCATGGTCTAGACCCTAGGTGCCGGGATTAATTGGGGGGGGACCACACAAATTCCACATTTATTCTTTTAGAACCTGTTATCGTGGCCCCCCTCTACCCCACCAGCCCGCATCCCCGCTCACTTGCTGTTATGTCCAGTTGAAATAACACAGTTCCTATCAGGAGAAAGAAGGGCATCTAAGGTCTTACCACAGTGCCAGTGTTTCAATGGTGAAAAAGGGAGCACTCACGCTCTTCAAACGAGCCCCTCACTGTCACGCCTAAGTCCTGTGCAATATCTTCAGAAGGTCCCTCAGATGCTTACCACCCACACCAGTGGGGAGACGACCATCCGACCTCGGGACATCAACCTAGGACAGGTAATAAACAGCCGAGGGGGTGAGCCGATGAACATGGAAAGCGGTGACCAGCGCAGCATCAAGCAGTAGCAGCCGGCTTCATGGGCGGCCCCATTACGGAAGATGGAATGGCGCGGCTTCGTAGCGGTAACCCAGGCGGCTTCAGGGCGATGATTGTAGCGGCGGCGTCAGGGCTTCCCTCGGAGCGGGATCACATCGGGCTGGGAGCGTGAACGCCGGAAGGGGGGTGCACACGTCACCGTGCATCCGCATGCATGCTCCTCCCTGTCCCTTCAACAGGTTCTCTTTAAGGGGGTTTTCCTGTCTCAGAAAATGGGGGCATATTGCTAAGATATGTCTGCATTGTCTGATACGTAAGGGACTCTCATCTACACCAAGAACGGAGCCCTGAAAGTGGTGGAGGGCGCACTGCTTATGTGCATTCGCCCTCCATTCATTTTTATGAGGTCGACAAAAATAGCTGAGCACTGGCTCGGCTATTTCCATCTGGCCCATAGAAGTGAATGGGAGTAGTGGCCACGCATGCACAGTGCGCTCTGATTCATTTCTATGGGGAGAGAGCTCTTGGTGGGGAAACCCAGGGTCCTCCAGCCACCACTTTCCCCACTTTGTTCTTGATATAGGTGCGATCCAGTTCTGTTTTTCTCCCCTTGATATATTATTTAAATTCAATCTAAGATAACGTCAGCGGTCGCATCTATTTTCACCATGCCCCGGATAATATTAGCAGTAACAAGCATACATAATTTATAAGTGATAACAGAAAATATTATTTAATTCTAATTATATGATTGCAATTCAGTGTTTATAGAGCTGCTGGTAGGCAGAGCAGATCACTTATCTTATAGCAACCCAGGAATAGTATGTAAATTACAAAGTGAATCTTTGATTATAACTACAGCACCAAGTTAGCATTGTAAATTAAAATTATAAAGATGGATTCAAAATTAATTCATACTAAGAGTGTGGTGAATGATATATAGTGTATTTAGCTGCAGTGTAGTAACTGTACTTTTGCTACTTAGAAAAAACCTTTAACTGAGAACACTGTCTATAAACTCGAGTACATTGTCACATTTTACAACCTGAAGGGGCCTGAAAACATTTTGATACAAAAAAAATCACAGAAAAAACTAAGATAAAAACATCCTGCACTGTATGATATACAAATGTGCAGATGTCCCTGGCCATATTATTGAAGAAAATCACAGAAATACGATAATAATGCACTTAGTAAAGTAGATGCAAGCATTATATATGAACAAAGTCCTCACTCTGATAGGATAATATCTGAGACACTTAGCCAATATATTTTGATCAAAACACATCTGAGCCCGCCTACCAAGCGCCAAGGTGGTCTCAGGTCAGGCGGGTCCTACGCTAAACCTACCTAAGCCATTGGGCTTCTACAGTATGTTCTATGTTCAGGAGCGCAGACGCCGCACATATGGTGTGCTTCTCCTAGTCACCTCCATGTGCATCAAGCAACCAATGGGAGGAGGAGCAAGCACACCTATATGTACCACGTAATCAAGGCGCTCTATTGGGTAGGAAGGGCAAAAGTGCAGAGGAATGCTACTCCCAAGATAAAATAGGTGCGCATTCACACTTGAAGGTGCCACTCCCTCAAGCAGGGATGCACATGTGTGGCGTCTGCGCTCCTGAACATAGAAGCCCAATGGCTTAGGTATGTTTAGCGTAGGACCCGCCTGACCTGAGACCACCTTGGCGCTCGGTAGGCGGGCTCAGATGTGTTTTGATCAAAATATATTGGCTAAGTGTCTCAGATATTATCATATCAGAGTGAGGACTTTGTCCATATATAATGCTTGCTAAAAAAAAATAAGACTTTAAAGAGATTTGCAGACCCCTAAAAATTGATTTC
This sequence comes from Bufo bufo, assembly GCF_905171765.1. Taxonomy (NCBI): domain Eukaryota; kingdom Metazoa; phylum Chordata; class Amphibia; order Anura; family Bufonidae; genus Bufo; species Bufo bufo. The sequence goes on from NC_053389.1 coordinate 651,784,639, forward strand.
TAACTGTGTAAAATGTCCCCCGTCTTTTCATAATATAACTATGGGGTGATGACATGTCATCTTTCAAGTAACAGAGGCAGATAGTCACTGGCTACTGCAATGACATGTCACCCATTGTAGAAATCCTTTTAATGCTGAATTGGATGAGTTTTATTCAGCAGGCCATCCCAGTGATGCCACAGAAGAAGCAAAAGGGCTAACCCTTGGGTCGGGCTCATGCCCTGTGTGTGATAACCTTTTAATATTTGATGAGCTAGTTTTTAAAGTTGTATGTGATTACTAGTGATTGACGAACATCTGCCGGGACGGTTCGCGAACGCGATCAAATGTTTGCGATCCGCAAGTTTGCGGCGGGTCCCATTCATTTTAATGGCAGACGAACCTGAAAAACCTTCAGCTCATATTTGCAGCCAATAAATAATTACTAGAAGTGCACAAATAGTCCCACAACATGGACAGTGACATACCAGATGTATTATTCGAAATTTCCGATCTCCATTCATCATTTTTTTCAATGCGAAATACCAGCAATATAATTTTCGAGTACGCGCATGCGCAAATGCACTATACAGTACCCAAATGCACTATAAAGAAAGTATATTGGTATATAACACTCCGCTTCAATCATTTTTTTTGGGGGACGACTGGTATATCGCACCAGTAGAAATTATTTGTTCCAATAACGCTTGTCCCTCTATATACCTGCGGTATCGCAGCAGAACCGCACACAACTGCCGCACAATACAAATGCACTATAATATACTTTCTAACATAGAAAGGATATTATAACATTGTACACGGAAGGCAATCTATTAGAATATACATAAAGATAAAACGAAACCTTTAATAATTTTACTATGAGGGTCCAATTACCCGTCCGTAAGTGTTTTGCGGATCAGTAAAACACGGACACCGGCAATGTGCATTCCGCAATTTGTGGACCACACATCGCCGGCACTATAATAGAAAATGTCTAATCTTGTCTGCAAGATTTTTGCGTAAACGGAAGCACAGATACGGAAGTGCGGATCCGCAAATGCGGATGTGGATCCGCATATGCGGATGCGGACAGCACATTCCAGCCCTATTGAAAACGAATGGGTCTGCACCCATTCCGCAAAATTGGGGAACGGATGTGGACCCATTTTGCGGACGTGTGAATGGAAAAGATATCCCTCAAAATGAAAATAAATGAAATTATTAAAGTTAAGAAAAAAGCATAGATGTGGTAGGCAATAACAAGTGCTCGGCGGCACTAAATCAGGTGCTCAGCGGCACCAAATCAGAAACCATATGTCCTACCACAATCCGGGAGGTTCCAGTGCACATCCATGAATCCCGGCGGGAAAGCAAAAAACATCTATCCCTGGGCTAGATGATGATGTGGTATTGAAGGACAGGGTGGGCAAAGAACTGTCCCTGATATTGCCCTACAGGGGGGTGCTATTCTGGCCCTGATAGCCTAACCACAGACCACCCGTCCTGATAAGAGCAACCCCGTCCGGAACCTTACCCTATCTAAAAATGGCCCTAGTAAGCCCCTAGCCCCTAGGCCCCTGACTTCCAGGTGATCACTATATAGATCTATGTGTTTTTGACTCATTATAAAAGTATATTATAAGTATATCGCACCCCTCTGTGTATCACACCTATCGATAGCACACCTATAGCAGTCCTTAAAATGACTTTTGTGGCCCTATTAGCTAGAGTTTGGTGTCCCTAACAGCCTGTCCCTGCTCCACACAGCAACCTCTCCCTACACTGGCAAAAGACTGAATGTAAAATGGCGGCCAGATCAGGTTTATTTATAAGGTAGGGGGTACGTCCATGTGCTGAAATGTCTCAATTGGCTGTCCTGTACCATCTGATGGATGTGTCATGGGTCAAAGTTCTTCATAATGTAAAAGAATATTGGGGGCTCGAATTTCTCCATATGTTCGCATGTTCGGTGAACACGCAAAGTTCACCGCGAAACGACCTCCGGGCGAACTGCTAGTGATTACAATAAATCTATTAAAGGCTTAAATTAAATGTGGAGTTACTTACTCTATGTGAGATATTGTCTATTCTTGAGTTTTAGAGATTAGGAAGTGATCATTTTGTTTAGATTGTATCTGCTAAATTACCCTTTTGCTCATCAGTGTAAGTGTAAGTGTAATTAGAGTGAAGGCTTTCCTGCAGAGCCAGGTCCCCTTCATCCATGTTCCCAATAGTAGGTGTGTGGTCTGCCTCTATTAGAGGTACCACTGTGAACAGGACGCTATTCTTCATTCGTCCAATAATGAAACTGAAACTCAATGAGAGCAGGTTTCTACTTTACATGTCTAATAATGCTTATCATTGTCTCGATTTTCAGTATCAATATTCCCTTATTTGTTTAGAACAGCTACCTGGAAGAGATCATACTCATGTTATTGATCAAGCTCTGGTTTTTAGGGTACCATATCCTTTTTTATCTCCTACAATCCAGAGTTAAGGTAATGGATACATTCCAAAATATCATGGAACAGGAAATCCAAAAGTTATATGATGTTTCTGTGTCATCACGTGTTTCGGGCAACCTCCTGCCCTCTTATTATATTGCATTAGTGGCTCTCATGTTTATCTAAATATATACAGTAATTATTCTCGTGATATAAGTAATTTTTTGCTGAAGGTTACTTTGCTCCTGATGATCCATAATTTTTTTGCTTTTCATAACAGTTTCTTTCTTAAAAAGAGAGGGGTCCTCGTGGGTGCCAAATACTTGCCATGAGTATTGGGAATCACAATTTATTTACACAGACACCAATCCTTTTCTCCACCACATCCGTTGGTATGGCAGGTTTATCAACAAGCTTTTATATGCAGTGATCCCTCAAAATACAATGGCCTCAGGATACAATATTTTCAACATACAATAGTCTTTTCTGGGCCCTTGTAAGTTGAAACTAGACTCAATATACAATGTCTCAGACTCATATCCAACCAATCAAGGCCACTTCTCTGGTAAAATAGCTGTATTAGTTGCTAGTTGGCAGCTATTCCTGCCTGTTATATGTAAGGGCTTGCTTTATCTGTCTTAGTTATCTGCTTATTTTTCTTAAATCTTCATTCTCTCATATCTTAGATGACATTTTGTGGCTTTGGAACCGATTATTCAACTTACAATGGTATCAATATACAAGATCCGTTCAGGGCTCTCACAAGCGGTCCAAAACGGATCAGTTTTGCCCTAATGCATTCTGAATGGAAAAGGATCCGCTCAGAATGCATCAGTTTGCCTCCATTCCGTCACCATTACGCTTTGGAGGCTGCTTGCAGCATTTTGGTGTCCGTCTGATGAAACTGAGCCAAACGGATCCGATCTGACACACAATGTAAGTCAATGGGACGGATCTGTTTCTATGACACAATCTGGCACAACAGAAAACTGATCCATCCTCCATTGACTTTCAATGGTGTTCAAGACGGATCCATCTTGGCAATGTTAAAGATAATACAAACTGATCCGTTCTGAACGGATGCAGACGGTTGTGAACGGATCCATCTGTGCAGATCCATGACGGATCTGCACCACACGCGAGTGTGAAAGTAGCCAAATAAAAAATGGCTGCACTGTTGTGGTTTTTATAGATAATGAAGACTGGTGTTCATGAGTACATTTTATTAGCCTGCTTTTTAGTCTACGAATAAGAGGTATCTGTCAGTCAATCCTAGCTATATTGTGCAAATATAAAGCTTCCTAAAAGTAATATCTTATTACTGCTAATATACTTTTTTATTAAACTGCATGAGCTGTTTTAGGCAAGACCATATTTTTCCCAGGACCAAGTTTCAGAAATATTCCTTTTGTATCCCTGGAATGATTTTATTAGTTCCTGGTTAATAGGATGTCTTTTATAGGCAAAGCGAAATTTTCTTTCCAGGTGTATTCATGTGACAGATGCCATTTAATAGGAGAATGTGAGAGTGATGATGGTTGTTACACAAAAACAGGGCTCAATTAATCAAAGCAAACATCTTTGGTTGATCCAAGGTAATTTTCTGCTAATTAATTCAGTTGAGATCACTACCTTAATTATTTACTTATCCCACAGCCCCTTATCCTATATGTGTTGTAGATCACGCAGTCAAGTGGTAAAGGAAACATTGTGCCTTCTATTTTTTACTACGAACACAAAGCTTCATTCTTTATTCTTAATCAGTGAAATTCTAGGCTCATTGTCTTTACATGTATAATACCAAGATTATTCGACAATTTGATGCTACTTTATAATGTTGTTGTTGCTATGGTTTATAGCCTAATTTTAGCATCAGTACTAATAATAATGATATTACTATCGGATAGCCTAAAACATTATTGGCCCAGATGTATATTTAATGCTTCACTTATGCATTATCCCTTTCTGACTGTTGCTAAGGCTATTTAGAGAGAGCCTATAAAAAGCCTGTTTAGCAATCATGGTTTGGTTTATGGCCAGAAGGACAAAACACAAAGAAAAGCATGCCTTTCTGATATTGCCACTCCTCCTGATGCAAGCAAGGTACAATAAAGTAGATAAATAGTAATAATTCTGTTCTCAGTCACTCATTAAGAAACAAATGTCATTTGAATATTATGGCAGTTAAACATATAGAAGAGTGCAATTGGAGTCAAATATCTTGGAGTTTTTTTCAAATACTAGTGTTACAGCAGTGGGTGTGGAACCACTGTGTCAACCAACAGATTTGACTTTGGGCCACTCCTAAGGGCGTTATCCAGGCAGTCCCCTGGTTTTCACCCTTGGTTTTAACCCCTGTACAGGGATCTGGACTGCACTGCAAGTGATGGGCCACCATCTATCAGGGGAATTGCTGAATAAAAACCAAAAAGATCCGCTCTCTAGGTTATATAGCTGTGAATTCTACCTTTCTTATTTATTCATAATAGACATATATACTTCAAAATATGAGGACCAAATAAAACCAATAACATCAATATACAAACATGATACAAATTATAAGATAAGATTTAAAATATAACATAAAATACAGGTGCATCTCAATAAGTTAGAATATCATTGAAAAGTAAATTTATTTCAGTAATTCAATTCAAAAGGGGAAACTTATATATTATATAGACTCATTAACCACATCCTGACCAGGCCTAATTTAGCAAATCTGACATATGTCACTTTATCTGGTAATAACTTTGGAACGCTTTTACTTATCCAAGCCATTCAGAGATTGTTTACTCGTGACACATTGTACTTCATGTTAATGGTAAATTTTAGTCAATATGTTTTACCTATATTTATAAAAAAAAATCCATAACGAAAATTTGAAAAAATCCAGTTTTCTAAATTTTAATCCCTCTGCTTTTAAAACAGAAAGTAATACCTCATAAAATTCTAACATTTTTAGAAGCAATTATAAGAAAATCAAATTTTCAAAACCCAGTATATAAGGACCAGTTCAGGTCTGAATTCCCTTTGTAGGGCTTAGGCCTAGTTCACACGAACGTATGGCTTTTATAGTTTTATGCGGTCCGTTTTAAACGGATCCGTTGGTCCGTTTTTGTCTTCCGTTGTGTTTCCGTTCCGTTTCCGTTCCGTATGTCCGCAAAGAATAGCCGTATGGTTTTCGTTTCCAATCCGTTTTTTGCGGATCTGAAACGGAATAGAAAAGGTTGGACATCATCAGTTTAGGACACATCCCTTTTTCACTCCCCCTATTTAACTTGGTCATGTGATAGTTGTGACTCCATTTTCAGCACCTTGTTTCAGCATTGAGAGCGTATTTGGAATCCTGTGTTTGGCAGACATTGGTTTCTGGCTACAATTTTCTGCTGTATCATGGCTGAGGAGGAACTGGTTCTCTTGTGCTGGCTGCTTTCTCGGGACTTCGAACCGCAGCCAACTCTGCAGAACGTGGAACCGAGGAGGAGGAGGCAGTGGGTTCACCCTATTGTCTCTCAGCGGCACAGGAAGGGTCATTTCCACACGCTGTACATGGATCTGCGACAGCATCCTGAGAAATTTCATCGGTATTGTCGTATGTCTGTGAACAGCTTTGACTTGTTGCTAGCGACTCTGCGCCCTGGCCTCACCTACCAGGACACTAATATGAGGCGCTGAATTTCTCCAGAGGAGCGGCTCATCGTCACGTTGAGGTATGCATCGTTTATTTTATAGAATGTGCTTAGTATTACATGTTATTAATGTTATCATTTTGTTATATGTGTCATAGTGTTGCGCCAAATGTTTAAATGTAAAATAGAGAAATAGTATTGGAGACGGGCACTCTATACCAGGAGACACACACATGTAGATATAGAGTGCACGTCTACAGTACTATTTTTCCATTTGCCATTTTATCTGACTGGGAGATTTAGGCTAGACGACTAGCACCTATACATATTTACTGAGCGGGTGACCAACCACTTTGGTTATATTAGTTGTAAATGGTGGTTGTTATAGTATATAATCTTTATTTCTTTTTGTTTTTCAGATTCTTGGCAACAGGGAATTAATTTGTATCTCTGCATTTTGAGTTCCTGCTGGGAGTTTCGACGATTTCTATGATAGTTCGTCAAACATGTGATGTGATTTGGCAGCGACTCAGGGAAGCGGTGATGCCAGTGCCCAAGGCTGAGGATTGGATCCGAATTGCTGAGGGTTTTTATGGTGATGCGCAGTTTCCAAACTGCATTGGGGCACTGGACGGCAAACACATACGTGTTAAGAAGCCGCCTCATTCAGGGTCCCTGTACTACAATTATAAACAGTATTTCTCTGTCGTGCTAATGGCCTTGGCTGACAGTAATTACAAGTTTATAATTGTGGATATTGGTGCATATGGGAGCACTGCAGATGCGCGCATTTTCAGTGCTTCCAGAATGTGTGAGAGACTTCGAGCCAACCAGCTTGCCCTACCAGAGCCCAGATTGCTGCCAGGTTCTGCGGGACCACCGGCTCCATTTGTAATTGTGGCTGATGAAGGGTTTGCTTTGGCACCACATGTCATGCGACCCTTTCCCAGACGCAACCTGGATGACAGCAGACGTATCTTCAACTGTCGGCTGAGTAGAGCCCGTCGGTATGTTGAGTGTGCGTTTGGAATACTCACACAGAAGTGGAGAGTATTCCTGTCATCCTTACAGATGGCACCGGAGAATGCCACCCGGGTTATTCAAGCGTGTGTGATCCTGCATAACTTTGTCAGGATTAATGATGGTCCCTCAGAAGTTGAGGATTTGAAATCTGGTCCATCTTCTTCAGGAGGATTGGACCAGACCCTTCACGGACGACCAGGAACTGCAGCCCTTGCAGTTCGGGCCCTCTATGAAGAATATTTTTCAAGTCCTGAGGGAGCAGTGCCGTGGCAGATGGGCGTAGTTCATGGCAGAGTGTAAAATAATCTGGACTCTGGTAATCCTAGTAACTTTCTTTTCCTAGTTGTATTTTTGTTTTTTTGGTGGTGGGGTTATATGTTGATAGTGTAGGGACTCACAAGACAAAGAGGACCCTTGACGTGGGCTTGTGGGCTGGGGTTATATTGTATGAATTGTCAAATTACATTCGTGTAGTCTAAATTGCGAAATTAGTCAATTTTCATGACTACAAAACTCGTATATTTGATTGTATACAACAACCCTCTAATACCTCTTAAAAACCATAACTAAATCGGACCTATTTTATGATTGCATACGCACCCATATGTTGCAATACTTATTCAAAACTTGTTGTTTTTCCCTAGGCATGCCGAAGACTTTTAAGATGCTGTCCAAGGTCCCGGAATCGGAGATTATTCAAGCACATACAACATGATTCCAATAGATGTAGATTATGTATTTTTGGGCTGAAGCTGCTCTGCCCATCCTGTGTCCCTGCAACTGTATACAAACAACAATTCCCAGTCTGGGTTGATATTCTATTGCTCTTATAGGGCATGCTTGGAGTTGTAGTTTTTATACAGCTGGATGGAGGAAGGTTGAGCAGCGTTGACTTTACGTTTATTGCCAGCCCGAGTTGTAATGATTCACCCAAAAATTGATGTGTATGACGTTTGGAGTGTAGTGATGTAATTCAAACATGTCATGTTGTATACCGTTTAAATGTTGATGCTCTGCTAATAAAAGGAAACAGTTTTTTTGAATCTTTGTATATATTTGGAATGAACATTTTCCAGGGTAAAAATAAAAGTGCTTCATATTCAGCTATCAAATAAAAAAACAAAACATAACATCAAAATTACATTTCGGATAATTCCCGCATAAAAGGGCCCTGTGTGCTAGGGCCAGCCACATTAGGGGGTGGTGGGTATCGCATCCTTGGTACAGAACAAGGGGGTCGAGGGGCAAAATCATGTTCTTGGGAAAATAGGGGCTGGGAATAAGTTGGTTGGATGGGCTGCTGGTAATATATACTGGGCCCTGGTTGTGCTGATGTGCCAACGTTTAGAGTTAAAGCCCGACAATGTACATTATGGACTGCCCGCACTAGCTCTACTGGGTCCATAGGGCTTTTTAGAATGTTGGCTACAGTAGCCATTACCGAAACAAAAATGTCTTGCTTTTCAGCAGACAAAGGTTCTATAAGTGGCGCGAGGCCACTGAGCATCCGTTCTTCCTTGCCCTCAATCCTTCTCTGCCTTAAATACTCGAGCACCTGACTTTCAACAATGGCTCGAGTATTTAAGGCAGGTTCGGCAGGCTGTAGTGCGGCCCTTCTCCGCCGTGGTCTCCTTAATAAAGGTTCGGGGCTCGACTGACCCTCAGCCCCAACCTCCACAGCAGAGGACTCCTCCCTCTCTGCCGGATCCAACGTTTGCGACATTTGTGGCTCTTCAGTGGCCAGAGAAGGGGAATCCTGTGGAGCAGCCACACGCTCCTCATCACTGGTCGAAGACTCATGGCCCCTCTGCTCTTCCAGGCTGTCAACGGTGCTGTGGAATGAGAGAGTAATGTAAATAACATTGGTACATATATATCCACATTGTATGAACATATAAGCCACATTTCGTAACCCACACTGGATGACATGGCTCCAGTAGACGTGTCACATATTGATTATCAGGATAAATAATCAATCTGAAAAGGCGTTTGGAAATCATTATTATGTAATATAGAGCTGCACAAATGGTTGTCCCTTATCGCTCTCCTCACCTGTTTATAATGTTAGCCATTTGTGCCGGTCAGATCAGGATAAACAATGGTAGCTGGAATACTTTAGTGAACATTGTGGTGACAAGGCCAGTATATTCACACAAGATATTATAACAACATGTACCTGGCTTGTGCACTCCAGCCCTAGTTGTATACTAGCCTATAAAACATTACTGGTAAAATGATAAAAAAATTTCAATAAATAAGCCACTACTAATATATTTGGGGACATTTCTAAGCAAACATTCCAAATAATCTAGACATTTCATACTCACGGCCTAACGTCCAGCACTGGCTTTAAGAAAGCCAGCTGCCGGGTATAAATGTATGGCTTCTTTCTGACGCCTCCATCACCACTTTTGCCCATGGCCTGAACTCGTTCCCGGCGGAACTGATCCCGGCACGACTGCCAGCGAGTCTTTAAGCGTTGGACTGTAGAAATATAACATAACAACAATTGGAACTTCAAAAATGTCATCACACGTATAAAATCACATCACTAAATATGGTTACTACTACATTAAAACCGGTAAATACTTAATTTAATATACCATATACTGGAGATTTAGAAAATTCATAGGCTGAATAACCTGCGAGATAGCAGGATTGTTGTAACCCGGTAATCATAACAGGCTTTAAACATTATTCAGACTTGATATTTGGACATTACAGGGATACACAATATGAAGCTCTAAAGCTGGTTAAAATGTATACCTCTAAGCATGTCCACACATGAAATATATATCAGACTGCAGCAGGCCATGGTTCAAATTGTGGTTTTACTACAGCAGGTGAGCCACAGGTGGCCATGGCTGATGAATAATCAAACAATATATAGTGCTGAGCACTTTGACATTGAAAAAGCAAGTGCTACACAACATCCTCATGGTGCACATTCTAAAAAACACTTACTGATTTACCTGCTTGTGTAATAGACTCCAATATACACCATTGCTTGACAAGTAACAATGACATTATAGGCATTTTACACATAAAACACATCAACATGGGTTGGCATACCTAATTTTCGGCGTTTAGAGGAACTGGCCTTCTCCCACTCTCTGGGCAACATGTCACGGGTCACCTCGTCCCATGCCCGCTCCTTGCACATGCGGTCGTGATAGGCCTCCGTTCGATTGTCCCAAAGCTGGGGACGTTCCTGGATCAGCAAGATCAATTTCTCTGCATCCATCTTGAGAAGCTGCTATCTTGCAAGGCAGACAGGCTGGGGCCGGTTTCAGCACCTGCACATGTGCTCTTGACAAAGTTTGTAAACACAGAACACATGGCAAAAGTAGGCTGGGCCTAGTATTTCTAAATTAGTGATCCGCTAAAAACGGATGACATACGGATGTGTTCCGTATGCATTCCGTTTTTTTTGCGGACCCATTGACTTTAATGGAGCCACGATCCGTGATTTACGGCCAAATATAGGACAAGCTCTATCTTTCAACGGAACGGAAAAACTGAAATACGGAAACGGAATGCATACGGAACACATTCCGTTTTTTTTTTGCGGAACCATTGAAATGAATGGTTCCGTATACGGACCGTATACGGAACACAAAAAAACGGCCCGTTCACTTGCAAAAAAAACGTTCGTGTGAACTAGGCCTTACACATTGGAAACACCCCATAAATGACCCATTGTAGAAACTACACACCTCAAGTTACTCAAAGCTGATTTTACAAACTTAGTTAACCTTTAGGTGTTCCACAAGAATTAAAGGAAAATGGAGATAAAATTTCACTTTTTTGCCAGATTTTCCATTTTAATAATTTTTATTTATTTAACACATAGAGTTAAAAGACAAACAAAACTTAATATTTATTAGGCTACTTTCACACCTGCGTTAGGTGCGGATCCGTCTGGTATCTGCACAGATGGATCCGCACCTATAATGCAAACGCTTAGATCCGTTCAGAACGGATCCGTTTGCATTACCATGAACAAAAAAAAAAAAAATTATAATTATTATTTTTTTTTGTTCATGATAATGCAAACGGATCCGTTTTGACTTTACATTGAAAGTCAATGGGGGACGGATCCGTTTGAAAATTTAGCCATATTGTGTCAACTTCAAACGGATCCGTCCCCATTGACTCACATTGTAAGCCTGGACGGATCCGTTTGCCTCCGCACGGCCAGGCGGACACCCGAACGCTGCAAGCTGCGTTCGGGTGTCCGCCTGCGGAGCGGAGGACAAACGGTGCCAAACTGATGCATTCTGAGCGGATCCGCATCCACTCAGAATGCATTAGGGCTGGACAGATCCGTTCGGGGCCGCTTGTGAGAGCCTTCAAACGGAACTCACAAGCGGAGCCCCGAACGCTAGTGTGAAAGTAGCCTTAATTCTGCAGTTTACAGAAACACCCCACATGTGGTCATAAACTAATGTAAGGGCACATGGCAGGGCGCAGAAGAAAAGGAGCGCCATATGGTTTTTGGAAGGAAGATTTTGATGAACTGGTTTTTAAATGCCATGTCTAATTTGAAGCCCCCCTGATGCACCCTTACAGTAGAAACTCCCCAAAAATGTACCCCATTTTGGAAACTAGGGGATAAGGTGCCTGTTTTATTGGTACTATTTTGGGGTACATATGATTTTTAATTGCTCTATATTATGTTTTTTGTGAGGCACTTTTTTTATTTTTTATTTCATGTTCTATTTTTATAGAGCAGGTTGTTACGGATGCAATGATATCAAATATGTCTACTATGTTTGTTTGTTTCAGTTTTACATAATAAAGCATTTTTGTGTCTCCATTTTCTGAACGCCATTTTTTTTTATTTTTCTGCCAATCGAGACAAGGCAGGGGCTCGTTTTTTGCAGGAAGAGTTGATGTTTTCATAGGTACCATTTTTGGGTACATATGATTTTTTGATAATTCATTATTACACTTTATGGGGCAAGGTGACCAAAAAATTGGTTGTTTTTGCACAGTTTTTATTTATTTATTTTTACAGCGTTCACCTGAGGGGTTAAGTCATGTGAAATTGTTATAGAGCAGATTGTTATGGATGTGGAAATACCTAATATGTATGCTTTTTCTAATTTATTTAAGTTTTACACAATAATAGCATTTTTGAAACCCAAAAAATTATGTTTTAGTGTCTCCATAGTCTGAGAGCCATAGCTTTTTTATTTTTTGACCGATTGTCTTAGTTAGGATCTTATTTTTTGTGTGATGAGGTGACGGTTTGATTGGTACTATATTGGGGTCATACGCCTTTTTGATCGCTTGGTGTTGCACTTAATGTGATGTTAGGTGAAAAAAATTGCTTTTTTGGCACTGTTTTTATTTTATTTCTATTACGGTGTTCGCGTGAGGGGCTAGGTCATGTGATATTTTTATAGAGCTGTTTTTTTCGGATGCGGCGATACCTAATATGTATACTTTTTTTATTTATTTCACTTTAACACCATAATAGCATTTTTAAACCAAAAAATTATGTTTTAATGTCTCCATGTTCTTAGGTCTATAGTTTTTTTTTTTTTTAGCAATTTCCTTATGTAGGGGCTCATTTTTTGCGGGATGAGGTTACGGTTTTATTGCTACCAATTTGTGGGACATACGCACTTTTTATGATGTAAAGTGACAAAAATGGCTTTTTTTTACACTGTTTTTATTTTTACTTTTATGGTGTTTATCAGACAGGGTGGATCCGGGGCTGAGCCAGCCGTCAAGCACACGGCAATACCAAATATGTCTATTTATTTAATAAAAAATTTTATATTTAAAAAAAAAATTTAATTACTTAATTGGGGGAATTTTTTTTTACATGTGAAACCTTTTTTTATTATTTTTTATTTATTTTTATTTTACACTTTGCGTCCACCATAAGGACATACAAGACCCCTGGGGGACATTTAACTTCACTTTTTTTTTTTCACTATTGATTTCTCCTGTAACTGGGGCTGACATAGTAGCCCAAGTTACAGGGGAAATACACCCCCCCCCCCCCCCCCCAGTGAGGCTGTTGTAGTGAGGCTGTACAGACCTCATCGAGGTCTGTGAAAGACCCGACAGCTCCTGCACTCTACCGGCCCAAGCGGTCACATGACCACCAGGCCAGCACAGTAAGCACATAGCGCTATGTATACAGCAATCTAGAAGGCAGGGACACCTGGGAACTGTCCCTGCCTTCCCTCTGGGTTGCCCTGCTGTCACTGACAGCGGGCCCCCCACTCGGCAGCTGCACGATTAGCGCGCAGCTGCCATCTCTGAACAGATGTTTTAGAACGTCCATTTAGAGATAAACAACCGCCCATAGGATGTTTATATCCTATGAGCGGTCAGGAAGTGGTTGAATACAGAGTGATCCACTTCAAGTGTTTATTTATTTTAATGTTGATGATTATGGTTTACAGCTAATGTAAACCCAAGTCAGCTAATCAACACAAAACACCTGCAAAGGTTTCCTAAGCCTTTAACTGGTCCCTCAGTCTGGTTCAGTAGGCTACACAATCATGGGGAGGACTGCTGACTTGACATTTTTCCAGAAGCCAGGAGGGTAAGCCACAATAATTAATCAATAAAGAAGCTGGCTGTTCACAGAGTGCTGCATCCAAACATATTGATGGAAAGTTGTAGAGTGGAAGGAAAAAGTGTGGTAGAAAAAGGTGCACAAGCAACAGGGATAATCGCAACCTTGAAAGGATGGTCAAGAAAAGGACATTCAAGAATTTGGGGGATATTCACAATGGTGAAGTCAGTGCTTCAAGGGCAATTTATTTCATTTTCCAGCAGGGCTTGGCATCTGCCCAAACTGTCAAAAGTACCAAAAGCTGGTTTTATAACCCTTGTATCACTGTACTTGATCGACCAGCAAACTTGCCTGAATTTTGCAGACACCAAACCCAACAATGCAGATGAGTTAAGGCCGCTATCAAAGCAACCTGGGCTTCCATAACACCTCTGAAGTGCAACAGGCTGATTGCTTCCATGCCACGCAGAATTGATGCAGTAATTCATGCAAAAGAGGCCCCATATATATACTGTACATTCTTTTTCACTATTAAAAAAAAAAAAAATTCCTTTGGTCTTATATAATATTCTAATTTTATGAGATACTAACTTTTGGGTTTCCAATAGCTGTAAGCCATAAACATCAACATTAACCCCTTAAGGACTTTGCCATTTTTCACCTTAAGGACCAGGCCATTTTTTGCAAATCTGACATGTGTCACTTTATGTGGTGATAACTTTAAAACGCTTTGACTTATCCAGGCCATTCTGAGATTGTTTTCTCGTCACATATTGTACTTCATGACACTGGTAAAACTGAGTCAAAAAATTTAATTTTTATTTATTAAAATAATACAAAATTATGAAAAATTCACAACTTTCCAAATTTCAATTTCTCTGCTTTTAAAACAGATAGTGATACTTCATATAATAGTTATTACTTTACATTTCCCATATGTCTACTTCATGTTTGGATCATTTTGTGAATGCCATTTTATTTTTTGGGCACGTTAGAACGCAAGTTTCCAAAACCCACTTTTTAAGGACCAGTTCAGGTCTGAAGTCACTTTGTGAGGCTTACATTATAGAAACCACCCAAAATGACCCCATTTTAGAAACTACACCCCTCAAGGTATTCAAAACTAATTTTACAAACTTTGTTAACCCTTTAGGTATTCCTCAAGAATTAATGGAAAGGAATGCCATATGGTTTTTGGAAAGCAGATTTCACTGGTATAATTTTAAGCTGCCATGTCACATTTGAAGACCCCTTATGCATCCCTAGAGTAGAAACTCCAAAAAATTTACTCTATTTTAGAAACTACACCCCTCAATGTATTCAAAACAGATTTTAGAAACTTTGCTAACCCTTTAAGTGGTATACAAGAATTAAAGGAAATGGAGATTAAATTTTAGAATTTCACTTTTTTGGCAGATTTTCCATTTTAATCCATTTCTTCAACTAATAAAGCAAGGGTCAACAGCCAAGCAAAACTCAATATTTATTGCCCTGATTCTGTAGTTTACATAAACATCCCATATGTGGCCATAAACTTCTGTACGGGCACACGGCAGGGCGCAGAAGGAAAGGAACACCATATTCGATGATGATACATGTTTGGCAGTTTTGTTGGTACTATTTTAGGGTACAGATGATTTTTAGTTGCTCTATATTACACTTTTTGTGAGGCAAGGTAACAAAAAATAGCTGTTTTGGCACAGTTTTAATTTTTTGTTATTTACAATGTTCATCTGACAGGTTAAATCATGTGCTATTTTTATAGAGCAGGTTGTTACGGACACGACAATAACAAATATGACAACTTTTTTTGATTGTTTGTTTCAGTTTTACATTATAAAGCATTTTTGAAAAAAAAAATATTTTTAGTGTCTACATATTCTGAAAGCCATAGTTTTTTTTTTGTTTTTTTTTGGCGACCGTCTTATGTAGGGTCTAATTATTTTTTCAGTATGAGATGACGGTTTGATTGGTACTATTTTAGGGTGCGTATGACTTTTTGATCGCTTCGCATTTCACTTTTTGTAATGTAAGGTGACAAAAATGGCTTTTTTGACACACATTTAATTTTTTACGGTGTTCACCTGAGGGGTTAGTTCATGTGATATTTTTATACAGCAGGTTCTTACGGACGTGGCAATACCTAATATGTATACTTTTTTATTTATTTATGTTTTACACAATAACAGCATTTTTTTATTTAAAAAAACATGTTTCAGTGTCTCCATATTCTTTGGGTGATTGTCTTAAGTAGGGTCTCATTTTTTCAGGGATGAGATGACGGTTTGATTGGTACTATTTTAGGGTGCATATGACTTTTTAATTGCTTGCTATTACACTTTTTGTGATGTAAGTTGACAAAAAATGGCTTTTTTGACACCGTTTTTATTTTAATTTTTTACGGTGTTCATCTGAGGGGTTAGGTCATGTGGTATTTTTATAGAGAAGGTTGTTATGGACACGGCGATACCGAATATGTCAATTTTTTACAATTTTTTTACATTTAACAGAATTAAAGCATTTTTGAAACAAATAAATCATGTTGTAGTGTCTCCATAGTCTGAGCCATAGTTTTTTTATTTTTTGGGAGATTGTCTTAGGTAGGGGCTTATTTTTTGCAGGATGAGGTGACGGTAAGATTGGTACTATTTTGGGAGGCATACACCTTTTTGATCGCTAGGTGTTGCGCTTTTAGTGATGTAAGGTGACCAAAAAAATGTTTCTTTTAGCACAGTTTGTGTTTTATTTTTTTGACGGTGTTCATCTGAGAGGTTAGGTCATGTGATATATTTATAGAGCCGGTTGATACGGATGCGGCGATACTTAATATGTCTACTTTTATTTTTTTCCCTATTTTGTACAAATTTTTTTTACTTGAAACTTTTAATTTTTTTATTATAAAAAAACTAATTTTTTCACTTTTATTACTTTTTATATTTGTCCCACCATGGGACTTCTTCTTTTCAGGGTTTGATCCCTGTGTCAATTCAGTACAATACATTCTGTATTGTACTGAATTGAACTGTCAGCATCTTTCACAGTTAGATGCTGACTTTTGCCTAGGAGACCCAGCCCTCAGGCTGGATCTCCTCCGGGGATTCCATAGCTGGAAGGCCCCGATGCCTGTGTAAGGCATCGGGGCTGCCATGGCAACCATCGGGTCCCCGCCACCGCAGTGCGGGACCCGATGACTAAAGAGAGGGAGTGCAAATCTCCCATATGCCGCAGTCACCGCTGACCGCGGCATATGAGGGGTTATTCCATCAGCATCAGCGTTATCACCGATGCTGGTGGATGCAGCACGGGTCCGGCTGTCAATAACAACCGGATCCGTGCTGCTGATCACAGCAGCGCACATGGGGGGACCGCAGGACGAGAATGCTCGTCTTGGGGCGCAAAGTACCGACCATTTAGGACGAGCATTCTCGTCCTGGGTCATTAAGGAGTTAAAAAAACATGGGGCTGAAGTAAGAAGATGTTTCCTTTAAACAATATCTATAGGTACATCATGTTTATTACAGTACTCAAAATGGTAGGTCTTATCCAAAATAGGTTGCTTATATGGTTTTACTCACACTGTTTGTGTTTGCAGTATTCCGTTCTCGGAATTTCACACATGCGCAGTTGAAGGCTCCAGACACCACTCTCGTGTAACCAGGATTTGCTATTTTAACGCCTTGATTTCTAAATTGAGGCAAATGAAATATTGATGAAGCTGGTAGTTTAACAGTATAATCTCTCTGCTCAGTAAAATAGTTTCACATTCTGTACTAATCTAATCTAACAGATAAAAAAATCATGGCATGCACTATTGGATACTTTATGTGTGCAGCTACTTATATACACTGCTCAAAAAAATAAAGGGAACACAAAAATAACACATCCTATATCTGAATTAATTAAATATTCTTCTGAAATACTTTGTTCTTTACATAGTTAAATGTGCTGACAACAAAATTACACAAAAAAAAAAATGGAAATCAAATTTTTCAACCCATGGAGGTCTGGATTTGGAGTCACACTCAAAATTAAAGTGGAAAAACACACTACAGGCTGATCCAACTTTGATGTAATGTCCTTAAAACAAATCATAATGAGGCTCAGTAGTGTGTGTGGCCTCCACGTGCCTGTATGACCTCCCTACAACGCCTGTGCATGCTCCTGATGAGGTGGCAGACGGTCTCCTGAGGGATCTCCTCCCAGACCTGGACTAAAGCATCTGCCAACTCCTGGACAGTCTGTGGTGCAATGTGACGTTGGTGGATAGAGTGAGACATGATGTCCCAGATGTGTTCAATTGTATTCAGGTCTGGGCAACGGGCGGGCCAGTCCATAGCATTAATGCCTTCGTCTTGCAGGAACTGCTGACACACTCCAGCCACATGAGGTCTAGCATTGTCTTGCATTAGGAAGAACCCAGGGCCAACCGCACCAGCATATGGTCTCACAAGGGGTCTGAGGATCTCATCTCGGTACCTAATGGCAGTCAGGCTACCTCTGGCGAGCACATGGAGGGCTGTGCGGCCCTCCAAAGAAATGCCACCCCACACCATTACTGACCCAATGCCAAACCGATCATGCTGAAGGATGTTGCAGGCAGCAGAACGTTCTCCACGGCGTCTCAAAACTCTGTCACGTCTGTCACATGTGCTCAGTGTGAACCTGCTTTTATCTGTAAAGAGCACAGTGGTGAATTTGCCAATCTTGGTGTTCTCTGGCAAATGCCAAACGTCCTGCACGGTGTTGGGCTGTAAGCACAACCCCCACCTGTGGACGTCGGGCCCTCATATCACCCTCATGGAGTCTGTTTCTGACTGTTTGAGCAGACACATGCACATTTGTGGCCTGCTGGAGGTCATTTTGCAGGGCTCTGGCAGTGCTCCTCCTGTTCCTCCTTGCACAAAGGCGGAGGTAGCGGTCCTGCTGCTGGGTTGTTGCCCTGCTACGGCCTACTCCACATCTCCTGATGTACTGGCCTGTCTCCTGGTAGCGCCTCCATGCTCTGGACACTACGCTGACAGACACAGCAAACCTTCTTGCCACAGCTCGCATTGATGTGCCATCCTGGATAAGCTGCACTACCTGAGCCACTTGTGTGGGTTGTAGACTCCGTCTCATGCTACCACTAGAGTGAAAGCACCGCCAGCATTCAAAAGTGACCAAAACATCAGCCAGGAAGCATAGGAACTGAGAAGTGGTCTGTGGTCACCACTTGCAGAACCACTCTTTTATTGGGGGTGTCTTGCTAATTGCCTATAATTTCCACCTGTTGTCTATCCCATTTGCACAACAGCATGTGAAATTGATTGTCACTCAGTGTTGCTTCCTAAGTGGACAGTTTGATTTCACAGAAGTGTGATTGACTTGGAGTTACATTGTGTTGTTTAAGTGTTCCCTTTATTTTTTTGAGCAGTGTACATCTGATGTAGGACCATAATCTCAATGAGTTCCATGAGTCCTACAGATGAAACATCCAATAACCTGATAAGTTTGGCAGGGAAAAACTGTGCACTGCTACACATTTCAGCTGCAAGGGAATGTAGAAGTACACTAAAAATGCTGGTGCTACCATGTACTTAATGATTATACCAGTCCTGCAAAGCAATAACTGCTGTTGATAGAGGGACACCATTCTCAGATTTCTAGGACATATGTAAAATAATTTGTTCTAGTGGGTCAAGGTGATTTCAGGTGTTTCTGCAAGCCTTCTCACTCATATTATACTTTTCATCCTCTCCCTTCATTGATATTCAAGCTATTTACAGTGCCTTGAACAAGTATTCATACCCTTTGAACTTTTCAAAAAATTTTCACGTTACGCCCACAAACCTACCTGGATAAGTCATCAGTACCTGATCAGTGGGGGTCTGACACCCGAGACCCCCACCAATCAGCTGTTTGAGAAGGCATTGTCGCTAGCAGTAGCACAGTAGCCTTCTCTCAGCTTTCCCTAGGCCAGTGATGATACGTTCATGTGTCTCGTGGCCTAGGAGCAGCTCAGCCCTATTTAAGTGAATGGGGCTGAGCTGTGATACGAAGCACAGCTCCTATACAATGTGCGGTGCTGTACTTGGCAAGCTGCAAAAAGGCAGCAGTGCTCACAGGAGTTCCAGTGTCTTCTCAAAACAGCTGATCAGCAGGTGTCCTGGGTGTTGTACCCCCACTGATCAGATACTGATGTCCACAGCATAGGTCATCAGTAAAACCCTTGGAAAACCCTTTTAAATGTATTTTTGGGATTTTATGTAATAGACCAACTCAAAGTAGCAAGTATGTGTGAGGTGAAAAGAAGATGATACATGGTTGTTAACATTTTTAATAAATAAAAATCTGAAAAGTGTAGTGTGCATTTGTATTCAGCACCCTGTACTCTGATATCGCTAAATAAAATTCTGGAGTCACCTTATTAGTAAATAGAGTTCACCTGTGTGTAATTCATTAGCTGAAAGTACTAGCTTCAAGTACTACATTAAGTACTAGTAAAGAGATATTGCAGGAGATAGTCAGGAGGTAGGCTGGAAGGTGGAAACAATACAAAAAAAAAAGGTAAGATTTGTTTGATTTAAAGTTACAAATTTATTTTTTTATTTTTTTATTTTTTTCTCCTCTTTAAAATGGCAGACTTGGTTCAGTGCAGGAATTGTTGTGCATTTATTTCATGTTCCACTCTTTGGAGATTCGGATGCTGTCAGATCTGTAGACAGTTCTCCTTACTGCAGCAGGAAATTGCATTTTTGAAAGCTGAAATATTTAAATTATCTGTTAAACAAACTCCAGCTAGGACTGCTGCAATGCCACTGCCACAGAGGACCCCCAGAAATGGCAGATGGGTTAATGTAGGTTCTGGAAGTCTTAGAGTGGTGGATAGAAGACATGTCCCACAGTCGGTGGTTCTCCATAATTCATTTGCAGCACTCTCAGAATGTAAGGACAACATGGATATGGACTCAAGCACAGAGGGTGAGAAACCATCGACTCCTATGTCTAATGTATGCAACAAAAAAGATAAAGTGAAGTCTCAAAGGATGCAGCTGTTGCTGGGTGATTCAATCATAAGAAGTGTGGAGCTTAAAGAAAATGGTTTTGTGAGATGTCTCCCTGGGGCTACTGCTAGAAGAGATAGAAGACGTATTATTAATATTGTTAAGCAAGCAAAGCAGGAAGGGGACGTGGATGTTCTTGTCCATCTAGGGACAAATGACCTGGCTTGCAATGAAGTGTCAGAGGTGAAAAAATCTTTTATCACACTTGGTAATGACGTACAGGATTTTGCATCCACCATTTCATTTTCTGAAGTTCTGCCTGTGCATAATGTTCAGAATGATAGGCAGAGGCGCATAAAGGAGTTCAACATATGGCTTGGTAAATGGTGTCAAGAGCAAGGATTTGGCTTTGTTTCTCATGATAGCTCTACTTGGAATAGAAAGGAACTGTACAAAAAAGATGGTTTGCATCTTTCTCTCAAAGGAACAAATGTACTTAGTGAACAACTCCAAGAATTTGCGAAAGAGTATTTAAACTAGGAAGGGGGGGCAAAAGAGTGAAAATAAAAGAGTCCAATTGCCCCCCGAAACAATGCCAGAACAGGCCAGAAGCACTGAGGTTAAGAAATGATAAGCTCAGAGTCCTGTCTACAAATGCTCGCAGTTTAGGTAAAAAAATCAATGAACTTGGGTCAATAATGGCATCTGAGAATGTAGATTTAGTGGCTGTTACGGAGACATGGTTTAATGAAAGAAATGACTGGGACATAACCATACCAGGGTACTCTTTATACAGAAGAGACAGAGAAGGCAAGAAAGGAGGAGGAGTGGCCCTGTATGTGAAAGATAGCATTAAATCTAACCTAATACAAGTTGGTGAGGCCAACATAGAGTCAGTTTGGGTTACGTTGCAGTTTGCTAACCATGCAGTAACTCGTGTAGGTGTGATATATAGACCACCTGGTCAAGTTAAAGAACTAGATGATCTACTAGTTGAAGAAATAGCTAAAATGACAATGAAAGGAGAAGTTATCATTATGGGAGATTTCAATCTTCCAGATATAAACTGGAAAACCAAAATAGCAAGTTCTACCAGGAGTACAGATATTCTAAATTCCCTACTGGGGTTATCTCTACAACAAGTGGTTGAGGAGCCAACCCGGAGGGAGGCCATTTTGGATTTGGTATTCACAAACGGGGATTCGGTATATGATGTCATTGTAGGCGAAACCTTGGGATCTAGTGATCACCAGTCAGTGTGGTTTAATATAAGAACTGTGAAAGAGTCCGACCACACAAAAACAAAAGTTTTAGATTTTAGAAAATCAGACTTTTCAAAAATGAAATTAGTCATAAATGAGTCCTTATCAGACTGGAACGGATTACATGGAGTCCAGGAGAAATGGGACTACTTAAAAGGTGCATTATTGAAGGCAACAGAAAATTGCATTAGACTTGTCAGTAAAAGCAAAAAAAGGAGGAGACCAATGTGGTACTCAGCAGAAGTGGCCCAAATCATTAAAAATAAAAAGCTAGCATTTTGTAATTATAAAAAAACCCAGAGCAATGAAGATAAGGAAATCTACAAGATTAGGCAGAGAGAGGCCAAGCAAGTTATAAGAACTTCTAAAGCGCAGGCAGAAGAAAAACTAGCTCAGTCTATGAAAAAAGGGGATAAGACATTCTTCAGATATATAAATGAAAAAAGGAAATTAAAACAAGGAATAACTAAATTAAAAACAAAGGACGGAAGGTATGTAGAAGAGAATAAAGGGCTAGCCGACTGCCTTAATGAATACTTCTGTTCAGTTTTTACAAAAGAAAAAGGAGAAGGACCTCCACTAGAAAGAATGACTATTAAATCGTTTGATGCATGTATCTTTACAGAGGAAGATGTTCTAAGTTTGCTGTCTAAGGTGAAGACAGATAAGTCACAGGGGCCTGATGAGATACACCCAAAATTATTAAAAGAGCTTAGTGGTGAGCTGGCAAAACCGTTAACAGATTTATTTAACCAATCATTAGTAACAGGAGTCGTCCCGGAAGATTGGAAATTGGCAAATGTCGTGCCCATTCACAAGAAAGGTAGTAGGGAGGAATCGAGCAACTATAGACCAGTGAGTCTGACATCAATAGTAGGCAAATTAATGGAAACCCTATTAAAGGATAGGATTGTGGAACATCTAAAATCCCATGGATTGCAAGATGAAAAACAACATGGGTTTACTTCAGGGAGATCATGTCAAACAAATCTTATAGATTTTTTTGACTGGGTGAATAAAATAATAGACGGTGGAGGTGCAGTAGACATCGCATATCTAGATTTTAGTAAGGCTTTTGACACTGTCCCACATAGAAGACTTATCAATAAACTGCAGTCATTGAGCATGGACTCCCATATTGTTGAGTGGATTAGGCAGTGGCTGAGTGACAGACAACAGAGGGTTGTAGTCAATGGAGAACATTCAAAACAAGGTAATGTTACCAGTGGGGTTCCACAGGGATCTGTACTGGGACCGATTTTGTTTAATATCTTCATAAGTGATATTGCAAAAGGCCTCGCTGGTAAGGTTTGTCTTTTTGCTGATGACACAAAGATATGTAACAGGGTTGATGTTCCTGGAGGGAAACGCCAAATGGAAAAGGATTTAGGAAAACTAGAAGAATGGTCAGAACTCTGGAAACTGAAATTTAATGTGGATAAGTGCAAGATAATGCACCTGGGGCGTAAAAACCCAAGGGCAGAATATAGAATATTTGACACAGTCCTGACCTCAGTATCTGAGGAAAGGGATTTAGGAGTAATTATTTCAGAAGACTTAAAGGTGGGAAGACAATGTAATAGAGCAGCACGAAATGCCAGCAGAATGCTTGGATGTATAGGGAGAGGTATAAGCAGTAGAAAGAGTGAAGTGCTTATGCCGCTGTACAGAACACTGGTGAGACCTCACTTGGAGTATTGTGCGCAGTACTGGAGGCCATATCTCCAGAAGGATATAGATACTCTAGAGAGAGTTCAGAGAAGAGCTACTAAACTAGTACATGGATTGCAGGATAAAACTTACCAGGAAAGGTTAAAGGACCTTAATATGTATAGCTTGGAAGAAAGAAGAGACAGAGGGGATATGATAGAAACTTTTAAATACATAAAGGGAATCAACTCGGTAAAGGAAGAGAGCATATTTAAAAGAAGAAAAACTACCACAAGAGGACACAGTTTTAAATTAGAGGGGCAAAGGTTTAAAAGTAATATAAGGAAGTATTACTTTACTGAGAGAGTAGTGGATGCATGGAATAGCCTTCCTGCAGAAGTGGTAGCTGCAAATACAGTGAAGGGGTTTAAGCATGCATGGGATAGGCATAAGGCCATCCTTCATATAAGATAGGGCCGGGGGCTATCCATAGTATTCAGTATATTGGGCAGACTAGATGGGCCAAATGGTTCTTATCTGCCGACACATTCTATGTTTCTATGTTTCTATGTTTCTAATTTATTGTCAGTATAATTACAGCTGCTCTGTGAAGGTCTCAGAAGTTTGTTAGAGAACATTAGTAATCAAAAAGCATAGTGAAAACCAAGGAACACATAAGACAGGTCAGGGATAAAGTTGTGGAGAAGTGTAAAGCAGGATTTGGTTATAAAAAAAATATCCCAAGCTCTGAACATCTCATGGAGCAATTGCACAACTGCAAACTGCATCAGGACAACGACCCTAAACATACAGCCGGAGCAACAGTGGAATGGTTTATATCAAAGCATATTCATGTGTTAGAATGGCACAGTCAAAGTCCAGACCTAAACTCCATTGAGAATCTGGGGCAAGACTTATAAGTGAACTGGTAAACAGCATGGAGCACTCTGTGACACATACAAGGCTATGTTCCTCATCTCTCTTGGAAGCTCCTTTAGGGGCATCCATTGCAAACTTCACCAAAAAACCTGGACATATCAGTGCAACATGCTGCACTATTTTGCCCGGGAAAATTCAGAACTCCCTGAGGAAAACCTGACTGACTCCATTATCAGATGTGAACAAATCCTAAGCAATACAGTAATACTCTATTAATTGAGCAATGTCAGCAATTTTTGAAACATCCATATGACTGTAATACTCTTTTTGCTTGAGGAGCCTTTAAAATATGTTGCGAAACTGTGAGATTAAACACAGCTGCCCATCACATACTCTATAGTGGCACATTTATGTTAGAAGATCTATTATGGTTATGGACCACCTGATTTCCTGCTTGCCCATTAAAACCTTCTAGTACTCATACCAACACATAAAATTTAACCATATTTGTCAAGTGTAAAAAAAACAGTACTATGTAGAGATTTACTTTTCAGGTTAAGAGGGTCATATATAAACTCCATCAAAACATGAAATGCCCAGTACATAGTGAGATTTTCTTGTATTCATGTTCTCTGAATCTCCCTCTCACCTATATCAAATGGGGTGTTGCTAACCCAATAGTGTATCGCTCATCTGAAAAATTACACATTACTATTTGATTTCTGATGTTTACCATTCTAATGTCAAATTTATCTCCAATTTGTTTCCATTTAAACTTATTGTCATATTTCGGGGGAATCTTTCATAGACAAACAAACTTCAAAATGGAGCCATTTTTCATTATTGATAAAATGTAGTGTCAGAATGCCATGGCCTTTTAGGTCATCACATTAGAAAGTCTATCTTGACATTATCGCAAATGATTATTGTAACAAATGGTAATAAATGTATGCATGGAAAGCCAGCCACTTACGAAGCAGAGGCCTACATGCATTGTATTTTGCCTGACATCCAAGATAAAGCCAAATAAATAGAAACAACAACTGATCTAATACACAAAGAGGAAAATGGTTTCGATTTCAATGTAAGTAGATAGAGTTTGCACCACACATTCATCCTTCTATAACTGCAGCCTATCATTTTACATATCACAATTTGTCATTTTACAGTGGAAATTTATGAGTACAAGTCTTGTAAGTTTTTGGAAGTGTCTCCTAAGAAAATGCCATCTGATATCTGGACACAAATTTTAAAGCGTGATTTCTGTACAAGACTCATTAGTTCTCCTACTAAATCATTCGAATAATTTGATAAGTCATGTAATGTACTGTGAAATATGGAAGTATCTTAAAGGATAACTGTCATATTTCCATAAAAAAAAAATTTGGAGCATATGTTACTGCTGCAGCATAATTATGCATAAAGCAATCTTTAGTTTCTTCACTTACCACTGTTTTCCTTGAGTTTTCCCCTTAGTTACGGCTGTTTTGAATGCTACATTATGAGGATCTTCTCAAGATGGCTCCTCTGCCAGTTCTCTGAGGCCAAAACTGCATTCCCTCAGGTCACATACAAACTTGCTGTAGCCAGCAGATTCCTGCCAGCCAATCAGATTGGATTACTGAGAGACACGCCTCCTCACTCTAAAGCCTAATGCAGGCATGCCGTGTGAAGGACTGCCCCTCTGTCCTCCTAGCCGGAGACAGATGAGCCATAGCAACGGTCTTTTAAGGGAGCAGTGGAAAGGGACAGGATACATTAATGAAAGCTGTTATTATAAGGTAATTACAGATCTTTTGGCAATCATTGACAGACTAACTCAGGTATATATGCCTAGCTCTAATAAACTAGCAAATAAAATAAAAAATTAATTCCTTTAATTCCATTATAAAGTCTGTAATGCTTCATCAGAGACAAAATGGATCCTCCTTTCTTCCTTTATATCTGATACAGATTTCTTAAACAAATGCAAATAATAATAATAATAATAATAGGTATTTTTTTCCCCACAGTGACATAATAATATTTTTTATTATAAAACTCATTCTAAATTATTTGAGGGATGTCCCTGATTAACCACCTCCGGACCGCCTAACGCAGGATCGCGTTCCGGAGGTGGCAGCGCTGCGCACAGTCACGCATATACGCGTCATCTCGCGAGACGCGAGATTTCCTGTGAACGCGCGCACACAGGCGCGCGCGCTCACAGGAACGGAAGGTAAGAGAGTTGATCTCCAGCCTGCCAGCGGCGATCGTTCGCTGGCAGGCTGGAGATGTGTTTTTTTTAACCCCTAACAGGTATATTAGACGCTGTTTTGATAACAGCGTCTAATATACCTGCTACCTGGTCCTCTGGTGGTCCCCTTTGTTTGGATCGACCACCAGAGGACACAGGTAGCTCAGTAAAGTAGCACCAAGCACCACTACACTACACTACACCCCCCCCCCATCACTTATTAACCCCTTATTAGCCCCTGATCACCCCTAATCACCCCTGATCACCCCATATAGACTCCCTGATCACCCCCCTGTCATTGATTACCCCCCTGTCATTGATCAACCCCCTGTAAAGCTCCATTCAGACGTCCGCATGATTTTTACGGATCCACTGATAGATGGATCGGATCCGCAAAACGCATCCGGACGTCTGAATGAAGCCTTACAGGGGCATGATCAATGACTGTGGTGATCACCCCATATAGACTCCCTGATCACCCCCCTGTCATTGATTACCCCCCTGTCATTGATTACCCCCCTGTAAAGCTCCATTCAGATGTCCGCATGATTTTTACGGATGCACTGATACATGGATCGGATCCGCAAAACGCATCCGGTCGTCTGAATGAAGCCTTACAGGGGCATGATCAATGACTGTGGTGATCACCCCCCTGTCATTGATTACCCCCCTGTAAAGCTCCATTCAGATGTCCGCATGATTTTTACGGATGCACTGATAGATGGATCGGATCCGCAAAACGCATCCGGACGTCTGAATGAAGCCTTACAGGGGCATGATCAATGACTGTGGTGATCACCCCATATAGACTCCCTGATCACCCCCCTGTCATTGATTACCCCCCTGTCATTGATTACCCCCCTGTAAAGCTCCATTCAGATGTCCGCATGATTTTTACGGATGCACTGATAGATGGATCGGATCCGCAAAACGCATCCGGACGTCTGAATGAAGCCTTACAGGGGCATGATCAATGACTGTGGTGATCACCCCATATAGACTCCCTGATCACCCCCCTGTAAAGCTTCATTCAGATGTCCGCATGATTTTTACGGATGCACTGATACATGGATCGGATCCGCAAAACGCATCCGGTCGTCTGAATGAAGCCTTACAGGGGCATGATCAATGACTGTGGTGATCACCCCCCTGTCATTGATTACCCCCCTGTAAAGCTCCATTCAGATGTCCGCATGATTTTTACGGATGCACTGATAGATGGATCCGATCCGCAAAACGCATCCGGACGTCTGAATGAAGCCTTACAGGGGCATGATCAATGACTGTGGTGATCACCCCATATAGACTCCCTGATCACCCCCCTGTCATTGATCACCCCCCTGTCATTGATTACCCCCCTGTAAAGCTCCATTCAGATGTCCGCATGATTTTTACGGATGCACTGATAGATGGATCGGATCCGCAAAACGCATCCGGACGTCTGAATGAAGCCTTACAGGGGCATGATCAATGACTGTGGTGATCACCCCATATAGACTCCCTGATCACCCCCCTGTCATTGATCACCCCCCTGTCATTGATTACCCCCCTGTAAAGCTCCATTCAGATGTCCGCATGATTTTTACGGATGCACTGATAGATGGATCGGATCCGCAAAACGCATCCGGACGTCTGAATGAAGCCTTACACGGGCGTGATCAATGACTGTGGTTATCACCCCATATAGACTCCCTGATCACCCCCCTGTCATTGATCACCCCCCTGTCATTGATCACCCCCCCTGTCATTGATCACCCCCCCTGTCATTGATCACCCCTCTGTAAGGCTCCATTCAGATATTTTTTTGGCCCAAGTTAGCAGAATTTTTTTTTTTTTTTTCTTACAAAGTCTCATATTCCACTAACTTGTGTCAAAAAATAAAATCTCACATGAACTCACCATACCCCTCACGGAATCCAAATGCGTAAAATTTTTTAGACATTTATATTCCAGACTTCTTCTCACGCTTTAGGGCCCCTAGAATGCCAGGGCAGTATAAATACCCCACATGTGACCCCATTTCGGAAAGAAGACACCCCCAGGTATTCCGTGAGGGGCATATTGAGTCCATGAAAGATTGAAATTTTTGTCCCAAGTTAGCGGAACGGGAGACTTTGTGAGAAAAAAATTAAAAATATCAATTTCCGCTAACTTGTGCCAAAAAAAAAAAATTTCTATGAACTCGCCATGCCCCTCATTGAATACCTTGGGGTGTCTTCTTTCCAAAATGGGGTCACATGTGGGGTATTTATACTGCCCTGGCATTCTAGGGGCCCCAAAGCGTGAGAAGAAGTCTGGTATCCAAATGTCTAAAAATGCCCTCCTAAAAGGAATTTGGGCACCTTTGCGCATCTAGGCTGCAAAAAAGTGTCACACATCTGGTATCGCCGTACTCAGGAGAAGTTGGGGAATGTGTTTTGGGGTGTCATTTTACATATACCCATGCTGGGTGAGAGAAATATCTTGGTCAAATGCCAACTTTGTATAAAAAAATGGGAAAAGTTGTCTTTTGCCAAGATATTTCTCTCACCCAGCATGGGTATATGTAAAATGACACCCCAAAACACATTCCCCAACTTCTCCTGAATACGGCGATACCACATGTGTGACACTTTTTTGCAGCCTAGGTGGGCAAAGGGGCCCATATTCCAAAGAGCACCTTTAGGATTTCACAGGTCATTTACCTACTTACCACACATTAGGGCCCCTGGAAAATGCCAGGGCAGTATAACTACCCCACAAGTGACCCCATTTTGGAAAGAAGACACCCCAAGGTATTCCGTGAGGGGCATGGCGAGTTCCTAGAATTTTTTATTTTTTGTCACAAGTTAGTGGAAAATGCTTATTTTTTTTTTTATTTTTTTTTTCATACAAAGTCTCATATTCCACTAACTTGTGACAAAAAATAAAAACTTCCATGAACTCACTTTGCCCATCAGCGAATACCTTGGGGTCTCTTCTTTCCAAAATGGGGTCACTTGTGGGGTAGTTATACTGCCCTGGCATTCTAGGGGCCCAAATGTGTGGTAAGGAGTTTGAAATCAAATTCTGTAAAAAATGACCTGTGAAATCCGAAAGGTGCTCTTTTGAATATGGGCCCCTTTGCCCACCTCGGCTGCAAAAAAGTGTCACACATCTGGTATCTCCGTAATCGGGAGAAGTTGGGGAATGTGTTTTGGGGTGTCATTTTACATATACCCATGCTGGGTAAGAGAAATATCTTGGCAAAAGACAACTTTTCCCATTTTTTTATACAAAGTTGGCATTTGACCAAGATATTTATCTCACCCAGCATGGGTATATGTAAAAAGACACCCCAAAACACATTCCTCAACTTCTCCTGAATACAGAGATACCAGATGTGTGACACTTTTTTGCAGCCTAGGTGGGCAAAGGGGCCCACATTCCAAAGAGCACCTTTCGGATTTCACAGGTCATTTACCTACTTACCACACATTTGGGCCCCTAGAATGCCAGGGCAGTATAACTACCCCACAAGTGACCCCATTTTGGAAAGAAGAGACCCCAAGGTATTCGCTGATGGGCATAGTGAGTTCATGGAAGTTTTTATTTTTTGTCACAAGTTTGTGGAATATGAGACTTTGTATGAAAAAAAAAAAAAAAAAAAAAAAATCATCATTTTCCACTAACTTGTGACAAAAAATAAAAAATTCTAGGAACTCGCCATGCCCCTCACGGAATACCTTGGGGTGTCTTCTTTCCAAAATGGGGTCACTTGTGGGGTAGTTATACTGCCCTGGTATTCTAGGGGCCCAAATGTGTGGTAAGGAGTTTGAAATCAAATTCAGGAAAAAATGAGGAGTGAAATCCGAAAGGTGCTCTTTGGAATATGGGCCCCTTTGCCCACCTAGGCTGCAAAAAAGTGTCACACATCTGGTATCCCCGTACTCAGGAGAAGTTGAGGAATGTGTTTTGGGGTGTCTTTTTACATATACCCATGCTGGGTGAGATAAATATCTTGGTCAAATGACAACTTTGTATAAAAAAATGGGAAAAGTTGTCTTTTGCCAAGATATTTCTCTCACCCAGCATGGGTATATATAAAATGACACCCCAAAACACATTCCCCACCTTCTCCTGAGTACGGAGATACCAGATGTGTGACACTTTTTTGCAGCCTAGGTGGGCAAAGGGGCCCATATTCCAAAGAGCACCTTTCGGATTTCACAGGTCATTTTTTACAGAATTTGATTTCAAACTCCTTACCACACATTTGGGCCCCTAGAATGCCAGGGCAGTATAACTACCCCACAAGTGACCCCATTTTGGAAAGAAGAGACCCCAAGGTATTCGCTGATGGGCATAGTGAGTTCATAGAAGTTTTTATTTTTTGTCACAAGTTAGTGGAATATGAGACTTTGTAAGGAAAAAAAAAAAAAAAAAAAAAATCATCATTTTCCGCTAACTTGTGACAAAAAATAAAAAGTTCTATGAACTCACTATGCCCATCAGCGAATACCTTAGGGTGTGTACTTTCAGAAATGGGGTCATTTGTGGGGTGTTTGTACTGTCTGGGCATTGTAGAACCTCAGGAAACATGACAGGTGCTCAGAAAGTCAGAGCTGCTTCAAAAAGCGGAAATTCACATTTTTGTACCATAGTTTGTAAACGCTATAACTTTTACCCAAACCATTTTTTTTTTACCCAAACATTTTTTTTTTATCAAAGACATGTAGAACTATAAATTTAGAGCAAAATTTCTATATGGATGTCGTTTTTTTTGCAAAATTTTACAACTGAAAGTGAAAAATGTCATTTTTTTGCAAAAAAAACGTTAAATTTCGATTAATAACAAAAAAAGTAAAAATGTCAGCAGCAATGAAATACCACCAAATGAAAGCTCTATTAGTGAGAAGAAAAGGAGGTAAAATTCATTTGGGTGGTAAGTTGCATGACCGAGCAATAAACGGTGAAAGTAGTGTAGGTCAGAAGTGTAAAAAGTGGCCTGGTCTTTCAGGGTGTTTAAGCACTGGGGGCTGAGGTGGTTAAGAACAAAGAGCACAAAGAGTATCTCTTTCTGGAAGACCCAGCGTGTCCCTCATATTTTATGGATCATCTTTTCTTATAATTCTGTGTTGTTTTGTTCATCTATTACTCCTCCTAGAAAAATATGAGTAAATTGTCAACTGGGTGTTACTAGTAGAGGGTGTGTTCCTACATACACTGATGCCGTCCAATCTGTGCTGACAGTGCCAGACTGTGTAGCGACACAACTCTTTGGCAATGGACACAACTGTTGTCAATTTATTCATACATTTCTAGGACAAATAATAGAGGAATGGCACAATGCAAAGTTATAAATCCGAAGAACTGACATATCCTCTTTAAATTAATCAGTAGATTACGGTAGATTCTTTCTGCAGTCACAGGTTTATGTAGGTGCATTCATGTATCAGATGTCCTTCGATAGTACACAAAAGTCAAAAGAAGCTGGGAAGGGATTCGGGGCTCTGGTGCTGTAGTAATACATGGATGTTCATTGCAACACTTGTCCACA
The DNA here is from genome assembly GCF_905171765.1 of Bufo bufo. Lineage (NCBI taxonomy): Eukaryota > Metazoa > Chordata > Amphibia > Anura > Bufonidae > Bufo > Bufo bufo. The sequence goes on from NC_053389.1 coordinate 651,816,783, forward strand.
CCAAAACCATTGCATGTTCTATAAATTTTCTTTAAAAGTATCAATTCGGCTAGCAGTAGCTGTCACTAGTGTTGATCACGAATATTCGAATTGCTAATTTTTATTGCGAATATAGGTACTTTGAAAATTTGCGAATATTTAGAATATAGTGATATATATTCATAATTTCGAATATTCAAGATTTTTTTATTGCGAATTTTCGTAACGCGAATTTTCATAATGTGAATTTTTATCGCTAATTTTTCAATTGCCGAGTAAAAACATGATTCCTCCCTGCTTCTTGCTTGTGGGCCAATGACTCATTGGCCCAAAAGCAAGAAGCAGGGAGGAATTATGACTCTAAATGGGAAAAATGATGAATATTCTAAAAAACTAATATATAGTACTATATCGAATATATTAATTTTTTCAAATATTCGTAGTATTCTAAAACAAGAATATATAGCAATATAGCGAATATTCGAAAAAAACGAATATAGAGCAATTTAGATAATATAGTGCTATAATCTTCTTTGTCTAATAGTTGTCATTTTTTTCTCATCTGAGGCTCAGATTGGAAAAAAATTTCAACTATTGAAAAAAAAGATTATACACTATATTAGCTAAATTGCTCTATATTATTTTTTTTTTGAATATTCGATGTATTGCTATATATTCTTGTTTTAGAATATTACGAATATTTAAAAAAAACTAATATATTTGATATAGTGCTATGACTCATTGGCCCACAAGCAAGAAGCAGGGAGGAATCATGTTTTTACTCAGCAATTGAAAAATTTGCGATACAAATTTGCATTACGGGAAATTCGCATTATAAAAATTTGCATATTATGCGATCATTACCTTGTCGATTTTTCGAGTAAAAAAATCGTAGAATAGAACGAATATTCGAATTTGCGAATATTCAACCAATATTCTGCAAAATATTCGTGAAATATTGTGAATTCGAATATGATCCCTGCCGCTCATCACTAGCTGTCACCAGCATTGTCATATATCATGTAGTTGGGTCTTTGTTCCCTGAAATAACCATATTCCCTTGGCTGGATATATTTGTAAGATCAAGAAGACAAAGTCAAAACTGCATCATATTCTCCCTAGGAATCCAACTGCAACTAATGGCTTCTCTTTAATAAAGCGCAATCAATTCCCATAAACTGTGAGCATAGAATTGGATTCATCTATGTTCTGAAGGTTCTGTATTCTCTTTTCTGTAGGATAAAACTGTTCTTGGTCTTGTATTTGGTCTTTTATTAAATGGAGTATACCGTCCTTCAGGCATGTGAACATTTCTCCTTCACGTCTATTTTGCTCAGTACTTTTCCACTTATTTACGGACAATTATTCTTTCTTGGAGCCAGGCTATATTCCATTCCCTATAAAGAAGAGAAAAATGTTGTAACGAATTTTCAGGTTAAGAAATTTGACTGAAGTGTATTTACAGTGTAAATTATCCCAAAGTAGAGAGAATCCAAACCAAATAGTTTTTAGATAAATGGGAGATCTATTTCTCATGGTATATGATGAGGTACTGTAGAAAGAGATTATGACTACAGAACCCAGTTCACATGCTTGTATTTACCAGAAAATACATCATATACCTGCTTCATATTACTTGTAAAGTGTGAGAAACAGCATCATCATTGATTAATGTAGGTGCCATGCTGGGAGCTGCATTGAGATTTCATGTTTGCTACGTATACTTTTTGATCCTCTTATAATATAACTAGCAGAAGGACCCGGCTTCGCACGGGTATATTTCATCTATTTAATTTTATGTTTCCGTGTGTCGTAAAAAGATATCAACAGTATTCCCCATAACAGTGACCTCTACAGTACCCGCCCCTTTAACAGTGACCTCCACAGTCCCCCACCCCTTTAACAATGACTGCATCTTTAACAGTGACCTGCACAGTGCCCCTTTAACCCCTTAAGGGACCGGGCTCATTTTCACCTTAAGGACCAGGCCATTTTTTGCAAATCTGACCAGTGTCACTTTATGTGTGAATAACTTTAAAACTCTTTTACTTATCCAGGCCATTCTGAGATTTTTTTTTGTCACATATTGTACTTCATGACACTGGTAAAATGGAGTAAAAAAAAATCATTTTTATTTATAAAAAAATACCAAATTTCAATTTCTCTACTTCTATAATACATAGTAATACCTCCAAAAATAGTTATTAATTTAAATTCCCCATATGTCTACTTCATGTTTGGATCATTTTGGGAATGCCATTTTATTTTTTGGAAAGCAAATTTTGCTTGACTGGTTTATTTAGACCATGTCCCATTTGAATCCCCCCTGATGCACCCCTACTGCAGAAACTCCAAAAAAATTACCCCATTTTGCAGAATGAGATGTCGGTTTGATTGGCACAATCTCGGGGTGCATATGACATTTTGGTTGCTTGCTATTACACTTTTTGTGATGTAAGTTGACAAAAATGGCTTTTGACACCGTATTTATATTATTTTTTTGCTGTGTTCACCTGAGAGGTTAGGTCATGTGTTATTTTTATAGAGCAGGATTTTACAGACGCAGCGATACCTAATATGTATATTTTTTTTATTTATTTAAGTTTAACACAATAATATCATTTTTGGAATTGTATATAATAAGGAGGCACAATACCACTGAAGAAGGATCAGGCACAATACAGCTCCGAAACGTGTCTGGTTGGCATTAAAGTATCCCAATATTCAGCAGAGGATCGATTATATTATGCCGGCATAGACAATCTTTTTGAAAATTATCAAAGCCATCACAACACAAGAGGAAATCGATGTACAAATTCCCACTTCCTTCACTTCGCAGCCAGTAGCGGAGAAGCACAGAAACAACAAATCCCACGAGAAGACGACGGGATCTTGAAGTTTGTAGCAGAGTCGCACGCTAGAGGTAATCTCACAAGACATCCACGGGATCTCGGAGGTAAGCGCAGACTAGCTGTTCAACATGTGGGACGCCACACAGCATGTGCTGACACCCAGAGAAACCCGAATACGAGTGAGTACCGCATAAGTTTGTGAAGGTTAAAGAACGAATTTGTGTTGTGTATATATTCCAAAAACTAGAACAGTGGGATAATTTACAAAAAAATCGTATCAACATTAATCGATCGTGATCGGATGAACATTGTGAACACTATAATATGAGCATTCCTCATTATTTATGACAGTATTGATCAGTTTTCATGTGGGACTTTGCATAGCGTTAATTTGCACAGATGGACAATTCCTGCACTATTAGTCTAACCATTGCTTAGATTCAAGTATATTGTTTTTAGCAGATTATCCGGATTTTATCGATAAGGCCTCTTTCACACTACCGTTTTTTTTTTTCGTTTTGCGGTCCGTTTTTGCGGTCCGTATACGGTCCGTATACGGAACCATTCATTTCAATGGTTCCGCAAAAAAAAACGGAATGTGTTCCGTATGCATTCCGTTTCCGTATTTCCGTTTTTCCGTTCCGTTGAAAGATAGAACATGTCCTATATTTGGCCGCAAATCACGTTCCGTGGCTCCATTAAAGTCAATGGGTCCGCAAAAAAAACGGAACACATACGGAAATGCATCCGTATGTCTTCCGTTTCCGTTCCGTTTCCGTTCCGTTTTTTCTGAACCATCTATTGAAAATGTTATGGCCAGCCCAATTTTTTCAATGTAATTAGTATTAAGGCTGGTTACAGCCTGTATTTGTGGGCGGGGCTGCTGACTATATCTTCCCTCGCGTCCTCACCATGAGGACGGCCGCTTCATGCTTCTGCCTCCAGCCCGTTCCGTCACTTCCGGGGTTCCCAGCCTACGTCACTTCCGGGTAAGGTACGGCTCTCCAGCTTCATCGGCCGGGGGCAGCGTCTGTCCGGCCTGCCCAGCCGGGCTCGGCCGGGGCTTCCTCTCTCCTTCAGCTCCTGGGAAGCCTCCTCGCAGCGTGCGATCCTCTTTTTCTGTTTAGGGCCTCTTGGCAGGGTAGGGCTGTCCGCTCCCGCACATCAGAATCTTAAAACCGCATGCCAGCAACGCCCGTCCTGGGTTTCGCTCTCGCTTTCTTCTGGGGCGTCAGTGGGCAGTAGGTGTCAGTATACATAAATGCGAGTTTTTATTATAGATGAGTGTATTTTCATCGGAGCTGTGTAATGTGTCAGCTCTGCATGCAGCAGTGCTGAGTGCGTGTATATATAAGGTGGTTGTGTGCGGTGAGAATTGGGTTTCTAGATCTTTTTCCCATAACCCAATAAAAGAAGATTTCGGCAACACGTATATGGTGTGTGCTTCAGAGCTATGTGTGTGTAATTTGTGTACAGCACGGCTGAGTGTTTATAACATGCTTACTGCAGAGCGCTGTCTATAATATGCATGCAGCAAGCAGTGGCGTAAATGAACTTAAATGTGTCAGCTGCACAGGCCGGCTCGGTTGCGGCACTCCATGTCAAAAGCCGCACCGCTCTGTGGCCTCTCGTTCCCTCTAACGAGGTTATCTCCCAAACAGTTTCATAAATGAACATGGTCAGTACGTGGAATTATCTTTGCAGGTGTTCTTACATTCTCATTTTTCTTTTTCAGTTCTGACATGTCAGTGGACAGTCTTCAGAAATCCTGTGCAGGGTTCTGCCTTCATGGGTGCAGGTGAAACCAGAGTGTAATTACTAGGTGAAGGGTCTACCCTGTGTCATAGTCATTACAAAGCTTCTCAAGAGGGCTTTGCAGGTTTCCATTGTTTGCATGGGTATTTACCCATAGAGCAGCGTGCTCTACATATATTATTTGTTTTTAAAGGGGCTTTATTAGAGTTTTTCATGGATTGGGTCCTCAGCATTGCTCTGGTGGGTCTCTGACCCATCCCATGCTCTGGGCCTGGGCTCAGGTGGAGGTGCTGCCGTACACTTCAGGGAGTTCTCCGGTCGCCTGGCGAGCAGCATCTCCGCTTGGCTGACGCATATGCGGGGGGTGGGATGTCCCTTAGACAGGTCCTTCTCTTTCCAGGTTGGGGGGAGACGCTGTTTTCCGCTTGTCTAATGTACCATTTTGGGCTCAGGTCTTAATTTATTAGCTTGTTGTCTTTACCTAGGTGCTGATAAATTTTTCCGATATGAACAGGGCTGCAGTACCGTCTGATATCCAGTCTTCCCGTTCAGCCAAGTAGCTGCTCAGCTTCCTGAATTTCTTCAGGTATCACGCACACGTCATTTTAGTCTGTTTTCCATGCTTCCCCCAGGTACACGCTGTCTCTGTCATCCTGGATCGCCCAGGCCCGTTCTGCCTCTGTCATCCTGGATCGCCCAGGCCCGTTCTGCCTCTGTCATCCTGGATCGCCCAGGCCCGTTCTGCCTCTGTCATCCTGGATCGCCCAGGCCCGTTCTGCCTCTGTCATCCTGGATCGCCCAGGCCCGTTCTGCCTCTGTCATCCTGGATCGCCCAGGCCCACGCTGCCTCTGTCATCCTGGATCGCCCAGGCCCACGCTGCCTCTGTCATCCTTTCTTGCTCCCCGTCCATGGTCCTCTGTTCCCTCATCTTCCTTCTCTTCCCAGCTCTCCTAAAGCGGTGTTTAAATAATAATAATAAAATCTAATTGGTACAACTACTTCTTCAGTACACCGGACTTGGGGGTATCTACAACTGTAATGAGGTATAATTGCATGTATTGTTTTCTGTTTTATTTTATTTTTTCAGTACATTTCAGCCGAGAAGCCATGGTCGGCAGGCACTGGGCTTGCCGGCCTATGTCTCCATTCAGGTAAAAAATAAAAAATAAATAATAAAAGAGAGTACGTAGCGGAGAGTCCAGACACCGGTGTGATCGGTGGGGTGCTGCCTTGCGGACACTGCTGCGGGGTCGGGGACTGATGCTCTGATTCCCGTCGCCTGTGCTACCGCTAGCCCAGGTCGAGTTTAGGTTGGAGCCTTCGGTGGACCCCTATACCCACGGGTGCCAATCAATTGCTGCACAATCGCTCTATGCCTCCTCGACTAGGGCCAGAAACTGCACCTTCCACTGCTGCTAACAGATGTAACGCAAGTTATCCCCTCCAGTGTAGCTAACTCCATGAATGTTGTTTTAGTAGTGGGGTTTTGTTGCTGTGCTATTTTCAGTTTCCTAATGTGCAATTTTGGGCAATCTTTTCTTAAAACAGACAGGGCTGCGGTACTCTCTGATATTCAGTCCTCCCAATCGGCCAAGTTGCTGCTCATCTGCTTCCTGAATTCTTCTGGCATCATGTATACGCCTTCTGTCTGTCTTCCCTGCTTCTTGACTCACTCTCACGTCATCTGAGGTCCCTGTCATCCTGGATCGCCCAGGCTCGCTCGGCCCCTGCCATCCAGGTTCATCCAGGCTCACACTGCTCCGGTCGTCCTGGATCGCCCAGGCTCGCCCTGCCTCTGTCTTCTTGGATCACCCAGGCTCTCTCTGTTTCGGTTATCCTGGCTGGCCGAGGCTCCCTCTGTCTCTATTTTCCTGGTTCGCCCAGGCTCTCTCTACCCTTGTCATCCAGGATCGCCCTGGCCCGTTCTGTCGTCCTGGATCGCCCAGGCTCGCTCCGCGCCTGTCATCCTGGACCGCCCAGGCTCGCTCCGTCTCTGCCAACTTGGATCGCCCAGGCTCGCCCTGCTCCTGTCGTCCTGGATCGCCCAGGCTCGCCCTGCTCCCGTTATCCTGGTTCGCCCAGGCTCGCTCTTCTCCTGTCATCCTGGATCGCCCAGGCTCGCTCCATCTCGGTTATTCTAAGGTTGCCCTCTGTCTCTGTCATCCTGGATCGCCCAGGCTCGCTCTGCTCCTGTCATCCTGGATCGCCCAGGCTCGCGCTGCTCCTGTCTTCCTGGATCGCCCAGGCTCGCTCCATCTCGGTTATTCTAAGGTTGCCCAGGCTCGCTCTGTCTCTGTCATCCTGGATCGCCCAGGCTCACTCTGCTCCTGTCATCCTGGATCGCCCAGGCTCGCTCTGCTCCTGTCATCCTGGTTCGCCCAGGCTCGCTCTGCTGCTGTCATCCTGGATCGCCCAGGCTCGCGCTGCTCCTGTCTTCCTGGATCGCCCAGGCTCGCTCCATCTCGGTTATTCTAGGTTGCCCAGGCTCGCGCTGCTCCTGTCATCCTGGATCGCCCAGGCTCGCGCTGCTCCTGTCTTCCTGGATCGCCCAGGCTCGCGCTGCTCCTGTCTTCCTGGATCGCCCAGGCTCGCGCTGCTCCTGTCTTCCTGGATCGCCCAGGCTCGCGCTGCTCCTGTCTTCCTGGATCACCCAGGCTCGCGCTGCTCCTGTCTTCCTGGATCACCCAGGCTCGCGCTGCTCCTGTCTTCCTGGATCGCCCAGGCTCGCGCTGCTCCTGTCTTCCTGGATCGCCCAGGCTCGCTCTGCCTCCGTCATCCTGGATCACCCAGGCTCGCTCTACCTCAGTCATCCTGGATCATTGCCCAGGCCCACGTTGCCTCTCTCATCCTGGGTCGCCCAAGCTTGCTCTCCCGCTGTCATCCTGGACCGTCACGTTACTAACTACCCAGTGCCTTCCCGAGTCGCTCAGGTCTTTTAACAACCCATCTCCGGCCTAAATCTCTCAGGCCCTTGTTATCTCCCATGTCGTTCGATTCAATTAACTATTTCCCTCCTACAGCGTGGGTAGTCTTCTTGCCCACTTATTCAGGCCTACCCTGCACTGGCTCCAGGCACAGTTCAGCCAGATAGATCATGGAGGGTGATAGGCATACCTCCCGACTCCACGCCAATGTACACCTCAGCCCCTGCCACAAGTATTAAGGCTGGTTACAGCCTGTATTTGTGGGCGGGGCTGCTGACTATATCTTCCCTCGCGTCCTCACCATGAGGACGGCCGCTTCATGCCCCACCCTCCCGACCCTTCTTTCTTTCATTCCTCTCTCTTGGGTGGCCCACTTATTCAGGCCTACCCCACACTGGCTCCAGGCACAGTTCAGCCAGATAGATCATGGAGGGTGATAGGCATACCTCCCGACTCCACGCCAATGTACACCTCAGCCCCTGCCACAACTGTATACTGTATATGCCATACGGAAAAACGGAACGGAACGACGGAACGGAAACGGAAACACAACGGAACAAAAAAAACGGAACAACGGATCCGTTAAAAACGGAACGCAAAATACTGAAATGGACATACTGTAGTGTGAAAGAGGCCTAAGTGTGTGATTTTTACAAGTGCGAATTTTATATTCATTGTTATCGAATCTTAACACCATTGTTTTATCGATTATTAAAAATGCATTCAGCGTGAAAGAAAGATATTGAGTGCTGATCGTTTATATTTATATTGCAATATCATTTTTAAAACAAAAAAAAATCATGTTTTAATGTCTCCATAGTCTGAGAGACATATTTTTTTATTTTTTAGGGCGATTGTCCCATGTAGGGGCTCATTTTTTGCAGGTGAGATGGCGGTTTCATTGGTAATATTTTGGGAGGTAAATAACTTTTTGATCACTTGCTATTACACTTTTTGTGATGTGAGGTGACAAAAAAAAATTAAATAAAAGCTTTTTTGACACTGTTTTTATTTTTAAAAAATTACGGTGTTTACCTGAGGGGTTAGGTCATGTGATATTTTTATAGACCAGGTTCTAACAGACGCGGTGATACCTAATATGTATATTTTTTTTATTTATTTTACTTTAACACAATAACAGCATTTTAGAAAAAAAAAATCATGTTTTACTGTCTCCATAGTCTGAGAGCCATATTTTTTTAAATTTTTGGGCAATTGTCTCATGTAGGGGCTCGTTTTTTGCGGGATGAGGTGCCAATTTGATTGGTACCATTTTGCGGTACATACGACTTTTTTAATCACTTTTATTACCTTTTTTGGGAAGTAAGGTGGGCAAAATTTTATTTCATCATAGTTTTTATTTTTTATGGTGTTCACTGTGCAGGGAAAGTAACATGACCGTTTCATAGATCAGGTCATTATGGACGCGGTGAAATCAAACATGTGTAGTGCATTTAATTTTTTTAATTTTTAATCAGTGATAAATGTGTTGTTTTTTTATTTATTTTTTGACCCAGACCCACTTGGTTCTTGAAGATCCAGTGGTTCTGATGTCTGCATAATACAATACAGTACCCTATATAGTGTACTGTACTGTATTTTCACTTTACACTTAGGCTGATCAGACTTCTGCCTTAGCCTTACCATGGCAAGACAGAAGCCTGTGAAGGCGTCCGGTTGCCATGGTAACCATCACCCGCTGCCACAACAGAGCATCGGGTGATGGGAAGGGAGGTGGGCCCCCTCCCTCTGTGATCCCGTCAAGAATCGGGGGCTGAAATGGCACAGCACTTCCGAAAGTGCTGCAAACCGCAGTTCTGAATTGACCTGCGGTTTACAGCGATCGCCGAAATGGGGGGGTCACAGGACCCCCCTCGCATTATCGCCGGCGGTGATCGGAAATACAAAGGGCGTATCTGTATGCCCTGTGTCCCCAAGAGGTTAACAATGACCTCCACAGTGCCTGACCCTTTAACATTGACCTCCACAGTGCCTGCCCCTTTAACAGTGACATCCACAATTCCTGCCCCTTTAACAATGACCTCCAGAGTGCCCGCCCCTTTAACAGGGACCTACACAGTGTCCGCCCCTTTAACAGTAACCTCCACAATTCCTGCCCCTTTAACACTGACCACTCCTTTAACAGTGTCCTTTATAGTGCCCGCCCCTTTAACAGTGACTTCCACAATGCCCGCCCCTTTAACAGTGACTTCAACAGTGCCCGCATCTTTAACAGTGACCTCCACAGTGACTGCCCCTTTAACAATGACCTCCACAGCGCCCGCCCTTTTAACAGTGCCCGCCCCTTTAACAGCGACATCCACAGTGCCCGCACCTTTAACAATAATCGCATCTTTAACAGTGACCTGCACAGTGCCTGCCCCTTTAACAGTGACCTCCACAGTGCCTGCCCCTTTAACAGTGACCTCTACAGTGCCCGCCCCTTTAACAGTAACCTCCACAATGCCCGCCTCTTTAACACTGACCACCCCTTTAACAGTGACCTTTATAGTGCCTGCCCCTTTAACAGTGACTTCCACAGTGCCCGCCCCTTTAACAGTGACTTCCACAATGCCCGCCTCTTTTACAGTGACCTCCACAATGCCCGCCCTTTTAACAGTGACCTCCAGAGTGCCCGCCCCTTTAACATTGACCTTCACAGTGCCTGCCCCTTTAACATTGATCACACCTTTAACAGTGACCTTTATAGTGGCCGCTCCTTTAACAGTGACCTCCACAGTGCCCGCCCCTTTAACAGTGACCTCCACATTGCCCGTCCCTTTAATAGTGCCAGCCCCTTTAACATCGATCTCCACAGTGTTGGCCCCTTTAACAGTGATCTCCACATGGCCTATCCGTTTAACAGTGACCTCCACAGTGCCCGCCCCTTTAACATTGACCACCTCTTTAACAGTTACCTCCACAGTGCCCACCCCTTTAACATTGATCACCCCTTTAACAGTGACCTTCATAGTGGCCACCCCTTTAACAGTGACTTCCACAGTGCCTGCCCCTTTAACAGTGACCTCCACAGTGCCCGCCCTTTTAACTTTGACCACCCCTTTAACAGTGACCTTCATAGTGGCCGCCCCTTTAACAGTGACTTCCACAGTGCCCGCCCCTTTAACAGTGACCTCCACAGTGCCCGCCCTTTTAACATTGACCACCCCTTTAACAGTAACCTTCATAGTGGCCGCCCCTTTAATAGTGACTTCCATAGTGCCCGCCCCTTTAACAGTGAACTCCATAGCGCCCGTCCGTTTAATAGTGGCCCCTGCCCCCCATGCATGTAGCAGTGTAGTTGTGCCATCATACGTCATATGACTGAATATATAAGGACCTGTGAACTGCTAAAACCTGTGATCAGTTGTTATGGCAACCTGGAGTAGGACCTGCTAGCTTCTATTGGCAAATAAGGGACATGTGACCGTGTAAATGGCAGTTCGGAATCGGAATTAAGTGAAAGGCTTGCTGGCTTCTATTGGCTAATGCATGTCACATTTTGGGAATATCTCAGGAACCATACGTCCTAGAGAACTGAGACCCGGTCTAAAACCTTCCCGGACACCTGATGTACCTGTGTGCCACCAAATTTGGTGAAGATCGGTCCAGTCATTTGGTCGCGCATAAAGAACGTCCAGACAGACAGACAGAAACTAATTTTTATATATATGAGACTAGCACAAGGACCCGGCTTCGCACGGGTATATTTCATCTACTGTATTTCATTTTATGTTTCTGTGTTTGTTAAAAAGATATCGAGTTTCCCCCATAACAGTGACCTCTACAGTACCCGCCCCTTTAACAATGACCTCCACAGTGCCCGCCTCTTTAACATTGACTTCCACAGTGGCTTCCCCTTTAACATTGACCTCCACAGTGCCTACCCCTTTAACAATGACCTTCACAATGCCCGCCCCTTTAACAGTGACCTTCACAGTGCCTGCCCCTTTAACAGTGACTTCCACAGTGCCCGCCCCTTTAACAGAGACCTTCACAGTGCCCGCCCCTTTAAAAATGACTTTCACAGTCACCGCCCCTTTAACAGTGACTTTCACAGTGATCGTCCCTTTAACAGTGACTATTACAGTGACCGCCCCATTAACAGTGACCGCCCCTTTACCAGTGACTTTCACAGTGACAGCCCCTTTAAAAGTGACTTTCACAGTGACCGCCCCTTTAACAGTGACTTTCACAATGACCGCCCCTTTAACAGTGACTTTCAAAGTGACCGCCCCTTTAACAGTGACTTTCACAGTGACCGCCCATTTAACAGTGACTTTCACAGTGACCGCCCCTTTAACAGTGACTTTCACAGTGATCGTCCCTTTAACAGTGACTATTACAGTGACCGCCCCATTAACAGTGACCGCCCCTTTACCAGTGACTTTCACAGTGACAGCCCCTTTAAAAGTGACTTTCACAGTGACCGCCCCTTTAACAGTGACTTTCACAATGACCGCCCCTTTAACAGTGACTTTCAAAGTGACCGCCCCTTTAACAGTGACTTTCACAGTGACCGCCCATTTAACAGTGACTTTCACAGTGACCGCCCCTTTAACAGTGACTTTCACAGTGACCGCCCCTTTAACGGTGACTTTCACAGTGATCGTCCCTTTAACAGTGACTTTTACAGTGACCGCCCCATTAACAGTGACCGCCCCTTTACCAGTGACTTTCACAGTGACCGCCCCTTTACCAGTGACTTTCACAGTGACTGCCCCTTTAAAAGTGACTTTCACAGTGACCGCCCCTTTAACAGTGACTTTCACAATGACCGCCCCTTTAACAGTGACTTTCACAGTGACCGCCCCTTTAACAGTGACTTTCACAGTGACCGCCCCTTTAACAGTGACTTTCACAGTGACCGCCCTTTTAACAGTGACCTCCACAGTGCCCGCCCCTTTAACAGTGACCTCCACAGTGCCTGCTCCTTTAACAGTGACCTCCACAGTGCTTACCCCTTTAACACTGACCACCCCTTTAACAGTGACCTTTATAGTGCCTGCCCCTTTAACAGTGACTTCCACAGTGCCTGCCTCTTTTACAGTGATCTCCACAATGCCCGCCCTTTAACAGTGACCTCCACAATACCTGCCCCTTTAACAGTGACCTCCACAGTACCCGCCCCTTTAACATTGACCACCTCTTTAACAGTTACCTCCATAGTGCCCACCCCTTTATCATTGATCACCCCTTTAACAGTGACCTTCATAGTGGCCACCCCTTTAACAGTGACTTCCACAGTGCCTGTTCCTTTACCAGTGACCTCCACAGTGCCTGCCCTTTTAACATTGACCACCCCTTTAACAGTGACCTTCACAGTGCCTGCCCCTTTAACATTGACCTTTACAGTGCCTGTGTCACGGATGTAGTAGGAGAGAACACCAAAAGACGACAAGACGGAAGGGAAAAGACACTAGGCCTCACCGCTAGGGAAGGAAAAGGTTCACCACCTATGAAACCCTGCTCCTGGCCCTAACTCCTATTCGTATGGGCACCTCTCGATGGTAGAGATGCCCATACACAGGAACATAGAAAAACCCTGGTGGCCCTCAGATGCCTTAGACTTGATGACAGGGCAGAGACAACCCACTCCTTCCCTGGTGAAGGAACCAGCGTCTCACTGAGGCCTAGTAAACAACAGAGGGGAAGGGGAGGAATACAAAACACAACAAGCGGAACACTTAACGTCTAAGGATGATGGATGATCAGGACTTCAACTAGAACCACACTCCAGCTCTTCCAACACCAAATGAAGCTATCCAGAGCAAGGAGTGATGGGTAAAGTCAAACTAAATAGGGGGAGGTGAAGGTCACATGATCCACACCAGAACAGGGGGTGTGGACATACAAGCAACACACAGACAAAGTGAAACCAAAAGATGCTGTCAGATCACTAATGAGCAGATAATCTTTCAGACCTTCTCAAACCTGTCACCAGTGTGACAGTACCCCCCTTCTACGGGTGACCTCCGGGCACCCAGGACCAACCTTATCAGGATGAGCTCTGTTGTCACCAGACGACTAGAATTAACATTGGTCGCTGGAACCCACATCCTCTCCTCTGGTCCGTACCCTCTCCAATGAACGAGACACTGGAGGGATCTCCGGAGAACTCAGGAGTACACAATCCTGCTGATCTGAAATTCCAAATTGCCGTCCACCATGACAGGAGCGGGAGGCAAGGAGGACAACTCAACAGGTTCAACACATTTCTTTAACAACGATTTATGAAATACGTTATGGATTTTTAATGCCTGAGGAAGTTCAAGACGGAAGGCTACAGGGTTAACAATGGCAGTGATCTTATATGGACCAATAAA